>NC_141671.1:111167060-111822893 GCF_028749965.1 Puma concolor
GATTTTTTAAAGTGTAAAGAATAGCCAATAATGTTACAACCAAGAAGTAATTTATAAAGTACTTCTCTGAATATTAAAAAATTCAAATTAGTGATATAATAAAATATTAAACTGAAGAAATTAAAATGTTATGTAATAATGAGTAATAGGACATAAGAAAAAAATCTACAGCAACACTGGCAATCAAAATAACTGCGAGCTTGGGGAAGCTGGGTGGCTCAGTAGGCTAAGTGTCTGACTTTGGTTCAGGTCATGATCTCACAGTTTGTGAGTTCAAGCCCCACATGGGACTCTGTGCTGACATCTCAGAGCCTGGAGACTGCTTTAGATTCTGTGTCTCCCTCTCGCTCTGCCCTTCCTCTGCTAGCACTCTCTCTCTCTCTTTCCCTCTCTCAAAAATATATAAACCTTAAAAAAAATTTTTTTTAATTGTGAGCTAAAACAAGCTAACCATCTTAAATCTATAAAATTATTATAGTTTTAGAGCTTACACATATTTAGCATTTAGTAATATGCAATGAGATGATTACTCTTTTATGGTAATCTTTTACAGTAATCTCTTTTATTAGTATAAAAAGGCAAAATCTTCTTGGAAACGAAACTGGCAATATGTACCAAGAACCTTTTTTAAATGTTTACTTATTTATTTTGAGAAAGAGAGATAACGAGAGTGTATGTGTGTGCATGTGCATGCGTGCAGGGGAGGGGCAGAGTGAGAGGGAGAGAGAGAATCCCAAGCAGGCTCCATGCTCAGTGTGGAGCTGGACACAGGGCTCAATCTCAAGACTGTAACATCATGACCTGAGCCAAATCAAGAGTCAGACGCTTAACTGACTGAGCTATCCAGGCACCCAGTAGCAAGAACTTTTGAATCAGTAATTCCATTTCTAGGAATCTACTCCAAGAATCAGAGATGTAGTTGATGGTTTTATTATAAGGATGTTTACAGACAAGTTATTTGTGTTCTTAAGAAATTGGAAAAACCCCTAAATATTTCATAATATGCTGAAGGTTAAATAAATTATGGTGCAGCCATACCATTTTAAAAAATGTGTCCTGGGGCTCCTTGGTGGCTCAGTCAGTTGAGCGTTGGACTTTGGCTCAGGTAATGATCTTGTGGTTCATGAGTTCGAGCCCCGCATCGGGCTCTGTGCTGACAGCTCAGAGCCTGGAGCCTGCTTCAGATTCTGTGTCTCCCTCTCTCTCTGCCCCTCCCGCACTCACACTGTGTCTCTCTCTCTCTCAAAAATAAATAAAACATTAAAAAAATAAAATAAAATAAAATAAGTGTCCTGTGAATGTTTAATAACAGGGGAAATGCTGACATTTTAAGTGGAAAAGTTTGAACCTAAAATATATATATTCACTCAATATTTGTCTAAAATGTGCAATGCATGATTATGTCCTAGGCAGTACATACACACCTATTTGACAATTATGAGTGAAAATTTCCTCTACCATTATTGTGATATTAGTGTATATAATGCTAGACCTAACAAAACTTTAGTACAGGAATAGTAGAAGTACACTAAATCCTGATGCACAATAGAAGAAAGAAGCCAATGGGTTATCTCTAACATTGATAAGTTGGTAAAATAATGGCATGGTTGTGTTATACTGAATCAATGAGAAAATTATCAGGACAATTAAAAACATTTGAATATGGTTGCCTCTGAGAAGTTGAAACTGGAATGGACTTGGTGCAGCAATGAGGTGAAGGGCTTGCTTTTGGTTATAAGTCCCACTATACTATTTGATTTTTATTTGGTTATAAGTCCCACTATACTATTTGATTTTTATTAATGTATATTTATACTTTCATTTTATAAACAGAATGCCCTTTTAAAAGTCAGTGGTACTTGGACCCCAATATATAGCAATCCCCTTTCCCACCCAAGACCAGAACTGAGAGGTACACATAGGGGTCAAATAGCTAGGGATAAAATATCAACTTAATTAAAAGTTTAATTGAAGGGGGCACCTGGCTGGCTCAATCGGTAGAGCATGTGACTCTTGATCTTGGGGTTGTGAGTTCAAGCCCCATGTTGGATCTAGAGATTACTTAAAAATAAAAGCTTTTAGGGATATCTGGGTGGCTCAGCCGGTTAAGCATCCAACTTTGGCTCAGGTCATGATCTCACAGTTTGTGGGTTCGAGCCCTGCTTTGGGCTGTGTGCTGACAGTCAGAGCCTGGAGCCTGCTTCGTATTCTTTGTCTCCCTCCCTCTGCACCTTCCCCACTCATGCTCGCTCTCTCTCTCTCTCTCTCTCTTTCTCTCAAAAAAAAAAAAAAAAAGAAATTGCAAAATAAAAAAAAAAGAAGAATAAGAAGAGTGAAATGAGTCAGAAGATAGAGCTCACCACACACAGGCATCTGTACCTACAGAGACTTAATGATCCATGACTTTAAAATACCAAGTATACTATGATGACTCTCTAGCTTTTATCTCCAGCCCTGACATTTCACTTGAACTATGGATTCTTATATACAACTTCCCATTGAACATTTCCATTCAGGTAGATAAGTGTACTCTCACAATTTAACGTTTCCAAATCCAACATTTGAAGATGCTCTGCCTCTCTTACTTCCTGAGTCTCTCCCCCATCTGAGTAAATGACCCACCCTCATTTTCAGTTGCTCAGCCTAAAATTTTGAAATCATCCTTGACTCCTTTATTTGGTTACGTACCGTAGTTAGGATATCAGGAAATGCTGCCAACTCCACTATCAAGCAAGTCCACAATCTGTCCACTTCTTACCACGTCCAGTGACACCATCCCAAGCCACGACATCATCAATTCCCTCTCTGATTTCATCTCCATCTTGTTCGCCTCCATCCTCCCCTAGTCACTCTGATACCTACAGGCTTTCGTGCTATTCTTTTTTTTTTTTTTTTTAATTTTTTTAACGTTTATTTTTGAGACAGAGACAGAGAATGAACGGGGGAGGGGCAGAGAGAGAGGGAGACACAGAATCCGAAGCAGGCTCCAGGCTCCAAGCCATCAGCACAGAGCCCGACACGGGGCTCGAACTCACGTACCGAGAGATTATGACCTGAGCTGAAGTCGGATGCTTAACCGACTGAGCCACCCAGGCGCCCCTCTTCCATGCTATTCTTAAAATACATTAAGCAGTCTCTTATCTAAGGCCATTATGTTTTGGTTCCCCCTGGCTAGAATACACTTCCTTTCAAATACTCATGTAGCTGATTCTTTCACTTCCTTTTAGCTCTCTGCCCAAATATCAATAAAACAGATAGATATCAGTAAAGAAAGATCTTTTACTGGCTACCTTATATTAAAATAATAAATTTAATACTCTTTCACAGTCATTTTCACAAATTTCTCTCCACTTTTTACAAAATCTGATTATTTCCTGAGCAGTGAATGATCATGCAAAAACTTTTCAATTCTCTCCTCTAAAAACTTTAATATTGATTTTTGTACTCCTCCTTGGAATGTCATAGCTCTTTTACATTGGTGCCTGTATAGAAACGTCCGGTTTAACATCCAACTCCATTTTTCTTATGTTATGCTTCTCTCACTAGAACTTTAGCTCTATAGAAGAAGAGACTTGATGTAAGTCTCCAGTACCCATAATCCGGCCTGGCACATAGCTTTCTGGAATATTTGTTCAATGAATGAATGAATGAACTGATAAACATAGAAGAGAAGTGAGGAAATAATTTGGATAATGGTAAAGAGAAATATCAGAATAGCAGAACTGATTGATAGTCTGGAGTGAGACCCCAGTCTCCATCTTCCAAGAGATCAATTAGACAGATATCCATAAACAAAAACAGCTGTGGGGAAGTTCTGGTGTCCACTTTAACAACATAGTGAAACAAAGAAAAACTGGGAATAACTACTCTAGAAGAAAAAGAAGACAGCCTCATTTTGCCAGCGTCATCCCATCCTCCAAGCTAGCATTGCTTAGGGCTAAGAGGAAATTTCCCAGCTAGTAGGAGTTCCCCTTACCAGGAAAGGAAAAGGAGGGTGAGCATCTAGCCTCCCTAGCCTCTGGGAGCACCACATGAAGGTACTGTTTAGGCTTCCCCTCTCCCAGGCCCACAAAAAGCTGAGACATATAGAAACTATAGACACAGCCTGGCACAAGAAAGAAAAGCAGGGGCTACCAGTAGTAGCCACACAGTGGGAGACACTGGTTCGCAGTGACCTGCTCTGCAGACTAAGACAGCAGATTTCACTACTGAAGAAACTAATAGCACTGCTGCATGGAGGACCCTTTGCAGTTTGCATTAGCTTTTGTCCCACAGGCATTTGTACTCACTAATGCCAGCCCCCCGCGGGAGCCTGGAAACCACACTGACATCTCACCCAGGCCTCTGTAGCTGCCCTACCACAAGATGATGGCCTAGACCCCTGCAGCTGACTTCTACCACCTTATGCGCTTTGGGGGTTAGTCCATCCAGCTGTGCACTTGTTCATTGCCAACCTGATACCTGTCATTAGCACACAGTGCACACAGCACTGCAGTGCACGTGCCCAACGGAGACTATATGGACATGGGAGAGCACTCCAATAGCCAGGGTCCCCACAACTGCTTGTGGGCCCAGATCAGGCCCTGTCTTCTGTCACCAGCCTGCACTACTGTACTTCAATGCCTACTCTCCCCACTCTACTTCAACATACTACTGGAAGTTCTAACTGGAGCAATCAAACAAGAAAAAGAAATGGAAGGCATTCAAATTGGAAAGGCAGTAAAATTGTCTTTGTTTGCTGATGATATGATCTTTTATATCTCGAAAATTCTAAAGACTCCACTTATGGTAGACTGTTAGAACTAATGAAGAAATTCGGTAAAGTTGCAAGCTATAAAATCAATATATAGAAGTTAGTTGTGTTCTTATACACTAACAATAAAACATCTGAAAAAGCAATAAAGAAAAAAATCCCATTCACAATACCATCAAAAACAATTAATTAGGGATAAGTTTAAGCAAACAAGTAAAAAATCTGTACACTGAAAACTGTAAGACTTGGATGAAAAAAAAATTGAAGACACAAGCAAATGGAAAGATACTCCATGTTCATGGATCAAAAGAATAGCCAAAGCAGTCATAAAAGAATGAATAAAGCTGAAGGCATAACACTTCCTGATTTCAAATTATATTACAAACATACAGTAATCAAAACAACATGGTACTAGCATAAAAATAGACAACATAGACCCGAGGAACAGAATCAAGAGCCTGGAAATAAACCCTTACGATACAGTCAACTAATATTTGGCAAAG
The DNA here is from genome assembly GCF_028749965.1 of Puma concolor. Lineage (NCBI taxonomy): Eukaryota > Metazoa > Chordata > Mammalia > Carnivora > Felidae > Puma > Puma concolor. The sequence continues at coordinate 111,172,317 of NC_141671.1, forward strand.
GAGCCAAGAATACTCAATGGAGAAAAAAATAGTCTCTCCAAAAAATGGTGTTGGGAAAACTTAGAGTGATTTTTCTGAGATCTGAAGGAAACTGACAGATTTCCTAATTTTTTAAACTATGTCAAAAGTTTCTTTTAGCTTTTTTTGGATTTTTGTTGTAGAGTTTAGGGGAAAATTAATGACAGTTATATAAAAGTCCAAACCTCCCCAAAATGAGGCAGTTATTAACTCCAAAAGGAAGTGTAACTATTGCACAATTAATGTCTCAGAAGTGAGCCATATGTGCACAGTAATAGTACATAACTAGAGTCATAATAATGTGAAAACTGAAAGCTGATTTCACCAGAAATTATGATGTAAATATGGTAGATGAATGGATGGCAGTTGGTAAAAGGCAGTTAAATCCCCTGCTTTCACCGTAGGAAATCAACTTATAATGCTAACATTTATAGAATGAGAAATAGGAATTTGAACAAAAGTTTTAGGAATATAGAAGTAAATTCTAAAAGAAGCTGACAGTTGAAAGTGGTTTATTCAGGAGAGAAGTTGTTTGGGAGTGAGGAGGAAATGAAGCAGTGGTCTACTTGCTACTTTTCATTAGAAGCCCTGTGTTACTATTTGGCTTTTAAATTATGTATATGTTTCACTTTGAAACATAAAAAATATGTTTGTGTATGTGGATGACATATTTGCTACAAGTACAGAAATTCACCAAAAGTAGATCAAGTGAAAACACACAAAGGCAACAGGGAAATTTCAAGCAAACAAATGTAGGACCCAAAGCCAGCTTTCAAAGTCTGGTCATTACTGCATAAGTTTTTTACTCTGCAGGACCACAAAGATCCTTCTCTCTACTTAGATTTATGTATTTGCTCCATTTTCCTCCTTGCAGATTGTTCTTAATTTCTCCTCTTCTTCCCTTATGACTTCTGCTTGCTGTTTGCTCAGATTCTCCAAAGAGCCAGTTCTGGCACTGACTTCACAAGAAGAATCCAGTAGGCACATTTTCGAAAACAATGTTTGGTCTGTGTCCCTTGGTTCAAATTCTAAGCATTGAGACTGAATGATTAGGTCTAGATTCAGATTGTCTACCCATGATGGGATCACATGATATAAATATGACCACCCAAGTCCATCACTTCAACAAGAGCCCTGAGATGGATACAATTTCAAAGAAGGGGCCACTATTGGAAAGTTATATAGACATACCTAGTCACCCAATCTGATTCCATGCTTACCAAACTATCTGCCAATTATTTTATACCTTGAAGTTTACCTACTGGAGAAACTAAAGCACTGGACTTTGGGACTTATATTTCTCTTTGAGAATTAATAAGTTGACTTCAACAATATAAGCAAGGAGAGAAGGAGAGAAGATAGATAGGGTATGTCTACAAAGAGGAAAAATTTTTAAATATACACCTGGAAGTACGGATAAAGAAAGAGAACTAGAAAAATACTTGACTTGGGGCACCTGGGTGGCTCAGTCGGTTGAGCGTCCAACTTCGGCTCAGGTCATGATCTCACGGTCTGTGAGTTCAAGCCCAGCGTCGGGCTCTGTGCTGACAGCTCAGAGCCTGGAGCCCATTTCAGATTCTGTGTCTCCCTCTCTCTGACCCTCCCCCGTCATGCTCTGTCTCTCTCTGTCTCAAAAAAAAAAAAAAAAAAAAAAGAAAAGAAAAATACTTGACTTGCCATTCTTCAGGTTTGGTGCTTCATCATGAATTTCTTTCCAGGAGATTCTCCTGTAGCCTGTAGATATATGACATTTTTACTTGATCCACTTTGAATGAATTTCTAGTTTTTCAACTGGGGCTCATTGACAAAAAAAAAAAATTAAAAATTTTAAAGCCTGAAACACTGTGTCAGACCTGAAAGTCAGACTGCAGTAAATTGTCCAAGGCTGGGCTGTCTTACAAGGTTTCTTGGTAGTCAGCCAACTTTAACTAACCTTCCTTGAGTCAATAATATTTATGGATTTGCTTATCCAAACAAAATATATTTAATAAAAAGCCTAAAGTAATATTTTCACTTGTGCAAAGAAACATATATAAACCCTAAAGATTTTAATTAGCAGTAAAATATGAAATGTTGTCACTGAGTCTTTTTTCCTCAACTTTTTTTTTTTTAACTCCAAGAAGAAGTGGTAGGAAGTGCATGGAAGTGGTTTGAGTAAAACTGTGACAAACCTAGCATTTTTAAATTTTACATACCACAAAGATAGTTATAGAATCCAAAATCATAGTACCTTTAATAAGTCATACTGGTTTCCTGTGTAGTTTTCTCTGAAGTGTGTTTACACTTTATTTCAAATGTCAAAACATAGACACAACAATGATGTTCATTGATTCCCACCATAACTGCAATTGACTGCAGTAGACATAAAAGAAAGAATGATTGCATGGTATTGTAAGTTCTTGCATTCAAGAAATCGAAAACACATGGCATGTGGATGGAAAAAGGGGGCTTTTAAGAGACAAAATACAATGTTATTCACTTACGGAAAAATCAAGACCCCTGCAAAAAATACTAAAAGAAAAATACCTGAACTCACTAGTTTTAAATGTTTTTTTTTAAGAAAGAAAGCAAGCATAAAGTGAAATAAAATTTGTTCCCTCAAATGATTCTACCTAATGTTGCATAATTATTCAACCAATACTTCATTAGTTTTTCTCAACTAGACAGGTTGGGGAAGAATGTTAATAATTCATAATATCTTTGATAGAGTCTTTAAAATTCTCTACCTTGTCCAATAACCAGTCATATGGAAATATTTCACCTTCCAAGTTAGTAAACCAATGGAAAATAAAAACATATTTTATGTGTTCTTCTGTTGCTTGTTAGTTAACCTATGTCTACCAAAAGTCTGGTCCTACTTTTTGATATCAAGTTAGTGCTTATTCATGGTAAAAATTTTAACGTTTGTTATTTCTTTTTCAACCACGTTAGATAGACCTAAAGGAGGATTAGAATCCCAGTGAAGAAAGTACTCTGCCATCAACTACTTCATGGCATAGTTCAAAACAGGGCAGACACTCTCAGGAACCTGTGAGTAAACAGTAAATGGTGACCAGCATCCTGCCCCCATTACTCCATATCTTGCCATTTAATTTTCTGCAAAAACAAAACACATAATTTATCTTGGCAATTGAGAACTTGCAATTGCTTCTCTCTACCTTATGTTGAATTCTTTGTTTCTCTTGGCCTTAAATATTACTGAAGAATAATTTCACATGGGTACAAAAAACAGCCAATAGAAAATTTTTTACTTGTATCCTGTGTACACTTTTATGGTAAGGGCCATAATGTGGCACAAAGTATATTCTGCACATGTCTTCAGAAGTTGCTAAATGTCAGTAACAGGAATTAAGGATAACCCTGCACAATGAGTCTTAACATTATCTTAAAACCAGGCTAAGGGGATCAGAATTTTCTCTAAATCACTTGGATTTTATAATAGTGCTTAAATGAGAATTTGTCTTCCCACTCAACGACGTTAATTTTTTTCTGGGCCAACCTCTCAGTTAAAGCACTACTTATACTCACTATGCAAAATTGTTAAAATGTAGTTGTGATGGAAACAGAAGTTTATGCAGTGAAAAATTAAATGATTAATTTTTCCCCAACGGTCTAACACTTAGATCTACTTTAAACTATTTTCTACAGCAAAAAAAAAAAGGCAAGATAAATGTATATTTTTTGATACCTAGCTGTTAAGGCTTTGAATAAAGTGTGATAATGTGCAGCAAAAGTCAGATATGAGGTTAATGTTCAAAAGAGTGTCACTATTAATTGTGTAATTCTTTATTATTTTTAAGTTTTTATTTTAATTCCAGTTAAACCTACAGTGCTAGATTAGCTTCGGGTACAGCTAATATTGTATTAGCTGTACAAGATGGTGATTCAAAAATTTCATAATTAACCCAGTGCTCATCACGACAAGTGCATTCCTTCATCTTCATTACCTATTTAACCCACACCCCGCCCCTCTGGTAACCATCAGTTTGTTCTCTATAATTGAGTCTGTTTCTTGAGTTGTCTCTCTCTAATTTTTTTCCCTTTGCCTCTTTTTCTCAAATCCCACATTTGAGTGAAATCATACGGTATTTGTGTTTCTCTGACTTACTTCTCTTAGCATTATACTAACTCCATCCATATAATTGCAAGTGGCAAGATTTCATTCTTTTTTATGGTTGAGTAATATTTCATCATATATATAGCTATATTTATCCATTCATCAGTCAAATGGACACTTGGCTGCTTCCATATCTTGGCTATTGTAAATAATGCTGTTATAATCATAGAGGTGCATGTATCCCTCTGAATTAGTGCTCTTGTATTCTTTCAGTAAATACCTAGTAGTATGACTGGTAGATCATAAAGTAATTCTTTTTTTAACTTTTTGTGGAACCTCCATACTGTTTTCCACAGTGGCTGTACCAGTTTGCATACTCACCAACAGTGCATGAGGTTTACTTTTTCTCCACATCCTTGCCAACACCTATGGTTTCTTGTACAGTTGATTTTAGCCATTCTGACAGGTTTAAGGTGATATCTCATTGTAGTTTTGATTTGTATTTCCCTGATAAGTGATGATAATCATCTTTTCATATGTCTGTTGGCGATTGTGTACTGTTTTATTTCAGAAGATCAATGTATTTCAGGAAAATGCCTCCCTGTGAATAACAACATAGATCAGAACTTTCTTCTAAATATCCAAACCAATCAATGCTCTGAGAGACTGTACTTGATTCTTCAATAAGCTGTTTGTAAATATGAACCAAACTAAGTATCAGTTCATCCCTAGGATGAAATACCTAGACTTGTTACATGAAACATATTTTCAACTATTGGTTTATCTTCATTTGAACCTCAAACCATTTTTCAAATTATTATACCATCTGTAACATATTTGAAAAATTATTCCTAACCTAAAAGCTTATTTGGGGGCATATTTAGGCAGTAAGTAGTATAAAGCAATCAAACATTTTATCACTTGGTAATAACTTCATCTTCTATCGAATTATCCACTCCTGATTCTACTTTCTCGTGATGAAAGAACATATCAGCAGTAAGCTATATCAGAGACACTGGAAAATAAATAAGATTTATTGACCTGAGTACTATTCAGTGTTGCTGTTCTGACCGTCCTTTTTTCTTTCTTGTTCGATAGAATGTTTCAAATTAGCAGAAATTCTTCCTTACTGAATTTAAAGAATCATTTGACAATGCTTTAAGTTCCCCATTCTCTCATTTTTGTTTCAACAAAATAAGATATAAAATGATCAGAGGTTGGGGTGCCTGGGTCGCTCAGCTAGTTGACCATCTGACTCTTAATTTTGGCTCAGGTCATGATCCCAGGGTCATGGGATTGAGCCCAGCCTCAGGCTCTGCACTATGTGGAGCCTGCTTAAGATTCTCTCTCTCTCCCTCTGCTCCTCTCCCCTGCTTGTGCACTCTCTGTCAAAATAAGTAAACTTTTTTTAATAAATAATGATAAAAATAAATAAATAAAATGACCAGAGATTCAAAAAGTGATTCAAAGATTCAAAAAGGATAACTCTGCTAAATATTCTGATGCAACAGAATTTTATGATTTTTAACTTTTGGAAAGAAAGAATACTATCCAAAACACATGCTTAATTATACCACCACTAATATGTAACTACTTTAAGGTGTAATGAATTATTACTTTTTTTTTAATTTTTTTTCAACTTTTTTTATTGAATTATTACTTTTTAATTAAAATTAATTGATCTTTATTTTTTCTAAAAATAGACTTCAGTCTTACAAAGCTTCCCATGTGTCTAAAGAAGAATGATTTGCGCTGATAGCTACTTTTTCATGGTTATCTTGCCAGGTGAATGTAAACACAAGCAATGGTTGAAAATAAATTCTAAAAATTTACATAAATATATGTCCATATTAATTATCATAACTTCTAATTTTTTCCTGTTTTACAACTCCATTTTTTGCAGAAAAAATATTAAAATACTTTCATATCCTTTTTCTTTCCTTGCCCACTATGAATAATTCTCTTTTGCCTCTTAAATTCTTGGGTTTTTTTGTGCAGATGAGGGTACCAGGTGAGGGAAGAATTGAAAGGAGTTTGGGCTAGTTAAATTGCTTTAGTTGGAAATGACAGAGTTGATTACAGAAGAAAAATATGGAAAAGGGAGAGATAAAGAAAAGGAGGGCAAGAAAGTTAAGGATCACTCTAAGGGGATATTTGGAGGAGTTCTGAAGATTACAATTTAGGGCAATCTGCTCTAACATGTGGTGCAGGACTCTAGAAAGATAAGTGGAAAAAAAGGATTTAAAGAAATTCTGTTGTGTATTATTACTGAAAGGTTTTTTTTATGTCTTTGGAGAAGACATTGGTAAATTAAATTGCTTTCCAAATATTTAGGGATGTTGTAATATGATTTTTATTTCTATGTCTGTTTTCTATATATACCATGTTCAGGATGATTTCAGAGTGAGAGCTATCAGATCCAGCTTTACATGGATTATAATTTAGATTATGCATTACTGCTCCACTAGTGGTAGATACTCAATCTGTAATTTCAAAGAAAATTAGTCTTATTTTTCAATTTCTTCCAAGTTTTGCTATGAGCTGTAACATATTAAACCAGATGATTAGGAAGCCTATATATTCTGTAGCTCCTCTTTAGTTATAAGTAACAAATAGTTCATGAGTAATATTTAAAACCACACAAGTTAAAACTGATTATGGCATGATATATCTGTAATAATGCATTACTAACATTTATTAAATGATTACTCTGTTCCGGGCTTTGTTCCAAGCAGCTGACATCATTAATTAATTTGAAATGTTCACTACAACTCTATGATGTAGAAGTAGGTTTTCCTATTCCTATTTCCTATTCCTATTCCCATTCCTATTCCTATTCCTATTCCTATTCCTATTCCTATTCCTATTCCTATTCCTATTCCTATTTTTCCAAAGAGGAAAAGATAAATAACATGCTCAGAGTCACACAACACCATTTGGTAGTTAGTAAGGCTGGATTCAAAACCAATCTTTGGGTATTTGAGTGGTCTGTTGGTTGAGTGTCCGACTCTTGATGTCAACTCAAGTCATGATCCCTGGATCATGGGATTGAGCCCTGCATCAAGCTCTGCACTGAGCACTGAGCGTGGAGCCTGATTAAGATTCTCTCTCTCTCTCTCTCTCTCTCTCTCTCTTCCTCTCTCTCTGTTTCTCTCTCTCTCTGTCTCTCCCCCTCTGCCCCTCTCCCCTGCTTGTGCTTCTCTTTCTCTAAAATTAAAACAACAACAACACATTCTAGTTCCAGAGCCTGCCTTCTTTTTTTTTAATTTTTAAAAATCTTTATTTATTTTTGAGAGAGAGACAGAGTGTGAGCAGGGGAGGAGCAGAGAGAGAGGGAGACACAGAACCGAAGCAGGCCCCAGGCCCTGAGCTGTCAGCACAGAGCCCAATGTGGGGCTTGAACTCATGAACTGTGAGATCATGACCTGAACAGAAGTCGGACGCTCAACCGACTGAACCACCCAAGCACTCCCAGAGCCTGCCTTCTTAACCTCTGTATTATACTATCTCTTTAATCAAGGTTTATATTTCATCTATAAACTGTAAAACATATTACTGGTAATCACTCAGGTTGGAAAAAATGTAATATAAAGGCTTTTCATAATCAATAACAAAGGATACATAAGGAAATCAGTTTCACACTATGAATTTCAAAACAATCTTATTCTCAATAATATAAATTATGTGCTTTGTACTGTATTTTGCTTATGTTCTACCCTAATCCACGCATCTACCTGGCTTTCTGGATAGAACTGCCATTGTTACCACTACTGACTAATGCACACATAAATCTTGGTGTGACTTACTTAAGAAAAAGAAAAGCAAACTCACTTTTTTTTTTTTTGCATGTTTTTTCTTAAGTGAGAGAAAAAGTAGTGTGTCAGGTTGTTTCATATTTATAAGGGAAAATATGAGGACTTCTAGGAACACTAGAGTCTGCTCATGTATGGTACAGAAGGATAGAAGCTGTCTGCAAAGAAAGGTGATAGATAAACTATGTATTATATATTGTAATTTATTTAACACACACCATATATATTTGGCAAAACTGATAAACACAAATCCTATTGTTGAATCTGGGTTGCTTCCTGAGAAAAGTTATATTATACTTCTTCATTGTTGCTCTAGGGACATAATAGGGTTGATAGATGTAAACCTTAGAGGTGCAGATAATCAGTTAAAATTCACTGTCATCTTAAAGAGAAATGCGTGTCACGGAAATGTGGAAATGGTCCCAGGAGGGCACTAATAGGGTCAGTATATGGACAAATATATCCAATGATCACCATGGTAACAGCCCTGACAGGTCACACATGGAGTAATCTTTCCTTCATTATCTGAAATGATAATTCTCCTGGGGATGTCTTGTACTGAGGCATTACCAGGATTATCTCTGTAGGTGTTGAAATAAAATTACTACTTCTATAGGGAATTGCCTAGAAAATGACTTTCTCATGGAACAATCTAACTCACTTCAAAATATGGTATTTACAGGACTATTTTGAGACTAGTGAGAGCATTAGTAACCATTTTAAAAGAATCTTCCCAGAATCACCTAGATAGACTAGGCTGATTTCCCAACTATCCTACTGAGCACTTCCAGAGGACTCCTCAAATGTTGAATTTAAAACCCAGGAACTTTCCACATTTGGATGAGTTCATCCACAAAGCTGTTTGTGATTCTGACAATATTTTGTGGGATTTTTTGGTAAGTGATCTTTTTAGAGTGGAGAGATGAATGCCTTATGGGACACCTTCAAAAAAATCTCATTTGGGGAACTCAAAATATCTGCCACCACCATGTAATGATTTTTTTCCTTCCACATGAGAAGTAGGTGAGATTAATGGACTATGATTTTTGTCTGTTGTTCTTACTCAAAGAACTCTCAAGTTCCATGGCCCCTCCCTAGTAAATAAGGCACTAACTCTGCTGGGGAAGAGAGTTTCTGGCAATGTGTAAATCCTAAGCTCGAAGCACCTTTATTGAGGCATCAGTCCAGTTTTTTCTGTTTCTATGAAGGATAAGGAGGAGCTTGGCTTCAGTGCCCCATATGAGGCCTGAGGATTATGAGTAGGTCTCACCATAGGCATATGTTTTCTTCCCTGGAGAAGGTAATAAAAGGGATTAGAACACCTTTACCCCTTCTGACATTAAACCAGTCCTGCTGGTAGAGGCTCTGCTCTAGGTGTTGAGCAAGCCATTTGTTATTCACTCCCATCTCTGAAAACTCCAAACCATGAAAAATTAAAGAATCCCACCTCTGGGGCACCTGGGTGGCTCAGTTAGTTGAGTGTCTGACTCTTAATTTCGGCTCAATTCATGACCTCACAGTTCATGATTTTGAGCCCCACGTTGGGCTCTATACTGACAGCAGGGAGCCTGCTTGGAATCATCTCTCTCCCTCTCTCTGCCCCTCCCCCATGTATGTGCATGCTCTCTGTCTCTCTCAAAATAAATAAACAACAACAACAAAAAAGAATCCCACCTTTAAGCAGAGGGCAGGAACAGTGCAAACAATATCTCGATATGCTTATCACTGTGTTTGAGATAGAATAAAGGAACAATGAAAGTTTTTGGCTGATGCCTGTATTTTGAGGACTTTATTATTATTTTTCTCTTTGTGATATAACTGTTTGAACAAGCAGACCAACCCCAAATGGGTGTGTCTCTATTTTTGACAAGCCCTAGAATTGTACAGAAACCAGGTGACTAAAATTCTCCAAACATTGACCCCATGCAAATATAGATCTGGGGCGCCTGGGTGGCTCAGTCGGTTAAGCATATGACTCTTGATGTCAGCTCAGGTCATGATCTCATGGTTCATGAGTTTGAGCCCTGTTGGGCTCTGTGCTGAGCATGGAGCCTGCTTGGGATTCTCTTTCTCCCTCTCTCTCTGCCCCTTCCATTCTCTCTCTCTCTCTCTCTCTCAAAATAAATAAATAACTTGAAAATAGTATAGATCTGAGATATGATAAACAAACAAATAAACAAAAATTAACAAACTGAAAAGCAAGTGTAGAGGATCAGGCAAAAATGTGCTGACCTAATAACTCTAGAACTATCTGGAGTCTATCAGACTAAAGGCAAAAGAATCTGTACATAAGGACAATACTTAGTTGATAATTTTTTTTTCTCCATGGCAGTGTAGGTTAGCAATTCTAATACTGCTATCCATGTGTGTTAGAATTGAAAAACTAAGATGGCAGATAGTGGGAGCCAGGTATCTCACCATTGGAGTGAGGTTTACAGATAAACAAGTAGAGGCGGTTAGAAGGATCCATGTGGTAAAGGATTAAAGCTGGAGACATCAGTATGAATTCAGGTTTAATTAAATATGGATTCAGATGGTTACATATAGAAATATTTATAGATATATGTATGTATGTACACAGCTTAGTATATACATATGTATTTCCTTGCTCTATCAGCTAAGGGGGTCTAGAAGCAATGATGCTTCAAAAGCAGAGAGCACATCTAGCAGGTAGATCTGGTTTCTGGGATCATTCTCCAGTTAAAAAAAGAAAAGAAAAAAAGAGGGATCCTTGGATAAAGAGCCTTTCCTGGGATTGGTGCAGGAAATACACAACATGAACTAGATCATCTTGTAGTGTTAGAAAGTAAGGAAGTGTTCAAAATAAAGCAACAACTCACAATGATGGGGATACGTCAAAGAGACATGGAAGCAAACTGAAGGAACTCCCAATGAACAAAACTGGTACAATACAAGCAACAATATACAGCAGCATTGGATTAAAAGTCCGTATAAAATAAATGCCTATGAGACCATACTAATAGAAACTAATGATTGAATAAATAAATGGAGAAGAGACAAACCTCTCATACAGAAGAATTATGAATAATTTATGTAGATACTCTACTTTTGAGGAAATACAGCATAACTCCTACTCCTTAAGCGTGGGTTATGTATAGACAGTGACTTCTTTCCACAAATTACAATATGGGAAGGAAGAAGAAAAAGACTAACTTAGCAGTGAAGAAACCTAAAAAACAATACCTCAGCCAGGCAATCAACGTTAACATCAATAGTTTAAGTCATGTTGACAGTACATACCCTTGATATGAGGCAATGAAAACAGCACTTTACCCCTGTAGTCTTCCTCTCAAAGCCCACAATGCTAGTCTAACTAGTAACAAAATATCAGGAAAAAAAAAATGAGAGACATCCTACAAAATACCTAACCAATACTCTTCACAACTAAATGCAATGTGGTATTCTGAATGAGACCCTGAAACAGTTAAAGGACATTTGGTAAAAACTAAGAAAATCTGAATGAAGACTTTATATATTTGTATAGACTTTGGTGAATGGTAATGTATCAATATTGGTTCATTAATTATAATAAATGTACCATACTAATTTAAGATGTTGATATTAGGGAAAACTGGGTGAAAAGTATATGGCAATTGCCTGTACTAACTTTGCAATTTTCCTGTAAATCTAAAACTCTCCTAAAAAAAAAATGAAGTTTATTAGGAAAAAAAGTACACATCTCACTGTGTGTGTCTAGTTTAATTTATGGTCCTTTTGCAAGCACTGGCAGCCTTCTCTGATTTAACGTGTTTTGGGGGGGGGTTTGGGTTTTTTTTTGTTTTTTTTTTAGTGTTTATTTATTTTTGAGAGAGAGAGACAGAGCATGAGCAGGAGAGGGGTAGAGAAAGAGACCCAGAATCCAAAGCAGGCTTCATGCTCTGAGCTGTCAGAACAGAGCCTGACGCGGGGCTCAAACTAACGAACCCCGAGATTGTGACCTGAGCTGAAGTCAGACACCTAACCAACTAAACCACCCAGGCACCCCTAAAAAATACATCATTTTCTGTTTTGATGAAGTATATGATCAATATCTACAATTGTAGATATGAGAATGTGTAGTCTGTTGAGCATAAGTTTCTACCTATAAATCTAAAGCTTCTTATTTATATTAGTTTATGTGCACCCAGTTCTGTCAAATAATTCAATTCAAAAAATTATATTTTTGTCATTTCTAGTTTCTGTTTTGTATATTTCATTGATAATATTATTTAGTGCATATGTTTTTGTTTGCTTTATCATTATATAGCTTAATGCATTTGCCTAGAATTTTCACTTGATCTTGTTTTCTTGTTTTAATTTTGCCACATTTGCTTTCTTTTGGTTTTTATTTGCCTGGTATAATTTTGCCTGGGGCCTTGTTTTAAACAATTTCCCTTCTCTTTGTTTGAAATAAGTTTTGCTAGATTTTTTTTTCACCCAAGCTGACAATTCCCTGGTTTTTAATCGTGAAAGTTGGTAGTTTCATAGGTCATTTTTTTATTGCTTTGCCTTATTTTGTGGCATGTTTACTCTTTATTTTCCCCCTAATTTCTTTTCCTTTCACTGACATGAGCAGTTATCTTTTCATTCTCTTTTTTCTTCTTTCTTCACTAATAAGGTCTACTATACTTACCAGTTCTGTTTTTGACCTTCCCATTCCTAACAGGCATAATTAAACTATGTTTCTCTATTATTACATTAAAATAAAATATCAGTTATCTCTTTCACCTTACATGGCTACTTCCTCCATAACAAGATGAAAACTTTTTTTTTTTTTTTAATATTTATTTATTTGTTTTTGAGAAAGAGAGAGAGCAAGCAGGGGAGAGGCAGAGAGAGAGGGAGACAGAATCCCAAGCAGGCTCCACACTGTCAGCACAGAGCACAACATGGGGCTTGAACCCACGAACCGTGAGATCATGACCTGAGCTGAAACCAAGAGTTGGACGCTTAACCGACTGAGCCACACAGGCGCCCCCAAGATGAAAACTTTTAAATTAATTTATATTCACTCAGTTTAGCCATTGCTCTGAATAAAACCTTTAGCATATTTTACTCTTCCACCCAGCCTACCCCAGTCACAATTTTATTTTTCTCTAGCCTCCTGGGTTGCAGGCTATAACTGGAGTTTCTCTCACCATTTGTCTCTTATGTTTCAAAAGTTCTTACTTCATGATTTTATTACAAATTCCTAAGCAATATTACTAATTTCTTAAGATTTGTAACTCTATATAAGATTCATCACTCTCCCCCTTATTTTTTTCTTTGTCTTTTCCTATTTTGAAAGCTCTCTTGTGATTTATCATTTGTTAGAATACTTCCTAAAGTATTTTTGTTAGACAGGGTATATAACTGTATGCTTTCTGAATCCTTACCAGCTCAAAATGCCCTTCATTTGTTGCCACAGGTGCAATGGAGAATGACTTCTTCAATGGCACTTTTTTTCCTTTCAATAGACTGTTGTCATTACTGTGCTGTGTGCTAGTTTCTAATATTACACATCAGAAGCCTGATATTAGTTGTCAATCTCTTTTTTCTTTCTAGAAAGATCTTCCTTTGTTCTTGTAATGCAGAATATCATCATGCCATGCTCTTTTTAACACAGCCTAGTGTAGTCTTTCATCAGTAAAAACAAAATTTTTGTTTAATTTTCTGTTTATTACTTCTCCACTTATTCCTTTCTCTCTCTCTGGAACTCCAATTTTATTTTGTTCTGACTCTTGAAACTGTCCTCTAAGCCTTTTCTCTTATCCTCATGATTTCCATCTCTCTATGTGTTTTTGTTTTTTGGGGTTTTTTTTTATGTTATTTTTTTTTTTTTACTTAATCTCTCAAACTACTAATTTTTTAATGTTTATTTATATTTGGAGAGAGAGAAAGCATGCCCGAGCACCTCCAGGCTCTGAGCGGTCAGCACAGAGCCCGACTCAGGGCTCAAACCCGGGAGCCATGAGATCATGACCTAAGCTGAAGTCGGACGCTTAACTGACTGAGCCACCCCACCCAGGCACCCCACCCACTACTAATTTATTTATCAGCAGGAACCATTCTTTTGTTTTCAGTTAGTCTAGTGAGACTTTTTTTTAAATATGATTCACAACTCTAGAAAGTTTTGTGTGTGTGTCCTATCATTTTGTCCTTATTTGCTTTCTTTTTAAAGGTTCATTCTGCCTCTTCCATTACTTTTAGTCCAATGAGAGCCATCAGGTTTTATCTTGGTCTTCACCTTTGTGATCACTGAATCTACTTAACAATTAGCACTTCCCCTTTGCTTCCCCTTTATTTGATCCTCCTCAGCTGTTCAGCCATCTGTTAGGCTCCTTCAAACAGAAAAAAAAAAAAAAAGAAAGAAAAAAACACCTAGCAATTAATAAAAGGTACAGCAGTTTGTTGGTTTCTTCATCTTTTCTGACAAGCTAGGTTTTTTGTTTGTTTTAATGCTAGCTCTCTTCTGAGGCAGAAGAAAGGGCACCTTTGCTGTCTTGTCTCTTTCAAACACAGGGACGGTGAACAAATCAGCCCAGTGGTTGTTTCCAAGATTACTGGGTTCAGCTTATTTCCTTCCAGGCCCATAGGCCATTGGAAACATAGCCTTCCTCAAGAGAATTCACAACTTTGCTTGAAATACTGGACTTTACACCAAGCCTTGAAGAGATATGGGCCATCTCTTCTGCCATTGAAGAGCTGCCTTCCTCAGCTCTTGCCTAACACTAAGAAGAATGAATTCCTCACCTAAACTCTCTGGACAGTCCTGCACCTCTGAAGCATAGGTGTGACTGAAGAAGGAACTGACAAGTGATGCCATTAAGAAACCTCTCCCCTTGGGGCGCCTGGGTGGCTCAGTAGGTTAAGCATCCGACTTTGGCTCATGTCATGATCTCACGGTCCATGAGTTTGAGCCCCGCGTCGGGCTCTGTGCTGACAGCTCAGAGCCTGGAGCCTGTTTCACATTCTGTGTCTCCCTCTCTCTCTGACCCTCCCCGATTCATGCTCTGTCTCTCTCTCTGTCTCAAAAATAAATAAACGTTAGAAAAAAAAAATTAAAAAAAGAAAAAAGAAACCTCTCCCCTCAAACCCACCAACAATCACAACCTTGCCAATGTAATTTATCTGAGAGACTCTGGACCAATATCTGACATCCGGGTGTCCTACAGCCCTGATCTACCTGCCTGGAAGTCTCTTTCCCCACTTATCTTACTTTCTTCAGCTTTCTGATCAAATGTGACTTCCCAGAGGGGACTTCCCTGTTCACTCTATGTAAAATAGAAAAAACTCATTCCTCTGTCCTCTTAACCTATTTTATTTTTCTTTGTAGCAGTCACCTTATTTTTCTTATTATCTGTCTCTGTCTACTAGAATATAAACTCGGTAAGAGCAAAGTTTTTCCTATTATTGCTGTATTCTCATCACCTAAAACAATGCCTAAAATAGTCTAGTTGCTCAAAACATACATGTTGAATAAAGAAATAAATGAGATTCTCATACAAACAGTGGCCTCAGGGGTGCCTGGGTGGCTCAGCTGGTTAAGCGTCTGACTCTTGGTTTCAGTTCAGATCATGATCTCACAGTTTGTGAGTTTGAGCACCACATCAAGCTCTGTGGTGAAAGCGTGGAGTCTGCTTGAAATTTCTCTCACCTCTCTCTCTGCCCCTCCCCGCTTGCTCTCTCTCTCTCTCTCTCTCTCTCAAAAAATAAATAAATAAACATTAAAAAAAATAAAAGATAAAATAAAATCTGCTTTGCTATAACTTAAAACACACACACACACACACACACACACACACACACACACACAGTGACCTCCAATGCATCTTCTTGACTTGGTAAACTCACAGATCTGATTGTTTTATTATTCTATAGGTAGAGTAGGTAATGAGAAGCAAAATCCAGAATATGTGCTCAAGCTACTTTCTCTCTCTATCTGAATACTCCCACCACGAACAATATGAGTTTTTTTAACCAATCACTTTTAATTCCGAATAGATAAAATAAATTTGTGTGAACTCCTAGTCAGTGACACACTGAACACATGATTCTATTTCTGTTCCCTTTTTAAGCCACACTAAACTGATAATAAAGAATTTTTAAAAGCATAAACTCACAAAAGGGAGAATAGATGCAAAGCTAATAGCTATATTACTTTATAAGTTAGAGCAAGCAAATAGATAAGTAGGAAATGACTCAGCAGACCTCAGAAAAATTAATCTTAAACTAGCAGTGTGGGAAACTAAGAGCCAAGAGAAGAACCTGGTTTAAGTCACAGAATTGCCTCAAAGCTCACAGATCAGCAATCACAGATACCACTAGAAATGATCCCAGCTACAACTTAGGGATATATTCTCTGAAGAAATAAACAGAGGACCCTAGACTTGGAAACCAGTGTTGAGGAAGGAAAAAGGATACTCAAAACAAAGATATTACATAAATACTTTCACACTCAAGGCTAAGGCCATTCCTTTAGCTTCCTACGCCCTTAGCAACCAGACACAGACACCTAGAAAGTCACCCTTTTTGCCAGAAATGAATAGTCTTCTCTCAGAACTGGACCAGCCCCAAAAGAGACAACAAACTTCTCAGACAAATCCTACAATTAAACCCACAGTCCTTATGCTATGTTGTTCTATTGCCAGGTTAGCTAAGTTGGGAACTACATTTCCCCTTCCCTGTGTGGTTCTGAGTTAGAACTGGCCAGGAGAAAAACTTGGATGAAATTTGAGGATGAAAGTTAAGCAGTGGTCATTACTCTCTGAATAATCACAGCTAAATATCATGCCAGAAAGTACAAAGTTCCTGATCAGTTCTGTGAGGTGCTCGGGTCACTAGGGGGCCACCAAATGTGGGGCATCCTAATTGGTGGGAGCCAGCAGCACGAGCTGTGTAAGAATTCATCCAAGGCATAAGAAAAGAGATAGAAGTTTACTGAATATACCACAAGGGAACAGCTGGCAGGACAGCAAAGGAGAGATTGTCTATGAGGAGGCAGTGGTAAGGGACCACAGAGGACAGAATGAAGGAGTATGGAGACATATGGAATTTTCCATTTTTTGGTAATCTTAGGAACTGTGCCTGGTTGTAATTGGCCAGTAGGGCCTAAGGCTGTTTTAAGGTGGGTTGCTGATGAGCCTGTTTGCAGCTCATTGGTCTCTGTGGGCCCTTTTGCCTTGTTCAAGTTTCTGTTGCTCAAGCATATTGCCTAAAACCATCCTCTATAAATTCCAGCTTGTCTCTCCTTTCCTTAACTCCATGTCTAGCACTTCTCAACTGTAGGCCCTGGTAACAAATAGCATTCCTAGGCTTACTACCAGACACCTGGCAGCAAACCTACAGAAACAGTCCAGAGGTAATAGTTTCCCACAGGTCTTTTTTTGAGTTCCTGGTCGTAGTCTCGCTCTGATGGCTGGATGTGCGTGGTTTCCTAGATTCCCCTACAAATCCCAACTTCTCTGTGTTTCTCAGTGCCTGAAGAAGAACATGCTAGTGACTTCCCTGATCCACCAGTCCTTCATTTCCAGGACCCCCTTATAGTCCACTACTATAGCTCCTCCCACAATTATTTAGGTCCAGTCCCTACAACAAATCTCTCAACATTTAGAGACTTAAGAGTTCATAAGCCCCAGACATGTGCTCAGTTTCCAGTCAGCTTTGCAATCCTCTGCTCTTATTTACCTGACCAAGGATCTGGGAAAAACCTCTAATAGGAAGGCTTCTAATAGGAAAGACTTAAAACAAACAGGAAAAAAAAATTATAGCAAACAGAGGGAAAAAAAAAACCCTCCTTTCCCAAAATACTATTATAAATCTCCTTTGAGAGAAAAGAGAGTATTGCAGACACAGAACAGGACTATATTATAAACAACTATTCAGACAGGGAATTAGAAATATGACAGTAAAAATTCTTTTAAAAAACTCATCAGAAGAACTGAAAAAATAATATTGAAGCCATCCTTAGAAGGTAAAACAAAGAATAAATTGATAAAGATTGGGATGCATGGGTGGCTCAGTCTGTTAAGCATCTGACTTCAGCTCAGGTCACGATCTCACAGTTCATATGAGTTCACGAATTCAAGTCCCACACTGGGTGAGCACAAGCCCCACTTCAGTTGAGGTCACCCTCCTGCAGGCCCTTTCACCCTCACTTCATTGCCAATCACAAGTCCTAATTACACCTGTGCTTCTGACCAACTGGCTATAGAATGGAGGTTCCAAAGACTTCCTCTTTGAATATGATTAATTTGCTAGAGCAGCTCAGAGAACTCAGAGAAATATTTTTTCTTACTAGATTACCAGTTTTTTTTTTTTTTTTTTTTTAAAGGACATAACTCTGGAACAGCCAGGTGGAGATGCATAGGAGGAGGTATGGGGAAAGGGCAAGGACCTTCCATGATCTTTCTGGGCATGCCACTCTCCCTGCGTTGATATGTCTTCACCAACCCAGAAGCTGTCTGAACCCTGTCCTTTGGAGTTTTAAGTGGCTTCACTATCTAGGCATGATTGATAAAATCATTGGCCATTGATGATTGATTCAACCTTCAGATCCTCTCCCCTTGTGGGGGTGGAGGTTCAGGGGAGGGGGTGCTGAAAGTTCCAGCTCTCTTATCACATGGTTGGCTCCAGTGGCAACCAGGGCCACCTTAGAGCTTTCCAAACATTATCTCATTAACATAACAAAGGACACCTTGATGGCTCTCTTCCCAGGAAATTCCAAGGGTTTTAGAAGCTCTGTACTAGAAACAGGAATATGAATACAGTAAAACCTGGGATTGCAAGTAACTTGCTCTGCAAGTGTTCTGCAAGATGAGCAAACATTTCCAATAAGTTTTTTTTTAATTTTTTAAAATGTTTTTATTTATTTTTTTTTAATTTTTTATTTATTTTTGACATAGAGACAGAGCATGAACGGGGGAGGGTCAGAGAGAGAGGGAGACACAGAATCTGAAACAGGCTCCAGTCTCTGAGCAGTCAGACAGAGCCCGACGCGGGGCTCGAACTCACGGACCATGAGATCATGACCTGAGCCGAAGTCGGCCGCTCAACCAACTGCGCCACCCAGGCGCCCCTGTTTTTATTTATTTTTGAGACAGAGAGAGACAGAGCATGAGCAGGTGAGGGGCAGAGAGAGAGAGACACACAGAATCTGAAGTAGGCTCCAGGCTCTGAGCTGTCAGCACAGAGCCCGATGCGAGGCTCGAACCATGAACTGTGAGATCATGACCTGAGCCGAAGTCGGGGGTAGGTTAACCGACTGAGCCACCCAGGTGCCCCTCCAATAAGTTTTAACTTGATAAATGTGCAATGTTTTGCAATACGAGTAGTACATGACACTGAACATCACATGATCACAATTGAGCCAATGGTTCTCTCTCTCTCTCTCTCTCTCTCTCTCTCTCTCTCTGCGGGATTGTGGGTGATTGTCTCCCATGTTCAGATGCTCCATCTCAGGCAAAGGTGTTTGGCAGAAATCAGTTATTTTTCAGAACACTGGAAGGTGCCCACAACTGGCACTAGTGTAGTTTTTGTCACTTCAAAGCACCTATGGACAGTCCTTTGCTTTTCCATACAAGAGTAAGCTTAGGAATGCTTTGCTTCATTCTAGGTCATTGGATAGGTACCTTGTTAAAGTTGCATGAAAAGAAAAAGACCTGGGGCACCTGGGTGGCTCAGGAAGTTAAGCTACCCCCGACTTTGGCTTAGGTCATGATCTCACAGTTCATGAGTTAGAGCCCTGCATAGGGCTCTGTGCTGACAGCTCAGAGCCTAGAGCCTGCTTCGAATTCTGTGTCTCCCTCTCTCTCTGGTCTTCTGCCACTCATGCTCTGTTTCTCTCTCTTTCAAAAATAAATAAAAATATTTATTAAAAAAAAAAAAAAGAAAAAGACTCCATTAAGCCAATAGATAGCAGTGATTCCGTTAATGATAGTCAAAGTCATCCTACACAATAACCCTCCTCTCTCTTGTCTCCCTCACACCAGCCCTGAAGGTTTCCAAAGGTAAGTGCAAGTTAATTTGTTCATTTTTCTTTATATTTTGCATTTTCTTTATTATTTTGTATTATATTACAGTATTGTGCTCATTTTTATATGACTATTTTTGGGTTGTGGAACAAACTATCTTGAGTTTCTATTATTTCTTATGAGGAAATTCTCTCTGATAGACAAGTGCTTTGGATTACAAGCATGTTTCTGGAATGAATTATGCTCGCAAAACAAGGTTTTACTGTATATATTTCAAATCATGAGAGGAATTAAACCAATAAGAATACATGAGACAGAACAAATAAGAAAAGTGAAGAGAATTCCTAGGTAATACTGAAAGGGAGTAAAGATGTACCAGAAAGAGAAGGCATACGGTATGTTCAAAAGAATGAAACCAAGAATATGTGAAGGTCTGTGCATCAACTCTTCTCTCCACAGTGAACAGATAACATTTTGAAAATAATGGAACCATTGCTTTTGTTGATAAGATCTAGAATGCTGATAATGTATGACAGAGACTGAATGATATGTCAGTGAATAAATGACCTAGGTTAACATGAATCATTATATTAGAGCAAAAGATATCTGATTCCTGCAGAGTGCAATGTCTAAAACACATACACACACAATCTGTGCAAATGAAGATGAATGATGATGAATCACTGTTGATGAATTGATGCCGAAATATAGATGTACATAGAATATCTTCAAAAGTTGGAAATCATAAGAAGCTGGTAATAGGCTTGCAACTCTGAGGGTGGAAAATCAGTTGACTGGGAGAAAGGAATGTGAGAAAGACTTTTTGTAACCAGGTCACAGGAGTGCAGGAGCTCCAGGGGTCCCAAACAGACTAGGTTGGGCCACTTGACACTGACAAAAATCCAAAGGCAGAGAATATGAGTGGTAGTGAAACAAAAGAGGAATTTATTTCAGTGGGGCCAACACCAGGAAGATAGAGGACTAACGTCTCAAAGTCTGTCTCCAAAGTGCCAAAAGTACTTATAGACTTGTGTGAGGAAAATGTGGGACAAAGGTCTACTGTTTCATTCAACTGGGCAGTAAAGGTCAAGTCCATCATTGTCTTGGGATCAATCATGTGGGATCTTCCTGTCTCAGGGCAGTCCCTATCGCTTGAGGGAGTAGTTTTGGTTTCATTAGGGATTGCTTTGTCTGCTGGGTTTTCTGCCTGAGTTAAGAAATAATCTGGAAAGAAGAACTTAATCAGTTAGAAAGCATAGACAAGGGTGAACATGGGGGTAGCTGAAGACTGCTTTCATTTTCTTGGTTAGCATTTTGTTGCTTCTGAATTTTGGACCATGCACGTATTACCTGTTTCAAGAATCAAAATAGCATACACCACACACACACACACACACACAAGAAAAATAATGGCTTCAGCCTTCTCAATAGCCAGTGGAGGATAAAAGGCAAGGGAATAATGCCTTCAAAATTCTAATTCTAGGGGCGCCTGGGTGGCGCAGTCGGTTGAGCGTCCGACTTCAGCCAGGTCACGATCTCGCGGTCCTGGAGTTCGAGCCCCGCGTCGGGCTCTGGGCTGATGGCTCGGAGCCTGGAGCCTGTTTCCGATTCTGTGTCTCCCTCTCTCTCTGCCCCTCCCCCGTTCATGCTCTGTCTCTCTCTGTCCCAAAAATAAAATAAATAAACGTTGAAAAAAAAATTAAAAAAAAAAATTCTAATTCTAAAATTCTAATTCCAATTCTAATTTTCACTTAGAACGTATGTATTGTGTTCCGTATGGAATTATTACCTAGAATACCATACATAGTCAAACTATCAAGAATGAGAATAAAATAAAGATATTTAGGTATTTTCTAGCATAAAAGATCTCAAAATTTACTTCCTGGGTACCATTTCTCAGGAACCTACTAGAAAATATATTTCAACAATTGAACAGATGAACCTAGAAAGACAAAGATGAGGTTATGTAAAATAGAAAATCCAGCTCAGGAGAGAGAAAAAGGGAATCCTCAGGTGAAGGGTGATCCCAGGATCACCTGGGATGCAAGCCTAGTCAATATCCAATCCAATTAGAGCTGGTCAGAGACTTCAGAAACCTCCAAGACAGATTGCTTCCCAAAGGGGCTAGAGCCTCCAGTGCATCGGAAAATCCTCAGAGGAATTTTAGAAAACTGGTTTGTGCCCCTCCTGGTCCTGCTTGCTCTCTGAGGAATTCTTTGCCATTCCCCTGCTTTACTCCATATTTCAAGAGGGATGACCCCTGAAGATTCTCTTTCCCAGGCCTCTATGTTACCATGTGTCTTAGTCTATTCAGGCTGCAATAGCAAGATAACACAGACTGGGTGGTTTATAAACAGAAGACATTTATTTCTCACAGTTCTGCGGGCTAGAACTTCAAGAGCAGGGTGATAGCATCGTTCAATGAGGGCCGTTTGGGGGGCCATAGACTTCTCTATCTTCACATGGCGGAAGAGACAATGAAACTCTCTTGGACTTCTTTTATAAGGGTATTAATTTCATTCATGAGGTCTCCAGCCCCATGGCATACCCACTTTCCAAAGCACCCCCCTCTGCTAATATCATCACATAGAGAACTAGGATTTTAACATATGAATGGTATAGGGACAAGAACATTCAGACCATAGCAACAAGCTTATGACTGAAGCCACTGGTGACAGTTTAAAGGAAAGAAAGAAAAATCAGATGACTTATTTTCTTCCTTCTCTATTTTGGGCAGCTTCTTTAGCAATATTGGTGTTTCCTTTTTGGTTCCAGATCTCCTTGGACATGGAAGCCATGGCTTTAGACCCTGTGGTACAGCAATACCACCTTTTTCTCTCTAGCCTAGAGGTGCTGGTAACTTACTGCTGTTGCTAATTTTTTTAGTTACTTCACTGCCTTCTTTTAGCTTCTCAGCTTCTGCCTGCA
This sequence comes from Puma concolor, assembly GCF_028749965.1. Classification (NCBI taxonomy): domain Eukaryota; kingdom Metazoa; phylum Chordata; class Mammalia; order Carnivora; family Felidae; genus Puma; species Puma concolor. Next base: position 111,195,083 of record NC_141671.1, read on the forward strand.
TTCCAATCCCATGCATTACACTCCCTTTATTGTACTGAATGTGGTTTCTTTTTTTCCTGATGAAACTTAGACTGATAAATGGCTGAATTACAAAGAAGTACCTAGAACTCTAAGAAAAACAATAAAGCAAAATAATTGCTAGCAGAGAAAACAAGTTCTGTGGAAAGGGAAGGTGCTCTTATTTTACTATATGACTCAGCTCATCTTTATTTAAAGGTCTAAATAATGCAAATAATGAATGTTGATCGAAAAAATATTAGGTGCACATTTAATAACCCAAACCCTCCAATCTGATAGATCAGATCATAGGATTTCTCCCACATAGAGGAAAAATTTTTTCTCCTACTTATAATGGCTAGGATGTCTTGCAGTCTTGTTGTAGAAGGAGAATATGATATGGAAGAAGTAAAAGGGAAGCCCTTCCCTTTCAGTATGGGGGTGGGGGGGGTGTAGAAAAGAAAGAAGAGGGAGGGAGGAAATGTGGGAAGCAAAACACGTGCATCCTGATCTATCTACCTTCTCTAATCTCTTTTCCAGAGAAGCCAAGTAACTTGGGTAAATTTCAAATGCAGGAGACCTGTTTCTTCTCTATCTTTGGAACTCTGAAAGGAGACCCACCTCTCAGAGAACCAGAAGCAGACCATGCCAAGTAAACTTGGCCGCAACTCTGAATTCTAGCTGGGAGCTTGTCAGGAGTGGCTGCTGTGTAAGGATGAGGGCTCTCAGAGCTGGAGATTGAAGAACAGAAAGAACACTCTGACTGGAGTTTAGAAGTTTAGACAGCACTAAGGAGTGCCAAGCTGGGACAAAGTCAATATGGAGAGAACACCAGGTCCTCACTAAGTTAAGGATCAAGAGAAAATGAGCTCATTGCCATAATTGTCAGCACTGGATTTAAGCAGTGGGCACAGCCCAGAAGTGAAACAAACCAGCCAGCGCACTCCTAAGGACCAGGCTGAAGCCAAAGAGAGCCTGTTTCCCTCAATTCTTTGAATGTCCTAAGTCCAACAACACCTTTTCCCTCCAGAAAGCTGCTATTTGGAAGGAACCTAAACAAGAAGCAGAATCCTGAAAAAACCTGAATAATGCAAGATGAACTGGGCTATTACTTGAAGAGGAAAATTAAATTATAGGACCCTACTGCTTCAAGTTGATGTGGGTTAAAATTAGTTTATATAGTTTTTTTTTTCTCACTACCTAGGAGACGTAAAGCTCTTTTGCTTTGCACATCTGAGTTGTAGTGGAATCAATTTGCCACCTCACAATACAGAAGTTTAGCTGCAGACATGAAGATGTCATTCACGAGAAGAGTGAATGAAGCACACACAGTTTAAATGTCCTTGCCAAAGCTAAAGCTGAAAAAAAGAAGGACAATTTTTTTTGTTTATTTTTGAGAGAAGGAGAGACAGAGCATGAGCAGGATAGAGCAGAGAGAGAGAGAGAGAGAGAGAGAGAGACACATACACACACACACACACACACACACACACACACACACACACACACACACACACAGAATCCAAAGCAGCCTCCAGGCTCTGAGCTGTCAGCACAGCCCAACACAGAGCTCGAACTCATAAACTGAACTTACCACAAGATCATGACCAGAGCCAAAGTCAGATGCTTAACCAACTGAGCCACTTAGGTGCCCCCAAAGAAGGGCAATTTTAACTATACTTGACCTTAGTAAAAAAACAACCACAACAAAAAACCCAAACTGGCCCTCTTTGACAAATACAAGTATCTTGATTTCTCAGCAAGGGCTCTTATTCCTACATTGACTGTCACTACCTTTCATTCCCCATCCCCAACTTCTAGTTAATATGCAGCTCTTTATTCTTCTCATGGTCCTGCTCAGGACCATGTGTTTGATGTTAATCACAGATACAGTTTCCTTTTAAAAATTTCGGTTACAGATAACTTTAAAAATTTTTATGTTTTTATAGCAGGCCACCTATGAAAACAAGTCAAAGAGGACCCCAAAGTCACTGACAGATCCTGATCAGATGTTTTTTGGCAAGAATGGAATGTAGGAAGGAGAAAAATCCAAACCACAGTCCCACTTGAAAAGTGACACTACCTTCTCAGCTTAAGTTTAATAATGACAATACAACTCTGGTGAAAATATAAGTGAAGAATATATCGGTTGACAAGAGAATATTTTCAACAAGAATGATTGCTCAGACTGTTGACAACTGCTTCAATGTATGGATGGCCAAAACAGAAAAGTAGTTATTATGGTATATGAGGATTCTGAACATAAGGCATCCCCCTCCCTCTCTACCACTTCCCTTCATTTTACAATGAGAAGTTGCTCCTGGGCATCAAAGACCAAACCACTTTTAACTGTTACTCTTTCTGTGTTTTGAAGTAATTTGATTCCTACTCAGTGCAGACCTTCAACAAAACTGTGCAGTCTTGAGATAATACTTGGTAATTTATAGCCTTCTGTTAGATACATTCTTTCCTGTTATTCTCATGATACTCTCTATGATAGATGATACAGATGAGAAACTGTGGTTCAGAGAATTAAAATGATTTCTCCAAGGTCACGTAACTGGAACGTGAGGAGCTGGGATTCAAAACAGAGTCTTCGAACTGCAAATCCTTTTCCACATGGATTCATTCCTGGATTTATGTGATTTACAACAAGGCAATGACTCCTTACCCTTGACTCTGCCCTAGCAAATTATTCATACTTTTCCTTATCATCAAAAAGTAGTTTGTCAAGAATCACTGTCAAAAACTCTTAATCCGATGAACTGTATTGCCCTTCCAAATTTAACTCTATACCAAATTATGCATAGACTGAGATTCCTTGGCCTTCAGGCTTGAGATTTTGAAATTTTTTGTAGTGCCTAACAGACCTTTTTGATTCGTCACATTTAGTCACATCAATCATATCACCTCGAAGAACACATTGTAAAGAAAATAATGTAATGTGATTGATGTGAACAGATGTGACACAGGACAATTAAGTTGCAGTTTAAGGACCCGAGGAGAAAAACACCTGATGCTCTATAAGGTTCACTAAACAAAGACTCCATTGCTAACAGTATAAATACAATTTATAGGCTTTGTTTTCTCAAGTGGGAGAGAGAAGAAATACAATATATGTAAATAGTATAATGTGTGTTTATCCACCATGCATGGGCAGAAAATTTCCTCTGAGTTCCTGAAATCTAATATTTCCTATTGCATTCCAGAGCCAAGTCTAATTTAGCAATGCTAATCCACAGGGAAAACACTAATGTTTTAAGAAATAAATTATTTATCATTATTATACATATGGATGAGAGCATTTCAAAATAATTCAATATATTCTTTTAAGAAAAATAAAGGTTTTTTAATGGATTTGAAATGTAAATGATATTTTATTGGGAATAGTTTTAAAGCATTTTAGATGGTGAATCCTTAAAAGAGATTTTCATTATTACTAAATGTTGTGATCATTCCTGGGATTTTTCCCCCATTATATATCAAGAGATGTGATGTTTGTATATTTAAGTATCTTGATGGAGAGAATAATAATTTATAATCAACTCTGTGTTTTTAAAGCATTTATCTTTACTGTCCCTTTTTGTTTCTCCCTTTCCTATCTCTATTACTCTTTCTGTCTTGCCTTCCTCTCTTTCTCTTTTATTGTCTCAATTATTTCTTTTACAAAAGGAATCCCTAGGATTTCAGTGCCTGGCTCTCAGGTGCTGTACTTCTGGCTGCTTCCTGGGAAGCCTGTAGCACAGATGAAACTATCCTGACAAAGCGTTCCATGTAAAGGTAGTTTGTGACCTTGGCCATGTGACTGAATTCCTATGCCTGAGGTTTCTTATCTTTATACTTGACATAATTACAGCTATAGATCTGATGCAGTAATTTGTTGGAATTAAATTAGGCAATTCTAAAATGCTTAACAAATTTAGCAGTCATCATAGATGCTCAATGTTCGTTTCTTTTCTTGATTAGTTAAGCGATTGACAGTTTAATCTTTTTATTGCAGCTACTGTTTTATCTCCCAATTTTGTATCTTATTTCTCTTCATTAATGCCCAAGAAATGAGGTAAAGATGAGAGCTGCAGGCTTCTACTCCTCTCTCCCTTCTCTAATTTAATGTAAGCACATACCACGAAGCATTCATCATGGTGCCATACCCCATGAGAACTGAAGACAAATAAAATAATTTATGGAGGTGAAAACTGAGGGAAGGAGTGGAGAGGCATTATAATTAGGAGAGAAAACATATGGCATCCCAGAGCCATCACAGTAATCCCAAACGGTTAAGCTCTTAGCCTCTCCTCCCAAGAAGAACTTACTTCAGCCACAATGGCAGGCTTTCCATGTCCAAACTTTCCTACCTGTGCTACTGCACATTCTATTGTTTTTATCTGTAGTGTCCTTTTCTCTTTACCTATCAAAATTCACAAACCATCTCAGATGTTATCTGCTATGGGAGACTTTCCCTTCTTCTGCCAGATGAGATTAATCACTGTCCCTCCCTCTGGCTCCACAGCTTGCTTGTAGCACTACTACAGTCTCCCCCACAAAACTTATTGAAGATGAAATCTTGCCTTACTATTTAGCCCTAACAAGAAAATTCAGTAAATTTTTTATAGAAGATTAAAACTATAAAGACCTATATAGTAGTCACCCTACAGTCACATTGTTAACATCCATTTAAAATAATATTTCATGGATGTTGAGAGCATAAGGCATTTCTTCCAACCTGCCTGCATAGCACCCAATTTATAAGATTCCCTCATGCAAGCACAGTGACTAACAAGAAGTAGAGGGGTTTGGGGGCACGTAGGTGGCTCAGTTGGTTAAGTATCCGACTTCAACTAAGGTCATGATCTCACGGTTCGTGAGTTCGAGCTCCATGTCGGGCTCTGTGCTGACAGCTCAGAGCCTGGAACCTGCTTTGGATTCTGTGTCTCCCTCTTTCTCTCTGCCCTTCCCATGCTTGCACTCTGTCTCTCTTTCAAAAATAAACAAACATTAAAAACAATTTTTAAAAAATTTAAAAGAGGGCTTTAGAGAAAGTACTAAAATGGGAGATTGGAAATCTGATTGTGTCCCCGCTTTGCTACTCACTAACTGTATCACCTTAAGAAAATCATGTCTTGGGGCCACAATCAACTCATTTGTAAAAGAACTCAAGCTAGTCAAGCTAGCAAATTTATTTTCAGCTGTAATAATCTACCGTTCTACAAATACCAATCCTGACATCTTACCATTATACAACTTTCACCCAAGGACTGACACTGATAACACTGAGTTTAAAGGAAAGTTTAAAGTAAGATGAGGGTAGTGATTCTGAAACAAATGAAGAGTTATATGTGATTAGGATGCTGTGCCATCCCTTTTTTTTCTGAAAAGTTTGGGAAAGCACCAATGTTGGCATGCAGTCTTGGTATGCCACCAGTGAATGCCTTAGCTCAGGTTCCATAGAAGAAGAGCCAGAGATGAAGATTCCTGTTCATATGACTTATTGGGGAAGTGTCCTCAGGAGAAGTAAAGTGAAGGCAGAGGAATAAGGCAGGGAAAAATAAAGCTCAGCAGGGATGTGGAATAACAGTTTCAGTCTGATCCCATAAAGAAGCTCTGGAAGATGAATTACACCACATATTTGACTCATCTTGAGGCAAAGGGGCTGACCTTTGGACTCCTTTGTCATTGGCCAAGGTTGGGAGGGCTTGGCCTCCAAGATAGGGTTGTTGGTTCCTGGCTACCACTTCACCTAGGGGCAATTCTCTGGAAAGAGAAAGGGAAAGCTTTGAGTTGTTAGTAGTTAATACTCAGAGTGCCTGTAAGAGGGGTGTTTCAGCTGAGAAAAGGAATCTAGGCAGGTACCAACACCATTTTCTGATTAAAATCCCTTTGCTTCCCAGAGCAGAAGTACTAAAAATGTTATTTTCACTGTTGCGGAAATATTTAAATACTAGAATATTCTAAGTTGTGAGTGTAGCCATGCATTTATTCATTCACTTCTTCATATGTGCAATTATTAAACATTTAGTGAGTCCTGCTTACTATGGCCCACTCCAGCAAACAATGCAACTGTGTTTGAGTCAGGTGCTCTTGAATATAACAGTCTAGTGGTTTTTATTTTTTTATTTTTAAATGCTCATTTATTTTTGAAAGAGAGAGAACAAAAGCAATAGAGGGGCAGAGAGAGAGGAAGATACAGAATCTGAGGCAGGCTTCAGGGGCTGGAATTCACAATGAGATCATGACCAGAGCCAAAGTGGGACACTTAACCAACTGAGCCACCCAGACACCCCTTAATGGTTTTATTGGTTTAGTATAAGAAACTATACCTTTTAACAAAAGAGTTCATTACTTGGTGGGATAGATCCATATACCATCTTTTCTGCAAAAGACCTCTGAAGAAGTGAACGAATAGCTTAGGTGGTGAACTATGTGCACCAGAGTATAGACCTGAGCCTACCAGAACCACCAACCAGTGACCTTTTGGTGTCAAGACCCAGGAGCCATGGATATTACTTTTGCCAAAAAAGAGTTCTTGGCAGTATCAGGGCCTCTATCTGGCGTTCCAGAATACATCGGGCCTTGAACTCACGTGCTCTCTAAGTTGTGTATTATGAGTTTGGTTCTTTCCTCTTGATTCAATTTCTGTGGGGTTGTTTGTGGTCAGCATTCTTGCAAGTAAGGAAGTTGCTGCCAGCCTGCTAGAATATGCAGAGTGTTTACTACAGCCCTCAACGTGACCTAGGTCTTATGGTCACGGATGTCTCTAATAGATAGGAAAATTCATATTTAAATCAAAGAATGACTTCAAGGTATCTGGCATCATTGAATAAGGGGTAAGAATACCAGCAAGCAAGTGAGACAGAAAATGCTTCAAGAGGAGGTTCAAGAGACAAGCATATGAACTAGGTCCAAGAACTTAACAGCTCTTTCCTATCCAGGCAGGTATCTCACACAAGGTCTCCTCTTGTAGAAGCCTTCATTTTTTGTTTTTTTTTTATTAACTTGTTTTATTTATTTTTTTTTAATTTATATCCAAATTAGTTAGCATATAGTGCAACAATGATTTCAGGAGTAGATTCCTTAGTGTCCCTTACCCATTTAGCCCCACCCCCCCATAACCCTCAGTTTGTTCTCCATATTTATGAGTCTCTTCTATTTTGTTCCCCTCCCTGTTTTTATATTATTTTTGTTTTCCTTCCCTTATGTTCATCTGTTTTGTCTCTTAAAGTCCTCATATGAGTGAAGTCATATGATTTTTGTCTATCTCTGACTAATTTCACTTAGCATAATACCCTCCAGTTCCATCCACGTAGTTGCAAATGGCAAGATTTCATTCTTTTTGATTGGGAAGGCTTTGTTTCTTGAGTGTGATAATTCCTTCTGGGCTAACATCACCTTTAGTTCGTTCCTTTAGATTCAGTTCTTACTCTTTTGTCCCTATAATTGTAAAGTTTCAAGCTATTTCTTGCTTCCTTAGCCACTTTGCCTGGTGTTGTGATATGTTCTCCTTTGTCCATACTTCTTTTATGAACTGGGACTAGCCTTATCCTTTCTGTTCATAGCCTTGAATTGTGAAACCCCAGACCACGAAGAGCCCCAGATTCTCCACTCACCAGGAAGGGCAGATCTTTTACTATCTTTGAGAACTCAAGTCTTCAGGACATTTTGAGTCTCTAAGATAGTGGTTCTCTCATTCAGGGGCAATTTTGTCCCGGGGGGCATTTGGCAATTTCTGGAAACACTTTTGATTGTCACAGTTTGGGGGAAGAGTGCTACTGGTGTCTAGAGTGCTACTGGGGATCCTCAAATCTAAGATACTAAGCATGTTAGCCCTTTTCACCTCAGGGCTCCACAAGTTGACTCTTCTCTCTACTGGGCTTGTGAAATCATCTCTTCCAGATAACAAGGAGATATCTGTTTTTATCAACAAATGGCTCTCCAATTTCATGCTCATTCTACTTCCAGCTGCCAGTGAAGAGCCTGAAATGGCCAAGGAGGGCCTTAGCAGACTGGTGGCTGCTCTCCATGGTCTGATCCCTCCCTCTAGTGGTAAATATTGCAAATGCTGCAGCTGCAAGGATAGAATTCTCCATTCCCCAATAGGAGGATGGTAGTGGAAATCCAAGTACAGTATTCAACAGACTATCTATCCCGTCCCCTCAATCTCCAAAAACAAACATATTTGGGAAACATCATGGGCCTTTCAGAAAATACAGGAGGTCATCTTGAAAGATATTTTATTTATTCAGATACAGAGTAAAAATTACACACTTTTCATGAAGATAGAAATGAAAACCTACCACTATCAAGTGTAATTCATCTGTGTTCCTTCAGCATTTTAGAAACCACCCTTGAGATCCTAAGAATGAATTTGAGCTCATTTGCTGTGCGATCTTGCACAAGTAAATTTTCAAAGCCTTAGTTCCTTATTTGTTTAAAAAAAAAAGTTCCTTCATCTGTTTAATAGTACCTATCCTATAGGGTTTAGTGAGGAGTGAACTATTGTGTGTAAATCACTAAGAATGGTGTTTCACATTCAATAAATGGCAGATATAATGATTATTAAGTTATCTGGGCACACTAAGCTCTGGGTACAGACAGGCAGCCATCTGTCACCTTCTTGTTTTGCATTAGGTGGCCAAAGTAAGAAGTGTGCAGTGCCTCTCCTCCAGCCTGCTCAAACACTACTCCAGGCCTTTGCAGCACAAAGCTGCTTGTTTTGTGACCCTTTATAGACAGTCTTCCAGGGGTTTCAATGGCAACCCAATCAGAGGCCAGGTCAGTGGCCTACTCCACTATTCAGTTCTGACTCCTAACCAGGAGATTGAATGGACTGACTAGCTCTTGATCTCAAGTCTAGGAAGAGCCCATTGCATAAATAAATGACCTGGGAGGTACTATAAATCCCCCAGCAACTCTGGATGGGTTTGACCTCACTGGGACCTAATTCAACACCATCTACCAGTTATTGCCCCCCTCCCTTTATCACTCACAGGGATGGGGTCCCAGGTACTTGAGGTCTAATTCAGAGACCTTGGTGATACCAGAAGGGTGGGGGGTGGGGTGGGGGCTGCAGATGCAAATATAGTTGGTAAAACTATAAAGAAAAGCAAGGAAATGATTATCATTAAAATAGACTGTAGTGACTATAATAAGGAAGAGAGAGTACACGGGGCTTCTTCGGTGCTCATAACATTCTCTTAACATAGGGAGTCATTATCTATTTATTTGTTGAACTGTACAGATATGTTAAATATTCTTTTCTATCAGTAACTCTGAATCTCTCAAAAGAGTTGGACACTGAATGTGAAAAAGTTTTAGGAATATTTTAATTATAATATTTTATTTATATTTCCTTTGTGTACATGCCCAGGAGTGATATATGATAAAAATATATATCTAATTCCAAAATAAGTATTCCAGCAGATATAAAATAAACATTCCAAGTTAATAATAAATAAAATAGTAAATACTAATAAAAAAGGAGGGAGTTACAATAAAAACGAGAAAAATTTCTCATGTGTCTCTGTTGGATCTCTTTACTATTAGCCAGCACCCTCACAACTGACCCAGTCAGCCTTATATAGTCAAGATTACTGCTTCCACTGGCCTTAAAGGCCATTGTGCATTCTTTCCTAGCAGAATTTGCTCTGGAAACCTCTGCCTACATTTTTCATGTTTTTTTCTCATGAAAGTTGGCCACAGCAGTCTCCTCTGAGGCTTAGAGGCATTACGTCCCCCAATAATGTTTTTCTGTGAGCTGAAGTTTCAGGTGGTGGCAGCCACAAATTCTTGCCAGAAGACCCTTTCTCCGGAAGGGTCCCACCTGAGCCAACAGAATGAATAAAAGTTATTCATAAATGAATGACTAGAAAATAAATGAACTCTGAACATAGTTAACGTATCTGTAGTGTATTTAACACCAATAATATATTTAAACATTAATAATAAGATTCAGTAATTCCAAAATTGTGCAGAAAGACCATTTATGTAAGTGATTTTTGTGATGGAAGTTGAACTCTTCTGTGTATGAGCATAACCTCTTCACACACAATGGCTTGGACAGAATTGCTGGCATTCATTTAGCTCTTCATTTACATAAAGCAAAGTATAATTAACATATTCTAATTATTGAAAAAACCTGTTCACTGACCCAAGCTAATTTAAAAGCTTTCTTACCTTCTCAATTTTAGGAAATTCCTTTAGAGGTTATTTTTTAATCCCACCAATTCACAGGTGGTTGGATGAATGAACAAATGAATCACTCTTGTCAATCAACAAATTTTATTTATGGCTTAGGCAGAAGAACAATACTCACATGGAGCAAATAAAACTGACAACCAATTTCATCAGAGACACACTGAATGAGACAGGGTACCTGGAAGCACCATAGAACAATATTTGGAACATCATAAGGATTTAAGTAAGGTCATTAGAATTTCAATTTAAATGCAGTGCGCCTCTCAGTTGCTTATTGTAACATATGTAAAAATATGAAAATTATAGAGACAATAATATTCAGAATAAAATTCCTGACATAAAATAAGCATTTCAAAAATATTTGTTTTATGAATATGTGAATTCCAACAGTTTTTGGAGCTAATTAGTATTTTAATAGATTTTCCTAAGTTTTTTTTTCCTGTGGGCTTTTTATAAAGTGAGGTCATACTGTATGCATTATCTTATATTCTGCCCTTATGGCTTTATATTATAAAATGTCCTTTCCCCATAAGCACAATAAACCATTTGAAAATATAATTTTAATGACTCCCTAAAACATTTTGTATTTCTTAATTTACAATTCCCCTATTGTTGGGCAATAGGATTGCTTTTTTTTTTTTTGTCTTGTTTTTTTTGTTGAAACTTTATGACTAAAGCTGTAATAAATGTAAATCTGCATCTATTATTTCTTAACATTAATTCACAGGAGTGTTATTAAAGGGTGAAACTGTACTATAATAACTATTTTTCTGACCAGCCTTCATTTCCCCTCATTTTGGTGACAGTACCTTACTTTGGAGAATCACCCTATATCCCAGGAGTTTGGGTTAAAGCCAACTCCACCCCTAGCTGTAAGGTGTGTGCAGGACCCACGCCTGGGAATTAAGGCATTTACTCTCCTGGCTGCAGTCACTGGCTCAGGACCAAATGTGAGACCCAACTCGGATGAGACTCAGTCTTGTGTTCTTCCAAGAACTACTGTGGAAGTTAGGGATTGCTAACAGGGTGATATAAGTGACCATTGGAAGGAGCTTGCCTTGGTATGAAGCTAACAAGGAAGAAAGATAGAAGCCAGAGGTTCATTTTAAGAGATTAGAGATTCCTAGTAACATCACTTCAGTAGCAGACTCCATCCTGAAACTAGGATATAATTTCCCTTTTGACCTAAGCAGGTGTAGCGTGGGGGTTTTGGTAGCTTACAACCCTGAGAGACCAGACTAATAAAAAGTATAACATGTTTAATACTGATGCTTTATTGATAAGTTACTTTCAAAAAATTGTAATTTATACACATTGTAGCATTGAATAGTGGTGTCATCACACCCTGTTATCAGTGTTTCCTATTGCTATTTTATAATCTCTGCCAATTTTATAGAGAAAATGCTATTTTATTTTAATCTATATTTCTTACTACTAGTGGTGGTAGTTTTTTTTAATGTATTCACCATTTTGATTCGTTTGTTAATATACTTTGCCTATTTATGTATCAGTGCTATTGATATTGTTTTATGTAATCTGAATTAGTCTTTTGCTATGTTTTTCTAACTTTTATTTTCTATGTATGTTACAAGTATTTTTTTAATCTATTGCTTCACTTTTAGGCATGTAGGATCTATGTATTTTCCAGGAAATTTCTCCAATTCGAACTTGAAGAAGAGAGATCTGATAGGAAAAGCAAGCATGTTCACTCAGTATTCTCAATTTACCTAGTAGAAAACATAAGTTTTAATTTATAGAACAATTAGCATGTCAAGAGATGCCTCTTTCTTAATATTCTTAGTGTTATCTCTAATAAAGTAAACTTTGATATTGTGTATATTCATGATCATCTAAACATTTCCTATCCTCCTTTCTAATTCCCCATACTCTTATAAGGAATTTATCAGGAGCAATAATGGAATTCTCAAGGGAAGACAGTTTAAATGATGAAAAGACTATTAACACCAATTTTATTAAGTCTTTAAAACAAGGATTATAAAACCTCCTCTAGATGTCAAAGACAGTGAGTCCATCAGAGAGGGGAGCTTAACTGAATGCTCTTAGTTCATTTTTATTTAAACTACTCTTAGAGCAACAAGTTCTACAAAAATGCAAACTTGTTTAACATGTACATACCATATTACTCAAGAAGAGAGATAAAACTATCTAATGGAAATTATCATCCTTGTAGAAGTGAATGAAATGGCTTTTTACCAAGTACTTAGGCCTTTTTTTTTTTTTAATAAAAGCAGCAGCTTATTGCTTGACTACTAAGTCTTTTGACAAGGTGGATATAAATTTTGACACTGCAAATTGTTGAAAAGAGCCATTATTTCTTTCCCTTGTTGAGTATTTGAGCATGAGCAATATACTGTGTGTTTCACTAGGGAAGAAAAGGATCCTAGAGACGCCCCATAGTATTGTCAGTTTGTTTTCTTATTGAAGTGATTGTACTTCAAAGGAAAAACTATAGGAATATTGAGTTGATTTTTTGGTCTTTACCTTCCACTGGTATATATGTCTCTTGAGGTCAGAGACCCCATAGTATTCAACATTGTATTATCAGGGCAAGGCAGTGCAGTGTCTGGATCCTGGCAGGCGGCAGTGATTATTTATTGTAATGAATGGATGAATAAATGAGTAAATGAACAAGGTCAGCTCTTTCTTGGTTTCATAGGGGCAAATAGTATGTCTATTATACTCAATTATAGTTTTAAGTCATTTTGGTATCGGTAGTAATAATGATTATAATAATAATACGTCTAATGAATTAACTTTTACTGAGTTTTATGTACCAGACACTATATTAAACATTTTATCTGCAGGGCACCTGGGTGGCTCAGTTGGTTAAGCATCTGACTTTGGTTCAGCTCATGATCTCACAGCTCATGAGTTCAAGCCCCACATCGGGCTCTGTGCTGACAGCTCAGAGCCTAGAGCCTGGAGCCTGCTCTGGATTCTGTGTTTCTTTCTCTCTCTGTTCCTCCCCTGCTTGCACTCTGTCTCTCTCTCTCTCTCAAAACTAAAGATTTAAAAAAAAATTTAAACCATTTTATCTGCATGATCTTAATTCTTATGACAATTCCAAAGTGCATACGATAATCATCCTTATTTCACAGATGAGAAAACTAAAGAAACAGCAACAATGGAGAAAGGCAAGAACTTCCAAAAGGAGCCCTCCCTTCCTGTACGTTTTTGTTTGTTAATTTGTTACTTGCCCAAGGCCACATTATAGTTTAACAAGATAGCCAGGATTACAACCCAGTTTTCCAGACCATCAGATGAAAACAATTTTCTCATTACCAGAGGGTCTTTGCTGTGCTTCAGAGTAACCTGCAGATCTTTTTAAAAATATACATCCCTTTCTCTCTCTCTCCCTCTCTCTCTCTACCTCCCCCCAACTTGCTTGCTCTCCCTCTCAAAATAGATAAAGAAAAAGTTAAAAAAACATATATATATTAAAAACATTTTAAACCATATATATATGTTCAACTACCAGCACCTAGAGATTCAGATTCATTATACCTCTGGTGGATCCCAATCATCTGCATTTAAAGTAAGTTCACCAATTAAAACCATATTCTGCAAATGTGACACCGCTATTCTAGAGTTTAAAGTTAAAGGGGTCCCAATGATATAGGTAAAAGCCATTGTGAATAATACTTAGAAAAGATTTTAATGGTAAAATGCTTTTCATTGTGCAGCAGCATCTGCTGTCCCATTATCATGATCTGTGCCTAGAGGGAAGTAGCATATATTCACAAATAAAACTGTAGGCTTAAAGTCTCCTCTCCAAATCTTCACTTGGTTTTCAGAAGGAATCAATGTTAAGAATAAAACCTTATGCAATCTCTATCAAAATAATACCAGCATTATTCACAGAGTTAGAACTAACAATCCTAGGGGTGCCTGGGTGGCTCAGTCGGTTGAGCGTCCGACTTCGGCTCAGGTCATGATCTCGCGGTCCATGAGTTCGAGCCCCGTGTCGGGCTCTGTGCTGACAGCTCAGAGCCTGGAGCCTGTTTTGGATTCTGTGTCTCCCTCTCTCTCTGACCTTCCCCCATTCATGCTCTGTCTGTCTCTGTCTCAAAAATAAACAAACGTTAAAAAAAAAAAAAAAAAAACTAAAAAAAAAAAGAACTAACAATCCTAAAATTTGAATGGAACCAAAAAAAAACCCCAAATAGCCAAAGCAATGCTGAAAAAGAAAACTGGAAGCAACACAATTCCAGACTTCAAGCTGTATTACAAAGCTGTAATCATCAAGACAGTATGGTATTAGCATAACAACAGAATAGAGAACATAGCAATGGACTCACAAATATATGGCCAACTAATCTTTGACAAAGCAGGAAAGAATATCCAATGGAAAAAAGAGAGTCTCTTTAGCAAATGGTGTTGGGAAAACTGGATGCCGACATGCATAAGAATGAACCTGGACCACTTTCTTACATCATACACAAAAATAAACTCAAAATGGATGGAAGACCTAATTGTAAGACAGGAAGCCATCAAAATCCTAGAGGAGAAAACAGGCAACAACCTCTTCAACCTCGGCCACAGCAACTTCTTTTTTGACATGTCTCCAGCGGCAAGAGAAACAAAACAAAAATGAACCATTGGGACCTCATTAAGATAAAAAGTTTCTGCACAGCGAAGGAAACAATCAGCAAAACTAAAACAGAATGGGAAAAGATATTTGCAAATGACATATCAGATAAAGGGTTAGTATGCAAAATCTACAGAACTTATCAAACTCAACACCCAAAAATCAAATAACCCAGTGAAGAAATGGGCAAAAGACATGAATAGACACTTTTCCAAAGAAGACATCAAGACGGACAACAGCCACATGAAAAGATGCTCAACATCACTCATCATCAGGGAAATACAAATCAAAACCACAAGGAGATAGTACCTCACACCTGTCTGAATGGCTAAAATTAACAATTCAGGCAACATGTTGGCGAGGGTGTGGAGAAAGAGGAACCCTTTTGCACTGTTGGTGGGAATGCAAACTGGTGCAGCCACTCCGGAAAACAGTACGGAGGTTCCTCAAAAATTAAAACTAGAACACCTTACGACCCAGCAATTGCACTACTAGGTATTTATCCTAGGTGTGTACCAAAGGATACAGGAGTGTTGATTTGAAAGGGCACATGAACCCCAATGTTTATAGCAGCACTTGGAAAGAGCCTAAATATTCATCAACTGACTAATAGACAAAGGACTAACTTGGGTTTAAATTTTAAAAAATATAATAAAAACATTTAAAAAAATAATAATAAAACCTTACACTTCAGAAATATAAGGGACAAATTCATGCACATACTACATTAGAATGACACCTGTTATAGCAGTATCTTTCTTCTTAAGTACATTCCTGTTAACTTTATGAAATGTTTTACTATCAATCTTAGAGCTTCAGAAAGCGCGATAAGCTGCAACCACCTCTAGACAGGTCAATTACACATCGGAAAATTTCAACAAACATGAAGGTTAGGTAACTTAAGAAAAGCAGGTAGCAAGTGAACAAACTGTTTCTATCCACTGACATTGATTAAATATCAGACTGCCAAACCATGTACCGTTTGTGTAAAAATGTAGCCTTTTAAAATAGGTTGTTCTGTGATTTGATTCTGTGTTTGTGAACTTGAAGGAAATACTTTCCTAGCTTATAAACCTAATTCATCATGAAGGAAATGATTTAGAGAAAGACCAGAATAAAATCCACTTGAGATCAGAGAACCATGTCTTTCTATAAACATGAGAAGAAAAAGAAAAGATGAACATGAAATGATAAACATGAAAAGAATGGAAGGAAGGAAGGAAGGAAGGAAGGAAGGAAGGAAGGAAGGAAGGACGAAAGAAAGAAAGAAAGAAAGAAAGAAAGAAAGAAAGAAAGAAGAAAGAGAGAAAGAAAGGCTTAATTCAAAGTGCCAAATTGAGAAATAGGAGATTTGGGTTCTAGTCCTAGATATGCAATTAATTTATTTACTAGGCCTCTATGGACTGCAAGTACCTTATTAATAAAATGGAAAGGTGGAGGGTGGAGAGAAAGAAAAATAAAATCTCAAGAATACTTTAAGAGTAGGGATTGGCAAATTGTCTGTATTTAGACTCAGAGAATGAATATTTTAGGGTTGGGGTCATACAGTATTGGCTACAACTACTCACCTCTGCTGTTATAGCTCAAAAGCAGCCATAGACAATAAATACACAGATAATCATGGCTGTATTCCAATTAAATAACATAAGATAGAATTTTACTTACAAAAATAGATGGTAGGCAGGATCTGGCCTGTAGCTTATAGTTTGCCAATCTGCTTTATAGGTCTTCGTACAATACAATGAAATATATTTATGCTTACAGAAGTACTAATGATAGGACATAATTATTTTAAATATACTAAAAGAAAATTGAATAATTATGGTTTAATATAAACTTGTTTATATTTCTCATAAAATACCTACTAATTTCCTGATAAACTTAATACCATTATACACAAAAACTCACAGAGTTAGCATTTGCCAGTGTACTTTCCTTCAGCAATGCTCTTTTCCCTCTGCCAGAAATACCACTTACCAAAAATATACTTAAAGCATACTTACACACACATACATACACACATCCTTATAAATACCAATTAACTCACAGTAATTAATCATGTATTATATGTAACTAAAAGCTCAGACTTAGAATAGGCCAGGCCTTGTCATTTAGTACAGTGATTTTGGGCAGGTTACTTAACTTCCCAGAACGTCTGTGTGATCATCTGTTAAACAGGGAATACCTACCCCATTGGATTAAATGAGATAGTATATTAACATAGTAAAAAGGAAGATGGATAATATCCATGTATTAGGTATAGTAACCTTTTTTTCCTAGATGTCATTGACATCTATTTGTCACTAACCAATAATGCTAGGACTATAGTGAATCATAAAACAATTAGCAGACAACTGATGAAGCTTTTATTTTTTGGTAAAAATATTTTTTCTGACCAAATGGATTCATAATTATTCTCAGGATAAGACAATCTCTCCTTTAAATCATCCGATTCTAGGGTGCCTGGGTGGCTCAGTCGGTTAGGCATCTGACTCTTGATTTCAGCTCAGGTCATGATCTCATGGCTCATGAGATTGCGCCCTGTGTTGGGCTCTGCACTGCCAGCATGGATCCTGCTTGGGATTCTCTCTCTCTCAAGATGAATAAATAATCTGTTTCTAAACATTCTATTAGCTCACAGGGTTGGCAATAGATTTTGTATACCAAACAAACTAAAATATAGTGCTTTTTTTTTTTTTCATTTTAAAACAACTTTTTTTATTTTTTGGAAAAAAAGCAATAGTTTAAAAAAATCTCATGAGAGTTGTTCAGCTTCCAATAATGACAGAGTAAGATCAAGTCAGCCTGAATCCTCCATAGAAAACAATCATAAAATCTAGACCTAATACAAATAGCGGCCACTTAAACCACTGGAGAGTAAACAGAGTAAATCAACTTTGTACTTGTTTAGAAAAATGGGGGCACCTGGGTGGCTCAGTTGGTTGAGCATCCGACTTCGGCTCAGATCATGATCTCGCGGTCTGTGAGTTCGAACCCTGTGTTGGGCTCTGTGCTGACAGCTCGGAGCCTGGAGCCTGCTTCAGATTCTGTGTCTCCCTCTCTCTCTGCTCCTCCCCCGCTCATGCTCTGTCTCTCTCTCTGTCAAAAATAAATAAACATTAAAAAAATTAAAAAGAAAAAAGAAAGAAAAATGGAGTCCCATGAAGTGAGTTTCCATTTTTTGCAGACTTTCAGCAGGAAGCCAAGGGCAAATGGTGCTGGAAGCACTGGGGCTGTGAAGGAAAATAGTGTGCAAACCATAAAACTGAAGCTCAGAAAACTGTGACCATTGAAGAGAGTAGGTAAGTTTTGGAAGGAAAAGAATCAGAAAGGGGTTGCTCAAATTCTTCCTTCCCATATCTTTGACTGACACCTTAATCACACCTGTGTGGAAACATCTGGCCAATAGTAATTAAATACTGCCACCCAAGAAAGAGAGTTAGCAGTTCAATTTTGCATGGATTACAGTAGGTTAGATAATTGAAAGGATTTGCAAGAGTCAACAGAGCATACTCATGTAAAACAGTTATTGAAGGCAAAGGATATGGTACAAGAAAAACAGGGGAGAAAAAGCATAAAAAAAAAAAGCACTAAGGGTGTGTGAAACCTCCAAGCACAACACCTTACGCTCTGTCATATGAATATGTGTTTCACCTTGGGATTGAATTGGCCAAGATTTCTCTGATAAGTCTTGGTTTTAGGAGACTTGCCCAAAAATTTTCAGTGGGCCCTTTTATGTTCTTCTAGGTATAAAAGCCAAGCCCAAAAGTTTAACTGGTCATGCTAGGTATAATTCATCAATAAACAAGCCAATCTTGGGTGCCTCCAGGGGAGTTTTGAACTTAAAACAGCATATTATAAATCATTAGCTAGCCGACTGACCTTTTCTTGGCCAAGATTAGGTGACAGACTTCCAGATGTCCTGAAGATAAACATAAAGCTGTCCTAGTTCAGCTCTAAAATAATTTTATCCTATAAAAATATCCAATAATATAATTGCTGGCTAAAACAAAAGAAATAGCAGACATCAGGGAAAAATAACATAATCCAGAACCTCGACAACTTAACATTTATCATTTCTAGGGTATAATTTAAAATCACCTGACATGAAAAACCAGACAAATGGAATGCACTGCCAATAGAAAAAAAAATCAACTAAGAGAAGCCCTGAGATGTCCCAAGTGTTGGTACTAGGAATTAAAAGTTTTAAAGTGGCTATTTTAACTAACCTCAATGAAGTAAAACAAAATATATTTGCAATTGAATAAGAAGATACAAAATCTCAGCAGAGAAAGAAAAATGATAAAAGAAAAAACAAATGGAAATTTTAAAACCAAAACTATATATAAATATATATATATATAATATATAATATATAATATATAATCAATGGATGGACTCAGCAGAATGGAGATGACAAAAGAAAAAGCAAATGAACTTGAAGATAGATCAAAAGAAATCATCCAGTATGAAAATAGGAAGAAAAAAACATGAACAAAGCCTCAGGACCTGTTAGATGATAGTATGTGGTTCTATATACATCATGGTCCAAAACAGACATGAGAATGAGAATGTAGCAGAAAAAACACCTTTTTAAATTGAAGGTATGCCTGGGTAGCTCTATCAGTTAAGCATCTGATCCTTGATTGCAGTTCAGGTCATGATCTCATGGTTCATGAGTTTCAGCTCCACGTCAGGCTCTGTGCTGACAGCACAAAGCCTGCTTGGGATTTTCTCTCTCCCTCTCTCTCTGCCCCTCCCCTCCTTGTGCTCTCTCTCTCAAAACTAATAAATAAACATTTTCTTAAATAATAAAATAAATTGAAGATGTAATGGCTCCAAACTCCCAAATTTGATGAAAGACAGAAATTTTCAGTTATAATAGTTGCACAATTGAAAACCAAGGATAAAGAGCAAATCTGTGAGCAGCCAAAAAAAAAAAAAAAAGACACTTTACATATACATGAATAATAATCCAGGTAACAGCTCACTTCTCAGATACTAGGTAGCTAGAAAAGAGTGAAACATAATGCATGATAGTGCTTAAAGAAAAAAACTGTCAACCCCAAACTCTCTATCCAGTAAAAATATCCTTGAAAATGAAGGCAAAGTAAAAAATAAAAATCTACAGAATCATCCCTATGCCACCCAATAAAAATCCCAAGTTTTTTTTTTCTTATTTATCTTTTATTTTTGCATGTATGTGAAAACTGAGATGAATTTTTTAAAAACATGAAAATGCAGGGCCAAGTACAGCCAACACCATCTGAAAAAGTAAAACAAAGCTGCAGTACTTATTCTATCAATATATCAAGACCTTTCATGAAAATATAGGAACTAAGAGAACATGTTATTGGTACAAAGACAAACTGACCAATGGCACAGAATGAAGAGTTTCAGAAATAGATCCAGACATATACAGTCAGCTGATTTACAACTGACAGAACACTGCTACAGTAGGAAAAAGATGGCCTTTTTTTCTTTTTTTTTTTTTTCATGTTTATGTATTTATTTTAAGAGAGGGACAGAGAGTGCATGCCCACGGAAGGGGCAGAGAGAGAGAAACCCAAGCAGGCTCCATACTGTCAGCACAGAGCTCAATGTGTGGCTTGAAGTCATGAACCATGAGATCATGACATGAGCCGAAATCAAGAATCAGATACTTAACCATCTGAGCCACCCAGGTGCCCCAAAGGATGGTCTTTTTAATAAATGATGCTACATAAATTAATATGTATATCAACAAAAATGCAATTTGATGCCCTACCTTATACCATACACAAAGTCAATTTACAGGTATTATAGATCTAAAGGTGAAAAGTTAAACAATAAAATTTAGAAGGAAACATGGGAGAATATTTTCTTGATTTTAGTTGGAGTAGGCAAATATTTCTTTAAAAGAATGCAAATGGTCCAAATTGTAAAGAAAAAAATTGACGGTTTAGAGTATATTAAATCTAGAAATTTTTCTTTATCAAAAAAAAATTAGAGAAAACAGGCAACACAGAGGAAGAAAAGTTTTTCACAATACACTCATTGACAAAGGACTCATACAATAAAGAGATCCTACAAATCACTAAAAAATGATATAAAACTCAAAAGACATGTACTAGAATGTTAAGAGGATTTTTATTTGTAAAATCCAAAAATTGGAAATTGCCCCAAAATCCATTAAAGGTAGAAAAAATAAATTTTGGTATTTCATACAAGAGTATATTACTGACCAATAATAATGAATGATCTGTAACTGTCTACAATAATATAGGTGAACCCAAAAGAAGTCAGATAACAAAAAAGCAATTTTTTTAAGATTCCATTTAATTAAAGAGAGGAGGAAAAATAGGAAAGACTGATATTGATTGTATTACCCATATGGGAGAAGTAATGAAAGAAAAGGACTTCAAGGAAAGCTATGGGGATGATATTGATGTAATTCTCCATTTCTTGGTAGGATTGCAGGTTAAACAGATGCATGATATGCAAAAATCCTTTAGATGACACATTTAAGATATGTTCCCTCTTCTGCAAATATGTTACACATCAAAAAGTTGATAGAAAAGAGAAGGAATTATCCAAGGCAAAAGTGACTAGTAAGTCAATGGCAAAGGAGGAGCTCCAACTTCTAGCTTAGAATCCAGATCCTTTTACTAAGAGGCCAGGGGATAGAGTAGGAGCTAAACATAAAGGCCATTATCAAAAGGGCTATTAGGTCTGGGCCTCAAATGTGGAATTTTGATATCATTTCTAAATAAGATTATAAATATGGTTAGATAAACTGACCTTTGAAACCTTTAAACATTGTGGACTCATCTTGCCTCATGATGAACCATTAGGCAACTTTATATTGTTTTAAATAAACCCTATAATTTGTGATATGAATAGTAAAGTTGTATAGCTTTATGAGGTTTTATATTAAAATTATTAACTAGTTAATTTAAATATTAAAGTGTACCAAGAATTTTATAATCTGGCTGTAGCATATATTCATATTTAAGGATATTGGAAGCCCCTCCAAATGAATCTGACTTATCAGGATTGCCTGTAGATAAAAACACAGAAATACTAAAGACGTAATAGGCTTTCTATAACTGTTTCTTAAATCTGAATACAAAATTGCAGTTTTCATTACCTAATTAAGGTCTAAAATAAAGATTGATTTTATGTCCTATCTGGTTTAGTGGTCAATTCATTAAAAATGTCTGTTCAGGCTGGCTATATTTTAGAATTTAGTCTAAACACATAATATGCTGTCTTTTAATGGATGAGTATAATCAAAAGGTCTGATTCAAAACTATGCAGTATTTTCCCCACTGGCTAAACTATTTCAAAGAAGCCAAGGAAATTACTGAAATCTTTATATACAAATCCATGAAACAAGACTTATATTCCTGAAGTACCTCCATTGTCTTTATTAATGCTTTAGAATAAAAAAAATACTCTATTACCTATAATAATCATAACTTGATTTCTTTAATTCTCCATATTTTAATATTTTGAATTTCAGTATTTAAAAACCATTAGTGTTTCATTCAAGATTGAAAATAAAAGAACTACTAAAATTATGGAAGGGAAATTGGCTACTGAAATGAATTCCACCCAATACTGCATGAATTTCTAATAGATTAAAAAGTCATGTGAACCTTCCAAACATATCAAATCTGCTATTTTGACTGGAAATTTTATAAAACAAGATTGTCAAGAGAATATCAAAATACCAGCTGCCTCTGCTGCTTTCAAGATCAGAAGTCAGGTGATAACAACCTGCCTACAAGTATTTCAACAAGAGTGATTCAGGGTCAAGAAAATGGCAGGGGTATGGAGTGGAGAAGGTCAGTGTGAAACATGAATGAAAGTCACTGAATATGTATAAATCTGAACTTTATATGATATAAGATTCAAGTTACTTATGAAGGAAATATAAAGTATTATGAAGTATTACACTTTAAACTAAAAGTATTTAAAATATCCATGCCTTTTTTTAGGAGTAAATTCGTAACTTCTTGAGATGGGACCATTCAAAGGTAAAAATTTTAAAATATCCCTATGTGTTCTTAATACCCCCCAATTCTTCTGGTATCTCCTTCGAACTCCTGGCTTTCTCTTCTCCTCTTACCACCAGGCATCCAAAAGGTAACTCCATTTTCTAGTATACTAAATTCTAGTATATTAAACCTAGTATACTAAATAATAAACTAAGCAAGCATAGTTTCCCTGTTTTATGATGTCTATAATTCACTTTTTAAAACATCAGCATGGGTGCCTGGGTGGCTCGGTCAGATAAGCATCCCACTTTGGCTCAGGTCATGATCTTACGGTTTGTGGGTTCGAGCCCCGCATTGGGCTCTGTGCTGACAGCTCAGAGCCTAGAGCCTGCTTTGGATTCTGTGTCTCCCTTTCTCTCTGCCCCTCCCTGCTTGTGTTTCTCTCTCTCAAAAATAAATAGACTTTAAAAAAATGTGTGAAAAGAAAGAAAGAAAGAAAGAAAGAAAATGAATTTTATTATCAAGAATTCATGTTCTAGGGGTCTTGGTGGCAAATACACATCAGAAAGCCGACCTCAGAGAGAACTACAAGTGCTGCTGTATCCATGTTCTTAAAATACATGAGACATTTGTTAATTAGCATCCCAAATGTCAGATACAGATTTTCACTAGTGAAATTAGTGGTTTATTAATCCGCAAAATGAATGCTAAACATAGGCTCTCCTTGGGGAAATTAGTGGTATTCAACATCTGTACATTGGCTGTAATCTAGCATGAACAAGATTTAAGAAACCAGTAACTTGACCCTTTGTTCTGTGTCCATTCATTGGTTTGGAAGATATCTGGTTACCAAGTCTTTGTATTACAATATGTATGCTGTTTCTGGAATATCATCACTTCTTTTCTTTTTTTTTTTTTTTTTAAAATTTTTTTTTTCAACGTTTATTTATTTTTGGGACAGAGAGAGACAGAGCATGAACGGGGGAGGGGCAGAGAGAGAGGGAGACACAGAATCAGAAACAGGCTCCAGGCTCTGAGCCATCAGCCCAGAGCCTGACGCGGGGCTCGAACTCACGGACCGCGAGATCGTGACCTGGCTGAAGTCGGACGCTTAACCGACTGAGCCACCCAGGCGCCCCTCATCACTTCTTTTCATGTGAAGTAGTGGGCTCAGCACCTACAAAGAAGAGAGTTGGGACTTCCTGGAGAATACTAAACAAGTTATACAAAATGCTTAGTGCCTGCTTACTAATAAGTGCTTATTAAATAAGTACGTAAACCTGAGGCTGAACTTGGTCTAAAAGCTTGTTTTATTTTCATCTGGCACTAATGTCACAGGAAAGTAGCCTTAATACACCTCAATCTTTTGTGATGGCCACTAATCATATGCCAAAAAGAGCACAGAAGTTGTGCACAACCAAACTGGTTTAGGTCAGTTTGTAGATCTCTTGACTGCTTATTTCCATAAAAATTTATATTCCCAGATATTTAAAGCTCTCTTCATAAATCACAATGGCAAGTTAATTTTTGTTAAATTGCCCATAGGTACCTTGCCACCTATTTAAGGACTCTAATGTCTTAATCCACAGGTAGAACTTTAATGGTGGAAAATCTAGCCTTCAGAGTGAATGGCTAGAGAAGATGATTTTGGTCTGAAAGAGTTTTGAAGGTCTTTAAGCTATACTTCACTGGGTGGTAATATTCTGACTTTATATTGGGCTGGCTCTGACCTCTAGTGTTTTGTTGTAGTTGACTACATGAATCTTCAAGAATTTAAAAAGTCACCTAAGCCTTGCAAACTTATTAAATTTGCTACAATAGTTTTGGACCTTGTTTTTTTAACATTTTATTTATTTTTGGGACAGAGAGAGACAGAGCATGAACGGGGGAGGGGCAGAGAGAGAGGGAGACACAGAATCGGAAACAGGCTCCAGGCTCTGAGCCATCAGCCCAGAGCCTGACGCGGGGCTCGAACTCACGGACCGCGAGATCGTGACCTGGCTGAAGTCGGATGCTTAACCGACTGCGCCATCCAGGCGCCCCTGGACCTTGTTTTTATGTCAGTAACCATCTGACACTAAAGTACTATTCATTTCCAGTAGCAAATAATTAATTAATAAGAAAACTGGAGGCTGTCTTAAGGTCTTTTGTTTAATTTTGTATCCTTAGAGCTTTGTGGGCTGTAATATTTTTACTACATATAGAATTTATAGTTACTATCATGCATAATTTCTTATAGATAATTGTTTGTTTCATACTATCCTAAATGAAGACTCTATTAAATTTGGTGGTGTCCATAAAGGACATGTACTGTCTAAAGCTGCCCATAGGTACCTTTCCCTGTGCACTTAAACATACAACAGAAAGATATTTTAATGATTTTGGTAAGTGGTGCTATAACCAAGCATATAAATTTTACATTTGGGAATTTTTATCTCAGCTGACTTCTGAAGCAATGCTAAGTCTTTTCCTTTCCTTTGGCATCAACTCAACACACATACAAATAATTTTGTGCATTAATTGTTATTATAACTATGTGTTTGTTTATGCTCTTGATTGTTTGCAAACATTTTTCATATAAAGGAATCACCTGCACTTATAAAATATTCTCTCTGTTCTCCAAAGTTCCATTGCATTTAGTACAATGCCAAATATAAAATGATGGTGAATGATTATGTTGATGAGATAACTACTTTGATGAGTGATTTTTAATTAATGAAATAATGTTCATTTTCTTTGCCCTAAAATATATTTTCTCATTTGTTAGATGATATTTAGCTGATTTAAGTTTGTTAGAGCAGTCAATTGTCAGTCTGTTCAAATGCTTTATTGTGTCTCCTTAACGTAAACTAGCATATGTGCTAAATCAGTAGTTTCAGATACAAAACCTCTAGCTTTGCTTCTGGTAATTATTTTAAGTGGGCGTGCCATTAATAGGATGCTTAAAAATAGCAACCCCCTGTAGAACGTAGAGGAAAAGAACACGTTCCTTAAAATATAAATATTTTTTACCCAAGCATTATTTGCTTCTTTTTTCAAAATTCAGTTAAAGAAAACTCAAACCATAAAGCTGAATGAATTCAACCTAATACTGTTTTTGTTTTCAATGCATAACTAAAACATCCTTACTAGCATAGTTCCTCAGACATAGGAAATATTTGCTGAAGGAATATAAACATTCACAAATGATCATAAAATTAAGCTTAATTTTTAGAATGGTGATTTTTTTTTTAAGTGGAAGTATTAAATAATTTATGTTACTTCTGATGATGTTCGTTTTCACTTTGTACAGAAGGTGGAGCCAAAGACATATTTATCTACTGGCTGGGGCTCTTTCCCATTAAACAACAAAACAAAACAAAACAAAACAAAATAATTCTTCCCTTGACAAATCTTTTTGTGTGTGTAGCCTCACAGTAAGATTCACTTGAAGATAGGTGTGGGCTATCTGTCAGAATAAGTTCAGATTTTACCCAAGTTGAGACCAACTTTGATCCTTAAATCTCTCTCAAGGATGACAGAATGCTAAACAAATAGGAAGCAAGTCTAGGCTAAGTGAATTCTCTGGAGTTATGAAGCCAATTGACAGACCCCAGAACTCTAACTATTGAAAACGGATTCTAGCACAAGTCAGCAAATATGTTGGGAAATTTTCGTTACTCTAAAGGAAATATGATTGATCAACAGTCACATTAAAAGCACATTTTAAGGCTGGTTTTACCAATTTAGGTAGAACTTGCATACTATTGAGGTTCAAATTAACTTTTTCTGCTTCCTTACTGTCCAATAAATGTTAGATAAAATGGAAATTTGGTGCATAGAAGGGATTATTCTGATGCTAAAGAAAGGAAAGCGATAAACAATGCCATCTTACTCCATACATAACCATCCTAGACCCTCCCAGTCTTAGATAATCTTTTTATTCATCTACAGCTGTCTTCAGAATCCCCCAGAGGTATGGCAAACTTCAACTCTGCTCAATTTGCTCTTCATTTGGAGTCAGCTGATAACCTCACCACCTTGAAAAATTATCTTCAACCCCCAGCTTCCTAATGCTCATACTCTTCACCTCAAAATGTGTATATTTTTTCCCTCCGTGTTGTGCATTCACTGTTGGTTTAAAGGAATAACTGTCCTTTTTTCAAAGTTGAGACCCTCCCCAGTACTCAAGTGATATTTTCCTTACAAATAATCCCCTGTGGTCATTTTAAATACCCTTCTCTTTCCCAGATTCTACATTGCTTCTTTTTTTAAGCTATTTATTTGGAAATCCACTCAGGCTGTGTGTGTGCTTTTTGGCACTTAGCCCAAATCATCATATCTCTTGGTAATCTCATGTATACCTGTTGTTTCAAACATCAATTCTATGAGTATAAAACCAAATCTTACAACAATTTTAACCTGAACTCCGTAGCCCATGTTTTAAATTGCCAGTGAGATATCTTTACTTAGATGTTTCACTTCTTCATGCTAAAATCATTACAAAGCCAAAATTCTTCAAGCCAAAATCATTACATCTCTTTCAGCAAATCAGTTCCTCCTCCAGACTTCTTTTTGTTACCAACATTTTCCCAATCAAAACTCCAGTCTCTGCTTCCATACCTTCTTTCCCTTGTTCTCCTCATTCAATCTGTCATTAAGATCTGATAATTCAATTTCCCTTTATCTTTCTTACTCCTAGAACCCTAGTTCAACTTCTTATAACTCACTCACCTACCATTACCATATTCTCTTTACTAGTCTCCAATCTACAGCCATCAATTACTTTTGGATGTTTATGCTACTCATTGAAGTGAGTAATCCACCACAGTTTATGTGAGATAGGCATTGAAAGTGCTTAAAAACTAATCCATTCATCTCTTAAAATTTCAGAAACTGGTATTTAGGAACAAAGGTAAATATCCAAAAATACATTTGGCTCCCGTATTAAGAAATCCTTTTCACAGTTCTGAATAAGAGTCTGCTTGCCACTGTGCCAATAATGTGCATTTTTCAACACACAGGGCAACATGGATAAAGTGGGCTCTAAGCCCTGGCCCATGGTGGGGCCTAAAGAAGCCATGCAGATGACAGGAACTGTAAATGACTGTCCCTCATCCCTTAAGAGCAGTATTGCCTGACTAGCAAATCAGAGTGCATCCATTTCTTCTGCAGAGACAAGACCTGGCAATCTCAGAAGATGTGGTGCTGGGAAGTCAGTGTTTATATTAATGAAATGGCATTAATATTTCTGAGAATTTGAGAAAAACATATTTAAAAAAAACCTGTCCCACAATTTTTTACAAAACATTTCAATTGAGACAAGATTCTAAGATCAGATAAGTGAGATTCTGTATAAAAGTACATTATGGTTCAAAATGTAACACATCAGCACTGCTAGAGTACGAAGTATAATAGGAGTTACTACCAGGCATTTGGAGATGCTGGTAGGTGTTCATGAGAGAAAACTGCGTTGTTGGCGTTCTAACAGGGAAGCCATCCATAGTAACGCAATGCCCCTTGAGTATTATTACTTATTGGATCACATTTTGGTAGAATTATTCCAAAAGAAGAGAAAATCACATAGCGTGTCTTTTATGAAGGATCACATGAAAATAATTTTAGAGATAAGAGATATAGTATATTCCATATGTTAAGAGAATATTTAATTACTGGCTCATGCTTTAGCTAATCTTTTTGGCTTAGAAAATGGTTCAAGTGATATCCGTGAATAACTTAATTTTGTATAAAGAAGTTCTTTAGTCATTTCAAGTTGGTCATAGAGGCATAGACTAAGAAGAAAAGGTAGCAGAGTACTTAGACATCAATATTCTTTCATATGCTTAACAAAACATAACTGAAAAAGATCACAATTTTTCATTTAAAAAACGCTGTTATAAAATAATCATAATTGTTGTCATGAAACTAATTCTGAATTAGCATTTTAATAAATTTTTTAAATAAAATGGACAAATTCAGTAATAATTGTACTTGATAAACAATTTCACTAAGGTAAAACACATAGTTATGTAAACTAAATGAAGCATAGATTTCTTTTTTTCAAGAGGAAAAACAGATTTTCTTATAATAAAGAGAATTCAGAATGTGTTCTGAATTGAATAAAATAATTTTTAGCTAGGACAACACCTTAGGCTCATTTAAAGGAAAGGACAATATAAATACAAGACCAAAACATATTCATGGGCTGCTGACCTTGGAGACAAGAACGTTAGATTTCAATTTCTTTATTTCCCTTCTTTAACTTAAAGAAAATGTACACTTAGAAATAGTATAGCCCAACAAACAAGAGTAAAATTGTGTCTTAAAACTACAACATTTCAAAAGGTGTTTTCTAATCATTTTAATGAAAGTATATTTAGGGAAATGTATCTGTCAAGAAATATTTCTCATCTCCTTTTTCTTGGTATTCGTATTACTGAGAAAACAGTAAGGACTATCAAGGCTGGATGAGTTTGCTTTGTTTCCAGAAAATAATGGCCAAGAGATTTCCCTGCCCAACTTCAGGAGCATCACTGAAGCCTGTTTATGGGGAATTGTCCTACCACAGCCCTCTGGTATGGCATCTGGGGAGTCCTCAAAAGAGCTACCCACTCTAAGAATGAGGCAACATGACTCAGGTTATTATAAACATCAATGCAGAGCGCCAAAGAGGGAAGGCCATGGAAGTGGAGGAAAATCACATAAAAATTCTATGCACATACACAAAAATTATATGCACAGCTTTACTGTCATTGGGCAGAAAACTCTACAGTGCGTTTAGGAGAGGGAGATGGTCACCAGGAGGGTCAATAATTTGGGGACCCACTTAATGCCAACTTATCATATGAATACTTCATTAAAAAAAATCCTGACATCTCACTACAGAAGATATTGATTTTTAATGTGTTGCCATGAATGGGACTGAGATACTATAAATTTTCAGTTCCTCAAAGACCTGATACAGGTCAGATACCACAATTTCAAAATTAAAATATTTTACATATAATACAGTTATAAATATAGTTTTTGCTACACTGAAGGAAAGAGTAAAAAATTCAAAGCAGTTGGGGGAGGGGGGTTGGAAGGTAGATTTGGGATGAGCATACCACCATGTATATTCATTTTTGCAATGTCTGTCTCCCATCCCACCATTTCCTTTGTTAATTGTCCCCACTTAAGAGGAAAGGAATTAGATCATCAAATAACTCACACCCACCTTTAACTTCACACACCTTGGCCAATATGAAACAAGTCTGCACTGGCTATACTCTGTTCCACCATTTTTATTTACTGCAACACAAAACATGCAATATATATAATTTTAGAAAAGACTGTAATATTATAAAATAGAGAACTTTTTATTATCCCTGGACTTTTGGTGAAACAAGCACTAACTAAAACCAGTAATTGCTATCTATAAAGAGTAACTACAAGTAGTGACATTCACGCCTCTAATGCTCTTCCATTTTTCTCGTCAGCAAATTTAAACTACAAGTTGATCTCAACCTGGCTATTCCTCAGTGTCTTTTCTCCCCAACCCTTCCACGTTCACCGGCCTCCCCTCCACTCTCCTCCCCGCCTTTCCTCTGCCCCTCCCCTTCTTCAGCCCCTCCTCCTCGTTGAGTCAGTGGCTTGAAACTTTTAAAAGCTCTGTGCTCCAATTAGAAAAAAGCTTTTACGAGGTATCAGCACTTTTCTTTCATTAGGGGGAAGGAGTGAAGAAAGTACCAAGCAGCAGCAGACTTTTAAACTTTAAATAGACAGGTCTGAGTGCCTGAACTTGCTTTTTCATTTTACTTCATCCTCCAAGGAGTTCAATCACTTGGCGTGCCTACTTCTTTTAAGAGAAAGAGTAAGTTAAAAAAATACTTTACCTGTTCGTTTCTTTTTCTAAGTAAAAGTTTTCTAAAGTTTGAAAATTTATTAAATGGAGCTTTGATATGGTACTGTAAATGGAATGGTGAACTTGAAAATGTGTCTGTAGTTTTAAATTTAAAATTGAGCGTTCAGTATTTATTTTCTTGACTGTTGAAAAGTTCCTAACAATGCAACAGGTAAAATAAGATTCAAACTTTTCCAATTGGAATGAAGCACTAGTTTACTGGATATTTGGTTCTTCATTTTAGAGTATAATTTTTCTTTTTTCTGGAGTCGATAATAGTCTAGGTGCTTTGTAACTTGGGGTGGGGGGGGGGTTGGCCTGGGTTGGGGATTTGACTGACAACATCACAAAAATCAAAGTGCAAATTTGCTTAGCGTGCTTGCTATAGAATTCTACACTATGTGCTTTTTCATATGTAAATCTTGATTGATGTTCTATAGCCCTGCAAAGCAAACTTCTTAACAAAGTGCTTTGTTAAGACCTTGCGGTTACTTGACTTCCACGTGGTCCCTTCCTAGAATTTTCCTCAGTAAACAAAAAGATATAAAAATCAGAGTTGTAATACTGAGGTTTTTAAAACAAATAGTTACTTTATGTTAGCAACCACTTTGGAAAGATTTGGGACCCTAGGAGAAGCACCTTTTTTACTCGACCACGTTGGCAATCAGCAGATGAAATCCCTTGAATGGGTGGTTACTCACAAAGCATTTGAAGGGAAGAAACTTTTAGAAAAAAGTGAATGCCAGGGTGCATTTTCAAAACCGTCTCCTAACACTGAAACTCCTAGAAAGAATATGAAATAAAATAAAATTTCTTAAACACCGCCTTAAGGGAGCTAGCCGCCCTCTCCCCCCTCCCCCCCCGCCCCCCGACTCATGCCCCTCTTACGTCCGTCCGAACCTGTAACAGACTTCAGAGCTCTGGAGCGACTTTGGGTTGGAGCAGCTTGGGTGCTGCCAGTAGGCAGTGATTATGTTGATTTGTTATTTTAAAGGGTTCAGTTCCTTAAATGCTCTATTGGTAACACATTCTGTTATCCAGAAATGCAACCATGCATTTTGGTGCTTGCTAAGGATTTTGTTCACACTTCACAGGCCAAAGTAATTAGTTTAAATTCTTAGTGCGACCCTACAGTTTGAAGTATTTGCACCGGCGAATGCTGAAAAGCAAATAAAAATGAAAGCTTCTGCGGAGGCCAGGGGCGGGGGGGTGGCGCGGGGCGCCTCTGCCATCTTAGCATCTGTCGGGCTCGCTCCGGGCTCCTGCGCTGCCCAAGCTCCGGGGTTTGGAGAGGTTTGCTAAGACATTTCCCTGAAATCCTCACCAGCCAAACCGAGCGCAGGTCCTCGTTCCGCCACTGAAAAGGAAGGGGAGGGGGAGTAGAGCGGGGGCAGATGGACTGCGTGCCAAATGGTAAAAGAAGAGCAAACGATTAATTCAATTAAACGTGTCAATCCAATTTCCCTTCCCTCTCCCCCCTCCCCTTTTTTTCTGAGTCCTACTGTGTAAACGTTGGTAAAGCAATCTGAGTACCTCGGGAATTACCGTGCTCATATTGCACTTGTAACTCTTGCAAGTTCTCGAAACTTCCCAAGAATGGGAAGGGGGGGTGCGGGGGGAGCATAATGAAATGAGGAAAGAGCTAATGACGTGTCCAGAGGCGAATCAGTACAGGATTCGGAAACTCAAACCTTGAGTTCCGAGCAGCGGATTGCCCATAAATCCACTTAGGCATCCAAATGTTTACTGAGCGTTTCTGATAAAGTTTATCATAATCTCCCCTTGACCAGCCTCACATTCACCCTCACCCTGGGGCAAGTCTGTATCTCTCTTTACAAGTGCTAAGTGGGGGTGGGAAGAGGAGACCTATAAATTGTTGGTAAAATAGATTTGGTTTTATTTGGAAATGAGTTTAATTTCTTTTGCTTCACGAACCAAAGTTAGTAGTAAAAACATGCTTAATCTCCCCCCCCCCCCGAAAATTGGGCACACTTGATCACCAAGTGCCCCGTTGCAATTTGAAGAATAGATATTTCTTAAGGAAGCCTGATTTTTACTTTCTGTACGAAGATTGTTGAAAATAAAAGCCAGTATTAATGCAGAAGTCTCATTAATTCCATCTCACATAATGAAATAAACTGGTTAGAAAATAACTCGGAAGTGTAATTTTTCTAGGTAGGCCGAATTGACTGGAAATTATACCAGTAACAGGAGTACATTCTGTCCTGGCAATGCATGTGATGCTTTGTACTTCCCAAAGTCAGGGGTATAGCTGTCACCTGTCCTTTGCGTGGAAAATGCAGTGGTACTGCTGTGCTCCTACTTTCTTCACATTTTAAACAGGTTCCACATTTTTCTAATGCCTTTTAGAATTTATCACCACAGCTGCCCCATCCACTGGATTTCTCAGCCTTTCCCGTGTGATTCCTTCATTGCTGACTCCGGAAAACAAGGTTCCAAAGCAAGCATCTTTAAAGGGTGCGTTTTCAGATACTGAAAGTTGTTTTCTTACTTAGATGTTTCCAATTCCTGCATAGAGAAGGATGGAAACTCATGATACAGTGCATTCCTTCCTTTCTTTTATAATATCCAGAGGTGTAGCTTGGTATGAAGTCTCAGAGCCTTTTATATATGATACCCGAGGGAAGAGAATGATAGGAAAGTCACCAGTGATTAATACCTTCTACTCCACCTTTCCTGTTCTGACTTCCCTCCAAGATTCTAGGTTGTTTGAATAGATTGTTGGAGCTTATCCACAGATACCAGTTCAGCTCTGAAGGGAAAAGTAGTTATCTAGTGTTTATGATTAAGGTCAATATTCAATATAGGTAAGTGCAGTTTAAAAAAAATCCCCAGAGTTATTCCTTCATGGGAGGTTAATTGTGTGAATTCTGTGGTGGTGGTTGTGTGGGGTTTTTTTTGTTTTGTTTTGTTTTGTTTTGTTTTTTGGATCCTTGTGATAACTACCTAAATTTTTCACTTTGCCTGTCTAAATTCACCATTTATGTATGTACATATTATTTTTTGCCAAAATGAAAACACAAACCATGGTGAGATATGTATATCAATAGCTTTAGCCTTAAAATTTTCCATAATGTCCATATTCGAATTTCCCTAGCTTTCTAAGTAATTTCTAGAAAATACAGATTTTATGGAATGTTTAAAATTCAGAGTAATATAGAAATGGAATGGGGGTTTTTTGTTTTGTTTTTTTAAAGCAACTTCTGTGAGCTAGATACATTGTATAGAATATGGCTCTTTTAATTATTTGAGGAAGATGCCTTCAAATAGAAACAAAGACAGGAGATGTTCTTCATGATTTTTTTCTTTTTTTCCTTAACAGCTGATAAAGGGTAAATTCTTCCTTCTAGATCTGTAGGGAATTGCTAAAATAGCAATATTGTAATCATTACAAGAGCATCTTAAAAACTAATTGATTACCATTAGGAAAATGTTAATCATTTCCTAGCTGCTATTTTGCTAAAAAAATACTCCAAGATAAAATAAATGAGCTATATCTATATCTAAAGATCTTTTAAAGAATACTAGCTAAACTTTATTAGCTCTTACTATGAGCTTTCAAGTGCAAGAGTTATTCAGTGCTTACTGAAGAAAACAGACTGTTCTTAATCAATACACTTGTGAGTACCCTAATGGTGTATTTATGTGATGACAAAATAACCAGGCTATTCAATAAAAATAGTCAATTTGGAGGTAAGTGGAGGAGAACACCAAGAACTTATAGAAGTTGTGTTTTGTTTTGTCTGTCACCTCACAGAAGAACATGGCTTTCAGCTTGCAGCTTCTGACTTAGTTAAGGTTTTTCTTCTGGCATCCCTAAAGTGACCATGAGGCACTCCTGTTAGTGGGGAAGTTGAGTGGTAGCCATTGAACTGGGGGGGAGGGAGGGGGTGTCTCTATGTGATAGGTATCATACTATCTTTGGAGTCCCTCAACCCCTGTCTCATCTCATTTTTCTATGGAGGCTGATGTAGGTTGACTATGTGGTGAAGAGGGAACCAAGGAAAGAAAGTCTTGTAGCCCCTGTCCCCCCAAAACTACACAGTTCCATGCTCACATGAAAGCTGAGGAAATATAATGGTATGCTTCTTTTTAAATAGAACAGGTATTGGGGCGCCTGGGTGGCGCAGTCGGTTAAGCGTCCGACTTCAGCCAGGTCACGATCTCGCGGTCCGTGAGTTCGAGCCCCGCGTCGGGCTCTGGGCTGATGGCTCAGAGCCTGGAGCCTGTTTCCGATTCTGTGTCTCCCTTTCTCTCTGCCCCTCCCCCGTTCATGCTCTGTCTCTCTCTGTCCCAAAAATAAATAAACGTTGAAAAATTAAAAAAAAAAAAAATTTAAATAGAACAGGTATTTAAATGGAATAGGTTTGACACACTACAGAGTTAGGCCAATCCTGCAGATAGGAGGAAGCAAAGGTTGTGTATTATTTAATGAACTGGGAATATTTACCATGGTACTGGATTCAAATCATTCAATGCCTGCATAGACTCAGGCTACTTAGAGGTGTTATGTGAACCAGGGTTAATATCAGCTGCTGCTCTTCCCCTTCAGAGCCCCAGCCCTACCTCAAGATTTGTCATTCTTGAAGTAAAAACAAGTTTAAACGGGCAAGACACTATGGTGTTATTTATTCTCGGCACTGTGGTGTTATTTATTCTTACCACGTAGTGTACAGAGTGAGAATACAGCAGAAGGGGGATGACAACACAAGTTTGTTGTTTAATATCTTAACCTGTAACAACATAATAGACTGAATAAACATCTCTGATACCTGACGCAGTTCTGCAAGAATCCCAAATTACTGTGCTGTGTAATAAATTCAAGAAGCTCTTTGTTAAGGAACATTTTTACTTACATCAGTCCTTACTGCTTGCTCAGGAGTCATTTGAAGCATATTGTTTCAACAGACAGTTTTCTGTTTTAGCAATTATCACTTGAAAATTTAATGTCTGCATATGAGATGCTGACAGTACTTTTTTTTTTTTTTTTTAAATACTATGAAACTAATGTAAAGAAAAAATTAGTTTGAAACTTCAGAAGTTTGGGATATATGTAAGAGAATCCCAAAGAGGTAGTAAACAACAAGACTGGTGAATGGAACCTGGTGCCTTTTTGGGTACTGTGGAGACCACAGTGGACAGACCCTTGTGGAGCTTGCATTCTGATTGAGGAAAGCAGATGGTAATAAGTCCTTGTCCTGGAGAGAGACAAACAACAGACAGGTAAATACATATAAAACCTGTCAAGTAGAGCTAAAGACCATTAAAGAAACAAAAACAGGACAAAGGGAAATAGGAAGTGACAGGACTGGAGGGCTGGCTGATGAAGTGAGACCAGAACTGAGACCTACAGATGTGACAAAGTGAACCGCGTAGACAGAGCAGAGCTGATCAAGGCAGATCAACTTGTTAGTTTTTCTTTCAAGACTGGCTGGCTGTTGGAGGAGAATAGTTTGGCAAGCAGGGTGACTAGGCTAGTGACCTGAAACCTGAGGAGGTGATGATGGCTGAGATCAGGCTAAGTGGTGGGGAGACTCCATCAGTCTGGGTTTTGGGGGAAGATAAAGCCTATAGTATTTGCTGACAGTATGAATGTGAGTTATGTTAATTATGTGTGGATATGAATATTACCAAAGAACATCTGGCTGTTGTGACTGTAGAGGAATAGTCGCCACTGAGCTCAGTCAAGGACGTTTACTGCAAGGGACAGGGGTTCTTACAAAAGTTCAAAACCTCAGGAGCGTCTACATTTTAGCTTGAGCGGCTTAAAATTTTTTGGTCTTAGTATGTTAAACACACGCACTGCATTACCCTTTCCCCCAGATAAATCTATGAAATGATTTTTATCAGGCACTTCGATAGTCATTTTCTTACACATTTTTAGCCCGTGTGATTTTATTTTTCCTTTAAGTGCTTACTTTGAATCACTGAAAGGTGATCGATATCAAGTCTCACTTTAGTTCTTAATCCTATTTAACTTTACTTAAGTCCCTACTCTAAACTCATTACAGCTGTCACTTGTGAAATTCTCTAAAATCAAAATGAAAATATTTTCTAATTTTCCTAACAATTACTAGGGCATTAATGACATGGAGTGACTTGACTACAGCTTTGGCGTGGTGATTTGTTTTTAAGGGCCTGGCAAAAGGGACACTCAAAAGTAATTTAAAGTTGAAGCTTTCTTTTCATTTTGAATCAAGTGTTTGGATCTTTATGCTCTTGGGGAGCATCTGATGGAAGTAGAGTGACGCAGGGTGGTTCAGTGAAGGGGGAGCTCAGTTCCCAGATGCCCAGAGAGCCTCTGCTCCTCATCCTGGACCACCCCTTTGGCCTTTTTAGATTTTCTTTTCCTTTCTGCTCTTCTAACATTTCTCCAATCCTAAATATTTTGAATAAGCACCAAAAATGTCAAGGAACCATTGTTTGCCTCCTGGCCTGAAACTTCAGAATCACCTGGTGCATTTGTTTTAAAAAAGAAAATAAACACCGAAAAAACCCAACCAAAAACCAAAACCAAAAACTAATTTCCCTGCACTCCCCTCCTGCCCCTCACCCCCAATCAGATTAAGTCAGGCTGGTGAGTGCCAGGAATGTATATTTTCAACAAATGTTACCAAATGATTGTGGTTCAGGAACCACTGCAGAGGGTCCAGGGGGTCCTTGGAGAGGTCATGCTTGGATGCCCGTGGCTTTTGGCCTCTAGTCTAGAGGGCCATAAAGAGCAACAGGAAAAAATGTGACCTGACCTGACATGGTACACAGAAGACAAGGATGATCCAGCTGCTGTCAAGCATTTGCTTCTAATGAAAATTTTTGCATTAACTCCTTAACCTAGACCTTATTCTACATATAAAGTCCCAGCTTGGGAACCTAGAGGTGAAGGCATGAATATACATGAAGTACACTCAGCTCCTGTGTTTTTCTCCTATATCACATAAGGAATATACCTGTCTTATGATGGTAAATATGAATGAGGTATACATTCAATGCCAGGGATTCAGTAAACATAATTATGCCCATTCTTTATTTAAAAAATGTTAATTTTTTAACTAAGATTTGGAAAAATGAAAATACTAATGGGGTAGAGGGT
This sequence comes from Puma concolor, assembly GCF_028749965.1. Lineage (NCBI taxonomy): Eukaryota > Metazoa > Chordata > Mammalia > Carnivora > Felidae > Puma > Puma concolor. Next base: position 111,232,834 of record NC_141671.1, read on the forward strand.
CAACTAGTTGATAGAACTTTTGACTCAAAGTGAACAACTACCAGAAAAAGTAACTATTTTTGTTACCTCTCCTTGAAAATCACAAGCATTATAAGCCATCACATTAAACATTACCTGATGGTCTCTGTGAGAGTGGTAATGACAGGATACAGGATACTGGGTGTCCAATTGGATAATTCATCTTATTCAGATGAAAGAGTAAACTCATTAATGCAAATGACAACTGCGTGGGTACTTAAAGAAAAGACAACTTTGCAATTAAGTTGCTGGTGTATTAATAAAGAACTATTACCTAGTGAACTGCCCAGTGACCCAATTCACATACTGTTGCACTATGGGGTTGTTTTTGGGAATCTCAGAATTACATGAAAGTTGAGTTTTATTTTCCATAATATGTACTGGAACTTAGTATAGTACTTAATTTCCACAAGCATCTACATAATCATATTTTACTTTGAATAATGATGAAGCACTGACCAAAATGACAACTTTTCAGTGTGCCTGGTAATATCTAAACATGTTAAGTTTGTCTTGAGCTCCATCATTGGGTGAGTATGATGAGATGTTTGCAGACAGTTTATCATTTTATAGTTGATTGTTTTTGTGGTCCCCTTTTTCCCCAGCAATTGGAGTATTGAGCAAAAGCAGATGACACTGGCAAAATATTGTAATTCTCTGCAAACAGAATTAAGGCCAATTTACACATCATCACATAGAAACTATCTACTGATATAGCTCCAAAAATTCTGTTTTGTTTGTTTGACCCTCATGGACTGTACTTCTTCATTCCCAGTGTACTATTTTCTGCTAAATTGTAGGTTTTTTCCTATGTTCTCTCACCATTAAACTGTCCATCAAAGCTAAATTACTCCTATCACTTTGAGCCTCCCCTGGACTCTAACTCTTTTTGAAACCTTATAAGCCTTTATTTTTTTGTTTTTTGTTTTCCCTTTGTTCTTTTTTGACTGCTCTTTCCATACATCAGCTTCACTGTCTAACGTGTCACTTCAGAATCTAAAATGGCCCTTCCCAAAAGTGGAAGGGAAGCCCCCTTTTTAATGACCCTTGGAAAAGCATTACTTCTGTGATCTGCCTACCCACTTCCCCGTCTTCCTTCAGCATTCTTTGGGTTGCCATCAAAGATACCCATCGACTGCTGATTTAGATAGCTGGCACATAGTTTCATTTTACGGATCTGCCATCTCTTCTCTGTTCCATCTGGGAAATCCCAAGCCAGATTTCCATTTCATTTCTTCACTTCCCTTGGAGGGATAGGCATTAAATGGCACTGTAATGTTGCATGGTGGGGAAGACGACTCCCTTGGATTTCATTAACTTCCTACAAGGAGAAAGTGGCTCATAGTTCAATTCCAGATGAGAAGCTTTTATATTCAGATAATGAACATACTTCTATTTCTAAGAAGCCTATATAATCCTACTTTTAGTTACACTGTTTAAAATTTATTATGAAGCTCCTGGAAAGACTTTGCTTAGCTTGTTTTTGATTATTAAATAATCTTTGAGCACTTCTTACTTTTGTAACTCTCCAATTACTACTCTGGTGAAAATTAGACTGTATTCTCTATGCCTGCCACGTGTAATGTTACTCATTTCTTCCCAGCTTTCAGCCCTTGCTAAGACTGTATGAAAGCATGAGAACGTTTCTAGCCTTAATCCAGCTTTATTCTAATTTTAAAACCAGTGTGGTGCCCTAGAAATCCTTGGCCTTGGGATCATAAGTCTTCTTGTGGCTCTAGTAATAGTTAAATATTTCCTATACCCCTAAGAGCTCAACTTTCATCAATTAAATGAAGGAGCTATTGACAGTTAGAGGTATCAATCGAATTATATAAATAACTTTTGGGATCCATGTTGAGATCTCTACAGAGTTGGATCTATTTCTCATCCCCAGCAATGGGGAAGTGCTAGGCTTAAGATATCTAGCTATTGATAGGAAGTTAAATCTAGTATATCGGCTGAGGGCCCAAAGCCTGGTAAGTGAACTTGAAAGTGTACAGCAATCAAAAGATGAAAACCAATCATTTTTGCTAGAGATAACACTTTAAAGTGGTCTAATAGGAGTGAGACAAATTGAACTTTTACTTGAAATGTAATGTGCATTTATTTACTCTTTGCTTTTTTGAAAGAAGTGCCCTGCATATAATGACAGTGTGTCAAAATGGTGCATTTTAGTACACTATACTTTTCTCTGGGAAGAAGACAGACTTTTGGACCACATAAATCACTGCTTAAGAAGAAACAGAAGTATAAATGACCGTAATATAGAATATACACAAATTACACTTGAAATAGCAAGGTGAAACATTTCAGAGTAGTTAGGAATAAAATGCTGTATAATAGCATTAAGGTTTGGAAATAGCTTCTGTATAAATGTGTTCATGGGTGTTCTTACTTCAGTTCTTAAATACCCATACTTTTCGAATACCATCCATCAGCATTTTGCTAAGGCATGCATCCAGACACAAGCCTATCTGGTGAGAACTATTGTCACTTACCAGATGGATAAAATAAGCAGAGGCACTTAGCATAGACAGTTTCTCAAGTCACATGGTAGGGCAGTGGTTGAGCAAGTAACATCTTTGCCAGTTAAGATTGCAATTTACCAGGCACATCGGCTCTGTTGCTTCTAAGACTTACCTTACTTCAAGAAAATTGTGAGACATCTTTGCAGGTGGAAAATGGGACAGGAAGAGTTTGCACTTTTTTGGCGGGGCAGGGGCGGGAGGGGTGTGCTAGAAAGATATGAGAACTTTAATAATATGTTGACTATTGACTGAAAACAGTTACATATTTTAACTAATAATTTGCAGTCTATGATCATTTAGTTGTCTTTCTGCTTCTTTTCAGGTGGTGCTCTGGCAACATGGGTGACTGGAGTGCCTTAGGCAAACTCCTTGACAAGGTTCAAGCCTATTCCACCGCTGGAGGGAAAGTGTGGCTGTCTGTCCTGTTCATTTTCCGAATCCTGCTACTGGGGACGGCGGTTGAGTCGGCCTGGGGTGATGAGCAGTCTGCCTTTCGTTGTAACACTCAGCAACCTGGTTGTGAAAATGTCTGCTATGACAAATCCTTCCCAATCTCTCACGTACGCTTCTGGGTCCTCCAGATCATATTTGTGTCTGTCCCCACACTGTTGTACCTGGCTCACGTGTTCTACGTGATGCGCAAGGAAGAGAAACTGAACAAGAAAGAGGAAGAACTCAAAGTTGCCCAAACGGATGGCGTCAATGTGGAGATGCACTTGAAGCAGATTGAAATCAAGAAATTCAAGTATGGTATTGAAGAGCACGGCAAGGTGAAAATGCGAGGGGGCCTGCTGCGAACCTACATCATCAGCATCCTCTTCAAGTCTGTCTTTGAGGTGGCCTTCTTGCTGATCCAGTGGTACATCTATGGATTCAGCCTGAGTGCCGTTTACACCTGCAAAAGAGATCCCTGCCCTCATCAAGTAGACTGCTTCCTCTCTCGTCCCACAGAGAAAACCATCTTCATCATCTTCATGCTGGTAGTGTCCTTGGTGTCTCTTGCCTTGAACATCATCGAACTCTTCTATGTCTTCTTCAAGGGTGTTAAGGATCGTGTGAAGGGGAAGAGCGATCCTTACCATGCTACCACTGGCCCACTGAGCCCCTCAAAAGAATGTGGATCTCCGAAATATGCCTACTTCAATGGCTGCTCCTCACCAACTGCTCCACTCTCACCCATGTCTCCTCCTGGGTACAAGCTGGTCACCGGAGACAGAAACAATTCTTCCTGCCGCAATTACAACAAACAAGCAAGTGAGCAAAACTGGGCTAATTACAGTGCAGAACAAAATCGAATGGGGCAGGCAGGAAGCACCATCTCCAACTCCCATGCACAGCCTTTTGATTTCCCTGATGACAACCAGAATTCCAAAAAACTAGCTACTGGGCACGAACTGCAACCACTAGCCATTGTGGACCAGCGACCTTCCAGCAGAGCCAGCAGCCGTGCCAGCAGCCGACCTCGGCCTGATGACCTGGAGATCTAGATCCAGGCTTGAGAGCATCGAGATTCTGCTCACTTGTGGAGAAGAGAAAAGGTGCTGTCGAAAGTGCACCTTAGGTGTTCATTTTGTTCCATTGCAGGTGGTACTCAACAGCCTTCCTCATGAGGCTTAGAAAACACAAAGACATTAGAATACCTAGGTTCATTGGGTGTATTTGGGATAGGTGGGTGGAGAGGGAGGGGATAAGGGAGGTACATGTTGGTATTTAATGTAGTTGATTCAAAGAACTGTAGTTCTAAATATAAGTTGCATTAGGTGATACATAGCTAAGGGCTTTTTCTCCCCCCACACACCCCTAAGAATAGTTCTGTGTATGTGAAAGAGTGGGTGATATTTTTGGATAAGTACTTTTTTTATTCTACCATGAAACTGAAATAACTTTGACCAGGAAAAAAAAAAAAATGCTTCCTGGACATCTTGTTTCTTTTTATCAAGAAAAAGTTGGAGGATTGTCCTTATGTCCCTGCTAAAACATTCCATTGTTAAAATTTGCACTTTGAAGGTAAGCTTTCTAGGCCTGACCCTCCAGGTGTCAGTGGACTTGAGATACTATATTTGTTATTCTTGGTATCAGTTAAAAGTCCAGACAAGGCCCACAGAAAGAGACTTTCCATCGCATTTTCAAATCTCGGCCAGTCATATGGACGTTATTTCTTTTACATCTAGTTGTGACATGTAACTGCCATCACTGTTTCATCATTCCTCAGCTACTATTCACATTCATTTAGTGGTTTCTGTAAACATTTTGAAAACAGTTGGGATGTCACTTAACATTTTTTGAATTAGAGTCAGGGAAGCAAGCCATGCTCAATATTTAACAATCACTTATATGTGTAAGTGTGTGGAAGAGTGTGTTTTATTCGTCATATATTGGTACAAGCAGATGCAGTATAAACTCACAAATACAGATTTGAAAATAATGCATACACAGTGTTCAAATTTGAGCCTTTCTCATGGATTTTGTGGTGTGGGCCAATATGGTGTTTACATTCTATAATTCCTGCTGTGCAAGTAAAGCACACTTTTTTTCCCCCTAAGTGGTTTTTTTTCCCCCCCATGTATCCTATTATGGATACTGGTATTGTTAATTATGATTTGTTTCCTTTTTCTCTTTTTTTAGAATATAGCAGTAATGCTATTGCTGAAATGAATGATTTTCTTTTTCTGAAGTGTAATCATGAATGCTTGAATGATAGAATTTTAGTACTGTAAACAGGCTTTAGTAAGTAATGTGAGACACTTAGAAGAAATGCTTAGAGTGGGCTTTTAAGTGTGCCTAAATGAATTTCGCAGTAACTGGTATCCTTGGTTTTGTCCTACTTAATACACATTAGTTCAGAACTTGTATTCTGTTATGAGTTTGACAGTCTTTTGGAGTGACCAGCAACTTTGATGTTTGCACTAAGACTTTATTTGGAATGCAAGAGAGGTTGACAAGAGGTTTCAGTAGTACACATGTAACTAATTTATTTGAAATCTACCCTAAAGAAATCTACCAGTTTCTTCAAATGTCTTCTTAAAACTCATCAGAGATGATTCATGAAAATGCAGAGCATCATACTTTTCTTCTTGCGTGTCAGCTACATAAACAGTTTTGTACAATGAAAAATACTAATTGGTTTGACATTCCATGTTAAACTACTGTTACGTTCAGCTTCGTTGCATGTAATGTAGACCTTGTCCATCAGATCATGTGTTCTGGAGAGTGTTCCTTATTCAATAAAGTTTTAATTTAGTATAAGGAGAGCAATCTATATCCTGTGTGATTTTTAAAACTTTTATTGCATCTATTCACAATTATCAGAGACATTTCCATTAGTTTTGATGATTTAGGCAAATAAGATTCACAAGCTTCAGGAGTCTTTAAAAACAACATCATTAGCTAGGTTCAGTGCAACATTGATAACAGTCTTGGGTATTTGTTCAACTAAGAGAAGATAAAGTACATAAGTGTTGGATTTGGAATATAAGATTAGTGATGTGTGTGATAAAGCTTAAAATAAGGTAATGTTAAGTAATTTAGTAGATCCATACATGAGAGAAGTAAGCATGAAAAGATAAGGACAATGTAATTTTAAAACTGGAGACTCCTGGAGATAAAAGACCAAGAACAAAGTCCATTTAAGTGTGATTATGCTCTATGACAAAAGAATGAAATAGATCTAGGAATCTTATACCTAAAGACATTGTGAAAAATACAAAAAATAGATTTTAGAAATTCCTAACACCCCACCCTCCCACCCAACTGAATCATTCAAAGGGAGTAGAATAGTTTTGGACAGTGTATAATATTGCTATAATTTTAGATATAAAATTTATTGGAATGCCTGTGTGACTCAGTTAAGCATCCGACTTCAGCCTAGGTCATGATCTCATGGTTCATAAGTTTGAGCCCCATGTCAGGCTCTGTGATGACAGCTCGGAACCTGCTTCGGATTCTGTGTCTCCCTCTCTGCCCCTCCCCTGCTCATGCTCTGTCTTAAAAATACACATTAAAAAAATTTTTTTAATATATAAAATATATTAATACTTATAAGTCACGTTTCAAATTTTTAAAAATTTGCATACATACCACAGCAAACTAGATTACTAGAACATAAAATTAGTACTAATTTAGAAATCTAGTCCAGTTCAGTTGCTTCTTTATTTTTTTTTTTCTGAGCAAGGGTTATGAGATTTGCCTAAAATCAAAGGATTATCTAATAACCAGTTTTCCAGTCAATATAATTGGTAATGTCAACATGTCTTTGGGTATTATCATTTGGCTGGCTGAGAAACCTATCGAAGAAGCAAGTTTTCTGTGTATTTGCATTTACTATGGGAAACAGAGAAATGAATTATTTATTTGAATGTATGTGTTTCTATGTCCTACACATGGAGGGTTCATGAGATATGGATGGATAAATAATTAGACCATCGAATGTTGGAGTAGGAGAGTGGAGGTATGAAACAGCGTTCTGATTTAGGTGTATGGAGGTGAGAGGGCAAGTTACGGCTTTCAGAAAGTGCATTCTAAACATTTCCCAAATTTAAAGCTTTCACTATTTACAAAAAAAAAAAATTAAGCATGTACTAAATATACACAGTTTTGTATATGTATACATGCATCAGAGAAGTTCTAATTCCCAAAGGAAATCATTGTCAAGAGTCAGACACCAATCACACATCAGGCATTTTGTTGAGGAGAGGTGATTTTTAGAATGGCCCCATAATTCCGGCCCAAGGAAGCTTACAATGTGAATCCTTCCAGAAGTATCTATCTATTATTTTTTTCCTTCCAGAAGTTTTCAAAAAGATGTTCCACTCTTCATTTTGCTTAATTGTCTGCTTCCCACAACTAAAAATTAAATTGACTTGTGTTTAAAAATTATGAGACAATATGCAGTTTCATTCCACAAATATTATACTTTTTCGCATAAAATTTCATGCTTAAAAAATTAAAATTTGAGGGGCACCTGGGTGGCTCAGCTGGTTAAGTGTCTGACTTTTGGCTCAGGTCATAACGTCACGGTTTGTGGGGTTGAGCCCCATATCAGGCTCTGTGCTGCCTGCTTGGGTCCTCTGTCTCCCTCCCTCTGCCCCTCCCCCCATGCTCTCTCAAAAATAAATATTTAAAAAAAATAAAAATTTGAATCTTCTAGAAGTAGTAGAACTTTCTGTGGTAGTAGAAATGTTTTATTCTGTTCACTATGGTAGGTACTAGCCACATGTGTCTATTGAGCCCTTGAAATGTGGCTAGTGAATCTGAAGAAATGAATTAATTTAAATGTTAATTAAATAGCCACATGTGGCTAGTGAATATCATATTGGACAGGGCAGTTCTAGAGTCTGCCAGGGGAAAAAAAGTTTAATATTGAGTGGAAATGGGGGAGAGGATGGTCACGTTAGAAAGGAATAGGGAAGAGAAACTCCGAGGTCCTTTTTAGAGTCTTATAACAGTATTTCTTATTCTGTAAACACTAGGAAACTATTTTAAACAAAGCCTCTGCTTTTATGTGAAATTCGCTAGTCTTTTGTTAGATAATCATATATTTTATTTACTTATTTTTAAATGTTTATTTATTTTTGAGAGAGACAGAGCATGAATGGTGGAGGGCAGAGAGAGAGAGGGAATCATGGAATCTGAAGCAGGCTCCAGTCTCTGAACTGTCAGCACAGAGCCTGACACGGGGCTCGAACTCACAAACCGTGAGATCATGAGCTGAGACGAAGTCAGACACTTAACCGACTGAGTCACCCAGGTGCCCCGATAATCATAGATTTTATGTTACCATTGTTTTACTTCAGAATTTTATATACAAGCTTATGCTGCCTGTTTTTAAAAGTGGTATGGTTGTCTAATGTCTTCAAATATTGGGAAGAAGTTCAGTGCCCTTACTTGGTTCAGTGCATTAACACCCTAACACTTGTGAATCTCTCTTAAGTTTCCAGGCCCTGGGCTGTTCTTTTACCTTATTTTGAGAAAATTGCAGAACCTCAACCTGCCCAGGATGCTAGTTTTCTGCCCACACACTGCCTCTCCTAAAAATTCCAAACTTCAAATTCCAACATGCCAAAACATCTGTGCTTTGTACTCGGAGGGAGAACAAAATAATGAAGTTTGGGGGCTTATTAAAGTCTTAAAGTGAATTCTTTTTATAAACAGCACACCAACAGTGTAGAAACATGTTTATAATCTTTACTGGCTCTGAGATTCTCTTTTTACCTTTTCTTGGTTGGGCAAATATAGCTGCGCCCTTGGCAGGTCAGAATTCGCAGCTGGCAATTTTCAGAGCTCAAGAGCAGTCATGGAACAAGCACCATAGAAACAGCGCTTCAACAAGAATAAAAAATATCGTGTAAAGAAGAAAGCTAATTTGGAGGAAAAATTTTGCATTTGTTTCCTGGTCTTCAAAGAATATCGTGCAAAGAAGAAAGCTAATTTGGGGGGGAAATGTTGCATTTGTTTCCTAGTCTTCAAAAGTGTTGAAATTTTAACTCAGATTATTTCTTCTGATGTCCGGATGTTTCTTCCAAAAACCAAATGCTTATTTGGGCTATGACGTGTAAAGCAATTTCAATGCCTACACACTTTCCTGCTGAATACAGAAACTGTCTCAAGAGGCACTCACTTTGAAAGCAAAGCCTGAGCCTGAGTCTTATTTAATGCAATGAGCCATGTGCCTCTGTGCAATATGAGGCTAACTGGAGCATGGTCGGGCATTTGTGCTGGAATGTCTTGTCGGTTACTCTTTCCAAAACTTAATTGGAATTGGTATAGACAATAAGATAGTTTTTAGTTGCTATGATAGGAGAAACCATGCAATTTATTTTAAAAGTAAATGAATAAAAGTGTAAGACTCTCGTCTGCTTTGAAAAACTCGGGTCAGAGTTACATATTTCATATATTCAGTCATATTTATTAATTCTAAACACAGTTAACTAAGTTAGAAAACCTTCCCTACATAAAATGTAAACTAACCTTAAGCCTAAACTGTGAGAAAATGACTACAGTTGAGGTTAAGTCAACTCCAGGGAATAAAGGGGAAAAGGTTGAGATTCATTAAAACAGGACTTGAGACCTCAAGTCCAGCCAGAAAGCCCAAAGTTGAATAGGTCATTTCCCTTGAAGACTTTGATGTGATTGTGGCTCTAGTTCAAGTTTTCCTCTAGTTCAACTGGAATTACATTGGCCTTTATAGTCCTCTACCATATTGATTTCTAATCATCCAAGCTATTCACAATATAAATATTTATTCAAAGACAGAACAGCAGAACTAGTTAAAGACAATGTTTGTTCTGAGACAATTTTCCATAGTTTGGCCAAATTTGTCAATGACTGCCTTTTTGGAGGGCAGGTAATTTGCAAATATTTGGAGAGGACCACTTTGTATTCATGAGTTTCAAATTTCAGTGAGACCAAAGTAATTTGGAGACTAAATGTAACTATATCCATCATACTGTCATCTATAATTCAACGTAAGTTAAAACTATAACAGAGATTTACCTGTTATGTTAATTTCTGCATACTTAAAATAGACCATAATTTATAATTTTATAATTCATAATTTTAAAAACAATAAAATAGCGATACAATAAGTAAGATTGCCATTGAGGGTATTTCAGTGTAGAACGTTAAATCACATTTCTTCTCCATTTTCACATTCTTAATTTCTCCAGTCTAACCTCTCATCAGAGTTTTCTGATTTGTGATAGCTGTATAAATATATACACTTTCCTCTCAAATTTTGTTTATAGCTGAAGTTTCAATTCTAGAATTTTTCCACCCTGAATCTGCAATTGAAGATAAAATGGATGAAATGCCATAAAGCTTCCATCAAATTCCTGCCCTGCTATTTGTTACACACATTTAGAGCAGTTTTCTTGTTAGATTGTTGTTAGATGTTTGTGAATTTGTGGTAGAGACACTTCCTTTTTTCATATATACCTTATACCTTGCTCCCGTAAACATCTTTTTAGCAAACAAGTGCCAAGTGAAACATTTCAATAGTAACTCTGGAATAATATAGCAGATGTTTAACGTTTGTAATTAAAGACTATCATTGAAAACCATCAAAATATTCATTTGATTTTCATCTTTACTCTGGTCCTCACTTGTCTGGACGACTTGCAGCATTTATAATTAAAGAGTGTAAGAACTGTAGGTGATGGTTATCTAAAACTCCAGACGTGGCAAATGTGGGAACCAGGGTGTTTCTGGCATTTGACCAGTCATTTTTAGTCAGCATTATAGCTAAGCTCTGCCTCTAAACTGATGATTCTTTATGATAATTAGCTATTATGTGTGAGCAAAAAAAAGAGTTAAAGAAGCTGTAATGTATTCCAAGTGCCACTGAATTAGAGAAACACTTCAATGTGGGAATATGTTCACATAAAATACACTAACACTATAAAAAAAAAAAAAGAGCAGCTCTGATAGAAAAAGTGTGGTTAGCTAGTTAATAGGAATTTACAGCTTTGGTAGGTTTACAGTAGCACCGTAGCTTTGGAAATAACATATTAAAACAAACAAAAAAATTTGCTCTTTCGATTTGTCATGAATCAGTCTAACACAGGGCTGAGCCCATACAGACCGTTCCCAATTTACGATACTTTGACTTAGGATTGTTTGACTTTGTGATGGTGCAAAAGTGATAGTATTCAGTAGAATCGTACCTCAACTTTTGAACTTGGATCTTTTCCCTGGCTAGCAGTATATGGTAGGATCCTCTTTTGTGATGCTGGGCAGAGGCAGAGAGCTGTAACTCCCAGTAAGCCAGCCACACAATCAGGAAGGCAAATACTCAAGCATTCTGTATAGGCGTCCTGTTTTTTTACTTTCAGTACAGTATTCAATACGTTACATGAGGTAGTCAATGTTTTATTTTAAGATAGGCTTTATGTTAGTTAGATGATTTTGCCCAACTGTACATAGGCTGATAGAAGTGTTCTGAGTGTGTTTAAGTTAGGCAGGGTTAAGCTATAATGTTCCATAGGTTAGATGTACTCAATGTACTTTTCAACTTCAGATAGTTTTATTGGAAGGTAATCTCACCGTAAGTCGAGGAATATCTGTAGTGTGTGGTGACAAAGATAACCTGATGATTGGTTCAGGTATTTAGACTGGATTTTGGTTTTCATTTAAAAAGTATTTTTAGGGGCGCCTGGGTGGCTCAGTTGGCTAAGCGTCCGACTTCGGCTCAGGTCACGATCTCACAGCCCGTGAGTTCGAGCCCCGCGTCGGGCTCTGGGCTGATGGCTCAGAGCCTGGAGCCTGCTTCCGATTCTGTGTCTCCCTCTCTCTCTGCCCCTCCCCCGTTCATGCTCTGTCTCTCTCTGTCTCAAAAATAAATAAACGTTAACAAAAAAAATTTAAAAAGTATTTTTAACAATCTTCTCAATTTGTGACTAAATGCAAGATGACCTTTAAAGTACAGGCACTGTTTTTAAAAGCCACATTACATTAAGGCCATGAATGGTTTCAAGAATTAGAAGCATGAATGTCTTAAGATTTTCCGAAAATCCCAGGACTTCTGGGGAATTTCCAATATTTGTAGAACATAAACTCTGTTGCTCCTTGAAAAGTGTTCACAAGCCTCGGGTAATCAATACATGCGTGCTGTGTGGTGAAATCTTATGTTAAGCAAAAATGACATAAGTAGGATTAGGAAATTTCAAGAAAATGGTGTCTGAAAAATGTTTTGCTGCATTAAATAAGAATTGTTCTTGTATTCATCCTTACACGCTACAGATTTTTAAAGATGGTGCTTTAAACAAGCCTTGTGCCCTTCTTGTTATTTTTAGTATCTCCCCAAACCATAAATACAACCATATGTCAGGATAAAGCTGTATTGATGGTTTGGACGTGGTGTACTTTTATTTTTACCATTCGTTTCCATTTATAGCAAGTAACATGTATTTTTCATCAATGATCAGATTTTACATATTTTCCTTGTAGGCTAGAGGTTTGAGGAGTAGAATACTTTTCCTTTCACACTTTTTTTTTAAGGTTTATTAATTTATTTTGAGAGAGAGAGTGCGCAAGTGCGCGCATGTGAGCTGGGGAGGGGCAGAGAGAAAGGGGGAGAGATAGAGAAACCCAAGCAGGCTGCACATGCTTAGTGTGGAGTTGACCATGAGATCATGACAAATCAAGTGTCTGGATGCTTAACAAACTAAGCCACCCAGGTGCCGCCCCCCTCATAATTTTCAATGCCCGTAATTTCAAACATGAATTTTTTGAGAGTCTATCTAGAAATATTTTTATTTTAAAATTTTTTATGTTTATTTATCTTTGAGAGAGAGAGAAAGTGGGGGTGGGTGAGGGGCAGAAAGAGAGGAAGACACGGAATCCGAAGCAGGATCTGGGCTCCTGAGCTGTCAGCACAGAGCACCACGCGGAACACAAACCCACCAGCCGTGAGATCATGACCAGAGCCGAAGTTGGACGCTTAACCAACTGAGCCACCCAGGCGCCCCAATACTTTTTTTTTTTTAACTTGTTTATGGTTCGAGGAATTCTTGAAGCTGGCAGAAGCACAGGTAAACCCAAACAGACTACTTGGGTTACTGTTTGTCATTATTCACTGTGTGACCTTGAACAAGATCTATAACCTCTGAGCTTCAATCCCCCAACTATAAACAAAAATAAAAATTCATTTCTGCAAGGTTGTTGTGATGATTAAAAGAGATATGAATAAAGTACACAGGATATATAGTAAGTCCTTGAGAAATGGAAAATGGTAACTAATAGTTACAATTCCTTTCAAGGGAAATGAACAAAGGGAAAGGTAGTAATTCTGGGGCGGGGGGGTGGGCAGCAGGAATCCAGTACAGTCAAATTCAGAGTGTCAAAACATTACTTCTGTGTTTTCTTTTTCTTTCGTGTGTGTGTGTGTGTGTGTGTGTGTGTGTGTGTGTGTGCTTTCTACTTCTATTAAAATTATAATAAGTGAAAGAGTGATATGTCAATTTGTGTAATCACAAGGCCGTTGGAAAACAAGTCTTAGTGTCTTAAACTATAGTCAATGATGTAGACAAGGACTAGAAAATATGAACAGTACAAATATGAAAAGAAAACAAGGTGAGAAACACTTTAAATAAATTCAGTTCCTATAGTAGATTGGCACACATAGTAAGTAACCTTCAGAACCCTGAAAATTTGAATAAATTTGAGTAAATCTGTAAGGGTGAGTCAGAATGTGTCCCCACTATAGAGTAGCTAGAAGGAGCATTATAATTAACATAAAAAAAAAAGAAAGAAAAAGAAGAACAGAAAAGGAAGGAAGGATGGATTTCCAGTTATGCAATCTTTAATGGCTCCCTTTGTCTTTATGGAAATAATGACTGCAATCCTTCAGTTGCCTCTCAGACATTACATCAGCTGGTCTCTTGTCTCATTGCTCTTCGCAGCTGAGCCATAGCAGTTCTAGACTTTTCCCAGCACCTCGGAAGCTCTCACTTTCTTCCCACCGGTGGTCCTTGCACAGATGGTTCCCTCTGCTCAAATCACATTCCTCCTTCTCTTTCACATGACTAACCTACTCACCCTTCAGTTCTCAGCTGAAATCTTGCTTCTTCCCCGAACCTTTTTCTTTTTATGCTCATTTTATACTTCCGTGGCACTTTGCCCTCTTCTTATCATAACATGGACTAAATGATTCAGTCTGTAAGTTCCTGCATATACTTGTTATGAAAAAGGAAGCCTCTTCTGTCTTTTTCTCTGCTGTTGCCATCAGTGCCTAGCATTTTGTCTGGCATGGAAATAACAGTAACACCTCACAATTACTAACGGCTAGTCCCTGAGTGCAATTGTAGCGCACGTACCTCTCTAGTTCTAACCCAGACATATCTTCATTAGGGCAACATGCGTAAGTTGAAGTTAACTATTCACATCAAATCTCTTCCTTCTTTTTCTATGTTCATCCAGTTACCTCCTCAGTATATTAATATTGTCTTTTTCGCACTTCACAAATGAGTAAACTGAGGTTAAGTAACTTGACCAGAGTCGGTAGTAATAAATGGCCCAGTCAAGATCTGAAACCATGCCTGTATTCTTTTAACTATTCCGCTGTCCCAAATGGCCTTGTTGAGGGCCAATTGTGCGATTTCTAATTCCAAGTTTTTATATCTGCTTCATATTTGGAGAAAATTTTTGGCTCACCTTTCACAAATAGATCAGCTCTTGGTACATGGACATTCAAGTTGCAAAATTTCAGAACCATACCCTGGCCTACAGAGATTTCACTAAGAAAATGCTATAGTGTGACACTCTCTCTGGTTAGTCAAAGTCAAGCCTAGAGAATGGCCCTACACGGGTCTGGTGGCAGCAGCTCCACGTTCTCCTTTCTTTTTTCCTTCCTCCCTTCTCTTCTTCCTACCTTCCTTCCTTGTTCTGCTGCTGCTGTTGGTACAGTTACTGCTGATTCCTTCTCCTTCTCCTCCTCCTCCTTCCTCTTCCTCTTTCTCCTCTTCTTTTCCTTTAGTTATAAAAACAATGCCATTTCATCACAAAATGCAAACAAAGGTAGAAGTATGTAAAAAAAATGAAGGTCCCTTATTATCCACCCCACTAGAGGTTACCAAATTATACACATATACATACTGCTTGTGAATCATTTATTCTCTATGGTAAACTTTCATGTCAAACTATATGAACCTACCTCATTGTTAATGGTTCTATAACATTCCACAGAATGAATATTCTGTATAATATTTAATTATTTCTCTGTTATTGGGTATTTTATTTTTTTCCTATTATGTCATTATTACAAACAAAACTGTAATTCTTGTACACATATCTTAACCATGTATTTAAAATTAAAAGAAGAAATGTTAGTTAGGAGAATGTCCTTTTCCCTCTAGGTGATATTTCTTAAATATTTCACCATTCCCCATAATCAGCATATGGTTCTTAATACAATTGACATTATGTTTGTCTCATGATATTAAAAGCCTTGATTATGATGGCAGTTCTTGGTGTTATCTTTCATAAAGTCCAAAGAAAGATGAAGACCTCTGCCAGAGACTCCTATTTCATGTGCACTCAGCAATTCCTTTTCACTTTCTGCCCAGCTAGCAGTTTGATACAAAGATCTGTAATTAAAGGACAAGATAAACTTCATTACAGCACACTATATCACTGCGAAGATCAAAGACAGCTTAGATTGCCCAACTTCTTTGTCATTCTTTCCTAATAAACACTAGTTGTTCACACTGCAAATACAGCATATATCTTTTCCAAAAAATATGTAACAAAATTATAAAAGTGATGAAAATTTATTAGAGAAAATTTGAAAGAAATTTAAAAATTAACAGAAACTAAAAAAAAGAAAAGCTCATACAATCTCAATATCTGAAGGAAAGAATGACTAAATATAGAGATTTGGTTTTAATATTTTTGAATTTGTAAATAGGTTTGCCTTTATTTTTAAATTATTAGTGATAGTTTTATATGGAAACCTACATCCTTCAATTTTTTTAGACTTAACCATAAAATGTGAGCATTTTTGCATTAACAGAATCTCTTAAGTTTTAATTTTTTTAATATTGAAATACAGTTGACACCCAATGTTACATTTTTTCAGGTTTACAGCATTGTGTGATTTGACAAGTCTATTCATCATGCTATGCTCACTACAAGTGTAGCATCACCATTCAATGCTATTATACTATCAATGACTGTATTTCCAACCTCTACCTTTTATCCCTGTGATTTTCTCATTCCATAACTGGAAGGTTCCCCTTCACCCATTTTGCTCATCCCTCCACTCCCTCTCCCTATCTGGCAACCATCAGTTTATTCTCTGTATTTATAGGTCTGTTTCTGCTTTTTGTTGGTTTGTTTATTCTTTTGCTTTGTTTTTTAGATTCCACATAAAAGTGAATTTATTCAGTATTTGTCTCTCTCTGTTTGACTTATTTCACTTAATATAATACTTGCTAGGCCCATCTACATTGTCGCAAATGGCAAGATCTCATTCTTTTTCATGGCCAAGTAATATTTTGTATATACATCTATCACAACTTCTTTATCCATTTATTTATAGATTGACACTTGGGTTGCTTCCATATTTATCTATTGTAGATAATGATGCAAAAATATAGGGGTGCACATATCTTTTTGAATTAGTGTTTTCACTTTCTTTGGGTAGGTACCCAGTAGTGGAATTACTGGATCATATGGTATTTAATTGTGGAAACTCCATACTGTTTTCCACAGTGGCTGCATCAATTTACATTTCCACTAACAGTGTGTGAGGCTTCCCTTTACTCCACATCCTTACCAACACAGGTATTGGTGACAAATATGAGGTGATATTTCATTGTGATTTAGATTTGCATTTTTATGATGATTAATGATGTCAAGCATCTTCCATGTGTCTGTTGGCCATCTGTACATCTTCTTTGGAAAAATGTCTATTCAGTTCCTCTGCCCATGTTTTAATTGGATTATTTATTTCTTTGTGTGTCTAAATTCTTTATATATTTTGGATATTAACCCCTTATCAAATATATCATTTGCACATATCTTCTCCCATTCAGTAGATTGTCTTTTCATAACAGAATCTTTTTTTTAAAATTTTTTTTTAATGTTTATTTATTTTTGAGACAGAGAGAGACAGAGCATGAATGGGGGAGGGGCAGAGAGAGAGGGAGACACAGAATCGGAAGCAGGCTCCAGGCTCTGAGCCATCAGCCCAGAGCCTGATGCGGGGCTTGAACTCACCAACCGTGAGATCGTGACCTGAGCTGAAGTCGGACGCTCAACTGACTGAGCCACCCAGGCACCCCATAACAGAATCTTTTTAAGTACCATTGAGCATTTGAGCCATTAATTAATCTGTTGTTGAACAGTAGTTTGTTTCCAATTTTTTTGCTATTATAAGTAACATTTAATGAACAACCTTGTTCATTTTTTTAAATTTAAGATTTGTTTCTTTAGTATAAATTTTAATAACTAGAGTCAAATTTGTAAAGGCTTTATGAGGGGTGCCTGAGTGGCTCAGTTGGTTAAGCATCCGACTTTGACTGAGGTCATGATCACACAGTTTGTGGGTTCCAGCCCTGCATCAGGCTCTGTGCTGACAGTGCAGACCTTGCTTGGGTTTCTCTCTCCCTCTCTCTGCTCCTCCCCTGCATGTGTACAGGTGTGCACGTGCTCTCTCTCTTTCTCAAAATAAATTTTTAAAAAATTTTTAAAAAAGTAAAATCTTTTTGAACCTAGCAAGAATTATATTTGAGACATTTTTATTACTGTTTTAATAGATAAAACTCATTATTTTACATTTTTTTAATTAATAGAGACATTAATAATATCTATCTATATTTATATAAATATACCTATGGTCTTTTTCTCATATGAAATGAATGTTTATGACATTTGCCTTTTGCTCTTTCGTGATCTTAGTGTTTTTAAAAGCTCTTTTTTACAATAAAAAGTTTAATCACTTGTTTTTTTTTTTTTTTTCACTGTGGCTCTTTTTCTAGCTTATTATGTGATTTTAAGCTTCAAAACATTGGTATGTTGTTGGTATGAAATTTCTTAGACTCTTTACAGTAGAAGTACTGTACTCTCTCCAGGAGAAGTTTCACACAGAGATTTGATATTCAACTACAATTTTACCTTAACTCTTCATTTTGTGTTTGCGTTTGAATTTTGCATTTGACTCTTTATTGCTCTTGAAATTTTGATGAATGTATGTTAAGGCATATACTGAATTTTCTGAATAGTTGACCAATTGCCTCAACAGTATTTTCTTTCCAATTTAACAGTCCTTTATGAAAATTATGGTTAGTGCTATGGTGAAATATTCTACCCACAAGGACACCAAATCAAAAGATGAGGAACATGTTTACCAAGTGCTCACTCATCAAGAACAAGGGAAGCAGTAAGGTCACTGTGAATACAAGGAAGGCCATTGCCTGGGGAGGTGGGAGGAGGTGGTTGTACAGGGAGGTGAGTACAGTGTGTATGCCTATAAACAGGTCAGTTGTGGGATGGGAACAGGCAACTTTGAAACTCTCGTGCTTGGAAAGAGCCTCTGCTATTCGCCTAGGGAGTTGAACCAGGGGCTGCAGCAGTTTTCAAACCATGTTCCATGGAGACGTTTCAGGGGCTCCCTTGGGAAAGGGTGAAGAGCTAGAAGGTTGTAGCACTCTCTTCTGTCTTCCTCCAGAAAAATACTTTGTCTCTTTTTCCTATTATGATGTGAGATTTTATTTGAAGAACTGATTCCAGTGTTCTCTTAAAATAACTTTTTGCTATAGAAATTTCAAAAGTGTAGGAAGATAGCAAGAACAAGATAATGAATTCTCATACTTCATCAATGATCATTTTGTATTCCTTATCTCGTCTCTCCTCTCCTCCCCTTCTTTTGTTTTTTAATCTGGAATATTTGGAAACAAATCCTAGAGATCTGGTCATTTCACCATAAATAATC
Source organism: Puma concolor (assembly GCF_028749965.1). Classification (NCBI taxonomy): domain Eukaryota; kingdom Metazoa; phylum Chordata; class Mammalia; order Carnivora; family Felidae; genus Puma; species Puma concolor. Next base: position 111,251,806 of record NC_141671.1, read on the forward strand.
TAGTATGTTTCTCTAACTGAGAAAGACACCTCCTCTTAAAATATATAATTACCAGGGTCCCTGGGTGGCTCAGTCAGTTAAGCGACTGACTCTTGATTTCAGCTCAGGTCATGATCTCATAGTTTGTCAGATTGAGCCCTGCTGTCAGTGCAGAGCCTGCTTGGGATTCTCTCTTTCCTTCTCTTTCTGCCCCTCCCATGCTCATGCTCTCTCTCTCTCTCTCTCAAAATGGATAAATGGATTCATTTTGTGCTCATACTCTCTCTTTCTGTCTCTCAAAATGGATATATGTAATTACCATGCTTTTATCCCATGAAACAAAATTAAAAACAATTCCTTAATATTAACTAATACTCAGTCCATATTCAGATTTCCCTAAGAATTGCAGGGTGTCTTTTAGTAATTGATTTCTTTGCATCTGAGACCAAAGTCCATATGTTGCATTTTGTTGTGTCTCTTAAGTCTCTAATTGTCTCTTTCTATCCTTCTTATGACATTGAATTTTTTGGCCAATGCAATTTTTTACATTGTGCATCTGTTTCTCATTGATTTGTGATGCTTCTTATATTATAATTTACATATAATAGAGTCAGTTCTGGTCCATCAAGTCTGTTTTATTGCATTGTGTCTAGTATTATGTTATAATAGTCTCATAAAAGTTATGTTAATTTCAGAATAGCTTTTATTATCTAGAAGGGCATTTTAGAACTCAGTCTAGGATTTTGAACTCTATTTTTATTAAATGTTCTTATCTACTTATTTTTCGAGATGCTACCGTAGATCCTTTTAACTTTTTTTTTTTAACGTTTATTTATTTTTCAGAGTCAGAGAAAGAGGACGAGCAGGGGAGAGGCAGAGAGAGCAAAACACAGAATCTGAAACAGGCTCCAGGCTCTGAGCTGTTAGCACAGAGCCTGACGCAGGGCTGGAACCCACGAACTGCGAGATCATGACTTGAGCCAAAGTGCCTTTTAACTTTTTAAAAACAAAACAGGTATGTCTAAACCCAAAGGTTTGGGTCACAGCTTCTTACCAGACATAAAAGACTTACATAAACCAAAAATTTCTGAAGCAATGTATTATTTTTTAATTTTTTTCCACATAAAAACTTTCTGAAAACATATTTAGAAACCAAATCTACTCATTACCTTCATTTAGTTCAAAAGTTAATTTGAGGAAATAAATTATTTTCTACTAGATCACCTGGACATAATGCAAAAGAAAAGAATTGCGGTGAATGGGAATTGCTGTGGTTTAAGTAGCAGGTGAGAACACTTTGCTGACTTCTGAATTGAATCCAGGGGAAAGGTGAGAAGATGGGAAGCTAGAGATAATAATGTTTATGAAATCAAGTTAAAAGTTCAAAAACATCTTATTGATTTAGTAATCTTGATCAAGAATGAGCAGAGTAGAAAGCCAAGGCAAGGAGTTAAATGTATGCATTTTCATTGACACTCTAAAAAATCCTTTCCTTCGAGATCCAGGCCCATTGCAGAGATAACTTTAGATGACCAATTATATTGTGTGTACCTTGATGCATTCTCCTTGACATGTTAATTTTACAATTTATAGCCGTTGATACATATTGTCAGGATGACATTGCAAGCTTTTGCAACTTGTTTAACTTGTTTATAAGATGAAGTATGATAGATTTTGACATCGAAGACAGCTTAGGTATCGTTGGCTGATTTCTCAATTCAGGGTAGGACACTATGTATTAAGGTGGAAAAAAAATTAAAGAAAAATTAGCTAGATTTTCTGTGGACACTGAAATGTGGGACCCCAAAGCATGGGTCTTAAAAACACAACTGACCCTCTTCTTACTGCCAAACATCCTGCATGTTATGTCAGCTGAATGACCAAGGCTAACACAGGATGTCAGATCATCAGATAATTTCTGGAGTTGTTTTTGCAGCAAAGAATGAGAACTCACCGAATCAAATCATATTAGGAAAGGTAGCACTTGTCATTTTTAACAGTTGCTGACAAAGTCTTATATTTTCTCATATTTTAACTTTCCAGGTATTGGCATTTCTCAGGTCACAAATATACTAGTGCAAATATCTTCTGCATGACCAGCCTGATTCTATACCATCTTCCAAGGCCACTTCTTGACCCAGAACCAAACACCTACCTCCTGACATTTGGTGGGGAAAGGAGTTAGGTATTGTCTCTTTTCTTCTTCCTTATTTTATTTCTTGTATTCTTTTTTTAGCAATGCTTTAACAATGATTTTTCCTCAGGCATGATGCCACTTTGTACTTTAACTATTAACCCTTGCTTTAAGAAATGTCCCTAGGGGCGCCTGGGTGGCGCAGTCGGTTAAGCGTCCGACTTCAGCCAGGTCACGATCTCGCGGTGCGTGAGTTCGAGCCCCGCGTCAGGCTCTGGGCTGATGGCTCGGAGCCTGGAGCCTGTTTCCGATTCTGTGTCTCCCTCTCTCTCTGCCCCTCCCCCGTTCATGCTCTGTCTCTCTCTGTCCCAAAAATAAATAAACGTGGAAAAAAAAAATTAAAAAAAAAAAAAAAAAAAAGAAATGTCCCTAGATGTCTGGCAGATCGAGGTGCAGGCCCAGACAGCAGTCACGTTGTAAAAGTAACCAGGGAACATTTTAAAAAAGAAATTATCCTAGGGGCGCCTGGGTGGCTCAGTCACATCCTACTCTTGATTTCGGCTTGGGTCATTATCTCACAGTTTGTGAGTTCAAGTCCTGCATCTGGCTCTGCGCTGACAGTGTGGAGCCTGCTTGGGATTCTCTCCCTCTGTCTCTCTCTCTCTCTCTCTCTTCCCCTCTGCTACTTGTTCTCTCCCTCAAAATAAATAGATAAACTTAAAAAGAATGAATGAAAGAAAGAAAAAAAGAGAGAAAGAGAGAGAAAGAAAGAAAGGAAGGAAGGAAGGAAGGAAGGAAGGAAGGAAGGAAGGAAGGATCCTAAGAGTGTTAGCACAGCCCTGAAAATGTCAGGCTCTCTCCCACCTTCACGTTCCTGAACACATTGTTCATATTGTTTATGATATATTTCTTTACCTAATTCTTTCCCACCTTCCAAAACTTATCTTGGTCATCCTATCTTTTCTAGATAGCCCCTCCAGTTTGGGTTACTTCTACCCTGTGCTTCTACAGTATATTTCTTTCTGTCATAGCATCTATTACACTATCATGTAATGGTGCCTATTTCTGTTCTCTACCTTCTCTGTTAGACTGTGAAGTTACTGAGGGCAGGAACTGGGCTACATTCATGTTGGTCTCCAGTGCTTCCCACCATGTATAATAACTTCTCAGAATAAATAAATACAGCTTGATTTAAGGACTTTATCTCAGAAAGAGAAAGAAGGGACAGTGATTCAGAGAAAAAAAAAATGTGTCTGCCCTTCAATAATTTGGCCCAGTGTCCATGAATTTGTGCCTTTTTCCTAGAAAAAGGGTGAAAGGAGAATTTCACCAAAACTCCTACAAGAGCTGCTGTTAGCTCAATGCAGCTTTAAGATACACGTAACTCAATATAATATATTCTTTTCACTTCTCTGATCACCAGCAGCAGGACAGCTTCTAAGTATCAGAATCCTTGGCAGCTGGTGACCCAAGTGATGCAAACAGAAGAAAAGGTAATCATTGTACCACCCTACAGCAGATAGCTGTTTCTGAGCACATGGGAGAAACATATCTACCATATTTGTAACTGCTTTCTATTCATTGTCCTTGTTCTTTGTTTCTTTTCTGTCTTCCATTTTTTTCTTTTCTGCCTTCTGTAGTGTTAACTGAGCATTTACATGATTCCATTTTCTCTCTTCTCTTAGTATATCAATTATACTTCTTAAAACTTTTTTAGTAGTTGCCCTAGACTTTGCAATATACATTTACAGAAAAGTAAGTCCATCTTTAGGTAATACCATAATACTTCATGTATAATGCACATGTCTTGTAACTATTCTCAGTCAGTTAAGTGTCCGACTCTTCATTACGGCTAAGGTCGTGATCTCATGGTTCATGAGTTCGAGCCCCTCACCAAGCTCTGGGTTTACTGTGTGGAATCTGCTTGGGATTCTCTCTCTCTCTCCCTCTCTCTCTCCCTTTCCCCTGCTTGCATGCTATCTCTCTCTCTCAAAATAAATAAATAAACTTAAAACCCAGAATATTCTCAATTTCATTCTCTTATTCTTAATCCGCATAGTATAATCACCCGATACATTGTGGCTCTTATTATTTTAAACAAAGTTATCTATAGATCAATTAAGAATAAGAAAAATAAAATATTTTTATTTTACCTTTATTCTTTCTCTGATGCTCTTCCTTTTTTAATATAGTGCCTGGCTTATGGTTCATATTGACTAATAATAAATCCAAGATTATAGCATAATTTTGAAGGTAGGGAGGGGGAAGAAAGGTGGGTGGTGATTTAAGTGCACTAATCTCCTCACCTTTCATAGCTGGAAATATACAGACAAAGAAAAAGGGCTCTGTTATTTAAAGTTATAATGGAACCACCAGAACTAAAAACAATACATATACAATCATGACATCCCAGGATGAAATTAGAATACTGGGGTCTGTGGATCCCCTAGGGGTTGTTGAAATTTTTTTCTATGTATAGATACATGTATATATCTATACATAGAAAAATATTTATTATTTATAATGTTATTTATTTTTTTTTAATTTTTTTTTCCAACGTTTATTCATTTTTGGGACAGAGAGAGACAGAGCATGAATGGGGGAGGGGCAGAGAGAGAGGGAGACACAGAATCGGAAACAGGCTCCAGGCTCTGAGCCATCAGCCCAGAGCCCGACGCGGGGCTCGAACTCACTGACCGCGAGATCGTGACCTGGCTGAAGTCGGACGCTTAACCGACTGCGCCACCCAGGCGCCCCTATAATGTTATTTTTTAACAAAAAATGATAGCTGGTAGAAAATTATATTCAGGAAATATTTATGCATGTGGGAAAAGATTTAGCTACAAATATGTTTCACATCAGTGTTGGTTATTATGCTGAAATGCTGAACATGTCAACAATCTTTGAAATAAGTAGCATTAGGGAATTGGGGAAATAATCCTATAATGAAATCTCACTCAGCCATTAAAATAGTAGAGCTATAATGATATGACAAAATATTCACAATATAGAAAAAAGGAGATTAAAAATCAATTTGTCTAATATGGATATGGTTTCTTTAAAAAAGGTAAATGCATCTTGAAAGTATGAAATGTTCATAATCTATAGGTATTATTCTTATTTTTAAAATGTTTGGGTTTGTTTCTCAAAAATTATTTCACATGACCATATATTGATCCTGTAATAAGAAAAATTGTTACTTTTAAATTTTGTTAACTTTCATTTGAAAACATTAAAACTTCAGAAAAGTTATAAGAATAGTATAATGAATTTCAATAAATCTGTCATCCCAATTCACCAATGGTTAATATTTGCCATGTTTTCTTTGTCATTTTCTGTGTGTGTGTGTGTGTGTGTGTGTGTGTGTGTGTGTGTGTATATATATATATATATATATATATATATATACACATATGTGATGTTTGTGTTTTCTGAACCATGTAATAGTATTTCAATATCATGCCCCTTTACCACTGAATCATCAGTGTGCACTTCCTAAGAAAAATAATGTTTCTTACTTAGCAACAGTATCACATTAAATCAGGTAGTATATGATATTAGCATAATTTATCATTGGTGCTATTAGCCTTGATGACCTGGTCTTTGCTGGTTCTTTCTGCTGTAAAGTTACCAATTTTCCCTTTCCATGCTCTATTTTTTGGGGGTATCATTAAATCTATCTCACACTGAAGGAGAGAGGGGATTAGTCTGCATCTTCAGGAAGGAAATATCTACATGTATTTTGTGTAATTCTTCTATACAGAGAATTAATCTCCTTCTTCGTTTCATTAAAAAAAATTTTTTTTTAATGTTTCATTTATTATTGAGAGAGAGACAGAGTACAAGTTGGGGAGGGGCAGAGAGAGAGGGAGACACAGAATCTGAAGCAGGCTCTAGGCCCTGAGCTGTCAGCACAGCCCAGTGCGGGGCTCGAACTCACAAACCATGAGATCATGACCTGAGCCGAAGTCGAACGCTTACTTGACTGAGCCACCCAGGCACCCCTTTCTTTCTTTCTTTCTTTCTTTCTTTCTTTCTTTCTTTCTTTCTTTCTTTCTTTCATAATAAATAAGAATTGAAAGTTGAAGCTTCTTCTTGGCCCATGGACTACAGAATGGATATTGTGTTAGCAAGCATGAAAACAACATTAATTTTGTTGTACATCTCCATCAGAGCTCTTGGATAAGGAATCTTTTTCTTCTGAGCAGTAGGTCTCAAAAGTGGGCTTTAAATTTTCAGTAAACCATGTTATAAATAGATGTGCTGTTATCTAGGCTATGTTGTTCCATTTATGAAGCACAGGCAGAGTAGATTTAGCATCATTCTTAAAGGTCCTAGGATTTTCAGGGGTACCTGGGTGGCTCCGTTGATTAAGCACTGGAGTCTTGATTTTGGCTCAGGTCATGATCTCACAGTTTGTGAGGTCAAGTTGAGCATCGGGCTCTGCACTGACAGCATGGAGCCTACTTGGGATTCTTTCTCTCCCTCTTTCTCGCCCCTCCCTGACTCAGGTGTGTGCATTCTCTCTCTAACTAACTAACTAACTAAATAAATAAATAAATAAATAAATTTAAAAAGCAAAACAAGGGTCCTAGAATTTTGGGAATGGTAAATGAGCATTGGCTTTGGCTTAAAGTCACCAGCTGCATTAACTCCTAATGATCCCCAACAGGAATCAGCCTGTCCTTTGAAGCTTCGAAGTCGGACACAGACTTCTTTCTAGCTATGAAAGTCCTAGATGGCATCTTCTAATACAAGACTCTTTTGTCTACATTGAAAATTCATTTTTTAGTGTAGCCACCGTCATGAATGATCTCAGCTAGATCTTCTGGGTAATTTGCTGCAGTTTCTACATCAGCACTTGCTGCCTCACTTTGCACTTTCCTGTTAAAGAGATGGCTTCATTCCTTAAATCTCATGAACCAACCACTGCTAGCTTCAAACTTTTCTTCTACAGTTTCCTCATCTCTCTCAGCCTTCATAAAATTGAAAAGATTTAGGGCCTTCCTCTGGACTATGCTTTGGCCTAAGGGAATGTTGTGGCTGGTTTGACCTATGCAGGCCACTGCAACTTTCTCTGTATCAGCAATAAGGCTGTTTTGCTTTCTTAACATTGGTATGTTCACTGGAGTAGCATTTTTCATTTCCTTTAAGGACTTTTCCTTTACATTCACAATTTGGCTATTTGGGATAAGAGGTCTAGCTTTTGGCCTCTCCTGGCTTTTAATATGCCTTCCTCACTGAACTCAGTCATTTCTAGCATTCGACTTAAAGTGAGAAATGGATGACGCTTCCTTTCACTTGAACACTTAAAGGCCATTGCAGGATTATTAATTGGCCTAGTTTTAATATTGCTGTATCTCAGGGACTAGAGAAGTCCAAGGAGAGGCAGAGATGGGGGAATGGCCTGGTCAGTGGAGCAGTCAGAACACACACCACATTTATCGATTAAGTTTGCCATCTTCTGTGGGTGTGGCTCATGACTCACCGAAACAATTATAATAGTACCATTAAAGATCACTGTGCCGGGCGGTTGGGTGGCTCAGTTGGTTGAGCGTCTGACTTCAGCCCAGATCATGATCTCACAGTTTGTGAGTTCAAGCCCCGTGTCGAGCTCTGTGCTGACAGCTCAGAGTCTGGAGCCTGCTTTGGATTCTGTTTCTCCTTCTCTCTCTGCCCCTCCCCCACTCGTGCTCTGTCTCTCTCTATCAAAAAATAAATAAGCATTAAAATTTTTTTTAAAAATGGAAGCCTCTTACAAGCAGAACTGGATAGGGACAAAGAAGTCGTAAATGAAAGAAAGGATTATTTCAGGCAAAGTCGCCTTTTGAGGAGGAAAGGGAGAGGGTCTATCATGCAGATTACCTCTATTGGTGTTGATCAGGAAATTTTAGATTGATTGGTTTAAAGGTCCACTCCTGGGTGAGGCTGAAACTACAATTAGGTTAAGTATTAAGTCTTGGTTTGCCAGCAAGGAATTTGGCACAGGTGACTTCATTCATGGAACTTAGCATGGGTGACTCCATTTTGGACATATTGTTTACTTTTTAACATATCCCTCCTAAGATTTCATTTTACCATAACAAATTTTATTATCTTTAACAAGTTCAATATATCCTTATTTTTGAAACTAAACAGATTTTTCTCAGTTTTCACTTCTAGGCACAGCTTCACCTATGATGAACCATCTTTAGCTTTTCAAAAGTTTTCAAATATAAAAATGTCATAAGCTGAGCAAGGTCTTTCCAGTCTTCATTCATTATTAACTCTCTCTCTTTGAATGCTTTCTTTTCAAAGTTTTTGCATGACTTCTTTTTCCAAAGTTATAATCTGACTTGGAGTTAGCTATTCTTGAATTATGTTTCCTTTATGCATCTTCATATATTTGGGTTTGGTGCTTTACAATATGTGTAGCTGTTCTTTAGAAAAATCAAAGGTAAGAAGTCGAAGGCTTCTTCAGATAACTACCCAAGGTGGATGAAAATCATCTTGGCACATATTGCAAACTGAGAAGAAAGAGCAGTCTGCTTCCATAGCCAGCACAGAGCTCTGCTCTCGACTTTCTTTCCCTGGGCACTCCCCAAGCTCCACAAGCAGGAGGAAGCACACAATCCCATCTGCAGACTATACAGTGATCTGCCGCTGGCACAATAAAACAAGCCCTGCTACAACTCTTGAGCCATGTGTGACCCTCCTGAGTTTATCACACTCACGGCTGTTTGTTTGTTTGTTTGTTTGTTTGTTTTAAACCATCCCTCAGGAAGCATCACAATTTTGTTTTAGATTTGGGTAATGAGTAAAGTGACATAAACTCATTTAGTCTGTGTAAATATTTGTAATGTTAATATTGTAAGGTACTGCCTGCCTCTTTAGGCTTCAACCTCTTCTTTTTTTTTAGGCTTTCATTATGCATTTAAACATGTCCAAGTCTCTCCCATAAAAATGCAAAGTAAACAAAACAAAAAGTAACCTCTCTTACTTCAGCTTCTGTGTAGCAACAGCCTGGTCCTCTCTTTCCTCCCCTTCACACACTTCTTGAAAGAATCTCCTCTATACTCTGTTTAAACATGTTCCACCCACTGAAATCTTGTTTCTGCTGTATGTCCAAGAGAAACCATTCTCATGTAGTCAGTCATCAATGACATAAACTGTTCAACTCAAGAAACAGTTTCTATTCTTGCTTGATCCTTGGGACACATATGCCACTATCAATAACTACTCCTCCTTTGTATTCACAACTGTCTCCTGGAAAATACTTGGATATCTCAAAGGAACACAAAAGAGAACGTGTTCAAAATAAAATTAATCATATTTCCCCCAAGTCTGCTTCTCAGCTTGGGTTCCATAGGTCAAAATAGTACCACTATTAGCTTTATGGATGGATATACTTTTAGTTATGAATATTTGCATTTTCATTACTTCACATTATATAGATATACTGGTTTTGGGGATACAAGGATATTTTGAGTAGTATAGTGTAAAAAATTGCATATTTCTATTAATTAAATGAGATAAAGTATATACTTTTTCTTCCCACTGAAATTCCACTTGAGAGGTTGCTGTGTGACCAAAAATATGGGGCGCCTGAGGCTCAGTTGGTTGGGTGACTGACTTCGGCTCAGGTCATGATCTCACAGTTCACGGGTTTGAGCCCTGCATTGGGCTCTGTGTTGACAGCTCAGAGCCTGGAGCCTGCTTCGGATTCTGTGTCTCCCTCTCTCTGCACCTCCCCTGCTCCTGCTCTGTCTCTCTGTGACTCTCAAAAATTAAATAAATGTTAATTAAAAAAAAAAAATTAAAAAAAAAAAGTTTGTAAGTGGAGCCTAGAAAGAAGTTCGCTATTCCCAGCACTTGGAAATTAGGGAAAGCAGATGGCCTCTGAGAGGTAAGCTAGTAAAATGCACAGTTATTCAATAAGATTATCTGTGGGAGGAACCAAAAGATGGCTTAACTTTCTAACTGAAAACATTGGAAACACCCAAAACTCTAACAAAGCATTCTGGGTGTAATCTCATTGGAATGTTTAGGAAAATCAAATGCAATCAAATGTAAAATGTATGGAAAGCTCAAGCTGAAAAGAGATATTTAGCATGAAAACAGAAGACAAAATTACAATGATCAGGTATTGACATGTATATGGGGAAAGTCTTGAGTCAAATATCTCATCCCTCAAACTCTTAGAATCTAGTGTCATCAAATCTTTCAATCATATAACTGTCTCAAAACTGCTCAAAGATCCAATCATAAACTGACTTTTCATGAAGACCAATCTACATGGAAAGAATATAGCTGTGCCACATGAATTTGCTAGTTCCAAATGTAAAAAAAAAAAAAAAAAAAAAAATACACAAATCCATTATCCCCGCAGTTATCCCTCAGTTTCTTTCGAGTTAGTTAACTCAATCGCCAATGACTTCTTAATTTCAAATTCATCTATGATTTCCAGAATATGAAGGCCTAATTAAAGTAATGCTACCCCCTTGCAGGGACACCACTTTTACTTGAGAAATCTTTACATGTTTGTGTAATTGATCAAACTTAACCAGTGTTTTGCTGTTGAAACCCTAGAAACAAATAAATTCAACTAAAGTTAATTGACTTTTTCTTTGCTATTTCTATAAGAACAGTCCTTTCATGTGTAACTTCTATTATTTTTAAATTTAAAAATGTTCTTACTATATCACAGACTGGCAACTATATTCACACACTTGGTATTTGCTACTCATATGGGAACTATGCCAATTCTTCTCACCCCACTTTTGTGAATTACCAAGATGATCTCATTCCACTCACTATTCAACACGAATTACAGGGTGAGAATGAAGCCTAAACCTGCCATTACAGAACACATCCTTTAGTCTGATTCTAATCTCTTCACTTTCCGGGACGTTTCACCTTGTACTTATCATCACTCCTTTTCAGGAGTTAGAAAACTGAGATTTTAATTTTTCTTTTTAAACATATTAGCCTTTAATAAGCATCATCGAGAAAACCATTCTTCTTTTTTTACATCCACAATTCTCACCATACCTATCAGATTGGATTCTCTTTTTCTCCTTTTCTATTTTCCTCTCGTTTTAATTTTTTTTCTAAATAATTTTCCTTTTACCTTCTCTTGCAAGTCATCTCCAATATTCAACATGAATTTCATTCTGGTTGCTGAAGATGAAACTTCTGTGCTGCTCTTTGACTCATAAAGGCAGTTGTGTTCTCTATAAATTAAGGCATCAAATTAAGGACAAGTACTCTGCTTGTATCTTTGAATTTCTGCTATTTAAAGCGAAGTGGGAGCCAATGGTAAATATTTTCACTCATGGATAAACGCTTTCATTTTCTCACATGACTGTAATAATGAAAAGTTGACAAAGCTATATATTTTGCTTTTTAGACATATTTGAAATGTGTAATTATGTGACTTGAAAGGTGTTAAAAAGTAGACAATTGTATAATAATGAGCCCCACAACTAAGTATATCTTTATTTATTAAAGTTTATTTTGAGAGAGAGAGAGCACATGGACACGAGGGAGTTGAGCAGGGGGCAAAGAGAGAGGGAGGGAGAGAGAATCCCAGGCAGGATCCACACTGTCAGTGCTGAGCCTGATGTGGGGCTCGAGCTCACAAACCCTGAGATCATGAACTGAGCTGAAGTCAGATGTTTAACCAACTGAGCCACGGAGGCACCTCCTAAGTATATCTATTTTTATAATTCTTTCCTACTCACATTTAACAAAAAATAGTATAGGATTTTGTGGTTTATGATGGGGTTTTGGGGTGATGGGGGTTTGGAGCCAATGGCCAAGGAAGAATTTTTGAGATATCTTTGGTGCAAAAAAGATAATTTTATTAAAGCACAGGGACAGGACCTGTGGGCAGGAAGAGCTGCGTGGGACCATGAGGAGAGACTGGTTATATACTTGGGACTTGGAGGAGGTAAAGTCAAGAGGAAGATTCCAAAAGGATTTTCACATGCCTAAAAAGACTTATAGGACACTGGAGGCCTCGCTGTTGTTAAGCTCAGGTTGTTCTTCCCTCTAGCAAAGCATTAACATCAAGACAGTAAGGAGTTCCTGGAGAAATGTCATACTCTGCCTGCCTCAAGTATTTGCCAATGGGCCGCAGGTTATAAAGGAATTTAATATTATTTGCCATTTCCTTCATTTCCAACATCAGTTTAGTCCTATAAAACCCCTTGAAAAGCTGAAAATTCTGCCATTTTATGTTTCTTAAGATGTGTCTGCATCCACTCTCACGTGCTCTAGTAATGTCTCCTGTCTTATTTTCTCTATCAAATTTTAAGAAGGTCAGAATTTGGATTGCTATTTAGGTAGTCCAAAAGACAATATATTTCAATATAATGTGGAAAATTTATTTGTGCTTTCATGAAAGAGATTTTTTAGAAAAAGAATTTTCTCGTCTGCCTTTTTCCTCCTGCTATGTCTTCCTACCAACCAAAATTGTAATAATTACTGGTAGTATTTAAAAAAAATTTTTTTTAACTAATCTGTACTCTCAATGTGGGGCTACAACTCAATAACCCCATCACAATTCTTATTCCCTTGTTGTTGTTGTTTTTTCCAGAAAAAGAAAGTGTCAGAAAGTCTCTTTGTTAAGCATCATACAAAGTTTATTTCCTTAGTATTGTCTTTTGAGGATCTATACCACCATAGCACATTATTGTAAACAGAACTTCTAGAATCGTTGTCAAATTATTCTTTTAATTAGGCTGTTCTAACTTGCATTTTTTAAGACATTTTTTTAACCTTTAATAATTAGAATTTTTATTATTTTTGTAAGGCATTTCTCAGCCTATTACCAGATATGTAAATGCAATATAAAGTTAATATTTACTGACTTGGTTATATACCAACTATGGAGTGACAGTACATTAACATGGTATCTTTATTCTATTGAGATGATAGATTTTTTATTTGCTTATTATATTTCATTGTCAAGTGGTCAAACATGTATTAAACAGAGATGAGGTAGATTGAGGTTGAGTTTAGAATGCTCCTTTTTTTAGAATAATTTTATTTTTGCATGGCATACCTGTACTAATGCCTTTATTAGTTTCAAAATAATATCACAACTAAGTTTTTATCCTTACTCTTTAAAGATACAAATAATAAATAATGTTGCATGTATAATCTATTTTAAGATCCTAATAACTGGGACGGTTTATATTCTCTGCTATATTTTTTAAATTAAATAATAGGCAGAATAAAGTCACTGCAAAATTTTGAACTTTTTTGCAAATTTTTAACGTTTATTTCTTTTTGGGACAGAGAGAGACAGAGCATGAACGGGGGAGGGGCAGAGAGAGAGGGAGACACAGAATCGGAAACAGGCTCCAGGCTCTGAGCCATCAGCCCAGAGCCTGACGCGGGGCTCGAACCCACGGACCGCGAGATCGTGACCTGGCTGAAGTCGGACGCTTAACCGACTGCGCCACCCAGGCGCCCCTTTTTTGCAAATTTTTAAAAAAGTTTTCAGACAGGGGGAGAGAGCGTGCACACGAGATGTGCAGGAGCAGGGGAAGGGGTAGAGAGGGAGAGAGAGAGAATGCTAAGCAGGCTCTGGACCGTCAGCACGGAGCTGGACATGAGGCTCAAACCCAGGAACCGTGAGATCATGACCTGAGCCCAAATCAAGAGTCAGATGCTTAACAGACTGAGCCACACAGGCGCCCCATTTTTGTAACTTTTAAACACATCTTCTCTTGTGCTCTCCCATTTCACCTTAATTGCTTTGGTCCCTTTTAATTCTATGTAATTACTAAGTATAACAGTGGATTATTATCATTTTTTTAAAAACAGCAATTTAATAAACTAGAAGTATTTTCCTGGTCCCATGGCTAACAATTCTCTCTTCAGGATACCATTTGTCTGGCTCATTCTTTAGTTTTAACAACAGAATAATTTAGATTTGGAAGTTAATTGTGGGAAAGAAGGTAGGATTAATGTTGGCTTTTTTGAGAAGCTATGATCTATGATTATAGGAACCTAGGGAAAAAAACAGTGAGGGGAGATTAGTGCATCTATTGAGAAAGTGTTAATTGTGTTCCCCTCAGGTTGAGGCAATTTGGTTAGTTTGCATAAAGGAAGATTTTTATAATGATTAGGTAAGTGTTTAATCCTTTCAGAGAGTGGGTGTATTCAGGTGTGGTCTTGTCTCTAGTCTGGAAGAAGGTTTCACCTCCCTGCTTTTGAAAACCCTCTGTTTTAGGTGGATCTAAGTCAACCAAACCTCTGCTTGGGATAGCTCTTCAATGACACTATTTTATTTTGAAATTTGTCTACGCAGCCTCTTTCCCTTCTGCTAAAGGAATTAAATGAGTAAAAGCAGCTTTTTTCCTTTTCTTCAACTTACATCTCTAAAAGATATATCTCTTGTTCTGAGTCAATAAAAGAGGTATGAACCAGTAGTTGTCCAAACTTTTTTTTTTTTTTGCAGCAGATAGCAGTAGGAAAGAGTGAAGGCTTTTTGCTTGTAAAAACATTTACTGTCTCCTAGCAATCCTGCAGTGATGCTATGCAAGTCTGACAATAGCTAAATGTTTTCCAATGTCATAAAACTTTACAGTAATACAGGAAAGTTACTTAACTGTTTACCTCAAAAGGTGATGTCCTGATTTTAGAGTTTTAGAGAGTGTTGCCTATAAACTAACTTCATGGAATCATCCATTATTAACAGCAATATAGACTTAAAGCCATCGAGTTTTGTCCAACCTCTATAGTTTTCAGATAGGAAAACTGAGATGTTGAGAGATTAAATAACCTTCCAAAGTCAAACAATTGTTTTAGGTATTGAGTAGGGGCTAAAATACTCACCGTTCTCATTTAAAACCCACTACATTTCCACTGTGGCATGCTAGCTCACCTAAAATGCTTAGGGCTGAGGCTGAACTGACTGGAGGTTCTGGGGAAAAAAAGCAAGCACTATAGAATATGTGAAAGATTACTTGTTTTTTTAAAGTATAACTGATGGGATGCAGCAGTGTATAATCAGTACGAATGTGCACCATTCAAATAACATTTCCTGCTTCCCAGTTGGAATTTGGACATGGTCAAATGCCCATCACATGCAGGTACCACCATTGGTAGGTGTATGCAAACACATAGTTTGTAAACATAATTAGAACAAGGGTTGAAAACTCATGTCTGCAGGATCCAGGAATCAGGAATGGGGCAGGTGGTGACTGCATTGAAGCAGAGAGCAAATGATCATATACAAAATGGGCAATCCAAATGATGTAATGCAAGAATGTGAACCCAATGTTGCTCTATCTTCCTTTTTAATTGATTTCTGTTTTTTATTTTTTAATTTATTTTTTAAATTTACATCCAAGTTAGTTAGCATATAGTACAACAATGATTTTAGGAGTAGATTCCTTAATGCCCCTTACCCATTTAGCCTATACCCCTTCCCACACCCCCTCCAATAACCCTCTGTTTGTTCTCCATATTTAAGAGTCTCTTATGTTTTGTCCCCCTCCCTGTTTTTCTATTATTTTTCATTCCCTTCCCTTCTGTTTATCTATTTTTTAAAAACAGTATATTTACTAAATAAAACCAGCCAACACTTAGGGTTGACAGGTCTAGCAAATAAAGATATAGGACCACTAGTTACATTTGAATTTGTTTCTCTGCTTTTTATCTGGCAAACCTAAGTCACCCACCTCTTTGCAAACTGTAGTTTAAGGAAACAATAGGTATTTTGACCTCTTATGTGTATCCACCTCTGAGGTTTGTCAATGACCTTCACTTAGGATATCACATATTCTGAAGATGGATCCAGAGATGGTTGTTCTCCCTTTTTACACAATAGTAAAGTATTTCAATATTCTATTTTTAAGGCAGCAAATTTCACATTAAATATGTAAAAATAAAATATCCAAGTTTTTTAATTACCTCAAAAACATAGTAGAAGTGAATCGATAATTTTATTCTTAGCCTCAAGAATAGATTAATGTTTTCAATATAAGAAATACTTATATGAAGATTTCCTGGGAAGAAAAAATTCCTATGTATTGTTCCAGGCAAACACGATAATAACAGAGGCAGAATGCTCAGTCTCCTTGAAGCTTTGCCCCATCGGCTCATAAAATCAGATAGGCTGAGAATATGCCGCAAGGCATCCACCAGACTTATAATTAACAATAACTTGAGAAAGACTACTGGCTCCGCTAAACGTTAAATTCTGTTTGATCTTAATTGAAAGGAGGCACAGGGTTACAGGAAACAGACCCTTGCATTGAAAAGGCTATGGCAATGTGTTTAGAATTTCCCAAGAAACAGAGTTCCTGAGAGCACAGACATTTGGAAGCGGAGAAACTAAGCCTTTAACACCTCAGAGCAGCAAAACTCTCCTGTCATGCTTTGAAGGCCTCAGTGCTGGGATTTATCTTCTCATCTAAGATAGGCCCAGAAACTTAATTTTGCTTTGGAAGCAAGTAATTCTCCATAACACTTTGTCAATTGGTTTTCGATTATCTTCCTTCTAATGCTTAGTTCCCTCTGACAGGGTACCTGGCTTTGACCTTTTCTGAATAGGTAAGCTTTTTCACAGAAAGTGCTGAAATCAAAACAGCTTGAATACAGCAATTAACAAAAATCAACTCGTCAAATGTTTGCACAGTTTCCCAAGCACTAGCGTTATTCTAGGCCTGGGTATGTTCTTAAGGAACATACAATTTGAAGGGGAAGACAGACACACAATAGAGATCATAGTACAATAGACACATGGATGGGAACACAGGAAGAACCCCTTCATTCTTTCAGAGGAGAGGAGTGATATACAGGGAAGTTGATTTTTGACAGGGGTCTTGAAAGATGAATTCCTATTTGCTAGAGTAACAAGGGAAGGAAAGTCACTGTAGTGAAGGGAACAATTTGAGCAAAGGAATACAAGTGTGTGGTATATTTGGGACTTCTAAGCAGTTTTGAGTCATGTGTAGAGAATATAATGGAAAAGAGGGGGATGCATGCAGTCTGGAGACAAGTTGTGAGGATCATTTTATTTGAATGCTAATAAGTTTACTTTCTTTGGAGTACTGGAGAGTAAGAGATTATTAGGTAGATAGTATTTTAGAAAAAGACATGGGTATGGAGCATGGATTGGCAGGAGGTGGGGGGGCTGTGGTAGAACAAGTTAGAAATTATCAGCACATACACTAGGGTTGGAAAGTGGGGATTACAAGGTTAGGAGCAGTGAGCAGGTGCTGGAGAAGTTTCAGCATGAAAATGGAACTGCAGATTAAATGAGGAAGTGTGGACGGGATGTCTCTTAAACCAAGTGCAGGGTAGTGTTGGTCTGTTAATTGCCTCTCAGTTCCAGGTTTATACATTTGGAGATTTTTGGGAGTAGGGGAGAGTGGTCCAACTAGAATGGTTTTTTGTTTTGTTTTGTTTTGGTTTGGTTTGGTTTTGAGTCTAGGTAACTTTTATTTTGAAAACAAAATTGTACAAAGACACAGTTGTTCAAGAACACACATATATAACCTATATTCATCAATTGTTCGTTTTGTTATATTTAATTTTCACTTTTTCTTTTTCTGAGTCAATTGAAAGCAGTTTCAAACATCTGGTCACTTTACTCCTAAATACTCTATCATGTATGTTCTAAGATTTTTCTCCCAGAAAAGATTTTTCTCTAAACTATTATCCACCTCAAGAAATTTAATATGATACAGTAATATTAGCTTCTCTGCTATTCATATTTGAATTTCCCAGCTGCTTCAACAATGTTGTGTGTGTGTGTGTGTGTGTGTGCGCGTGTGTTTTAAATCCAAGATCCACATAATGATCACACATTGCATTTAGTTGTCATGACTTTTTTGTCTCTTTTAATGTGAAACAGTGTCTCAGCTTTGTCTTCTGTGACGTTATGTGGCATTTATGATGAATTCTACCTAGTTGTTTTATAGTTGTCCCTCCTCTTAATTTGTCTGATTATTTCCTCAGGTTAAACCTTATTGGGATTGTAGTGCACTTCCCATTGAATTAAATCAGGGACACATAATTTCAGTTTGTCCCCTTACTTTTGTTGGTGATGTTAAGTTTGATCACTTGCTCAAGGAAGTCTATGTCAAACTTCTCCATAATGAAAATGCCTTTTTCCTTTTATAATTAATGAATAGTCCCTGGAGTGGGAAATTTTAACATGTTATGTCTATGCTGCTTCCTAACAACCTTTCACCCAGAACTTTTGGCATACAGTGGTGATCCTGAGCTGGCTGCACAATGTTAGAAAATCCAAGAAATTGCTTACAAAAATCTGGATTCCCTGGTTCTTGTTAAAAATTGTGAGATGTAGCAACCTTTATTCTTAAGTTGCAGTAATTGCTAGGAAGGGAGCAGTGACTACCTCCTAAAAATGAGGCTGTGATTTTCAGTTTGCCAGTTTCCACCATTCCCAATTGTTTACCACTGCCCTACTTCACTCACTTTTGGATTCTATTTTTCCTTGGTAACGATTTGAGCTTTCTATCCCTGTACCATAGTTTCTAATTTATGAATCTGCATGATTAGTAATGATGAGGGATATGGAATCCAGGAGAAGAGACTTAGGGGAAAGTATTGACAATCTTGGCTTTAGATGTTTCATCAGAGTTGGCAATCACTGTCAGAGAGTTCTTGAAAGAGATATCTGAACTGGAGGTAAGATTTGGAATTCTAAGGTGCTAGTTGAATTCATGGATGTGATCATTTCTTCAATAGAGTCTATATTATTATAATAACATTATGACACAATATGAACATTTCCTTACAATATGTCTTCCTTACCAGTCTATCATTTATCTTTTATCTCCTGCACCTGGCGCATTTTAAACACTCAATAAACTTTACCAAGTGAATGAATAAATTAATAATTCGTATGAACAAAGACACTTATTTTGTCAAGAAGCACTTGAGGAGAAAAATATTCATGAGACAGATAACATGAACCTCCAAGGACAGAGAAGTGAGGGGAAGGTTGACATGATCTGTAGAGTCTGAAGTGTAATGTGGTAGAATGAGCTGCCTCTTCTCTAGAGAGTCTCTGTTAGAAGAGAGGTCATCAGGGGAGAAACATTTCAGTGAGGGCAGGAAAGTGGTCAGAGGAATCTATGGATAATGAAAGAATGGACATTAGCAGTGACAAGAAGTTAGTAGACAAGAAGTGATAGCATGATGTCAGGATCATTTGATGACTCAGAATAACAGGGAAAAGCAGAATGGTGGGGTCCAGAAGTTTCAGTTTGGAGCTAATACAGGCTGAATATCTAGATAGTGTTAGGGGTCTGATAAGGTAAATGTTGGTAGGATGTATTCCAGGTTCCAGAGACAGTGTCAGTGGAAAGTTATTCTGTAAGAATTTCACTCAAGTATCTGGAGATGGAATTAACTTGCTCCATGGATGAAAGCATTCCAATGGAAACAGCAACAGCCTGCAGTAATTTGAAAGCCCAGCCTTAGGTGGTAATTTGAGACTACATTTAGGTTGTTAAAGTCAAGACCTTCTGCAGCAGACCAGAGAGGACAGACCCCAGAGAACAGGAAGCCTTGAAGGAGGATATTTCATCAGGTTAGACCAGGGCAGTTCTCAAATTTCCTGAGCATCAGAATCACTGAGGGAACTTGTCAAATAGATAGATTTCTGAGCACGATCTACAAAGATTCTGATTCACCATGCCTGAGGAGGAGCCCTAGAATTGTCCTATTTAACAAGCAAGCCAAGTAATGACAAGGGTCACACTTATGAAATACTGATTTAAATTTCAGAGAATGTTCTCCTCTTGAAGGAAAATTACTGCTTCAGAAGAGAATCTGGCTTAAGCAACAGGAGTGGCAAAATTAATTTCTGAGTAACAGCCAGTTTCTCTTGTGTTTTGTACTTGAGAGCAACAGCTTACTAGAAATGAAGTACAACTTTGCACACTTGGCTGCATAGCTATGTATCCATCAAAATATTGTATTTATTATTCTTCAAGGAGACTTACATGTACCTTTTAGGGAAAGTAATGCTATGAAATTAGCAACCAACTTAGAGATACTCCTTTGTTATCAAAAGGAAAAGATTCCTCTCAGGTGTGTGTGTGTGTGTGTGTGTGTGTGTGTGTGTGCATGTGTGTGTGTGTGTGCGCACACGCGTGTGTGCGTGCGTGTGTGTGTGTGTGTGTGTGTAGATTGTTCATTTGCCCTCAATCATTCATTTGCTGTTCTTGAAAAGGTAATTATTTTGCTTAATTTAAAGACTATCATGTGGAAATTATATAAAGTTATTTAACAAAGTATTACCTGATTCTGCTTTTGATTTTAGAAAACTCTTATAGGACCTGAGATCAACAGGTTCTTTCAGTTTATTTCAGCTATCACTCAGTATCTGCTTCAAGAGGGACAAACCTGTGAGTTGTACTGGGCTATGGAGATAAATAAGATGCAAAACTTGCTCTTAGGAAATCCAAATTTTAGAAAAAGAGATTAAGAGGTAAATAATGATGAACAATGTAGCACCAAAAAGTGCAATAAGAAAAATGTCTGTAAAGTAACCCAGTAATTAACCACAGACAACCTTGGAAAAGGGCAGAAAGGAGAGAGTATAAGAACAACTTTCAGAGTTTCAGATAGCAGTAGACTCAAACCTTATATATCACCTCTTCGTGGCTGCATGATTGACTTCTTTAAGCCTCAGTTTCTTGATGTATAAACTGGGAATGATCTTCAAGTGGCTATTATGTTTAAATAAAATAATATCCATATGACACTTAACATGTTGGTTCTTGGTGGTCATCAGGGCATGACACATTTATCAGAGACACCCTTCCTTTTCACATTCTAGAGCTACTTTTAAGATCTTGTTTTACTTTTGGAGCATTATACAACTAGCGGTGTCTTAGCACAAAAAAATAGTGTTTTTTTGTCCCTTAGGTGGCCACTCATATATTGTCCTTCTTGAGGATTAAAAAAAAAAAAATACAAGTATTTTAACGAGGAAATTTGTAATTTATGTAAGAGAATTTACTTTTTTGGATATGAAAAGCATTTTCTACCTATCAAAAATAGAGTGTCAAGGTTTGCTTGTTCTGGTATAGGGACATTAACCAGCAGTGTTTATTTAAAATACCTGGCAAATTTCCTTGAACTTTTCATTTTGAATAGACACAGGAGACATAACACAAATGGTTTGTTTTGATATCCTGGTCTACATCTTTAAAATACAGGCTCTGGATTGAAAAAGTTCTTAGTTCTTTTTCACAACTGTCACTTAAGTGTTCTATTTTACAACTATTATTCTTTATAATGTTCTAAATCATTATGGTTTCTACAGATTTTCACCTAGAGACTGGTTTGTGTAGCTGAAGGTCATTTTGATTTCCATGTATCATCATTATGCATATAATATTTCTTTGTAAGTTGCTGAAGCAGAGGCAGACAAAATTGCAATATTGACAATGGGAGATTCATGAAGCTTCTGAAGTTAAGGTCTGTTTTTGCAAACAGTGTAATCTCAAATCTTACATATGAGATACTTGGTGATCTTGAAAGGACCAAGTTGCTTACTAGTTGGATATTTTGTGCTTCACAAAATGTTATGTTTCTTTTAGGGCTTTAGAAATAATGCAACATTTTAGAAGGATGAATTTGTCTCCTTCGGTGCCTGATGTTAGCCAGCATTCAACCTCAGGTAGGACAGGACCCCATCAACAGTTGATGGTGATTGATCAGTGACATGTATACGAGAGAGAGTTTGGAAGGTGTAAAAAGATGTAAAGTCAACATAAGCACCACAGGAGAAAAGTTAAACATTAGAAGTTGTTTTCATTATTTTTCATGAGTGTCATTACCCAAGTAGGAAATTTTTCTGAGTAAACAATCTAATCTCATCAATGTACTGAGGATCTTTTATGTGTCTAGCAATAAGTGATGTAATTTGAGAATTTAATAATAAGAACAAACATGCCAGTGGATCCCTAAAGCTGCCTGAAGTCTTTTCAAAACATGTGGAGGTGGAAACAAATGAAAAATATAATAAAATAGGGGCACCTGGGTGGCTCAGTCAGTTGAGCTTCTCACTCTTGACTTCACCTCTGGTCATGATCCCAATGTTGTGGGATCGAGCCCTGTGTTGGACTTAAGACTCTCTCTCTCTTTCCCTCTGCCCATCTCCACTGCTTATACTCTCTCTTTCTCTCTAAAAAATAAAATGAAAATAATAAAAACAAATAAAACAACCCCTGTCTTCTGTGACCTATAATATCCTCAAAAAAGATTTTGTTACCAAAAATCTCTAGATTGAGATGACCGTAACATTAATATACAAACAAAGGTGTACCGACCCATATCTTCAATGTGGGTTTTAAATCCATTATCAAAATATTAACAAATCATTTCTTTTATTATGATAAACTAATGTTTCTTTCTCCAGTGGAGGCTAAACCAGAGAAAACAATTTTAAGCTGTAGCAGAGAAGGAATTTAAGTTATAATTTAAGTATATTTTTTAAACAATATTTCATTTTTGGATTTGTTTACTGAACAAATATTTCTTGAAGACTGGCGGTATGCTCTTCACTCTGATAGGTAGTGGGGGATAAGATGTTGAGCAAAATAGAGGAGGATGCGGCTGTCATGGAACTTACATCCTAGTGGAGGAGAAAGAAAAGAAATACGCATACATATTGATGAGCAAGAGTACTTCAGAAACATACTTAACACACTGTGGGCATCTGAGGTAATATTGACAATCATCTTCCCTGTTTTATCACTCATTTTCCCTGGACTAATTTCAACTCTAATTTACTGTTTATATAAAAACTGCTCCTAAAACTGTAGGTAGGAGAGAAAAGAGATAATGCACAAATTAAAATGTCATTAATCTGGCTTTAAGAGCAAAGGGAAATGGATACTTGGCTGAAGATTCAATAAGAAAACAGTGGAGAAATCTTCAACAGTTACAGATTTAGCCAGCAGTTATGCCTGGACTAGGACTGTAAACAGTTTGTACTTTTAAGTTCTCCAAATTCTGTCATATTCATTAATCATATTTTACAATTAAAGCATTGCCAAATTCATGCCCTTGAAAGTTTTTCTAAGCCTTTTCCCCTTTTCTGGTCTCATTTCATAATTATTTAAATT
Source organism: Puma concolor (assembly GCF_028749965.1). Lineage (NCBI taxonomy): Eukaryota > Metazoa > Chordata > Mammalia > Carnivora > Felidae > Puma > Puma concolor. The sequence continues at coordinate 111,275,032 of NC_141671.1, forward strand.
TTACTTTTGTACTTTTTGATGTTTCTGTTTTACATTTTGTTTCCCCTTTTAGTCTAATTTGAACCATTGTTCAAGTTAGAAAAGCGTATTTTGCCAGATCACTTAACTCATTTCTTGACCAAGGAAGGATGCGTATCAAACATTTTCATGTACACTTTTTATTACATTTTTAGAGATATATTTTAGGCTAGAATTCTAGCAAATTGTTAACATGCTACAAAGGATCAGAAATTTAGTAGACTGTACTTTGTAGACTTTCCAATTGAGTGATTTATTTTACTCATATCATAACTAATGAACTCATTTGGGATATACAGAAAGGCTGTTTTGAAAATAAGTTGAATGAGCTTTAGGAACACAAGAGTAAACAGAGAATGCTTTGTTTTGTCAGTTGCTAACTATATGACTTATCTTTAATTTTATCTTTTTTTTTTAATATTCTTTACTTTTTGTTTTCATGTTTATTCTATGTCTAGTTCGACAAGAATGTAAACTTCTTGTGGACAGGAAATCTTTGTCTCTCTCTTTTTTTTAAGTTTATTTATTTATTTTGAGAGAGAGAGAGAGAGAGAGAGAGAGAGAACGAGAACAAGTGAGCATGGAGAGGCAGAGAGAGAGAATTCCAAGCAGATTCCACCCTGTCAGTACAGAGCCTGAGGTGAGGCTCGAACCCACAGACCATGAGATCATGACCCTACCCGAAATCCAGAGTCAGACACTTAACAGACTGAACCACCCAGACACCCCAAGGGCAGGATATCTCTCTTTTTTGATGATGTTTGTCTAGAGTGTACAACAAAGTCTGTCATCATGAACACTCAACAAGTTTTCCTTATAATTTGACCAGCTTTACCAATCAGCTTACTAACAAAGCACACTGACAATTTCTTTTGGAACTCAAGTAGAAATAAGAATGGCAATGTTAAACACCCTCAGTAACTTTTATTAAGTTTAAATTTATGGAGTACGTTTCTACCATAGGAATTAACTACCATAAACTTGCCATGAATAAGTGAGAAACCACCCCAATTTCTCCTTTTTGGACCCATTCTTCCACTACCTTTTGCCCATACTCCCCAGTTCCACATCTTTCTCCTACACTTTCTTCTAGTAGGTTTGCAAGTTCACTGTCAGAAGTGTTGAATGTGCCCTTTGGTATTCAACAATGGCAGAAGGGTTCCCTTATATCCCCGTTTTTTCATCTAACTCATGGAATAATAGCTTTGTTTCAGGAACAAAAAGTTTATGGGTAGCCTCTAGATTTATTATACTTTAAGGCTAAAAAATGCTGAGAAATAACGAAAATATAATTCCTGACAATTCAAAAGAAATTAGACAATTATATACAATATTTCTAACAAGTAAAGAAAACACTATGGCAATGGAAATGAAACATTATTATTTTTTTAAAGTTTTATTTATTTATTTATTTTGAGAGTGGGGGAGCAGAGAGAGAGAGGAAGAGAAAATCCCAAGCAGGCTCCACACTGTCAGCCCAGAGCCTGACACAGGGCTTGGACTCACGAACCGTGAGATCATGACCTGAGCCCAAGTTTAATGCTCAACCAACTGAGCCACCCTGTTGTCCCTTTACCCAAATATTTTCAATATCATAGAAATTAAGATTAGAGAAATTAATCATGTAGACTTTTATTAATTTACTTTTTATCATGTATGATAAAAACCAAAACATGCCAAAAAAAAAAATGACCATTTCTTGAGACTCTCTTCCACTACTTAAAGGAAAATCTTAATGCCAACTTCTCTTGAGATAGTTGGGTCCATAATTAAACACTGTATATCTTGATAAACGCTTTGGTAAGAAATCTTGTTTGTTTAGAGATTATAAAACTAGTCTAAAGTGTGAACACTCTAAAAACAGAAGAAGAAATAAAAATACCTCATATGCATAAGAAAAGATATCCAAACAGCCACAATAAGATAAATGCAGATAATACTATACTGATATATATATTGTAATGTATCAGATTTATAGCGATCAACAGATTAGAGAACATAGTTGACCAGGCTTGTTGATGTATAAATTGCTAAGATCTATCAAAATTTCTAATACACATATTCCTTGAGCTAACAATTCAAATTCTAGAAACTCACGCTACAGATGTACTTGTATATCTAGGAAGGTTATCAGTTGCAGCATTTCATATAATTCAACATAATTAACAAAAAATTGGGAATAATTAAATATTCAACACAGAGTATTGGTTTTCCTGCAACGGAATGCTGGGTAGCCATAAAAAATAATGAGGAAGCTCCCTGTAAATGGTGTGTGTGTGTGTGTGTGTGTGTGTGTGTGTGTGTGTGTGTATATACACACACACATGTATATATATGTGTATACATATACATGTGTGCGTGTATATATATATATATATATATATATATATATATACACCTCTCAGCTATACTAAGGGAAAAAAAGCAAGGGACAGAATAGTCCCTATATATATACACACACACACACTTCTCAGCTATACTAAGGGAAAAAAAACAAAGGACAGAATAGTTTATATAAGGTGCCATCATTTGTTCAAAGAGAGGGAAGACAATATTATATGAGTGGATTTGCACCAAATACCTTGGGAAAGGACAGGCAATAAAGGGACAATAGTGATTGTTAATAGGGGAAGAGGGTAGCAAAGGGTAAAGAACTGGGTGGTTGGGGTACAAGTGAGGGAAGAAAACTTTACTTTTATTTTCTTCGCCTTTTGAATTTTTGATTCCTGGGTATATAATAGCATTTAAAAAAATAAACACATAGATATTAAAAATAATCTGAATTTTACTAGGTATAAAGTAAACCTTTGGTATACACTTACAATTGAACACACAAATTGTCATTTAAGACACAGACCTTAAAACTTAATTTTATAGTAAGTTACAGAAGCACTAATATATTAATCTTGACTTTGGCATTGCCTCACACTCTGAAAAAGTGCCTCTCTACCTCTGTGCTTGACTTTAGAGATGTTAACCTGATTGTCTTTAGGGCATGATAATGTAAAACAATGAAATTTGTGTAAATATAAACCTAGAAAACACTCCTTTATATTTGTAATCATTTCTAGAATTGGCTCTTGCCAAGATTATACCCAGCTCAAATGGAAAATTTCTTTCTCTTTCTTTCTTTCTTTCTTTCTTTCTTTCTTTCTTTCTTTCTTTCTTTCATGTTGACTTATTTTTGAGAGAGAGAGAAAAAGAGAGCATGAACGAGGAGGGGCAGAGAGGGAGTTACAGAATCTCAAGTAGGCTCCACGCTCTGAGCTGTCAGCACAGAGCCTGACATGGGGCTCGAACTCACAAACTCTGAGATCATGACCTGGGCTAAAATCCTACACTTAACCGACTGAGCCACCCAGGTACCCCTCAAGTGGAAAATTTCTGATTCACAGTCAGTAGCCTCCCTTGCCAAGAGCTAACAATGGTTGTTAAATGTATTCTTTTCTACCCTGAAAATTGTCAACTAAGGATATCCAAAAGTCTCAGCTGTGTCTGGGTGTGTCAGGCATTTTACCCGCTCCTAATCACAACCATACAGTCAGACAGGAGATCAATTTTCAATACCTGTACAATTCTATACCTCTATACTATGGTTGCATGCATACTTTAGTGAGAGGGATGGGAGTTACTATCATGGGAATGAGTCTAGGAGTGGAGAAATAAGTGGGCAGTAGAGAAAAATGGCTGGCTGGTATAGTACACGGTTTTCTTTAAAGCCTAGAAGATTGGGGTGAATGAAAAAGATATTCTTCCACTTATGTTGTATTTCTTCTGTGTCAACTCTCTGTCTATTTGAATCAGCTGTTCCACAAATATGCTGAAGAATCCTAATTTATGTAACAGAGACAAAATCTGACGACACAGGATATTGCCCTAACTCGATGTTAGATTTGTTGACACTTGAGACGAAACCTGGAGCTTTTATTTAAATAGAATTGTCACCATATTTTAATTTAACATAAAAGTTATGGTTGCGGTGGAAATGCTGTCAGTGTGGTTATAACTTTAGGGAGTTTGCCAGGAAGTTTGTCTTCTAAACTTTGCTGATGATCTTGTTTGGAAGAAATAAGACAAGATCTGAGAGAACTAAGAGTGAAGGTTACAAACACCAAATGAGGCAGGGAGAAAAAGAAGGATCAGGACGGTTCAAAAATAACAAAATCTTTTTTACAAGCAATGTGCTTTGAGAAATAAAAAATGGTACTTGGTAACCTGCATGACTCAAATATTGCCTCAGCTCTTTACCTTACTATGTTTGAATCCACTTATATGATATATTCTTTAATTTTTTTGCTCAGAAGTATGTAAGTGATGCTTCATTTTCCATCCATTGAGTTGGAAATATTCTTCCTTTATTTATATCTTCAGATTCTATGAAAGCTGTGGAGACACCACTTTACCTTTCTGTCTTTCTTCTGGTGAAAATTCTGTCTCCAGAAACTGAGAGCATTTGATTGCTGAATACAGAGCCTTTGCATGATTCACAGACCGTGGTGGTGGAAGAGGAGGAAGTGATGTTGGTACCACTAAGAGGACATGCAAATACAGTGGTTTAGGTCATGTCAGAGCAGATAGCCTTGTGGAGTTCAGAAGTCCAATTTCCAGGATTTGCTTTACTTACTCTTTCTAGTATCCTTAAGAATATGAAGCATTTACTGATTCAGTTTCTGGAAGTGAAATTGGAATTTCCAACCGGAAACTACAAAAGGTCACAAAGATAATTAGGAAGTTTTAGTTGGCTCCTAGAAGCTTTGTCAACGAATTCTGTTTATAAGTAAATTTGGTACTAGAATTAAGACATTACTATGTTTTGTATATAGAGAGATGGGGAATTATTGAGCTGAAAGGAACTTTTGAAATCTAGTTTAAAACATTTTGTAAATGAAGAAAACAAAGTTCAGAAAGGTTATTTTGTTGTTGTAGAAGTTTAAAGATCTAGCTTAAATTCTTTGTTTTGTACACTGAGTAATGGTTTGAATTTTTTTTTTTTTTTTTTTGCTAGATACAATGGTGTAATTTAGATCTGTCTTTCAAGACAGACAGCAAATTTCTGATAGCCCTCAGCGATGGCCTGCAAGTCTCATCTTTTTAAAATTTCTCTGATTCTCAATGGATTTACGGTGTCCAACAAAATGTAAAACCAGACACCTGGTTGTGGCTTCTCTGGCCTTCAAAATCAAGAACCCTCCTCCCCCTTATCGTGTTTTTCTGTTGTGATCTTAGCTGACATTGCAGATGCACCTGGGCTGTGGAATACATGCTTCAAAAGCTGGTTTGGAAAACTAAATGTGTCACCGTGTCAGACATTTCTTCCTCCTACCTTACTGGGCTACATCTGGTTTCTGAATCATGGAGGAGAATGAAAGCTGCCATCTAAGGCAGTATTAGGTCAATGGAGAGAAAAGCATATTGAAAAGTAGCTGGACCATGGTGGACACATAAGTCAGAGGCTGGGGAATACCTATGAAGGAACGGTTGTAGGGAGTTAAATATTTCGTGTATGACTCCCTTTGACCTCAAGAATCTTCATCTGACTGGAGAGTCCAACTATGTCCTGGCATTTAAAGCTTCAATTATAAAACACATTTAATTTGTTGTTGTTATTCAGTACATCTTTATTGACTACTACAGTCATAGCACTATTTCAGTTGGGCCATAACATTCCACTTGGTGCCTTAAAACCCTTCTCTTCATAATGATAAAACTTATCATTGATCCTTGGGATTTGTGCATATTTTCTTCTCTGTTACTAATCTATTTATTTTCAAATGTGAAAAATCACGTTCTAATAGACAGAGTTTGATTCTCAGGGCACCTGGGTGGTTCCGTCAGGTTAGGTGTCTGACTCTTGATTTCTACTCAGGTCATAATCTCATGGTTTGTGGATTCAAGCCCCACATCAGGCTCTCTGCTGGCATGAGGAACCTGCTTGGTATTATCTGTCTCTGTCTGTCTTTCTATTCCTCCCCAGCTCTCTGTCTCTATCTCAAAAATAAATAAATAAACATTAAAAAAAAGGAAGTTTGATTCTCACATCAGAAAATCAGAAGATTTAAATATATGTAGGAAAAATAAAAATATTATGGCACTGTGAAGATTTGAAATAATATTTTGATTTTTCCTTCCACTGGCATTCATGTCCTCTAGCCCCTCCTCCAACTCCCCGCACCCCATTTATACACTCACATACGTGCACATCTGGTCACACATTGAGTATAGTGACAGATGGCTTTTTTCTCTACTATACAACTTTAAAAACATGCAAGGGTTGGGGCACCTGGGTGGCTTAGTTGGTTAAGTGTCTGACTTCAGCTCAGGTCATGATCTCACAGTTCGTGGGTTGGATCCCTGTGTCAGGCTCTGTGCTGACAGCTCAGAGCCTACAGCCTACTTCATATTCTGTCTCCTTCTCTCTCTGCCCCTCCCCCGTTCATGCTCTGCCTCTCTCTCTCTCAAAAATAAATAAACATTAAAAACAACATGCAAGTGTTTTTGCCTTCCCCAAAACTCACATAAAATAATCATTCTTTTTTCTTTTTAGATACCAACAATATTCTGAGGACTTTCACACCCAAGCCTTTTTTGAGTGAAGGGTAGAGATTGTCACCTTGTGGCCAGTTGATCCTGAAACCCTAGCTTGAGCCAGAGATTGGAATTTGAGTCAAGGGCTGCTTTCTTTGTGTTGGCCAGGAGCCTATGAGATGGTCTGATGTGGGATTTTTTTTCTAGAAGTGGTATCCATTCCAGATAGTGAGGAAATAATCAAAAGAGATTTTTCTATCTTGGTGAGTCTTTTCTAATCAGATTTGTTATCCTGGTGAATATGAATATAAAATATGCAAAAATCCCATAGAAAGCAGAATGGTACTCAAAGACAAAGAATGTCATCAGGAGCTAGTAATAGGTTGGAACCATAAAATGTAGTTAAGTAGCTTTAGAAAGCAATAGAGAGAGTTAAATCATGAGACCAGCATTCTCTAAGTGGGATACTACCTTCAATGCTATTCCGGAGCACCAGGAAGCAAAGGTTTTTTGACAAGATTTCCTGTGCTTCCTTTCTTGTTTATTCCTATAGCAAACAGTCCTGGCCTATGTCGAAAGTATCTCTTTTCCCTTAACAACCAGAAAAGACCCAACACACTATTAAAAATCCAACTGCTTAAATGCTAAATGCAGATATGCTCAGACTTTCCCCTGAGCTCTGGCAGGATAAGGTATTTTTTAACTTCACATGACAAGGGCTAATGATAGTGCTCTTTTTTGACTCATCTTTTGAACATTACCAAAAGTGCAACCCCAGATTACAACCTTATTTCACCACAAGATCAAGCACTGCGAATAAGAATTACAGAGGCAAGGACAGAAAAAGCCACAGATACAGTTCTGGCTATGTGATGTCCTAGATTTCCCTTAAGTATATTAACTATTACAAGATAAAGATCAGCAGAATTAAAAAGATGAACCACAAAATTACTAGATTTCAACTCTCATCATGGCAAGATTGAAGCAATGGGAAAAAATAGAAGTGTGTGTCCATTATCATTTTGGTCGTAGATTTTATGTTTCACTTTTTTTTTTCTAAAGAGCATAATGGACCTTCTGAACTATCAATCCTCACAATATTCACTCTGTACTTTCCTTATCATATAACTAATAACATATTATCAATTAATTGTATAATGCTTTTATTATTTCTAGAAATGATGTGGGGAAAGGAACTATATCTTTGTTGTTTCCTGCTGTATACCCGGTACCTAGCGCAAAATTTGTGGGCCCAGGGCAAAATTTAAATGTGGAACCCCTTGTTCTAATATTATTAAGAATTTCGAGACAACACTAACAAAACATTAACACAAATGCTGGACGCTTCTGACTGTGAAGCCCTGTGCAATACCATAGGCTACACATACGTGAAGTTGCCTTTGCTGGGAAATACAGGCATTCAATAAGTACGTGTTGACTGAGCGACATAGGGAATAAGTATTCTAAATGAATAAATCTTTTATTTTGAACACTAGAAAGGAAATGCTTACAGGTGAGTTTACGTCTATAATACCAATTGTTTCTCCAATAATCAACTTCAAATTTTTCTATTTTTAGTCACTTTTTTTCCTAATGGGCCAGAATACTGAAATGGTCAGCTGTAAGAAAATAGACTAAACTTTGTGCTATCTTTCATTTTATTCTTGTTCATGTGCAAGCTTAATAATTTTGGCAATTTTCTCTTTTCAATCACTATCTTCTAATTGCTTTTGATACATCAAGGTTAAATGACAAAAAAAACACCCTCATTAATATACAAAGAAATATAAATTGATATAAAAAACATTGTGCATACACTGCCTTAGTAATACTAAAATAACAGGGAAGAAGAAAGTGCAGTTTCTTGCAAAACTAGTATGCCCTATATCTGGGGAGTCTCAAACCACTGATAAAGACCAGACTACTTTGGAAAGAATAATAACTTGAAGCTGAAATTTACTCAGTACATCACAAATCAATGACAAATAAGTTTCTCCACTCAGTCCCTGACAAAGTATTTTTTTTCAATTGAAGGAACAGACTTGACTTTTTCCAGAAATGACCTGATTTTGGAACTGTCAGAGGAAATTTTTTTTGAAGTAACTATATCTATCTGTAGTAATATGCTAAATCAAATTCATACAGATTAATAAGTTTTTACAAATAAAGTTCACTTTTGTTCCCTTACAGTTAAAAAGAAAAGTAATTTAATAATAAGTCATGATGGTTTACCTTAGGCAAATACTATAAAAACTTTTTTCCAGAATCAAGTTTCTTATTGCATATTGGACCCATGAGACTTTGGATCCATTCCAAACTGTGTCCATGGTACCCCTTTTCATTCTAAACTGGTTCCTATTTTTCTTCCTCTGTATTCCCTCAAAATATATCATGGAAGTGGAAACTACATAGATTACTCATTCCCTTAATAGTATAATGGAAAGAGAACAGTCTTAAAAAAAAGTACAAAGTTGTATTGGAATCTTAGTTTTGCTGATTTCTTCCTGTGTTGCCTTGGAAAGTTGTTTAATCTGTCTGAATCTCAGTTTTACCTTCTATAATAAGGAGATGATACTTACCTTACAATAATTATTATAAGGATACATGATAATACAGGTAAATTAAATGACACATAAGTACTTAAAATACGAATTATGATGATGATCATTAATTCTCATTATTAATTTTCTTTTTATAAAGTTATTTCCCCCCCATGCAATCAAAAGAATACATGCTCATGATAGAAGTCTGGTCATATCCACAGAAGTCTAAAGAAGCAGAAAAACAAATGATGCACTATACTAAGAGGTTAACAGTATGATAGATTCATATATTGTTTTTTTGTATGAATTTTTTTCTTTACCTGGTTAAGATCAGACTTAATATGTCTCTTATTTTTTTGCTCAGTATTATATCATAAAGATGTTCCCATATCATTAAAGTTTTTTGATAAATGCCAGTTCAGTTGTTTCTGGGTAGTCCATTATGTAAATGTCCCCCCACCCCCAGCTCCCCGCGTGTTTTTTTTTTTTTTTTTTCTGAACTATCCAACCAACTTCATTTCAATGACAAAAGGGCTAGAAACAGATAAATAATTATCTTTTAAATGTTGTGGTAGTTTGCAAGAATGGGCAGATTTTGACCTTACACACTCAGGTACAGACTCCTCCATTCCGGAGTAGCTATTTTTCAGTGACTGGACCTCAAAGAAGTCACTTGGAACCAATGAATAATAAAGTTGACCCTACCTGCTATTCACACTTCTACACCAGGAAAAACAACAACAACAATAACCAACCAACCATTTAAGCAAGAAAATGAGTGTTTCTGAAGTAACACATTGTTACTACCATGCTGACAGAAATAAAAAAGATGAAGGAAACTTATAAAGAGATGCTCTCAAAACAAAGAGAAAACAGAAGGTAGCTAGAGTAACTTCGTGGCCCAGCTCTAGGATGGAAGATGGTGAGCAACTTCCTGTTTTTTCAAGTCCAGACAGGAGGCATTGGGTCACAGAAATATTGATAATTTTCTGTGAAAATTTCAATTGATAATATTGAACTGGACCAGAAGTATAAAATTACTAATCCTTCAATAATTTGCAAATTGAGAGTTAAGTATATCAAAAAGTGATACAATCATATATATTATTTGATACCCTTAGTTAACTTCTCATGGTTTAATGTGTGTCTGTGAATGACACAAGGATAAGAAATCTGTATGGGGAGAATATCTGCCCAAGTTAACTGACCTTTAAGATGAACTTGTATTGGTACCGAAATAACGGACATCATATGAGGAAGTAGGTATAAAATGTAAAATAATATTTCTAGATTATTCATAAAAATTAACACCAAGTGATTTACAAACAATATTGAACATTATCGTCTTCTCCTACATGAAGTGGATTTTCAACATCTGAGCAATAAAAACAAGGGAGAAATTGAAGTATCCATTGGCAAAGAGAAAATTGACCTTATAAACAAGTCTGAAAGGACAAATCATAGCAGTTAACTTTGTATATAAAAGTGATTCTTTTTGAATATATCTCAGTTGTGGGTTCTAATTTAATTTCAGAGGACTTGAAGAGGGGCAGGCCTTCCAGGACAGGTAACATATCCTGCAGCTAACTCCAGAAAGCAGGTAAAACAAGATCTAGAAAGCTGAGTCACATTACTTACTCAGAACCTCAGTGTTGATGCAAAGATACAAACATTGGTTGGCACATTGGTGACTGGTTCTGTAGATCTTTACAGAGAGTGGCTTAATGAATTGTTGCTACCCATTGACTCTGTGCCCTGACCCAGGGTTTTCTTTCTGTGACCTTCCTTTCCTGGCCATAGGCTGCTGGGCCTAAGACGGAGGCACGTGGTTCCTACTTTCCTCATCCTGTGACTCTGTGAATTCAAGCATCTGAAATTTTCCTTCCTGGCTTATCTTTTATTCCTTCTTCTTATTTCCACCTCTATCAAAATCAATCAGATTTATGGTAATAAAGTGGTTTAAAGAGACCAACAGAGGGGCGCCTGGGTGGCGCAGTCGGTTAAGCGTCCGACTTCAGCCAGGTCACGATCTCGCGGTCCGTGAGTTCGAGCCCCGCGTCAGGCTCTGGGCTGATGGCTCGGAGCCTGGAGCCTGTTTCCGATTCTGTGTCTCCCTCTCTCTCTGCCCCTCCCCCGTTCATGCTCTGTCTCTCTCTGTCCCAAAAATAAATAAACGTTGAAAAAAAAAAAAAAAATTTAAAAAAAAAAGAGACCAACAGAGTATTAGCACTGATTCCTCTAATGATTAATTTTTCATCCAAATTGGGAAAAGTTAATTGCATATAATGAAAAGAGACTGTATGAAAGCAGCAAGCCCAATGCCTAGCACAAGTAGGTGGACTACCTGTGGTTATTTGCTTTCTCTAAAGTTAAAATCAAATATGTAGGAAAAAAAAACTAGATGGAAAACAAGGCTGAAGTGGTTATTATTCCCTATTTGATATCATTTGGCTTTGTATTTAAATGGACTGTGTTTTAATGATAACTATTGATTAAAAAAAAAATCCCCAACACAAATCAATGGGTATACAACATGTTAACTAGGTTAATCTTTAAAGGTTGTGTGTGTGTGTGTGTATGTGTGTGTGTGATTAGTAGTAGTGACATTAATTTTATTTTGATTATGGTTATTTGGATTAAGGTCATGTTGTGTTAATAATGACATTAACAAAATAAAAGTTCTTAGTGATTTATTAGTAGATTGAACACAATATCTATATTGGAAAGGAATCAATGGTTAATTTAGTGATAATCTAATAAGTAATCTAATGACATGACTGGTAGTAAAGCTGTGCTTTAAAGCCTGTGACTACATGACCTGCAGGACAGCAGTGCAATCAATAAAGGGAACCAACTTGTGTAATTCAAGTTACTAAAAAGTTTCTTTTTCCTTTCAAAGCCAAACTATTATGACTACTTCAACACTGCACTTCAAAGAAAATTAAATCTGATTGAGTAAAGCAGCAGTTTTATTCATACCCAGCTGCAAATCCAAGAATTGAATCCAGTCACTATTAACTAGAAAGATTATAGCACACAGGACATTATTGATCATCTGGTCCAACCCTCTATTTTTATAGTTAACAAAACTGAAAACTAGTTTGTACCTTGAAAATGACTTCTAAATCTATGTGTCAAGAATTATTTGCTGCAACTTTTGAGGAATGTATCACAGTTTTACATAGCCACATACTCTACTACACTTTTCTGTACTCTTTAGCATTTCTTTTTATTATATACTTATATGCTAGAAAACTTTGAAACTTGATAAAGATGAAGGGTAACAGTATAATTAAATGAGCAATGTGGGAGACCTCTGAGGGCTCAGCCATAGAAATGAACTTGAGTTATTTATTGCTCCATAGAGTTCATTCCCATAGATTTACTGGGTATCTTACCATGAAGTGGCCCAAAATCACTACCAGTAAAAGTCAGTATATAATCTGTGGTTGACCTTTTATGAAGATAATGATAGATAAAACAATGTGGTCTTGAGTTTTTTGCTAGTTAAACTAGTCATAATTTGTAAACTTAAACCAACTAAACTTGACTTTATTGTTTCAGGCAAAAAGGTTTACATATTTTATTTTGGAATATTGCTTTTATTTTTTTTCCCTATTTGTGTCACAAGTGAACCTGTTACTGCTCAATGAGAGTCAGCTTCCCAAGGGAGAATTAAAGATCTTTTAAAGTGGATGAAGGGATTTGTCTGCATGCAAGGAATATTTCTTGTCTGTTGAATGCAAGTGACTTTTTTCTTCTTTATTGAATTGTGAGGAAATACCCAGAGAAGATCATTGCTGGACAGGACACAGACCTTCTAAATAGAATTCAGTTGAAGTTTCTTTCTTTCTTTCTTTCTTTCTTTCTTTCTTTCTTTCTTTCTTTCTTTCTTTCTTCTTTCTTTCTTTCTTTCTTTCTTTCTTTCTTTCTTTCTTTTTCTTTCTTTTATTTGAAGTTTCTTAAAGATACAAATTATCTACCTGGAGCTAGGAGATGCCTACACATTTGCCTTGATAAAATTTTCAAGCCTGGTTTGTTCATTCATTCACAGGGAAAACATCTACAGGGTGTTCTTGGAGATAAGGAAGTGATTAGGGAGCTCCACCTCAAACAAAACCAATTCCTATCTGAAGGGAGTCTGTGAAAGCCAGAAACCATCCTTGTAGAAGTTTATAAACTTTGTAACTAGCTAATGTTCAAATCTTGTTTCAGTTTTCCCCACGGTGATTAACAATACTTTTAAATAAAAAGGGCCTTTGTGTTTGTCTTCAAAGGCAACCATCCCTACCTGAACCTGAGGTGGTGGTGATCAGCAGTATAGTTTCTTGCCACAGCCCTCATCACGAAGAAAGAAACCCTGAAGGGCCTTGCAGGTGACAATAAGAGCAATGGAAAGGAAGAAGTGAGGCTAGACACTGCTGGCCTAGAACTAAGGAGTGATCCTGGGCCTGAGATGTTTCTAAGTGCGATTTCCTGATTTCCCTAGACATTCTTTATTTTCTTTCTATGATTTTCTATTATTTCTATTTCTATTCTACTATTTTCTATTATTTCTATTTCTATGATATCTATTCTCGATAAATTAAGACAAAATTAATTGGGGCACCTGAGGAACAACAGAAATGTTAGGAGAAGGTAGGATGTTAGGAGATCTGAGTTCAAATCCTGCTCATATCATTTATTTGATAAAGTATTTTGCTCTTCTTTCTTTCTTTCTTTCTTTCTTTCTTTCTTTCTTTCTTCTTAAAAAAATTTTTTTTAACATTTATTCATTTTTGAAAGAGAGAGTGTGAATGGGGACGGGGCAGAGAGAGAGGGAGACACAGAATTTGAAGCAGGCTCCAGGCTCCAAGTTGTCAGCACAGAGCCTGTTGCAGGGCTCAAACTCATGGACCACAAGATCATGACCTGAGCCTAAGTCCGACGCTCAACTCACTGAGCCACCCAGTCACCCCTCTCTTTCTTTCTTTTTCTTTCTTTCTTTCTTTCTTTCTTTCTTTCTTTCTTCACCCAGTCACCCCTTTCTTTCTTTCTTTCTTTCTTTCTTTCTTTCTTTCGCTTTTCTAAGAATCATCTTTTTTCTATAATGTAAGATGTTTTTTTCTCTGTGAGGTTAAAGAGAAAGGATCTACTTGGTACCTGGCACCAACTCAGTGATCAATAAAATATCCATTTATTCAGAGTTAATAATTTCTTAAAATTGCTCAATAACAATAGGCATCTGTAAAGAATGAGGAAGAAAAGAGGTAAAGTTGTTTTAAATGTTTGCTTTCAAATGTAAGGGAGTGCATTACTGATATTATAGTAGTGAAACTTTGTGGTTTTTAGTTGCTTATAAGTTTTCTTTTAAGTGACCATTGTGGTGAGGAAATAAATGTATGAATATTAACTTAACCAATGTAGGAAAGTACTTTTGTGGGCTGATGCACCTAAGAATATACCACACCCTTATTCTAGACTGTTTCAGTGGTTTTCCTCTTAGCCTACCAGTTTGGGAAAAAAGACATGAACAGTTAAAACATCTTGCTCATTCCTCACAACATGATTTAAATTGTTTTGTCTGTCAAGATTTTAATGGTTTAAATAAAGGTGTTTCTATTACTTCCCTTGGGAAAAAAATTCAACAAGATAACATAAATGCTTAAAAAATGGAGAAAATGCTTTGGAGATATCATAGATAAAATTATCCATTATACTTATCTTTGTATAGTGACCTTGAAAAAGAAAGATTCTTTGTGACTTAGGTAACAACCAATGAAAAGACTACTTCAGCTATACACTGAGTAGAGGAACTGTAGCAGTATTGATGGAAAAATGACTGTAGGTAGCAGGTATGGTTTTAGTCATCTTCTGTTACATGTGCATAAATACAGTGTGACCTGTGGAAATGGTCAGAACCACATCACATTTGAAACTCTGAATTTCTTACTGAGTCTTGACTCATGAGTGTACATTCATGGTTGGCTTTTTTTTCTGAATATTGACTCCTTTATGTAGAGGTTAAAAGTGAGTGACAAACAACAATGGAAAAAGGAAATAAAAATTGACCATTTCAAATACCCAGTTTTCTAAAACAATGCTATGCATTTAGATGTTTTTGGGGGGTACTAAGTACTGTGTTGTGACAGTGATTCCTTATGTTGCTACAAATAAAGTCAAAAATATGAGTTAAATAGAGAGCATGATGACTGTAGTTTGTATTCTCTTACAAGTTGGCGTTGCCCATCTGTAGGTCTTATTATTCCATAAGGCAGCATTGGGAAGTAACTGAGAGCATGTGTTCCAGAGACTGGGTCTCCAATCACAGCTCATCCCCTTTCCAGTTGTGTGACTTTGGTCAAGTTGCTTAACCTTTTCTGCCTCAGTTTCCTAATTAAAAAAAAAAAAATGAGGATAACAAAAGCACTTACAAAACACTGTTAGTCCAAGGATTAAAAGAAGTAGCATTCAGTACTTAGAAGTGGGCCTGGATCTCACTAAATGCTGGCTATATTTGTCTTTACATAGTGGTGTCTATTTCTCCTGCTAGACTCTAAGAGAGAGAGAGAGAGGGAGAGAGAGAGAGAGAGAGAGAGAGAGCTGTTATCACCATTTTATTCTCAGCATCTACCATAATGGCTGGTGCACAAAACAAGAAGGGCTGAAAAAAAAAATTCAAGAAACTGTATGGAATTGATACAATTTGTTAGAATAACAACAAAAAATAAATGTAGAGTTTAGTTAATAATGTATCAACATTGGTTCACTCCTTGTAACAAATCCCCCATTCTGGCATAAGATGTTGGTAACAGGGAAAGCTCTGTGCCTGGGGGGGAGGGAGAGGGCGAGTATATTTAATTTTTCATATTATCTGTTCAATTTTTCTGTTGATCAAAAAAAAATGAAGTTAATTAATTACACAGAAAATAAGTAAAATAAGGAAATACTAATGGGATTCAGCCCTTCATGGTCAGATTGCAAAATGACTAAATTAAGACAAACTGAATTAAAGGATTTAAGACAACCTTATACTGAAGAGTGTCTTGTCAGAACACCAAGGCTCTGTTTACAAGTGTGATTGCTTAGAGGAGCCTGGGTGAGTCAGTGGGTTAAGTGTCCAACTTTGGCTCAAGTCATGATCTCACAGTTCATGGGTTAAAGCCCCGCATCAGGCTCTGTGCTGACAGCTTAGAGCCTGGAGCCTGCTTCAGATTCTGTGTCTCCCTCTCTCTGTGCCCCTCCTGAGCTCATGCTCTCTCTCTCTCTCTCTCCAAAATAAATAAACATTAAAAAAAAAAGAAGTGATTGCTTAATCTCACCAGTGCCAGACAAATGAAAGCTCACTTGGGAACAGTGAGAGACCCAATTTGCTGCAGAGATGAGCCACAGAAATATTAACAAGCGGTATATGTTACAGTTTACATCTTACATGATGTTGCTTTGCTTGTACATAAGTCTTGTCCTAAAATAATAATTACACTGTTTTAAGAACATTGGGGATACATCTAATAATTAACAATAACAACAACAAAAATCCCCAGAATGGTCAAAACTAGAAATGCCAGATTGATTAAAAACTGACACCCTGGGGCGCCTGGGTGGCGCAGTCGGTTGAGTGTCCGGCTTCAGCCAGGTCACGATCTCGCGGTCCGTGAGTTCGAGCCCCGCGTCAGGCTCTGGGCTGATGGCTCAGAGCCTGGAGCCTGTTTCCAATTCTGTATCTTCCTCTCTCTCTGCCCCTCCCCCGTTCATGCTCTGTCTCTCTCTGTCCCAAAAATAAATAAATGTTGAAAAAAAAAAAATTAAAAAAAAAAAAAAAAACTGACACCCTTAGTAACAGGTGCCCAATATATATCTGCTAAAGGAGTAAAATTAAACAAGGGTACTATATGAGGAATGGTTTTCCTTCAGTGCAATAGGGTCACGTACAGAATTACTTTATATAAATCACAACAATTACAACCTCAAATTTTATCCCAGAGGGTTTTTTTTTAACTTTTTTTAAAGTTTATTTATTTATTTTGAGAGAGACAGAGAGACTGCAAGTGGGGGAGGGGCAGAGAGACAGGGAGAGAGAGAATCCCAAGTAGCCTCTGCTCTGTCAGCACAGAGCCTGATGTGGGGCTTGAACCCACAAAACTGTGAGACCATGACCTGAGCCGAAATCAAGAGTTGGACACTTAACCTACTGAGCACCCAGGTGCCTCTCCCAGAGGTTGTGATCTGACAAAACTATAAATACATAGCTTCATCATATATGAGATATGGACTATTTATAAATATATAAAAACAGTCACAGAAAGATTATTAGAAAGAGGATTAAGTATAAATATAATCTGGGGCACAAATTTAATTTTGTGATTAACTCATTTAGAACTTCACTTCTATTCAACATTTCTTAATTTTTAAGTAGAGAAAACTGGGACAAGAAACTAAGTGTTTCTCCTTCACCAGAATTTTCTCAGAATTGAGGTACTGATGTGTGTACTGTTTTTTTAAGGGAAAAATAATGTTTAATTTAAAATAACTTAATAATCTTTTTTATTCCTATGCAGATTAAAAAAATATTCAGAAAGATCTTCAGGTGCCTCTTTGCATCATGCTATTTGGGGAAATACATCAAACCTATAAGGGTCTCTGAAAATCCTGCATCTTCAGAAGATCTTGCTTTTGATGAGAAAGTAAAGGCAATAAAAGACATAAAGCAACAGAAAGTGCCTACTAAGTGTCTATCACTGTTGTAGACATATGGGGATACATCAGAGAACCCAATGGGTTATAGACTCAAGGATCATATGCCTTGATAGAGTTTCCCTTTCCTCAATGAGGTAAGCTAAACTGCATGGCCCAGTTTTGTCCTTCAGGCATATGTATATGAAGAGGAAATAACGGATAGAAAGTGTATTGTGTTTTTGTAACTGAGCTGTATTTAAAAGAAAGAGAAAAGTGGAGTAATTTCTCATGTCAAAAGGATGACTCTAGTCAAGCAGAGATAGAATGGCATGACTGGGGATGGGAGAATGTGTTGGTGGTGCCCTGAATTTGCGTACTGGCTTGTCTGTTTGCTTGTTAGCTGTACAGCCATACTGGGCCTCGACTCCTTTATCTGTACAATGGGCTGTTGTAATGACAAAGTGAGATCGTGTGCATAAAATGCTCTCCTGCAACGTAGAGTGGGCACTTAGTTAAGGGCACATACACTGTCAAATTTCTTATTCCAAGATTTTCATTTCTATTGAGTATTGTCATCTTTTATAGTTCACTGAAGAGATTAAAATTTATCTCTGGTACTTAGATTTATCTATTTAGCTATGAAATCAAACACAACTATTTGTGTTATTGATGCAACTTCCTGTGTAGCTTTATGCAGATGGGCCAGAATGGTGGCTGGGCTCTGTCTCCTCCTTTATTCTGATGTAAGCCTGACTCTTTTTTTTTTTTTTTAATTAAATTAAAAGAATTTCATTGGGATTTAGCTTTCAAGCTATAACAAGCCTCAAACACAATGTCAGGTCTTGGCAGAACTTGGCAGAACTATTCGGCAGAATTTGGTTTTGAGAAATTAAAAAGGCAAGCTCTAATGGATGGGAAATAACAACCCACAGGAAAACAACTGGTACAATAATACCACAGACGAGCTGGGGTGTGTATTCCCAGAGCAAATAAGGAATAATGTTAAATTTACATTGAATGGGCTTTGGAAAATATTACTAGCTTTTTCTAGAAAAGACAGAATTAGAGAAAGGATTTATTCTTGTGAAATCCTAAGTCTATAAAAACACTCAATTCTCATTTTCCTTCAAAACTTACTTGGGTGGAAGAAAGCGGGTAAATATAATCTTTTCCACGTTTATAAACACAGAATGTTGATTCTTTTTTCTAAATGTTTATTTATTTTTGAGAGAAAGAGAGAGAGAGAGAGAGAGAGAGAGTGAGTGCAAGTGGGGTGGGGAGCGGAGCAGAGAGCAGGAGACCGAGGATCCAAAGGAGACTCCACACTGTTAGTGTACAGCCCAACGTGGGGCTTGAACTCACAAACAATGAGATCATGATCTGAGGCAAAGTCCGGCACTTAACCCACTGAGCCACGCAGGCGCCCCAAGAATGTTGATTCTTACGTTCAAAACTAAGTTGGCCACGGACTCAAGGCAAGAACCAGGCCTCTCTCAATTACCTTCCACTTCTCTTCCTAGTTTTCTAATTGCAACAGCCAGGTCCAATCACCAAACTTAGGAAAGAATCAACCCTCTTAGCGACCAGTTTCACTGATCCTAAAGGATGAAAAGAAGACTTTTTAAAATACTTGCTTTACTCAAGCTTCTTTTCTTTTGGTTTGTATTTCAAACATCATAAACCTCCCTGCTTCCTGATAACAACCAGCAGCACGGCCCCTAACTGGGCCAAGGACATCATTGCGCTTCTCTTTAAGAATGTGACAATGGCCTGGTGGAGCTTTGAGCTTATGCATATTCTATCAATTCCTTTAAAAACTTCTTATAAATGTAAAGGCAAAAATTATCTAATAGATTATAAACACATAATGGATCACTTGTGAAAGGCACCACTGATCCTGGAGTCAAAGAGTGACTTTGGGTCCCACCTGGCATCACAATCACTAATTGTAAAACCTTGGACTGATTACTCAGCTCCTCTGAGCCTTAGTTTCCTCTTTTGTGAAATAAAGGTAATAATAATGCCAGTATTGTTTCAGTCACAGAATATTTTTACCAGGATAGCTGGCTAGGTAGATAGATATGAAAATATATCTGGTAATATACATTAATGTACCAGAGAATACATATTATCATGTATATTACACAAAATTTTAAGAGAGATAAAATATGTTAAACATATTAACCTTACAGTCTGTAAAATAAACACAATTGGGTTTTAATATATTATATTTAATGAGTTCTAAGATGCCATAAGTTTTAATTCACATCATTATTTTAGTTTTCACTATAAGAGAAAAAGACATTGTCAATTAAACTAGGACACAAAGCTAAGATGCATCCTAGTTTCATTGTCATCCTCATTTAATTTAAATATGTGTCATTTCCAGACTTAAGTGTTGTGAAAGTAGCATGGTTCTTAATTCTGTAAAGTGCACATTCAATTTAAGAAGTATAAGTCTAAAAAAATAGTATAAATCTGAGAATAGTATACTGGGAATCAAGAGCCTAGGTTCTGGCATGATAGACTGAGTTAAAAATCTATTTTCTACTCTTTAACCAGCTACATGATCCTTGCTAAGTAGCTATTACTGTTATCATCATAATTATTATTTTTACGAATATTGTTTATGGTATGAGACAACAAGCAATCCCCATAGTAACTTGTGAGTGTTGGTTAGAGAAAATTAACCCTATCCAAGCATATTTAAAATATTTTCTATTGATCACAGATGAACTTGAATGGAAATTTAGTTGATTCAAGGCAACACATCTCCATTTCTGGAGAAACAGCTCAGAGCACTCCTGCTGCTGACAGTGGGTCAGAATCGGATGGATGAAATGTTCATACATACATATGACTACAGTGTGCTAATAAATCATTTCCTCCAAATGGTGCTCCTGTCATCATGTGAAGCAGTTAACAGTGCAACGCTTCTCAGAAAACATTTGGAACAAATGTGCAGTCTTTTAAAAATATATTCTATTTTATCCAAACCAAATACTGTCATGCTCATTTCAATTTTATTCACAATATGTAAAAATATATTCTATTTTTTCTGGGAGGAAAAATACTCAGTTGAAGTCAACTTGTTTTGCTTATTGTGAGCCATACTGTGATATATAAATGATACATAAATTATTTATCAAAAAGTCCAGGATGCAAAAAACTGATTTCACCTTCTTTTCTTTTTGGATTTATGGAAAAGAGCATCTTGCCTCTCTCACCTTGTGAGCTGTGTGGAATAGGCAAATTACTAAAACTCCTGGGCTTCAGATTGGTCACCCTAAAGTGCAGATAATATCAACTCAACATAAAGTTGTGAGAATAGACAGTTAATACAAAGTGATAAAAGTATGTAATAGATACTCAACTATGCTAGTTGTTACCTCTTTCCTCTTAGAATGATGCAGGCTTTATTTTGTTTCCATTTTGGATTCTCCAAAGGGCCGAATCCTTCATTTTGATGTTCCTGGCGACTCATACATGGCAAATCTGAATGAGAATTAGATAGTATGACTTAAAGACTTTTCCCATCTATTTAAAATATGTTTTCAAAATGAACGTTGAGGGAGTTCCCAATATTGGTGGGGAGCAGATCATTGACCCTTTTCAGAAAGCTAGCATTCCACAACAAGTCTAAGCTAAATATCACTTGTCCTCTTATGCCAAGAAGCAGGATTGGGTTTGTTGTTCAAGTTCACACAAATGTGTGCATGGATGTAAAGGTAAACTATGCTCTTAAATTTGGATGGCATTGGCTGACCCTTAGTTGACCTGCTATAGGAAGTTCAAATCAACTGTGTAATGGGAATTTTTGCAATGTCAAGACCCAATGCTCATTCAATATTCTCTGGGCTACTCTGGGGCTTGTAAAAGTTGTAAATTTTTAGATTTTTGATCTCCAGTCTCTAGTTCATCCTTGGTCGTGTGTTGTTTTCTGTAAAATAAAGTCTCTCAGAGTAGCTCTCCCGAGTAACCACAAAAGAATGTTTATGCAGTAAGAACAGTTTCCTTGGACAATTTTTCACCAAGGTCAGCATACGCCTCTAACCTCCTGACATTTTGAACTTCTTAGTGTGACACTTTTTACATCAGTTATCCAGAGAGAAGCAATTTCAGTACAACAGGAATTGGCTTATGTCAAGCTGACAGAGCTACACTGTCAGCTGTGGGAGATTGCTGGTATATAAGCCTTCTTAGAAGGAGCCCCAAAGTTCAGATGGCATTGCCTAATCAGGAAATAAATGACGTTTGTGATTCAGGATCACATTGTAACTTACATAGTCTATGACTAACAAAGTTAAAAAACATGATTCCAAGAGTGTCAATGGTTTCTTCTCAGCGTTCAGCTCAACTCTGTTTTTAATTGCACAGACCTCACTGCCTGAGTATGTCAAATTCACTTTTTCCTTTCCTTTTTGGATGGCAATGCACGGAATGCCCTTGTATAAACACAGCCAGGGCATGAGCACAGTTCTACTTCATTTCCTCAACTCTTTGTTTTGCTATTCCCTCATTGTCCTGCGTCTGCATTCCTTGACTACTGATGGATTCAGTTGGCATCACCCAAGAAGGTGTGTAGAGGGATTCATGAAGTAAAGACCAAGGAAAAAATTCAAGCTTAAAAAAATAATAGCAATAAAGTAGGTGTATTAGTTCAGGTTTTCCAGAATCAATAGGCTGTAATACGCACCACACACACATACACACACACACACCCCATACATATCTCTCTCTTACCTCTATCTATCAACATGTACCTATCAAGAAAGAAAGAGAGAGCGAGGGAGAGAGTTTAAGAAATTGATTCACACCATTGTGTGGGCAAGCAGGTTTGATATATGCTGGGTACGTTGGCAGGCTGGGACCCAGAAAAGACTTGATATGGCAGTTATGAGTCCAGAGGCAGTGTGGAAACATTTCCTTCTTCCTTGGGGGACATTTTCTGTTAATGTCTCCAACTGATTGGATGAGGCCCCTCATATTATGGAAGATAATCTGCTCTCCTCAAAATGTACTGATTTAAATGTTAATCACACCTAAAAAATACCTTCACTGAAACATCTAGACTGGTGTTTGATCAAACATCTGGGTACCACATAAGGTGACACATAAAATAAACCATCATAGTGGGATATTCACCTGAAATAATTGAAAGAGCATTTATGCTCTAAAATTTAATAAATAAAATATATTTTACAAAAACATAATCATGAATGTTTTTAAGTTCATCAAAAATGAGTGTAATAATAGCCAATATTCTGAAAAGAGAGCAGGACTTAGGCCAAGAGATTAACATAAACTCTACTACTCCACTCCTTTGAATTCCACTTTTGGATAATTTATTAGACTTGTCTTTTAAGCCACTTGTGATAATTTTTTCATGTTTTTTTGAGTGCAATTTATGGCTAAAATTCTTTGTTCTGACTCTTGAAAGCTGAATAAAAATATGCATAGATAAAACAAAAAATTTTCATTTCACTTTGTATGTTCATTGCACTCATACTACATATAGCACATATATCTTTCAATATATATGATATTTGTGTCCACAACAGAATTTAAGTGACTATTGGGAATAAGAATAAGCATTTTATGCTTTACTTCATTGACATATTATCTCAATTCTTGATAAAAGATGAGACACACTAAGGAATTAGCTGAATTCCAATGACTCTTCTAAATATTACCTAAAAAGGTGACTTCATTATTTTGTTCTCTGATTAAAAACAAATAATTGTATTTATTTATTTTGAGAGAGAGAGAGAGAGAGAGAATGAGCAGGGAAGGGAGAGAGAGAGGGAGGGGACAGGGGATCCAAAGCAGGTTCTGTGCTGACAGCAGAGAGCCTGATGCTGAGCTCAAACTCACAAACTGTGAGATCATTCATGACCTGAGCTGAAGTCAGATGCTTAACCAACTGAGGCACCCAGGCACCCGGATTCTCTAACTTTTAAAATGACTTTATTAAGCTTTCTTATATGATTTCTAATTGTTGGATGGATTTATTAGACATGTAATCAGCTTTCCTGAATGATTTAAACAACAATCTACCTAGTGGCAGATGACTAGAAAAAACTTAAAGTCCATCCTGTTTATTTCACTAATAACATTTTGAATTAAAATACCACAAATAAATTCATCTGGAGATACTCATCAATGACAAGGTGGGATGAATTTGAATGTGTAAGCAAAGGAGTAGGCGGAGCAAGAAAATCAAAGAAGTGCCACCAAACACAGGATGTGTCATATTTCTGACCCCATTAACTTAAATTGCTGAGCAAAATAAATGCAACTCTTCTCATCTTCAAAGCACTTCATAAAAGAAAACAAAATTAAGTACCATAATACTAGGGTGATTCCTATTTTGCTGATGAAGAAACAGATGAGAAACTCTACTGGCCTTTCTAAGGCAGCGGTTGAGCTTTGACAAAACTGGGATTAAAGGAGGAGCTCCCTGCCCTGTCTTCGCCAGGGCACTTCTCTCCCCAGATCCTGCAAACCGGTACAGATGAATCATCAAGAGAGCTGGCAATCTGGTTACCACATGGAAAGAATCGAGCTGGGGATTCTCCGAGCGTGCGGGGGTGTCGGTTCAGTTTGGATAATGCACCAGGCAGCCGAAATTCAGCAGCACAGGCTCTGGTTAACACAGAAGAAGACAAATAAAACCCTGACAGGAACAAAGAGATGTTCAAGACATTTGCAGTGCCACCCCAGGAAAATTCAAAACAAAGTAATAAAAGGAAAGTCGATCTGTTTGGAGCACTGCTCAGGAATTACAGGCTTTCAGTGCCTAAATCTCCTCCCTGAGGAGAGCTATCAATTCTGAAAAATACACCCAGCTTTAGGATGACTGCTTTCTGAGACAGCTTTCTGATCTGTTGGAATGGGTGGCTTTTCCTTAAGACGTTTTGCTCTTAATTTGCAACATGGAAACAAAATGGCCTTGGGAACTCTGTACACATTCTAGTTTAAGAAAAGCTTTGTCTTATAAAGTCATGGGTGTTTCTTCCATTAACTAGACAGTCTGTAGCTGCTTGGCCACAGAGATATTTCTGTGGCTGTGAAAATTTCTGCCACCATAGACACGCAAAGAACATAGGGCCACATGGCCTGAGCCCATGACACCTCTTGGCCTCACTTCCTTTGCAGCTCTCCAGTCCATACATGAATGTGAAATGAATCACGTTTCAATCAGAAACAAGGTGAAAATTTTAGAGTCTGAAAAAGTTGAACATTTTGCTTGGCTTCTTTCTGAATAAGGCATTTCCTAAGCAACATAGACCAGATCTCACATAAATGTCATTTACCCGGACTGCAGAGAGTAAAATTATCCATTAAGTAAATCGCAGGAACTGTTAACATTTCCCTTGCTACAATATCCAACAATGATTTTTTAAAAATTGCTGGTCTCCAGAAGAAAGATGGCTGAGGTTACTATAGAAGACAAGGGGCGTGTTCCCTTGTAATCTGTAATATTTTCCTAAATTAACAACCAAAAAGATGTCAGAAGCAAACAGGCCCGAGCCAGTATGGTACTGCTACAGGCTTATGAAATACAAGGAATGGACTTGTCACATCATGATTTTCCCTCCCAAGCTACACACCCAATGTCAGCGTGCCTTCTCCCAAGGGTTTCTTAACCTCCTATTTTAGTTATTATTTAGAAAAGTAGATAAAGAAAGGTGGGAAATATTTATGAAACAACTGAAAAAGACTTCTGCTTGTAAGAGTTATTTCTCATTATTTTTCTTTGTTAGTGAGACTAGCAGTGTTCCTGTCTTTCCATTTAGAGACGCCACTGAAGTCAGAGTTGAATGTCCCCTGGAAGAAACATGGTGAGAAAGCCTAATTTCCACAGAGTGGCAGGGAATGGCAGGAACGTGTTGTAGACTCTACAACAAGCTACTATTGCCTTGGCCGTGCCCCTTTGTGGGTGCAAATCACACTGTGTTAATAGTCTATGTAGTCAAATAGTGAAGCTCTAAGAAAGGGGGGGAAACAAATGCATGGGAGTGGAGTTCCTGCTTGCACCGATGTCTGGTCTCCTGGAATGTCAGCTGGTGTTCATTGAAGGATGCCGGCAAGTTCGTGCTGATCAACATTTTCCATACTAACCCCAAATCAGAAATTTTATTTTAGTGTTTCTTGAAGGCATTTTGGCTTGTGCTAGTAACAAACTCAAATACCAAAAGCTCTGGGGAGGAGCACCTTTTAGGAGGAATTTGAGTGCCAGTTGAAAATGAGTCTGTAAGAAGGAAACAAAACAATGCTCCCAGACATGACAGAGACGAGTAGAAAGAAGTGATAGAACACCTAAGACACACCATTGCCTGATTTTGCCCAGGATTAGTTATGTCCAGATGTAGCAGAACTGGCAAACTTTCAGTGGATTACAGGGGATTGAGCTGTCTATTCATTTTCTAGACCAGGGCTTTACTCAGTTAAATGAAAGCCTGAACAATTTGTACAAGGAACATTGCACTTGCGGGGGGGGGGGGGGGGGGGGGGGGGGAGGGGAGGAAAAGAAACACTGTACTAAATGTACTAAAAGAGGGTATAATTCTTCATGAGTTCGTTAATTTGGAAAGATGGGGACTATTATTTTAAGCCATATTTTACAATCTAGAAATGGAAGAGCTCTGAAAAGCATTTCAATGGAGATTTCCATCAAAATGATCAACATAATAGATCTAAATACAAACTGAGAGAACTGAATATACACAGATTGCTCTTAACAGCACCTGCTGGTAGGAAGGAGTGTGCTGATCTATTTTAAAACCAAGTACACATATAAATATTTAATCCTGTAGTATATACTAAACTTTTTCTATTTCTGTGTGAGTTATAATATGAAAACACAGTTGACCCTTGAACAGCAGAGGTTTGAACTGTGTGGATCCACTTGTATTAGGGTTTTTTTTTTCCCTATAAATACACTACAGTACTGCAAATGTGTTTCCTCTTCCTTATGATTTTCCTAATAACATTTTTCTTTTCTCTAGTTTACTTTATCGTAAGAATACAGCATTGATACATACAACATACAAAACGTGTGTTAATCAACTGTTACCGGTAAGGTTTCTGGTCAATAGCAGGCTATGAGTAGTTAATTTTGGGGGGAGTCAAAAGTTTTACACGGATTTTTGACTGCAGAGGCGTCGGCACCTCTAACCCCTGCATTGCTGAAGGGTCAACTGTCAAATAAATAGGAATTTCAATCTTATATTTCAAGGCCAGATTTAGTGGTAACTTTTCGTTTATGCTGTCTCCTATCTTCTCATCTAGCTTGAGTAACTGTCTTCTCTGCACTTTTTGGCCCTCTCTTCAATTTGCTTTATAGTTTGATGCTTGTATGGTTCCCCCACCAGACTATGAATAAGTAAGAATAAGGGCAGAGGACTTACCTTACTCCTTTCTCTCTCTCTTCTTGCTATGCACCTAATACATGCTTAATAAATCGTTTCTTTGTTTTTTTTAAGATTTTAATTTTAATTTAATTTTTTTTAATTTTTTAACATTTATTTATTTTTGAGAGACAGAGACAGAGTACGAGCAGGGGAGAAGCACAGAGAGAGGGAGACACAGAATCCAAAGCAGGTTCCAGGCTCTGAGCTGTCAGCACAGAGCCTGACGCAGGGCTCCAACCCACAAACCGTGAGACCATGACCCGAGCTGAAGTCGGATGCTTAACCAACTGAGCCACCCAGGCACCCCAATAAATAGTTTCAAATTGAATCCATATATTGAATCTATCACCTAACTTAGATAGCACTAAATCATCTAAACTATTTTTAAAATCATAATCATTTGGGCTTATACACTATGCCTTTTCGAATACCTAACTTGGATATCTCATCTGATTTCATTATATCTCTATAATAAAAAACAGACTTTGTTCCTTTTGTGCTTAGCTTTAGAAACTAAAACACAAAAGGGAAATACAAGTGTTTCAAAGAAGGTTAGTGACAGAACGAGCAAATGTATATCAGAATCAGGAACCTGAAGTCCTTCTCAATGGTGTATACAAAAGCCCAAGAGATGGGATTTGCCTGAGTGCCTCTGTCTGGGGTCTCACCCTATATAAATTATTAAGTAGCAACTTTGCTCCCTGAGCAATATCTCACTGATAGCTGCTGTTCAACACACTCAATAGTAGAATAAAAAAGCATACAAGTGCTATTTACCTTTGACTCTTCGGAGAAGCTGTAGGCTACAACCAGATCAAATGGCTAAGTCTCAGAGAGTTCCTAGCAAATTTGGGCCAAGTTAAGTTGAAAGAAAAGATGGCCAAATGGAGCAAGATTAATGGACAGCTTTTGTCTCCCTATTTTTTCCTTCTAATTTTGTTTTCTAAAAAATTTTACCGGTTTACTTAAAAATTCTTTTAAAAAATGGATGGAAAAAGATAACATAAAATAAAACAGACAGAATATGAATTTTAAAATAGTAATTAAACATTGTCAATGCCAATGCAAACAACTTAAGTTTTTAAGAAAAATAAATAACCTTGGGAATGCAAGCTGGTGCAGCCACTCTGGAAAACAGTATGGAGGTTCCTCAAAAAACTAAAAATAGAACTACCCTATGACCCAGCAATTGCACTACTAGGTATTTATCCGAGGGACACAGGTGTGCTGTTTTGAAGGGACACATGCACCCCAATATTTATAGCAGCACTATGAACAATAGCTAAAGAATGGAAAGAGCCCAAATGTCCATCAATAGATGAATGGATAAAGAAGATGAGATATATATACATACAATGGAGTATTACTCGGCAATCAAAAAGAATGAAATCTTGCTATTTGCAACTATATGGATGGAACTGGAGGGTACTATGCTAAGTGAAATTAGAGAAAGAAATAAAATTAAAAAAAAAAAGAGAAAGAAAAGAACCTAGACTGGGGAGAAAAAAAGGAATATAGGACATTACTGGGATAGCAGGGAAAATTTTAATATAGACTATAAAAAAATAATAAAATAAATAAAGGTCAGAATGGATATCTCTTGTTTTTGTGGGACCAGCTCCACTCCCCACCCTTTTTTTCTGGTATCATATACTGCTGTTTTATTCCTGGGCTTAGGGCTTTATTTAGTCATTTAACAAACACTGTATGGTTTTTATGAGTGCCAGGCACCATTCTAAGCATTTGAGAAAGTTAACTTAATATCAACAGCAACCCTACAAGATAGATACTATCATTATTTCAATCTGAGAAGGAATTGAAGCATAGAGAGACTACATAATTCGTCCAAGTTTACACATCTCATGAAACATGAAGCTGGAAGATGAGGCATCATTACTGACTGTATTTTGTCCTATGAAGCTTTATCTCCTTCAAGAAGTGTGCCAAACAGAAGCTGATGGATTCTCTAACTCATCATGTTGTCCCTCCACTTAAATGTGTAGTGCATGTTAATAGAAGATATTAGCACAAGGAAGCGAGATCTATTGATGCCCCTTTGCTGTGAAGGCCTACAGGTCTCTCTCATTCAGTAGCCCAGAGTGAACCTTCACTTCTACTGGGAGCCAGGCCATTCCATGAATGATGGTGTTTCAGGCTTGTGAGGCCTGGAACATGTTGCTTAGTGGGAGGCAGGCTTCTTGTCTTCTACACACATTTGGCAAGGACACCTCATTAGGTAAGACTGCCACTGTTTCTCTGCACCATATTTATGGTTTTTACAAGAGTTATTCTAAGGTTTGGCAGATATGAAGAAATATTTTATAAAGCAAGGCTTGTAGTGGGCAAGACCTCAAATGAAATTTCTGGAGTATATCTAAAGTACCTTCAAATTGCTGTTCATTCTAAGGTGATTTAATGCCTCCCCCTCCACCCCTCATTGGTCATATTCATCAGATTTAGATGAAAAGTAAAGTCTTTAGGCCATGGTACCATTACCACATTGTAACTCCTGAGTTTTAAAAAATCAAAGTACATTTTAGCTGCTCCTTAAAGCCTAAGCAGCCTGAAGAATATTTAAGTTTATCTCATCTTTAGCAAATAGCACCTAATTTTTAGAAAGTCCTCTCTTCACTGGCCAATGTAAATCCTATAATATCATTTTTAATAGCTTGCAGTTAACACCCTGATGCTTATGAATGGAAGGTTTCATAAAAGTACGTTTGGGGACATGTAGTGAAGTGCCAAATGTCCACTAAGAATTAGCTCTTTATTCAATCATTATTATTTTATTGTTAGCTTCATTGGACATTTATACCCAACAGTCACTACATAAATCTAGAAATTAATAAAAGAGAACCTCAACACAAAAGAGTGATCATTTTACATGTCTTTGTTCTGAAGCTGATTTAATGTCCCTGGGTATATAAGAGTCGTTTTATGAACAGCTTCTGTGGACTATTTCCAATGTCACCTAGCATATTTTACACTTTAACATACATCTGATTTAGATTGTCTCCACCTGATTAAACATCTTAAAAAAAAAAAAAAAAAGAGTAGTTTAGGATTGCCTCTCTCTCCCAAACTAGAAAAGTAAATATTTCCATTTAAAGGAATTATAGCATATTAAAATAAGCAAGTTTTAAAAGTTCAATCAATTTTGTGGTGCTTTCTGCAAGCTAGTCATAAAATAAAGGTCAGTCTTTCAGAATTTATTGGAAATCACAATGCCCTTTCATCTATGATAAAGAGATAAAAAAGCCAACTTTACTATCATACATATAGATGTTCTTGAAAACTGTCCAATAAACCTTTCATTTCATAACTAAAATCACAATTTAAATATTTTCAAAGAGCTCCCTATTTTGTTTTTTAATTTTTTTTTTTTTTTTTTTTTACCATTTATTCATTCTTGAGAGACAAGCTTGAATGGAGGAAGGGCAGAGAGAGAAAGACACACAGAATCCAAAGCAGGATCCAGGCTCTGAGCTGTCAGCACAGAGCCGATGTGGGGCTTGAACGCATGGACTTTGAGATCATGACCTGAGCTAAAGTCGGACACTTAATCGACTGAGCCACCCAGGCACCCCTAAAGAGCTCCCTATTTTGAAGAATAATAAGTCAATATTCTTGTAAAAAATCATCTTTTGAGATACTTGTTTTGCTAGATTATATTTTAGCAAGATGGGATAAACTAGTATATAGTTTTACTAATTGCAATCACATGAAAACAAAACAGTAAGCAATAAATGATATGAGTTTGCAACAACAAAACTTACCCGGACAAATTGATTGTTTCTCTTGAGAGAAATAGAGGAAACACTGGTGACCATTTGCAATGGACTCTTCAAGGCACAGTTATCAATAAGCTGACAAGGCTAGAGAAATATTTTAAGTGGTGTAAGCAAAACCTCATTCTAGATTGCTTTGGTCTACTAATACTTAAACTTGGTATACTAACAGCTTTTGTTTGCATAGCTGTCTTTCTACATGAAATTAAAAACACATTTCTCACGTATAGTATCTCATGAAAACATTTTCCAACACTTGGAATTGTAAACTTCACTATCACCTTGATTTCCTCAGTTTTTCATTGTCCCTCTTCACTCTCAATTTTACTCTACCTTTTCCTTCTCCTTATGTTTGTGTTTTTCTTATAGACAAATACATGTGAGACATAGGTAGTATCTCAGAATAAAAATACTTCTCAAGAACTAATGAGCTAGACTAACCTAATGATAAGTGGAACAAAATCTACTTCCTGCTTGATTTTTTTGGGGCCTTGCAAAAATCATCCTATTTATACCACTGTATATTTACATATATCACTGTATATTTACATATACCACTATGTTATTATTTTGAAAAATGTTTATTATTTATTTTTGAGAGAGCGCAAATGAGGGAAGGGGCAGATAGAGGGGGACAGAGGATATGAAGCAGGCTCCATGCTGACAACAGTGAGTTCAATGTAGGGCTTGAACTCACGAACCATGAGATCATGACCTGAGCTGAAGTTGGACACTCAACTGACTGAGCCACCCAGGCACCCTTGTATATTTGTTATTTTAAAGAATTGCTTTATAAGGTTTTTTTGTTGTTGTTGTTTTGTTTTTAGCACAATCTTAAGTCTGATGCAATTCTATCAAATTCTAATGTCCTAGCCCAAAAAGATGTAGTTTGCCATTTACTCAATTTACAAGCATCAATATTGCATTCTCTATATTGCATTTTCTCTTGCCAAGCATTGTACTTGTGACTGGAGATATCAAATCAATATGACATGGACTTCACACTTGTGGAGTTCAATCTAAGTGGGGGGAAATGGGGATGGGGATGAAAATTATAAATAAATAACTGCACTGCAATACAGAAATCACATACACATTAATAAAAGGAGTTGTTGGGGACATAAGGCAAATTATATATATCCACAACTAATTAAGACATAATACTCAACATTACATTGTCAAGGTGGAAGGAGAGAAATTGTATATGATGAAAATCCAAAAGCCATATGAGTTACAAATCAAGCATGAGATAATAATTTACCATGATGATAAAAAAGAATTATAGTTCAGGAATATAAATGGAAATAGAATAATTAGAAACCATGGGATAACCCTTCCATGAGGTAAACTCTTCATCATATTCAATGTATGTCAGTCCTTTATTAGGCATTTATTACAGCCCAGTTTTGGGTTTAACAACTTAAGTGAGATTTAGAGAACTTGAATGAGATGTAAAGAAAAAACAAACATAGGTACATTCAAATATGAGAAAGTCCATGTGGTCAGAAATGCTTAAGTAAATTGAAATTATTTGTATTTGAGAAGGGACTAGGAGAGTAAATACTTGTTACTTAAAAATACATGAAAACTTGTAGAAAATAATTAGTTCTCTATATTATAATCAGAGCAGAGAAGAAACATTTTTAGATGGGTGCAGAAGAAGTTGAGTGTTCTGAGTGAGAAGAACGAGTTCTGAGAGTGGGCGATAAGAGTGACTGAAGAAGCACAAGAAAAATTAAAGTTGAGAAATAGTTCTGGGAGAAAAGGCTGAAGTAACAATACTGGTTCAGCTGCAGGAGCAAAAGCTACACTTTGGTTGGCATGACAAGAGACTAGAGGACAGCTCATCCATTGTCCCGTTCCCCTCCTCCCTACCAATGACAATGCTGTAATGACATAAATGATAATGAAACAGTTCTCTACTCAGTCCAGATGTATCCCAGTTAGACAGAATGACTTCAGGATTCCAGGTTCCATATTTTCCCAAGGACAGAAATGTGAGAGTTGGAGGTGAGGTGAACAGTTTCCTCTGGGCTTTAGTGAGAGATTCAGTGTGTCAGCAATGATGAAGAAGCTATAGTTCTGTCCATGTGGTTCCTTTGTTTATACCAGACCCCCGAAGGGATGGGGCCGACCACAGAGGCCTGGCCATGGTTGGGCAGGAGAGTGAACCTGGAACCTGAAAGGTGAATATCTGAATTTTTATTGGAAAGCCTACTTGAAGAAATTTCAAAATAAAATAAAAACACAATGTGGTCAAACTAAAGATGTTTGCTGGGGCTGAGTCTGATTTGTGAGGGTATCCATTTGTGATTTCTGGTTTAGACTCATTTCTGTTTTGAAGGAGGAGGATTGAGTACATGACCCCTCATAGGGCTTTGCAGCCAGATACATTTCCACAATCAATGACTCTTCCAAAGTCTTCTGGTCGTTCCAAGTCATCAGCACCAGGTTTTTTCCCTCTCACAATTGAACTTCACTGGGGCAAAAGGGGAAGAGTAATCAATACCAGCTGGTTTTCTTTCACAGGTGCATTATGCTGTGGCATCGGAACAGAAATTCTGTGAGGAGGGTGAGCAACTGGCGTCCTAACATGAGGGAGTTTGGTTCTACCTCAGAAAAATCCCTGGAGAAAGTCCTGACTGCACTCAGGAGTTTGGATTAAGTGGCTTTCGGCATTTCATTCCAAGCTATGATTCAGTAGTTCTAAGCTGTTTCTGATGATGTGTCTTATTTTCTGTCATTATAAGTATTCTCTCCTACCCTTAAAAGACATTCTCTTCTGCCTTCAAAAAAGAATTATGCTTACCTCCCCCACAAAACCTCAAAAAGTGAATACAAAGAAACTTTGCAACTCCTCCCAAATGGACAATGATCCTTGAGTGTTTTGTCTATGGATTTTTAAAATCATTGGATTGACTAACATTCCCAAATGATGCAAGTCTCCACCACTAAAGGTTTAATTCATACCGAAAATGTTGCCATTATTTTGGATAATGATATATAATTAAGTCTGCTGACTGTTCTCATGCTTTTCTATCAGTGATTCATGGCTGTTGTCAAAAAGCAGCTGCATATCAGGGCTCTTTTTGTTAAAGCCCTTGTTTGAAATACCCAACAAACAGGGTTTTCTTGATTTATCAGATTGTCCAGGTAGTTCATGTGCTTTTGCAAAAACCTGAATCTATGCCAGTTTCCATTTATATCTATTACAAGTCTTTTCTTTTTTCTCGAAATGTTTATCATGTTACTACAAAATATAATAAAAAGCACAAGATAAGACTGGTTTACACTAAACACATTTATTACTGCATATTCCACAAAGCAACATTGTAGAAGAAAACAGGCTATGAGATCTGTGATCTGTTCCCCAAAGCCATGTGTTGGTACTCTAGTGGAATCTCCCACTTTTCCGAAGAGAAAGGATATGTAGAGTGCCTTGCTCCAAAGGAGTTGATCTTCCCAGTGCTATTGTAACTGCAGATTCAAGTAGCATATGCCAGTTTCTCCTCACATAAACTGCTCAAATAACGAATGTCTATTCCTTGGGTAGCAGGCTAACGCATCAGATTAGTGGAACTCAAAAACCAAAGCCAAACTCCAGTGTCACCTTTTTTCTGTGGCACCGGCTGTACTTAGAGAGGACAGCAAACCAGAGGACTTGTTCTAAGAGAAAGGATTTACTAGCTTAGATCCTTAGTATTGAGTAAAAAGGAACCTACATAGAATTCAGATAATATAAACACATTAAAAGAGTAATTTGACTCCTCACAATTTAATGTAATGGCATACTCCTCCACCCCCCCAAAATTACTTTGCTCCCTTCAAAAGGGATTTTTCAACCTCAAAAAGTCCTTTCTGACTGTTCAATATGTATCTCACAAAACACAGCTGCTTTTCAAAATTACTGTCGGCGACAAGACAGAGGTATTTGTTTTCATAGATCTGGGAGTAGAAAGCAAAAAGGGAAAGTATAGGGACTCACGTGGTTTTCCACTTGAGGGGAAAAAAAGAGTTTGATCATGAAAGGGGGATCTGTTTTCCCTAGACCCTGGATAGTTTCTTCCAGCTTTGGCT
Organism: Puma concolor; assembly: GCF_028749965.1. NCBI lineage: Eukaryota > Metazoa > Chordata > Mammalia > Carnivora > Felidae > Puma > Puma concolor. Next base: position 111,310,054 of record NC_141671.1, read on the forward strand.
TGATTTTTATAATGAATAGTTTAAACCCAAATTACAAGTTTGAATTAAGAGCTCTTAATCTAAAATCCTTTTAGTCCTAGCAAGAAATAATTTCAGGGATTCATGTACTGTTGAAATAACTAGTCATATATTTTATTATGGTTAATCACAGCTACTATTAAAAGACAGGTAGTAATATACGTTTTCCCCTGCTAAAATCAGCTGGTGAAACTGTGTTTCTCACACAGCTGCAATGTTCTTGCTAATTATCTAATCACTGGGACAAAGACTTACAGGACCAGGCAGGTTGAGGCGGCTCCTGTTGCAAGGGTTCCGAATCAAAGTCAGAGTTTTGTAGACAGTGTGACCTATTTATCATTAAATATGCTGAGTTATTCTAGCTGCTGCCAGTTTTGAGAGTCAGTGCTATTATTTCTCTGTTTGAATATATGCTGTTAATTGAAACACAGGCAACAACATTCTCAGGGATGGAAAATGATATTCATGGGCCTTCTCCTATAATCCTTTCTTTTATTACCATCTAGTTGCATCTATCAACACATTTATTACTGTCACTAAAGTAATCCTTGAACACCCAAGAACAGTCAAGTATTATTTGCATTTTGTAGATGAATAAAACAAGATACCACTAAATCAAATGGTATCATCCGAACACAACTAGTTCAGTGGCATAATCTACTTTCTTTTTCTTTTCTTTTCTGTTCTTTTCTGTTCTTTTCTTTTCTTTTTTATTTTGGAGAGAGAGTGGGGGAGACAGGCAGTGGGTGAGAGAGAGAGAGAATCTTAAGCAGGCTTCATGCTCAGCAAAGAGCCCAATGTGGGGCTCAATTCCACGACCTTCGGATCATGACCTGAGCTGAAATCAAGAGTCAGATGCTCAACCTACTGAGCCACCCAGGAGCCCCTAAACTACTTTGTTTCTAATTGACCTCTTTATAGATGTGTGTGGTTCACAATATATACTAATACTTTATGTGTTTCTGAATCTTTCATACTTTTGGTATATCTTTAGTAGCTTCTTTTTTGTCTCGTGGGAGGAAAACTTGGTCAGTGCAGTGATTCTCAAACAGTAATGTTCGTAGGAATTGCCTGACGAGCATGTCCATATGTGGATACCAGGGCTCCCTATACCAACTCAGTAGATCTGTGTTGGGACCCAGGAAGTGGTAGTTTTCACACATATCCCAGGTGATTCTGATACAAGTATCAGAATCAGAATCACAGACAGTATCTTGCTTAACCCCTATCTAGCGACAGTACTGGATGAAGAAGAATTATTGAGCTTATTTCTTTACTATTTGGTTTCCTGGAACATACAACACCATTTTAAGCTTTGGCTTATTTTGTTTCCATAAGATGGAAATTTATTGTTTGTAAAATGCTTGGAGGGGCGCCTGGGTGGCGCAGTCGGTTAAACGTCCGACTTCAGCCAGGTCACGATCTCGCAGTCCGTGAGTTCGAGCCCCACGTTGGGCTCTGGGCTGATGGCTCAGAGCCTGGAGCCTGTTTCCGATTCTGTGTCTCCCTCTCTTTCTGCCCCTCCCCCGTTCATGCTCTGTCTCTCTCTGTCCCAAAAATAAATAAACGTTGAAAAAAAAAATTAAAAAAAAAAATAAAATGCTTGGAGGTTATAAGTTTGAATAAGTTGTGAAATTTTCCTAGTGCAGCAGATCCACACCATGGTATCTGTTTTGTGCCCTTGAAAAAAACTCCAGTTTGATTGCCATTTATGGAAGATAGTTTAAGAGTATCCTCCTGTTAAGATCAAATAGTATCAGGAAGAACACTGGAACAAGAATTAGATATGGCTGTGCTTTAACCGTGACTTTAGCTGTGGCTGGCTTGTTTTAGCATTTAGAAACAGGGAAAATATAAATGTACTCTGACTACCCTAAATGATCATTGAACATACCAAAGAAGATAATGCATGTTCAAGTAACTTATAAATGGTGCTTTGCTATACAGTTATAATAATGGCACATAAATACTGAACACAGGCAGAAACACCCTGTTTAAGACTTTTTAAGGACTTGTTGAACAGAGAGAAGTCTTACCAGGAACATATGGGAACTCCTGGTTTGGAAAAAGCTGCTCATAAATAATCAAAAAAGGAATTGAATGTGTGGGAGATAGAGAAGTGCTTTCCTATGGCTATTTCTCAAGAATAGACTCACATAGTGTTTATATACTTAGTGGGAGTGTGTTATTAGAAAGCTGGACTATATGTGATCATGACCTTCATTTGGGAAAAACAAGAGGTAAGTAGATGACTGTGATATTACATTTTACTTTCTCTTTCCTGGGCCTCAGCCACAGTGAAGCTCTAACTCAACTCTCCTCCTTCCCCCTTCCCCCAGCTCCTCCTGCCCTCCCTTTCTGTCCTCCTACTCCTCCCCCCTCTTCTTCTTCTCTTCCTCCTTCTCTTCCTCCTTCTCCTTCTCCTCCCCCTCCTCCCCCTTCTTGTCCTTCTCCTCCTTCACCTTCTCCTCCTCTTTCTCCTTCTTCTTCTTCTTCTTCTTCATCTTCATCTTCTTCTTCTCCTCCTCCTCCTCCTTCTTCTTCTTCTTCATTTTCATCTTCTCCTCCTCCTCCCCCTTTTTCTTCTTCTTCTTCTTCTTCTTCTTCTTCTTCTTCTTCTTCTTCTCCTCCTCCTCCTCCTCCTCCTCCCCCTTTTTCTTCTTCTTTTTCTTCTTCTCCTCCTCCTCCTCCTTCTCTTTCTTCTTCTTCTTCTTCTTCTTCTTCTTCTTCTTCTTCTTCTTCTCCTCCTCCTCTTCCTCCTCCTCCTCCTCCTCCTTCTTCTTCTCCTCCTCTCCCTCCTTCTCCTTCTCCATCTTCTCTTTTTCCTCCTTCTCTTTCTCCTTCTCCTTCCTCCTCCTCCTCTTCTTCTTGTTCTTCCTCTTTCTCTTCTCTCCTCTCCTCCTCCTCCTTCTTCTTCTTTTTCTTCTTCTTCTCCTCCTCTCCCTCCTCCTCCTCCACCACCTCCTCCTCCTCCTTCTCCATCTTCTCTTTTTCCTCCTTCTCTTTCTCCTTCTCCTTCTCTTTCCTCCTCCTCCTCCTCCCCTTTTTCTTCTTCTTCTTCTTCTTCTTCTTCTTCTTCTTCCTCTTCCTCTTCCTTTTCCTCCTCCTCCTGTTAACCTGTACTTTATAGCACAGGTTACTTTGTGTCACCTGCCACCCCCAAATTCACATGTTGAAGCCTCACTCCCAATCTGACAGTTTTAGAAGGTGAGGCCACTAGAAGGTGATTACGTCATGAGGGTAGAGCCCTCATGGATGGGATTAGTGCCTTTATAACAGAGACCTTGGAGGTCTCTCCCTTCCCCCACTTGGTCATGTAAGGACACAGCAAAAACAGCTGTCTGTGAACCAGGAGGTGACTCCTCACCAGACACTAAATCTGTTGGTGCCTTGATCTTGGACTTCCAGCCTCCAGAACTGTGTGAAATAAATTTCTGTTGTCGTTTATAAGCTACCCAGTCTATGATGTTCTGTTAGAGCAGTCTGAATGGACTAAGACAACCTGCCTGATGGTAATGCCTGTTTCTGAGGAGAATGGCCTCTGGAAGAGCATATAGGTTGTATATCACTATGAACTGCCAGCCATACCATACTTCTGGCATGTAAAACGTTTTGACTGAAGTATTAGTAACCATGAGTATGATTGAGCACACATGGAAGCAGCATCTTTGGATGATTTGAAGTTATTCAAATAAGCCTTGAAAACAGAGAGAACTGATTGCGATAAGCAGAAATATATAACTTCCTAAGGACAACTTTTCATTCCTGGAGAGGACAAAAATAAAAATATGAATGACAAATCTTTATGAATTTTTCTTTTGCCTTCAATAACTAAAACTTGTGGTACTTTGCATTATTATGATGATTTTTACAATCATCTAAAACCTTTAGATCTTTGCTCTTGGTGAAAAAATTAAATTGGGATATTGATCTACTTAAAAGTTTTGATGCAGACTGATATTATATTAAGGGGAATACATGTTAAATTTTAGTTAAATTTAAGTCTGGCACTGAATAATGAACTTGCACAAGGAATTTATTTGGATTTTTCTTTTAAGATTAAAAAGTGATAATTAGCTAGAAGACATGTGTAACTGCCAAATAAGACAGACAATCTTTGATGCAGTTTTCTTTGGATGAAACATAACCACCATAATAGCCAGTAGCAGATGATGAGAAAGTCTGGGAAATGTTGTCCAACCACTTATGAAAATAGGTACTAGCATTGCAGACAAGTAGATCCATTTTTTACCAAAGAAATACTCTCCTTTCATAGAACTGTTGCCTAATTCTTGCCAACGTGTCTTTATTAGCCTGAACATAGCTTGAGGTCTAATTTTAAACCAACTTTTAAAGAAATATTTTATTTTTAAAGTAATGTCTACACCCAACATGGGGCTTGAACTCACAACCCCATGATCAAGAGCTGCCCGTTCCACCAACTGAGCTAGTCAGGTGCCCCTGATTTTCAACTAATTGTTGATTACTCTCAGGTGTTCCATTTTTGGATGGGGTATAAAGGTATATCATGGGATGGAAGTGCTCAATTATTGTAAATCAAATTACAATAATTCCTAAATTTACTTCACTTTATTTTTCTGCACTTAATTTTTAGAAGGAAAAAAGCATATAATAAAAATGCAATCTCAGGTGATGAATAATCATGGAAAGTAATTTCTAAGGCATATTTTGAATCATTTACAGATTCAATCCACCTTTCTCAACTAAGAAAACTGGATTCAACCCTTGCAAGGGATTATTAATATTTGGCAAGATGACGTAGTTTAAAATTAAGAATTATTAAGAAAAGTTTGTCTTTAATTTGTCAGATCTTTGAAAGGTAGGACCTTGTCTCCCATTTCCCCCAATGTCTCCTAAAGACTTTCAAAGTGCTGTACGTGTAAGGAAACACCCTGGTCATCTGGCAACCACGCTTCTGACACTCAGGAACATCAATCAGAGAAGCAAACCACTAAGAATTATAAACACATAAAATAAATGATTTATTGTAGGGATTTGATCTTATAAAATAATTGTGGGAGCTATTGTTTCTGTGTCTGGTGCTGCAGTCTGAAGTTCACATGGCAGGCAGTCAGGAAGGGTGGATGAACATCAAATTGGTAAAGCAAGGAAAAGCTTGAGCCTGTGAAGCTAAGCCAGAAACCACAAGGAAGGATTGGAACTCTTGTCAATCTCTCTCTCTCTCTTTCTCTCTGTTTCTCCAAACTTCCAACTTCTAGGATGGGGCCATTTTACAAGAGAAACTGGACCTTTTGTCTGGGAACTAAACATGCACTTGGCCCAGAAGTGAGAGAAACTGAATCAGAAAATCCAGCAGGAGCTGTAAATGTTGAGGGCCCAGCGGCTGCCTCCTGCCAGCTATCCAAGTCAGCAGATAAGTGGCAACGTGTGTATGAAATGCAATAGTGCCTTGTTCCCTGCACCAGCCTCTTGAGGAATATGTTTCTCTTTGATTTCCACCTTCCAAATCTCTTGCAAGACATTCCTTGTGGCTCATGTTAACTTCCAACTATGCAGGGAAGGGAGTTCTAAGAACTGAAATTCTAGCCTAATTAAATTAGGATAATATAAATCTATCATAGCTTATTTTGTAATTATTTTTTAAATGTTTATTTATTTTTGAGAGAGAAAGAGCATGGGTTGGGAGGGGCAAAGAGAGATGGAGACAGTATCTGAAGTAGGCTTCAGGCTCTGAGCTGTCAGCACAGAGCGGGATGCGGGGCTTGAGCTCATGAGCCATGAGATCATGACCTAAGACAAAGTGGGACGCTTAACTGACTGAGCCACCCAGGTGCCCTATCATAGTTTAACCTTAGTTAACTTGGCACCCAAATATATCTCTTTTAACTATACTTAAATTCCAAAAGAAGACAATGAGAAAATCTTACCTCACCTAAAAACACAAGTACCCATTATACATCTGGAAGCACACTAATGCTCCCCCTAATAAAGATATAAGCTCCTTCACTTATCTTTCAGTGATTTGTATTTCTTTTCTAACTGAACCACATTTCCTCTTTCATATAAAGCAACTTAAATATTAAGCCATAATGTTAACTACTCATCATTCCCAAAGGTTCTAGGCCCTAAGTAGTCCTGCCTATATTGGATTATGGTTTTTTATCTCCTTGGAAGCTCTAGGAGGCATCCCAGGAGATTGTCTACATTCCAGAAATATTAGTCTTTCCCCTCATTTGTATAGTTATAACTCAATTTTCTCTAGATTTTAAGATCAATCATCTCATCTGGTACTTGTTAATTCTTTCAGGTAAGAAGTATAAGAAATTTAAGTAAATTTAAATTTATCATTTAAGAAATGATAAAAGTCTCATTTTCCAGTTTAACAGAAACATTTCTGTGTTTCACTGGTAGAAGCTTTCCTCTTTTGGTAATTAAGGGAGGTTCAACAGAGGTTGAAGTGTAAGGACAGGAAACAAAAATATCATTAGTGGATCACCAGTAGTAATTGTTAGAGCAGCCACTCCCTTGTATGCCCCTTGATTCCCAGATCTCTAAATCCTGCCTAGGGGACAAAAAGTATCCTAAGCTTATCTATGAACAAGGGTATTTTTCCATTCAGGAAGCCATTGGCCACCTGGCTGGTGCCATAAGCGGGTCTTCAAAAGTCCCTTCTACTATTTGTCTAGCCAAACACTTCAGGGTGACAGGGAAGATGGTAAAACCAGTGAATTCAATGAGCACAGACTTATCATCATGTATCAATGGCTGTAAAACGGGTTTCTAAGTCAGAACTAATGCTGAGAATAATGCATTTTGTATGTCCAAGGATGATGGTTTTGACAGAAACAATGCGGGGGAAGGAAAGCAGGTTTATATCCAGTATAAGCTTTATAGCAGTGAGAATAAAACACTGCCCCCTTGCATGATGGAAGTAGTTCTATGCAATTAATCTGCCACTAAGTGACTGGCTGATTCCCCTCCTCCCCAGTGAATGGTGACATATTGGAGACTCAGTGTTGGTTGGTCTGTTGTTGTCAAATTGGGCTTTCAGCAGTTGCTGTGCTCAGATTAGCCTTAGAAAGTGGAAACCTATGTTGCTGAGCCCATTCATAACTTCTATCCCTGGTACCATAAGTGCTTTTTCATGACCTCATTGGGTAAGTGTGGGGATGGTTGGGAAAAGAAGCTAACTGTGGTACACGTAATGGGTCATCTTATCTACTGCTTATTAAGATCCTTCCCCACTGAAGTTTCTCTTTGGCGAGCATACACATGCACAGCTTCACATCCTATGCACATCCAGAGAGGTCTAACCACAAATGTCTTCCTCAGGCCTCCATACTACCAGTTTTTCAGTTGTGTTGTTTCCAACTGCCTGGCAATTCAACCAAGTCATTAGCTGCTGCTGCTGCTGCTGCTGCTGAGGCAGTTTAGGTCCATATTTCTGGCAATCTCCCATTCTAGGTAAAATGAACAACCAAGTGTATTGCTCAAAGCAGTGTCCACAGAACTATCTTACAAGGATGTAAGGTTAGAGCTGTAATGCTATAGTTGTCTACTTTCAGGTAAAGCCAGTATATTATGCAGAATCATCTACAACCCAGGCCCCAACATTTCCTTCCTCAATTAGCTAATCACAGGAAACTCCCCTTAAAGTCATAGGTGAGGTTGAGAAGGAGGCTATGTGGCAGAAATACAGGTCATGAGCATTTGTACCACTTACTTATGCAACTTCTTTGTTTTCAGGACCTAATCAAGTCATATCTTGGATATACAACTTTCATATAATAATGGAAGAGTGCTGTGTCTGCCCAGATTTATGGTTTAGTAGAACATAAAATCCTTGATAAGCACTCAAGTCTTAGGGTAACTTCGTGGCCATTGTTCAAGGGTTCAGCCCCTGTTAAAGGTTAGAAGCAGGTGTGAATCTGATTTTTTTTTTTAATTTTTTTTCAACATTTTTATTTATTTTTGGGACGGAGAGAGACAGAGCATGAACGGGGGAGGGGCAGAGAGAGAGGGAAACACAGAATCGGAAACAGGCTCCAGGCTCTGAGCCATCAGCCCAGAGCCTGACGTGGGGCTCAAACTCACGGACCGCGAGATCGTGACCTGGCTGAAGTCGGACGCTTAACTGACTGCGCCACCCAGGCGCCCCCTAAGAGTATAGTAGTTGTGGTTTTCTACTGGAAAAGGTATAGTTTTGGTCCAAAATCCTAATGGTTTGTACTGTACTTCACCTCTAAGGACCGTCAAAGCCCCCCGCCATTCATACATCTTTGTTTGCCATGAATGATTTAAGCACCTTCAGTTCTGTAAGGTCATACAGTCCAAATGGCACTGAGGCTTACATGGCAGCCTGGGCATGTTGCAAAGTCTTCTTCTGTTCTGGACCCCACCAAGCATGGTCAGCTTTTCAGGTTGCTCTGTAAATGGGTTGTAATGTCACCTTCAAATGAAGTATAGTAAAACCTTGGTTTGTGAGCATAATTTGTTCCTGAAACATGATTATAATCCAAAGCACTTGTATATCAATGTGAATTTCAAGAACCATTGACTCAGTTGTGATCATGTGATGTTTGGGATCACGTAATGCTCCTGTTGCAAGACATGGCTCGTTTATCAAGTTAAGATTTATTAGAAATGTTTGCTCATCTTGCAGAACACTCACAGAACAAGTTACATACAATCCAACGTTTTACTGTATATGTTGTCTTCAAAATTCGAAGAGGTTTAGTAGCATTGTGTCTCCTTCTTAATGGTAGGGGGAGCCAGACACAGCAACGTGTAAGTCATTCTGAAAGGGATATGTCCCAGACAACTGACTCACAGAAATTTTGCTGGTTTTTTGTAGGATTTATTTCTTACCTATTGGCACCCAATTGTTTCACTCATGTGTCTGGAATCATCACTACTTCCTGCTCACTTAATCCAATCAGTATGATACCATCAATGTAATGCACCAGAGTGAAATGGGAGGTGATCAAGGTCCCTCATATATGGCTGAGAAGTTGATATAATCCCGAGTTAGGACAGTGAAGGTGTACTAATGATCCTGTCACTACCTCCAGGCTTCCACCTTTCAGTAATGGGGCATCCTGCAGGAGAAGCTAGTGTGCTTTGATATGCACCTGGTTTAGGATTCAGAGAAGCTCTGAAAATGGGTGGGAAAATGTCTCTCTGAGCCTCACTTGTTGCTCATGAAGGAACAGGCATATGGAAGCTCCATTCTTGTAACAGAGGTCAGGTGGCAAATGTCTCCCAAGGAACGGTTTTCAGGATCTCTTGAAAACATCACTGAACATAGCTAATCTAAACTTCCTAGTAATATTTACTTGTATAAAACAGTTCTATCCTCAGTAACTTCAGTTTAAGTATATTACATTTTGTCTAATTTCAATCTGGTTTTTCTATTTATTATGTATAATAATAGCTACCATTAGTTTTTATTATTATCAAAAATTAGGACATAATTAAACATGTAACATTATAAACAATATTTAAAATGCTGGACAAAATGGTTTTTAGTCTCCTTTAAGGCAAACTCTTCCTTAAAGTATATTTAGTCGTACCTAGCTTAGGTTACCAGACATTTTATTTTCCCCATTTTTTAAATAAACAAAATGTGATTGGCCACTACTTTGAGGCAGAAGAGAGTGTAAACATAATTAAAAGAAAAAAAATATTAAAGTCCTAATTGTTTTACGTGAGGTATTTGATTGCTTGTAGAAATTACTGTTCTCCTTAGCTAAATTTGTAAGGAGATTCAAACAATATTGTTTGGAGCTAGAGGGAGATTTAGAGAGAACAAAAAAAGATTGAGGGTGGAGAGGAACCTAGATACAAAAAGTTGTATTTATTTTTTATGGTGTTGATGAGTAATCTTCTTGTTAATGGTCTTTGTTATTAATCCTTCATAGGGTCCTGTGCTCATATAAATTATTCTAAAAATTATTAAACACCATGCACACTCATTTATGTACATTCTATTGCAAATTTACGCCATTTTGAAAATGCAGTAATTATTCAAGATTTTTAAATGTGCTTTAAAAAAATCTTACGTCTATATAAACCTTTAACTCAAGTTTCCGTCTAATTTCTAAGTAGGTACATATCAGAGGTGGTCCAAGGGTATATTCTAGTAATGAGCAAAGTCACAAAAATGACAGATTGTGTTCTGCAGAATGCTTATGCTTCTTTGACCCTGAACCAGACCTTCATGTTTAATTTTGATTAAGCACAGTTTATCATGACCTTATTTATAACACTTACCATTTATAGTTTCATAAAAATGATACTTTCTTTGCCCTTGTTTCTACATTAATGTTGTTACTGCCACAGATCTGTGGAATTTATGAAAACAGTTATCTAACTGATATATTCAGGGGGCCCCTGCCAGAATCACTCATATTTATACTTATTTCAAGGGTATCTGGGAGAGTTTGTGCTGCTTAATCCAAGGCCTGGGCTTGTCACTATCTTTCCCTGCATTTCTTCTGGTGGTACAAGTGAGAGAAAGAAGAAAAACTTTTAATAAATTCTTGCTACCCATGACACTGGAGGTTTCTCTGTATTTATTTGTTTTTTTGTTCATTTCTTTTTGATTCAATAACTTCACGTTGAGAGAATTAAACATCCCTTAAAAATCAGTATCAGGGGAATGATGTAATACATCTCAATGAGATAAAATTATTAGAGTAGATTACGAAAAAGGGTGTAGCCCTTGATGAGCAAGCCCAAAGTGCCTCTAGGTCAAAAAACTGATTATTTCAAGGCTAATTTAGATACGCATGTTTATAAACAGCCCACTTTTCCAATTGGACTTTCTCACGTATACACTAAACTTGCAACCTTCTGGTAAAATGGGTATTGTATTATTCTGGATAGCTGTTTCTTCTGGACATTTTCAAGATAGTCATTAGAAAGTCTTTGTTTCAAAAGGTCATAGTTCTAAAATATATTTTCAGTGCATGTGCTTTGGTAAATGGAGTATACCGACAGTAATTTAACTTTTTATTGAAGATAAAGAATGATTCTTCTCATAGAAGAAAAATTATCTTAATTTTCTTATATGGGAGAACCCTACCAGGTTAATAGTAAGTGAGATTTAAAAATAATCAATCAGGAAAAGAAAGACACAGGTTATTACAAGGCTGATGGAATGATAGTGGTGAACCTGGACAGTGGGCTGGCTGCTGGGAGTTCTGGGAGGCTAGGAGATGATTCCCCATTGTATTCAACATGAGATTTTACAGGACTGTTGGGGAGTGTTATTATGCAGTTTTATTCTATCTACTTGATTTTTGTTGTTGCAGTATTCATTCATTTCTCTCTTTTTTCATTTTTATTTTAAAGTTTATTCATTTTTGAGAGAGATAAGGGGGGGAAGGGCAGAGAGAGAGGGAGAGAAGTGAACAAGGGAGGGATAGGGAGAGAGAGAAAAAGAGAGAATCCCAAGCAGGCTTTGCACTGACAGCATGGGGCTTGATCGCACGAGCTGTGAGATCGTGACCTGAGCCAAGATCAAGAGTTGGATGTTCAACCGACTGAGCCACCCAGGGGCTCTGATTTCTCTCTTTTTCTAAATGGATGTGGAAGATATTAAAGTGTGTGATTTTCAAAGCAGTGAAAACCAGAATTCTATATGTAAAAGTTCATATAAACCCTATCTTACAAGATCCTCAGGATTAGATTATGAACTGTAACTTGTCATCACATTTCAGAAGTTGGAAATGGGCCCAGAGAACTAATAATTTTCCCCAAGGCCATACAGCTAATAAGGGGCAAACACAGGTTTTAAACCCAGATCTGTCTGATGATGAAGTCAGTATTATGTCTACTCCACCACCTTGCAAAGGCAAAGCAGCTTTCTTTTCAGACTTTTGCTGTGCCTAAAATCAACCTTAACAGATCTTCATCTTTTTATTTTCTGTTTCGACAGCATCATCAATTGCTAAATTTTTCAAATCACCCTTTATCTATTTTTAGCTCATATTTGTGTGGGCCTGAGTTGTTCTAGGAAGGAGAACATTGCATTTGCAGTGCCGTCCTGACTTTTCCACTTACACATCTGCATAGTATTTGTATATGCCTCTTTACTTGTACACACATAGCTTATCTTTAAAAAAATATACACAGAAAATAACTTAAAATCTTTGTATTTTGTGAGGGGAGCTGAGCGACGGTGTGAGAAAAAGATCTACTTTTCTTTGTACAACTGTTTTTGGGGGGTATAACTTTTTGTTCCTTCTGAATATTATACTATGTGATATTTTACCAATTGCAAATTTAAAAATATGTTTATATTGCGGACTTTTGAGATATGGTTGCTAAAGACCATGAAAACCTAAATATATTTCTACAAATTCACCACAGAAATTAAGTATTTTAAATTGTGGCTGTGTGTTTATTCAACGATTTACTGTGATACTGGATTTCAGAAGGTGCCAGATAATCTAAATGCTTTTGGTATTTAGGGCTTAACTAGCAAAAGAAGACCCATGCAACAATAACTGAAGCACAGAATATTAGAATTAGGAGGTATATTATAGATCACTTAAGCTAATGTCTTTATTTAGTTATGAAGAAATTTTAGTTGTTAGTGGCAGAGCCGGAAAAACCAAACCAAATCAAAACAAAACAAAATGAAACATGTCTTTGGACTGTAAATTCAACAACATAGCCTCTAATATACCGTATGGCAAGATTAGCATGGTTAATTCATAAGAAAAAAGATACCTAGAAATATAACTATTATACCATACTCTGAAGATCAGGTGTCTTCTCTTGGGCACATCTTTGGGAAAGGCATTTAAATAATGTAGGATTCGGGTCAAGAAAATAATTTGCTTTATTTTTCTAAAGGTTCTGACATTGAGAGAACTTTATGTAATTGTCATCACGCTTTGGGAGAAGATGTTATTTAGTAGCAACAGCTATTTTAAAAATAAATTTAATGTTTATTTTATTTATCTAGAGAGAGAATGAGAGTACAAATGGGGGAGGGCCAAAGAGACAGGGAGAGAGAGAATCTCCAGCAGGCTCCACACTGTCAGTGCGGAGCCCGACATGGCCCTAGAACTGGCAAACCACGAGATAATGACCTGAGCCGAAATCAGTAGTTGGACACTTTAAGCGATCGAGCCACCCAGGAACCCTCCAACAGCTATATTTTTATGTATTATTACTGTCCGGTTAAATATGTGTATGTGTGTATTTTAAATGTTTATTATTCCACACATTGCAGCCACTGTAAGCAATGTCATTATCAGGACAAACTGATAATGGACAGTGAGGTTCATGATAGCCCAATGTATAATCCTGCAATGTCAGTTGAATTTTCATTATTTTTAAAAATGTGTTTAGAGTCAAAGAATCAGTAAATGGAAATGATTTACCCAGATAATGATCCGATCTATTCATTTTTAACTGATTTAGATATTCTTTGGTCATTACAAAAAATCCCACGTAAATTTGCTTGGCATGAAATTTAAAGGCATCAAATGTATGGAATAAAATATATGCAACTTTGTGTTGCATTTCACTTCTTGGTAGATTCTGTGGCTATTTACCCCTGTAGTTATCTTTAATGAATGAGTCATATCCATTGTATGGATATAGGCAAGAAAGTTATTGACAGATTCTGCTGAATAGGCTGGTTCACTGACATGGAAAAGGAAAATGGACGTGTGCTATGATTATCATGTTTGTAGACTCACACACATAAGCACTAGGCAGCTTTTCCTCCCCAGTAGTTCACTGCTTTTAAAAGTACACGTCCCGGGGCGCCTGGGTGGCTCAGTTGGTTAAGCGGCCGACTTCGGCTCAGGTCATGATCTCACGGTCCGTGAGTTCGAGCCCCGCGTCGGGCTCTGTGCTGACAGCTCAGAGCCTGAGGCCTGTTTCAGATTCTGTGTCTCCCTCTCTCTGACCCTCCCCCGTTCATGCTCTGTCTCTCTCTGTCTCAAAAATAAATAAACGTTAAAAAAAATTAAAAAAAATAAAAAATAAAAGTACACGTCCCTTTTTTAATATTGAAGAAAATTTGTCATTTCTCTTTGTCCATTTTTTCCCATTATGTTATGTCACATCCTGAGTTTACTCACATCCTGGCTAAACTTTCAATCTGGTTTCTTTTTCTACTCTCTTACTAGGCTATACTCTGACAGTTTGGGGGAGGTTATAATTGAAACAACCCTCAACTCTTCTAAAAGCATTTTCTATGCAACTCAAGTGAATTGCCTTCAGAAGTTTAGAGAAAAAGAGGTGTGGGGAGAAATGAACAATTTTGTATTTTGCCCACCATTTCTAAAGAGTAGGTTTTGATTCAGTCTAGCTCACATACGTTTCTTTCACTTTTTCTTTGGTTAACTCAGATTGTAGCATATTTACCAGAGTGTTATATGACTTTATCTACTCAAATAATCTTGTAAAAATTCCCTGTATTAGAACAAGATATTAGGGTCCTAAATCAAGTTTTATGCAGAATTTAGATACATAAAATTAAATCATTTTAGCACCCAGAGTTTTCTTTTAATGTAGTTGCATTTTCAACTCACTTTGCTAATTCAAAAAGGAAAGTTAATTTTGAGAAAATAACTGTGTGACACATCTGTGGCCTATTAAATGATTAATTAACATCCAAAAGGAAAACACACACACACACACACACACACACACACACACACACACAATTTGTGGTTAAGTCATGACAGCACTAGTTATTTTTATCAGCCTAAATTCATACTTGTAACTGTCCTCATTAGTAGAGTATTCTCATTACCCTGGTATGTTATTACGCTATCCTCAGAGGTATCCTGGGTGGGCATCCAACAGATGATGTAACTTCTCAGTTAAAGAATAGTAGTGCTCCTGGATGTATATGGCAACCTCGCTTTAGAAAGTTCTTTTTCTAAGTTTTTTAAAAAGATAACTGAAATTTCTTCACCTAGAGCATGGCATGACACTTAATTCTCTTTAAGCCATGATGTGTTTGAAGAACTAACTAAGCTATGAATCATTTGTGTTATGGATTAAAACTTTACTAGAATATTTTCCTCCATAATGCAAACTTGTTTTTGATGGTAGTAATAATAATTTTAACAATTAAAGAATCTTAATTGTTGTTTGGACATGAGTTTTTTTAGACTTCTAAAACTTATGGTGGATTAATAGAATTATCCAATCAGACTGAATTTACACCACAAATGTGAATTATCAGATTCTTAGATAATTAGTATTTAGACATTAATTGCTTAAGAAATTGGCTTAATTCTCTATTTTTATAGACTGAAACAGTACTAGAGTCTTCACTAAAAGGAAAACAAAACCCATTATATACACGCACGTATATATTTGTCTGTTTTTAGCTACGATTTATTATTTTGTTGTTCTGAACTACGATTTAATAAATCAACTACCACGTTTCAGGCATTGTAATTGGTGTTGGTAGTATAAATATAAATAAGAGCAAAGCAGCCTCCAGGGTACCCTCAGAATCTAGAGGGGGAGACAAAGATGCAACTCCATGGTAACATCTTTTGCTAATTCTACAGGAGAGGTGAGACTAAGGTGTTCTAGGAGTACAGATGAGAAGTGGGGAAGAGGGTAACAGGGATTTACAAAGGAAATAAAGTTGGTGTAAGGCTTTCAAGGCTGAAGAAAAGTATCATAAAGAGCATTTTAGGCTGAAAGGGACAGTGATAGAGGGCAAAGAAATGTGAAACTACAAGAATTTCAAGTGGGTCAAAATGGTGAGGGCATAGGGAAAGTGGGGGCAATTTGGCCAAAGATGTATAAAAAATGAATTGGGGCACTTTGTAAACAATACAGGGTATCATACTAAAGAATCTGGACTTCTTAAATGGGACCATAAAAATCTTTGAGCAGGTTTGCTTCTTTATTTTGGAACAGCAATTTGAAAACTGCTTCTAGACTCAGAGGAACACTAATCCCACAAGTGAAGATTTGTGATTAGACAAATACAGGGTATGCTGCACTCCCTATTTCCTTCATGCACAAAGTGGATTAAAGGCACAGAAAAACTGCATTAAGCCTGTTAATATTTTTTAACTTCCTGTTTCCTAAATGTGTATGATCACAGAACCCTCTTTTTTTTTAATACCTCTTTCTTTCTCTCTCCTGCAGCATATTTTGTGAAATTCCATTCTATAAGCAAAACCCTTACAGTTGTATGCAGTATGAATAAGATGGCAAGAGATTTGAGGCTGAGGGCCAATATGCAGAGATATAGGTGAGATACGATTGCACTAACCACAAATGGAACAAGTGAATTCAAAAATCCTGGCAAAATATAGCTCTGTTAGTTATAGTTACTGCTGTCCAGTTTTCAAACACTCATAGCTGTGAATAACATCAGTGAATGAAATCCATTTGCTGTCTGTGGCTGGAAATTCTACAGTTTTTGAAAGCTGGAATTACTTGGGAGTGGCCATTCAAATGTGTCATGGAGGAGATACTAAACTCACTGTTTCCCCTTAAAATCTGGCCTACACACAATGCCAAAACACTTACAGTATGTTCAAATGAAGCCTGATTTTGTAAGTTTCTAAAATTGGAAAAATAATGGCATATTGTAAAATTTACACAAACCTTCTTGTTCTCAATTAGGTGAATCATTTGTCATAAATATTAAAAGCTCCATCACTTTTATGAATTCCAGAATTCCATGTTGTAGGTATTCATTGAGATACCTTTTCCTTTAGGTTAGAGAAATACCATTTTCCCTTGTTTCTCAAGACTTAATTTGCAGGTGACTGCAATATCATGTCCAAATTCCTTTCCAAAACACAGAAAATATTTTCATGTGGAACACTAACGCTAAAAATAGGAAAGCTTTTTTGGCTTATAACTACTGAAAATTATAACATTCAAAGAGAGAAGAGTGAGTTAAATTGCTATGTTAGCTAAATCTTACCTTGCCTCTATAAACCTGCTATATTTAACCTATAAGGATCTGTTTTTATATTTCTTTAAATGAATTAAAAAAAGAAAGTACTATTTTTTGTAACCCTTTGCATCACTTGGCATTAAATATTTCTTTTTTACATTATTCAGGAAAGATACTTCCTATAACTTGGTTATGATGCATCATCTGTTTCAGTTCTTAATTTTCTCAAGAGAAAGTCTTTTCCTTATTCACATGTCCTTGAGTTTTTGATGTTTAATTCACTTCTTACTATGTTTTTTCTTTTTTATATACTTCTCATTGCCTATATTTTGATCATACAAAGTTGTAACGAGAAATTTGGCTATCATAGCTCTGGCCATATTTATCTTCCTTCTCTATTTATTTCTTTAAAAAGTTTTTTTTAATGTTTATTTATTTTTGAGAGAGAGAGAGAGAGAGAGACAGAGAGAGAGAGAGACAGGCAGAGACAGAGCGCGAATGGGGGGAGGACAGAGAAGGAGGGAGACACAGAATCTGAAGCAGGCTCCAGGCTCTGAGCTATCAGCACAGACCCCAATGCAGGGCTTGAACAGCAAGATTATGGCCTGAGCCGAAGTCCCATGCTTAACTGCGCTTAACTGAGCTACCCAGGTGCCCTTCCCTTCTTTATTTCTAACCAGTTAGGATAGGTTCCTCTTTCTCTGTAGAATGACTTCTTGTACATGTCAAGACAGATTTCTAATAATCCTAAAATTATTGCATAGCCATGAATCTTGTCTCTAATGGGGTATCCCATTAGATACTTTTAACACCTCAGTAAGAATTTCTAGGAGGTAATCTTCAGACTGGCAGTGTGACATCCTTATATATCACGTAATTTTTTAAATCTTTAGCACAAAAAGCAGCCGGTGAACAGCAAATTCCTTACTGGAGGACTTCCCCTTATGTAGGAGGCAGAGATCTTCTAATATGGAACAGTGTTGGAGAAATGCACATTTGTCCCTTGAGGTCATTTAAAATAGCTGTGGATGAATGTCAAATTGAGAAGAAGTGAGGAAATAAGAAGTTGACTAAAATGGTTGATGTTGGAAGTCAGGGCACACATATTTGGCTCAGAATTTCATTCAAATGCTATACTGGGCAAAAGCTCTACCTCCAACCTATTTAATGTCTATGTGGGAGGGGAAATTTGGACTCAACAAAAAAACAAGCTCAACAAGATTTAAAGAGCCAAAGATTTAAATACTGTGTGAATCATGTGCTCTGAGTGACTCCAACTAAGCTGTGAACGTGTCTCCATGCACACAACAATGAAGTCCTAGTGGGTCAGCTTCCCTCAGACCAAACTGACTCAGAGAAGCATATGGAACAGTGTTGGGATAGATTCTAACTCATTTGTTTTATGTACACTAGGGACTATTATAACTTATTAGTAAGGAAATTAACAGCTGTAATAAAACAAAGAAATAATTGGTTAGTATGCCAGCAATATAAGCAGCTCCTTATTTGTCAATATTGCAAACAGGAACCCAAGTGCTGTTTTATGAACACATTCTTCAGAAATTTTATTAGATTATGTTTTGATATAAAACAATCTTTGATGCTTATTAAAGTTTAATTCAAGCCATTGTAGACGCCTGCATTTTAATGAAAAACATTCTTTTCAATAATTTCATTCAAAATCAATGATTCCATGATTTGTAATGTAGACCTCTTTTTATGTTAGATTGCCCAGGAACCAGGTCTGAGATGTTTGGGAAACTTTCTATACTGAAGAGTAACAACATGTCACCTATCTGATCACCTCTTACTGTTTATTTCCACGAAGAATTAGGATATTCCTGTATTTTTGGCATCCTAAACAAAGAGCAATCAGGGAAAGTACATATGAGAGATTTGTTAGAATTCCCATCACCTCTAATTACAGTTGAAATCGTTGAACTATTTTTGAATTTTCTTCCCCATCTTCTATTCCCACCATGTTTTAAAATATATGTGTGGTGCTACATTGTTAGCACATGTAAGCCATTACTAAGTGTATTGTCTTAGTTTTTTATCCCTTACTTAGTTTTAAGGTGTCAGTGTCCCTCTAATCATTTGGTTGCCTGAAATTCATTATCTAATAGAGTCTTCAGGAAAGGTCCATGGCACCACTCTTATCTGAGATCTTGCATGGTGACCAGATTGTATGGGACTTGGAAGTCAGTTTTGCAGGATATTAAATCCTTGACTCTCACTATTTTCCATGAATATTTTAAATGCTTACTCTACTTTCTTCCAACATTAATGTCTGCTGAAAAGTCTGATGCGAGTCTAATTTTCTTTTTCTTATAAATAACTTGTTACTTTTGCCTAGATGCACAAAAGTTTAAAAATCCAGTATAATACTAGATTAGGTCTTAGTGTTGGTTATTCTAGGCAGATATTCTTAGGTATGAAATACACTTTTTAAATTCAGTGTTTCATTTTTTTTCCCAGGAAAGTGTTCTTAAATTATAGTTTCATTTTTTTTCCTTTTCTTGCTTTGATTTTCCTACCTAGAGACTCCTGTTATCTATATGTCAGATTTTCTTTCTCTATCTTCAATATTTATCACTTTAATCTTAACTCCATTTCCTTCCATTATATTTTATTTCTAATATTTTTCCTTTTTAAACTTCTATTTTTTTATTCACTTATAATAGATTGCTTTTTTCTTCCAACTGCTTTTATGTTTTATTAAGTTAGGCTTCATTTCTGAAACTATCTTTTTAAAATGTTTATTTGTTTTGAGAAAGAAAGAGAGAAAAAAAGTGTGTGCATGGGAGCGAGTGAGGGAAGAGCAGAGAGAGAAAGGGAGAGAGAGAATCCTAAGCAGGCTCCGTGCTGTCAGCATGGACCATGATGCAGGGCTCCATCCCCCCAAAAGTATGAGATTGTGACCCGAGCTGAAATCAACAGTGGCTTAACTGACTGAGCTACCCAGGCATCCCATTTCTGAAACTATTTATTTAATTTTTTATACTATCATGGGTTCTGCTATGCCATTTCTAAGTGTTTCTAATTCAAACCAGAATGGTGTTCTTTCAAGTCTTTAGTATATGCTTAATATCCTTTAGTTGTTTTGAAATGAAAAGCCATAGTTTCAGTATATTTTGTGGGCATGTCTCTATCTGGGTGCTTCCATTTTCTGTAGATATGTTATTCTGCTCCTTTTCCTTTTTTTCATATATTATTTTTTTTAAGTTTATTTGTTTATTTTGAGAGAGAGAAATAGAGTGTGCAGGTATAGGGGAGCGGTAGAGAGGGAGAGAGAGAGAGAGAGAGAGAGAAAATCCCAGGAAGGATCCTCAGTGCAGAGCTTGATGTGGGGTTCAATCTCACAACACTAAGATCATGACCTGAGCTGAAATCAAGAGTCAGATGCTTAACCGACTGAGCCACCCAAGCGTCCCTCATATATTAGTTTTAAATGGAATTTCACTTTGAATAGTGTCTCCCTAAAATTTACATCCGTATGGAACCTCTGGATGTGACCTTATTTAAACATGGAGTCTCTGTAGATGTAATTAGTTTGTAATTAGTTAAGGACTTTGATATAAAATCATCCTGAATTTTGAGTTGGTCCTAAATCCAGTGACTGATGTTCTAATAAGAGGAGAGAACAAAGAGAAAAACACAAAGACAAGAAAGCAGTGTGAAGGGGAGACAGAGATTGGAATGACGTGTCTACAAGCTGAGGAACATGAAGGTCTGCTAGCAACCTCCAAAAGCTAAGAGAAAGGCAGAGTCTGGTTTCTCCCTCAAAGTCTCCAAAAATGAACAACGATTGACATTTTGATTTCAGATTTCTGGTCTCCCCACTGTGAAACAATAAATATCCGTTTTAAGCGACCAAATTTGTGGTAATTTCTTACAGGAATTCTGAGAAGAGAGTATGATACTTTCTTTATTGTCCTTTTTTATGTGAAATTCATTCTCCAGAAATTTTAGAAGTAACCATGGTTCAGAGTGCCTTTTCTAACTTCACAGGGCTCTTGCTTCTGTTGTGTGTATGTGTATGCGTATAAGAGTGTTCAAAGATAAAGCAGCTTAATTTCTGAGATTCCCGGGATTTTATTTTGATCTTTCCTTTCCTTCATATTCTGTTCAATTTTGATTGAGTCCTAGCTGCTCAATTTTGAGTGTTCATGAAGCTGGCCTGCTACAGGCCTTACTGTGAATCTCTTGCACTCACTTGCTTTTGGATTGGGCAAAATGCTCAGTTTTAACTAGTTCTCTCTATATCTTCATGTATCATTTAACTATTAAATAATAATACCTATTTCCTTGAATATTTCCTAAATTGAAGTCAGTGTCTTTTTTTAAAAGTCATTGAGTTAAGAATAATTGATAACTTTGGATATTAAAACCAAAATATATTTAAAAGTTTGGTTTGCGTTTTTAAATGGCTCATACAATCCTTCACTGGTGTTTCCTCTCTCCTTCCCCTATTTTTTAAAAATACATTTCTTTCTTCTTATACGTGCAGATTGTTTGAAAAGGCATAGTTTTATAGAGATATTTAAACACTAGTGTCGAAGGGAAGCAAAAATAATAGGGAAACAGGGAGGGGGACAAAACATAAAAGACTCTTAAATATGGAGAACAGAGGGTTACTGGAGGGATTGTGGGAAGAGGGATGGGCTAAATGGGTAAGAAGCACTAAGGAATCTACTCCTGAAATCATTGTTGCACCATATGCTAATAAACTTGGATGTAAATTAAACAATAAATTTAAACAAACAAACAAATAAACAAACATTAGTGTCTACTTCTCTCCCTCCTCTTCCTTTTTCTCCACTCCAGAAAAATAATTTTTAGTTTGTTTACCTGATTCTTTGTCTATTGGCTTCTGTGTCTCTAAATTAAATTCTTATATTGCTTCTTCCTGATTCCTTCTTGACTTGTTATCAGGATAAAGATTTAGCCATCTTTTACCACCTGATGGCTTTTCTCATACCAACACTCATACATGCACTTTTCCTGTTCTTTCACCCTCCCTATTTAATTATATGATACTTTTGCTTCAATGAAAACATATTTTGTTAGATCACTGTCTACATTATTATGACAATTTAAGTGCTACTTACAACGTCCTTTCAAGAGTTAATAATTGTCTTATTATTTGTTTGTTTACTTGGTTTTCCATATCTTTATCAATAATGGTAGCCAAGGTTCTCTGTCAGTTGTCTAAGATGTTCAGGTTCATGAGATCATTCATCACTCTCATCTTGGAGACTTCTGACCTAGAGCCTCTGGGCTTCTCCCTGTGGCATCAGTTTCCCTATATCTTAGTCCATTTGAACTGCTATAAAGAAATACCACAGACTGGATGAACTTTAAACACCAGAATTCTATCATTTATAGTTCTGAAGCTGGAAATTCAAGATTAGGGTGTCAGTGTGGTTGGGTCCAAGTAAGGGTCTTCCTCCTTGGAGGAAGTTGCAGTTTTTTATTATATAAATGTTTGAAGTTTTCTCTTTCTATCGTTGGCCATTGGACCTTCAGCTCTTCTCCCCTTTAAACTAGTGGTTCTAATCAAAGGCAATTTTACCTCCTTGGGCACATTTGTCAATGTCTGGAGACACTTTGGGTTGTCACAATTGGGATTGCTAATAGCATATATTGGGTAGAAACAGGAATGCTGCTAAATATTCCAAAGTTCACAAGACAATACCCCACAGCAAAGAATGATCTGGCCAAAAATGTCAATAATGCTGAGGTTGAGAAACTCTGCCCTAAACCACTCATTCTCACCAAGGGTGATATTGCCCCAAAGGAAACAAAAATATGTTTTTGAGGATTGGAAGAGGGCATGTTTTAGTTATTACAATGGTTCATAGACCTTCAAAGAGTCACAGTACAAAAGCAGATATGCAGTGTATCTATAGTATTAACATTTCATGGCAGGGGCAGTTAGAGAAAAAAAAATGACTCAAAAGTTTGCTTAGAAGATAAAAAGGGGGAAAAAAACCCAAAACAAAACATTGAGAAGCACTGCTCCAAACTGGAGAAGTTTTGTTATTACCAGTCCAGTTTGATGGAAATGCATTTGTAATCCAGATTCAGGAGGAAGGGAAGAGAAGCAGAAAGACTATACAGTAAACATTTAGGACTAGTGCGAGTTTTTCAATGGTTGTGAAAAGTGCTGCAATGAGGGAATGGCATGGGGGCAAATATTCCTTTCATAGTATCTGAGAATAGGAATAGGAAGATCCCTAATCTTTCACTAGAAATGATCTTGCCCAACATCTCTTTCTCAGACTCTTGCAGTGTCTTCCCTGCGAAAACCAGGAAGACTTGGAATAAATCTTCTCTAGCAGTTGTTGGCTGTGTGGCCTTGGAGATGTCATTTGCTATCTCTCAGTTTAAGATTATTCATTTGTGAGAAAGGGGATAAGAATTCTTTTTTTATTTTATTAAAAAAAATTTTTTTGAAGAGAGAGAGTGGAAGGGAGAAGGAGAAAGAGAGAGCATCGCAAGCAGGCTCCATGCTCAATGCGAAGACCGACGTGGGTCTGGATCCCATGATCCTGGGATCATGACCTGAGCCAAAATCAAGAGTCAGATGTTCAACCTACTGAGCCAGACTATCATCTAGGGTTGTTAAGAGGATTAGAGGCATATACACAATACCTAGCTCAGAAGATGAGAGCTATAATAGTGCTATTTTAAAATAACATTGTAAGGGGCGCCTGGGTGGCTCAGTCCATTAGGTGTCTGACTTCAGCTCAGGTCATGATCTCATGGTCTATGAGTTCGAGCCCTGCATCAGGCTGTGTGCTGACAGCTCAGAGCCTGGTGCCTGCTTCAGATTCTGTGTCTCCCTCTCTCTCTGCCCCTCCCCCGCTCATGCTCTGTCTCTCACTCTGTCAAAAATAAATAAACATTAAAAAATTTTAAAAATAAAATAACATTTTAAATAAAATAGTCTTTAAGTAAATTACACATAGACATAGTAAATTCACTGGGGCCAACTCACAAATGTACCCTAGTCACCTGTGGTCAACTCACATTGCAAAATATTCCCTTGCTAGCTAATGGAGAATTCACTATTACTACTGACAAAGTTATGTACTTTGGTAAGCTGTGTGCACTGAAAACTTACATGTGGCAGTGGGGATGGTCTACATCAATCTGTAGTTGAAGGGAATGGGTATATTTGTTGATGCATCTGATGCATATACAGATGATAGTATGGCAGCCCCATGACTCTGGGTGAATTTGGTCTGTCTTCAGGTATAAGTGTTGATTCCAACTCACTACCACAACAAAATTTGCTTTTTTTCTTTTTTTGTTCCATACTGAAGAAGCTCAAATTGAAGTTCCCCTGTGTTAATCTCAGTTTCACTGGAAGGAAAGAGACATCAGAAATCAAATAATCACAATATATACTGTGTAACTATTTTCAAATGCTAATCTCAAACCCTTGAAGCAGTGGTGCAGACGGACATGATCTTGATAACTTGGGCACAATTTAATCACAGCAAAACCCAAGGATATTTGGTTTCATGTCCCTAAGAAGTTGTTATTGCAAAGCCGTCTACTACATTCCATATTTCTGTGTTAAAAACCTAACATAGTTGCTAGTTAATTAGTGAGACTTCGGGCACTGGAATGGCAAAAAGCATGCACAATAGAAGCTTTATGAGACCAATTTGTTAAATGATTTGGTCTGTTCTAGAAGTCATGAGATGAGTCAGGATACCTTATAACAAATTCTAGAAGATTTAATGTTAATTGTTAGGAGTGGGAATTCTGCTAAACATGTCAGTTGGCATTGATGTAGTCAGATTTTAGTGTTTGTGCAACAGGTGAAAAAGAAAGTAATCATGGCAGAATTCTTTTGAGAATTGCATCTCACTGTGTGTTCAATCTTGACAGGTTCATTTCAAAGTGTAAAATAATGCCTATCATACGTGGTGTAGACTCATTTATACTGATGAGGCCCCCACTGTGCTGGCAGAAAAAAATCAGGATTTTGTGGCTATATAGCAAAGAAATATGTCATATTATCATGACCACCATTGCTGCAGCCTTGTACACTTGCCACTCTGAAATTGCCTACAAAACAGAAGGGTGTTTATTGCAGTGAGAACGGTAAACTTCAGAGACTATGCTTTAAACTATTCCTTCTTCCTTGCGCTTAGTGAAAAGTAATACTGAGCACACTGTCTACCTTTTGCATTAAGATATATCAGGAACTCATTCATTTAACAAATATTTACTTAGTGTTACAACGTGTGAGCACTCTTCTAGGCACTGGGGATGTAACAGTAAAACAGAAAAACTTGGCCCTCATGGAAACTACATTCTGGCAAGAGAAGACTAGTGATAGCAATATAAAATAAATAAGTAAAGAGTTAGCTGGTTAAAAATGGTTACAATGTTGGGCAAAGGTGTTTGTAATTTGGGATAAAGTGGTCAGTGACGCTTTCGCTGAAAAAATGACTTCTGAGTAAAGATGTGAAGGAGTTAAAGAGCTAGCATATGTCTGTGGAAAAAGAATCCCAAGCAAAGGTCACAACAGGTGCAAAGGCCCTGAGGTGGGAATGTGGTTGTCAATTTTGAGGAAAAGGAAGAAGACAATGTAGCTCAAGTGTAGGGAGCAGAGGCCAGAGTAATAGCAAATGAGGTCAGAGAGATAAGAAAAGACAGATCAAGGAAGGCCCTCAGGCCACAGAAAAGACTGGCTTTTATTTTGCATTTGAAAATATTAAATTTTTCCATTTCTTTTTGACCTTTTCTCTGATAACAGAACTATTCATGTAGCCTTAAAAAGAATTCTATTGTTATGGTAGGCATGCAAGGAGAGGAAACTAGTATGTATATATGTATGCATGCATGTATGTATGGGTGTACGTATGTATTTATCTGTCTGTCCATGTATCTAATTTATTTTTGGAGGTGGGAGGATGTTCCACTTTTTGCATTCTCTTTGAATGCAAAGAGAAAGAAAGTTAATAATATTCCGGATTTTTTTTTTAACTTTCCGAGTATCAATAGGAAAGCCCCTGAGGGTTGTAAAACACTGATTACGCTCTTAACAGGCCTAGAAAGAGGAAGAAACTGAGGAGCCTCTGTCCCTGCCCCACCTCAGGAGGGGCTGGGTGACTTCAGAAGGAAGAGGGTGGCTGGGTGTGACCTTGAAGGTTAGATGTGTCGGTGGGGGGAGGGGTGCAGGGGGAAGTGGAGCCAAGGCCTGTGCTTGTGGAGAAGTGGGACTCTCAGGAGAAGCAGTGGGCAGACAGGCTGAATAACTTTGGTGGCCATGTGCCAGAAAGCATGTGCAAGCCAGTGTCTGTGGAAAAGTGCAACAAATCTTACTTCCAAGCTGCCTACTGCCTGGGGGTGGTTAACTAGTAGAAGGATAGGCATGTATGCTCTGAAATTTTGCTGAGCAACCCCCACTCCCCACAACCATGAGCAGATCCCTGAAAAGACCTATAAAATAGCTCCTGTTCTTGCCCTGAAAACAGAGATGGGAACAAGTTGGGGCACTGGATGTCTGGAAAGAGAGGATTTGGCTCTGATGTTAAAAAGAAACTGGACAGTAGGACAAACAGCCTGGTTATACCTCATTAAGGCAGAGCAGTTGGCTTACTGATGGCCAGATGTTTATTCTATTTTAAAAATATTTTATTTTAACATATTTAAAAAATACTTTTAATAGCGAATATAAAAAAAGGAATTTAAGGGACACCTGGGTGTCTCAGTCAGTTGGGCATCTGACTTCAGCTCAGGTTATGATCTTGCGGTTCTTGAGTTCGAGCCCCACCTCAGGCTCGCAGCTGTCAGCTTGTCAGCGCAAAGCCCGCTTTGGATCCTCTGTCCCCCTCTTCTGCCCCTCCCCTGCTCGCACTCTCCACAAAATAAATAGATATTAAAAAAAAAAAGGAATTCAAAACACTTGGGAACATGAAAATGAAAATATTAAAACTCCTCTTCGTTTTGAACTTTTCTCTGATAAGCAGAATCTTTTGCGTAGCTTGAAAAAGAATTAGGACTGTTAAAGTATGAATACAAGGAGAAGAAAATAGTATTCTTTTTTTGTGGGGGAGAGGTGTTGGCAAACTAGTAATACAGAAGAAATGCAGGGGCGCCTGGGTGGCTCAGTCAATTAAGCGTCCAACTCTTGATTTTTGCTCAAGTCATGATCTCATGGTTCATGAAATGGAGCCTTGAGTCAAGCCCAGAGTAGGGCTAGACTTATGCTCACAAACACATGGGTGTGCTCTCACTATCAAAATAAACAAACAACAACAACAACAAAAGAATAAGAAATGCAAAGAGAAAGAAATATCACTTTTGTTGGGTAACAAATTAGTAACTTACAATATGGATAACTTATTCTCTGGCAAATATATTTGGGCAGGACATTTATTTAAATATGTATACAGAACAAACATGGTAACTTCCAGAGAGTTCTTTAGGAAAATTCCATCTCAGATATAGACTCCTAGTAAAGAAGTTTTATTAACTTTTATTTTATGCAGATATAGTTGATTTATAAAATAGATTTACTTATTTATTTATAAAATTAATTTCTTTATAAATATATATGTATATATGTATGTATATATGTATATATATGTATACTACTATGTGCTAGTGCTGTAATAGTGAGTAAAGTCTTTGTCCTCATAAAGCTCACATTTTGAAACAGGGTGCCATCGAAAATGACCACCAGATGCCGAATAGAAGTGAGGCAAGATTTTATTCACGGCCAGGCCAAACTTTCTTAAGGAGAAAAGTGAAGAGAATGGCCCTGAACAAAGGTAGTAGTGAGCTTATATGGATTTTAGCAAGTCAGAATACGTAACCAATTACAATTTACAACATTTCATGGTAGCCAATTATATTGTGACACACAGCTGTTAGTTTGGGCGGGAACCTATCAATTTAAAGGTCTTTGTCCTAAGAGGGTTTAAAATGACCAATCATAGACACCTAAGATGCCACGGGGCCACGGGGCAGCAAGTGACTTTTTACATGTTGGTCTTGCCTAGGCCAGATCTTGGTAGAAGAGGTCGGGAACGTTTTGCATCCTAAGTTATCTATTTAGCAAGCAGGCGAGGTTATAGAAGTGAGATAGGGCGGTTAGTAATTTCTGATAACCCTAATAGGGGACTACATAAGCCTTTTATCTCAATTATTCATGAAAGGTGAGTTTAAGCCAAACTTATATACAATAAGCTTTCTGATATCTTATAAGTTGACCTATTACAATTTCAGTAAATTAGTAGTGTTGAAATAAATTTTTAGGCCCCAAGTGGAGCAGCTCCTGCCCATTGGTGCCATGTCAGCAAATCAATACTCAGATAATTATCGTGTCCCTGTGAATGTTGCACTTAACACCAATCCTCAACACCAAGCTAGCCAACCAATATTCAAACATCAAGTCAACTCTGGACTCTCTACTTTTTCTTTTGTTTCTTCTCACTCCAAACCAAGTTGACTGTGTGGCCCTAGCCAATCAGATATTTTCTATTTTTCTCTTTTTTGGTTTTTATTTTTTATCTTATAAAAACTTTCTGCCTTCTGTTCCATTTTATAATTCTCCAAGAGGAGTCTGTCTGTTTCATGAAGTGTCAAACACATGTTTTTGTTTTTGTTTTTTTTTTTGCATCACCTGAATTGTCTTCTTAATTTTTTTAAATAGTAGATAAATACCTAAATAAAAACAATTATAGTTTGAGCCACATTCTAGAAATATTTAGTTAAATAATAAACCTAGATTACATAAACTAGGGTAGTTATATGAAAGATAATCTAATTAATTTATGAATGCACAGATTAATCCAAGGGTCTGAAAATTACAGCCCATGGACAAATCTAACTTTCTACCTGCTTTGATAAATAAAGTTTTATTGGAACACAGCCACACCTATTTGTTTACATAGTGTCTACTACTGTTTTTGAGCTGTAACAGTGGAGGTGAGTAGTTGTAATAGGTACCCTTGGTCCATTAAGCCTAAAATATTCACTGTCTAGATCTTTACAGAAAATGTTTGCTAACTCTTGGATTAGTGCAAATATGATTTGAGCAATGAAGTTTGAAAATTTTTGAACTGCAGAAACAGCACCCTCTCCAAAGGGTTTAGGACAATGTAGGAGATGGAAACATATTTATGTGTAAGATCCATAAATATGTGGAACCGTATTCATATATTTTATCACTTTTATGATCAAAGCATCAAAAGCTCAAGAGGCATTTGTGATGACATGTATATTGAAAGCTTTGAGTTTCTCAACATCGTTAAATAAAAGCCACAGCAAAACAGTCAGTGTGCCAATAACATTAAAGAGTGCAAAATTTTTCTTACTCTTAAATCATATATGGTTCTTTCTTTTTCATTGGATTGTTATGATCAATCTACTTTAAGCAATTTTTGAGAACATTTTTAAGAGCCATAGCAGGGTATACAGTGTTTAAGAACAAATGCTCTAGATTCCAGTCTGTCATCATCGTTTACCCATCCTTCTAGTAGATTCCTACTGGTTTTCCAGGTGCTCAGTGCGTCCTCCATAGGCTGCAATCACAGAACGACTGCTTCCTGTAAATGTTATGATGAACTCCCATTGTTTATGTTTCTTTTCTTTTCCTTTTCTTCTCATTCTTACATTATAGTTTACATACATTTATTGTATTATATTTGAAGAAAAGTAAGAAGGGCTTTCTACATCCTTCTGCCCTATTACTTGGTTTTTAGTCACATATGAAATTTTCCTTTGAAATTTCTTGAACTTCTGACCTCTCTTTCACTCTAATTCTATTGCCATTTTTCTGTGTTCCTCTTTCTTCATTTCATTATGATACATTTGCTCATGATCACAGCACATCCTCTAAATTCCCATGTAACAGTTCCAGCACCCATCATTTCGGTGATACCACACAATGCTCTGAGTATATGATTAGGGAATAAAGGGTGGGGAATGAGCTCTTCTAAGATTACAAAGCCTTATTATGTAATCTGTCTGACTCTGCAACCCTTCAATCCACACAATTGAGGCCATTTAATTCCTATCTGTAAATTCAACTCGACTTCTCAGGCCAATTTTCCTTAAGTGGTAAGAATTTAGGAGAACTTGGCCAATAATATACGATCAAGTTAACCTAGCTCCTTGTTCTCTGATGTTGTACAACATATTAAGTAGATAATCATTCTTATGACCAAATTAGTTCTAAGAACTGGTTCCCCTTAATGAACTCTGTATGTAATCCATTGTATCTCAGTTCCCCTAACGTTGTCTAACTTGGTCATTCCGGGCTTATTCATTTATTTGACTCGATGGCTGAGACCACCTTTCTTGACCTCTGTGACCTGACCTTTCCTTCAGGGAGAAGCAACTAGATTAAACTGAGAAGGGTCTTTAAAATTGTTTTTTAACTTTTATTCATTTTTGAGAGACAGAGAGAGAGCACGAGTTGGGGAGGGGCAGAGAGAGAGGCAGACACAGAATCTGAAGCAGGCTCCAGGCTCTAAACTATCCACAAAGAGCCCCATGCAGGGCTCGAACCCAGGAACCAAATCGAGAGGGGTCTTTAAAAGCAATAAAAATGTACCCTGTTGGAATACATTAAGTTACTCATCAGGATGGTTTTGGAATTTCTCTTGTTGAAATAAGCCTGACATTATCTCTTCACATCTAGGTCTTAGGTTGGAGAAAGTTATGAACCTACATTCTTCACATTTCTTTCTGAGCTTCTGTGCATTGCTACAGCACATTAAAGCAAAACAAAACAAAACAAAATGAAAGACCCCAGGATGACTAATATTCATTAAATTCATAGTTACCCACTTCTGGAGTGCCATGAACACTGACAACTTTCTCTATTTCCTGAACAAGTTTGTCCTTCTGCTCTTCATTACAGTGCTTTCAAATCTAATTAATCCCCTCCAACATCGACCTTCAACCTTTTTCCCTCCACATTTTACTTCATTTTCTGCAGAGGATCCTGAAAGAGAAAATAAGCAATCAGACAAAAACTCTCAGTGTTCCAGAGTCACATCAACACACTGCTATACTCCCCCTACCTTTCTTTCTCCCTTTCCTCCAGTTTTTTTTTTTTTAATTTTTTTTTTTTAACGTTTATTTATT
This sequence comes from Puma concolor, assembly GCF_028749965.1. Taxonomy (NCBI): domain Eukaryota; kingdom Metazoa; phylum Chordata; class Mammalia; order Carnivora; family Felidae; genus Puma; species Puma concolor. The sequence continues at coordinate 111,341,087 of NC_141671.1, forward strand.
TGTGAGAGAGGGAGAGACAGAGTGCAAGCAGGGTAGGAGCAGAGAGAGAAGGAGGTACAGAGTCTGAAGCAGGTTCCAGGGTCTGAGCTGTCAGCACAGAGCCCGACGCGGGGCTCAAACCCACAAACCGTGAGATCATGACCTGAGCTGAAGTCGGACGCTTAACCGACTGAGCCACCCAGGCGCCCCTCCCTTTCCTCCAGTTTTAACGGAAAAGACATGCCTTTCTCTCTGAGGTTTCTCCCCCATCTCTGCGTTGGACCTGAAAATTATCTTTTCTTTTTTTCAGTCTCCAACCTCTCCCACTTTCTTGCTCTTTCTCACTCACTGAATGCAAGTGCATGATGTTAAGAAAGAAAGAAAGAAAGAAAGAAAGAGAAAAAAAAAGAAAGAAAAAAAGAAAGAAAAAGAAAGACAAAAATAAAAAGGTGAACAGGGAGAAGCAAGAGTAACAAATGAACAGTCCTACTCTCCCTGGATTTCACATCTCTTTTTATCAACTGACCTTTCTCTTGCTTTTTACAGCCCCAATGCTTGAATAAGTTACTCATAGCTCTTGTCTTTCCTTCCTAACCTCCTGCTGATTTCTTAAAGCCCTGTGATCTGCTTCTTACTACTGCTTCTGTACCATTGCCCTGATACTGTATCCATCAAGATATCCATATTGACCCTTGACTTGCTTGATTCCTTAAAAAAATTTGGCACATTTGATCACTCCCGTCTTCTAAAAAGCTCTCTTCCTAGTTTCTAAGAAAGTGAGTGCACTCTTGCAATCTTTCTCTTAGTTCTCAGGCCACTCTTCTTCAGTCTCCTGTGTTGGCTTTCTTCCTCTATCCATCTACAGCAAGGCTAGTTTCTAAGAACTATGGCTTTGTTTCCTTCATTCCATATTCCACCCATTGTTCCTAAGTCATCTTCATCCTCTCTCATAGCTTCTGTCCTTATTTATTTTTTAAAAACTGCTTCTGAGAATCTGTAGTTTAAATCTCTGTCCTGATTTCCAGACTTACAAACCCAATAGAAGACTTGACACATCCATTTTGCAGGCTTGCAAGGCATGGAAAACCCCTCTTGTCCAAATCCGAACTTAAATTCTGTTCCCAACCCTCACAAAAATTACACTTCCTTTGGGGCACCTGGGTGGCTCAGTCGGTTAAGCATCCTACTTCGGCTTAGGTCATGATCTCATAGTTTGTGGGTTCGTGCCCCTTTTTGGGCTCTGTGCTGACAGCTCAGAGCCTGGAGCCTGCTTCAGATTCTGTGTCTCCCTCTCTCTCTGCCCCTGCCCCGCTCACACTCTGTCTCTCAAAAATAAATAAACATTAAAAAGATTTTTTTTTTAAATTACACTTCTCTCCCTATGTTTCCTATAACTTTACACACCAACTTGTTCAAAACATCCACATAGGGTGTCTTTCTTGACTACTTCTACTTATCCCCAAACTCCATCATGTTAAGCTTGAGGGAACATCTAACTTGACCATTCAGGTTTGTCCCATTACCCAATTTGGTACCTGAAATCTATTCCTTGGAGTAAGACCTCTGTAACCTAATGCTGCCCTTAGGGGGAAGCAACTTGATTAAATTAAGAGGAGTCTTTAAAAGCAACAAAACTGTCCTTACCCTGTTGGAATAAATCAGTTATTCATGAGGATGTCTTTAGGTTGATCTTGTTGCTAAGTCAGACATGACCTGTTTACACCAAGGTCTGAGTTCAGAGAAAGTAACAATCCCGCGTTCTTCACATTTCTCTCTGAGCCTCCAAGCACTGCTTCAGAAATTTAAAACAATACTTAAATTTCTTAGGACAATGAAAGAGGCAAAATTAACAGGACTTTCTGTGCCACTGCCTCCACCTTAGTTCCTGCCCCTCCCTCAATTCCAGAGCTGTAAGCATGTTTCCCCACCTTTTTGCTTTTAACTTTGATACATAATTTCTAGTGTGGGTGCCTGTTTTCTTCCACCAGTTTGTGAGCATCATTGGTTAGGAATTGCAATGTATCCATTTTTGCATTATCTGCTCCTTATCTATTTCAGTGCCTGAAGCGCAGGAGGCAGTAAATAAGCAAATCAATGACTCGCCTAATTTTCAGCCTCCTGCCTGTCCTGCACTCCACCTACTGCTTGCTTTTTGGAAGCCCTAGGACTGCCTGCCCACGCGGTGAACTTGGTCTAAATTATCTGGATGCCGGGAAAAGTGAGATTGACAATTATGCAAATTATATTAAATAGCAACTCAGTTTTGCTAACCTGTACATTCTGTACGCCCAGAATCTCAAACTAGGTGCCCATGACCCATATCACTATGTGAAGCCACAGGATATCAGAATATCAGTTTTGGAATATCAGTTTTGGTCACTTAGTTCTTTGAGACATAATATTTATGTTAAAACAGAGACACATTCAGTCAAAACTTGTGGTAATTAAAACTTTTTTTTAATGTTTGCTTATTTCTGAGAGAGATACAAAGCACGAGAGGGGGAGGGGCAGAGAGAGGGAGACACAGAATCTGAAGCAGGCTCCAGGCTCCAATCTGTCGGCATAGAGCCTGACACGGATGGGCTCAAACTCACAAGCCATGAGATCATGACCTGAGCTGAAGTAGGACACTTAACCAACTGAGCCACCCAGCTGCCCCTGTGGTAATTAAAAAGATTTTAAGACATGAAACTTCAAAAAAAATTCATGATGGGGCGGGCCAGTCTCTGCTAGATTTTTATAACCCTGGGAATATGCCTTTTACTCTTCTATTTTGGGATACCAAACTTCAGATATTAACTCTGAAGCATTGTAGGCATGTAGTATGTGAGTGTGTGTGTGTGTGTGTGTGTGTGTGTGTGTGTGTGTGTGTGTTGGCAGAAGGTTTGTCCATGAAGATTCTACAGGAAGAATTTTTGATGCAAAGCCATCAAACAAACATATTAAAATGTGTAATTTCTTCAGACTTTAGTATACCAGGGCTAGTAATAAACAATCCAGTTTACTTCTGAATTTTGGACTTTCTATTATCAAGATAGAACAATTTTAATACAGGAAGATAATGTTTCTTAAACTAGCAGCCAGTGTGCAGTTAAATGCATCACTGCTTTATTAAATTGCTTGTAACAGGAATATGGGAGTAATCTGTCCCACATGCAGCTAGAAATCTCTCTTGATAAGTCTAGATTTAAGACAATAGGATTTGAATGTTATTGTATTAACAAACAAGTAAAACCAATAGAGAATCACAGAATTAGCATTAGTAATTCTGCTTAAGGAATGTCCGTGAGGATTTAAAAATCCCTTTAGCATGCTATAAGGCATGATTCTATGTTTTCTGTCACGGCTAACCACAATAAAGATTGCATGTGTTTCTTAATTTTTGCCAAAAGGAACAGATGGAGACCTAAATTTTGAGGGCTTTGCTTTTTAAGGAGTCCTTACTAGACAAATGATTTAGGTACATATATATGTATGTATATACATATATATATGTGTATATACATATATATATATATATATATATATACATATATATATATAATAAAAGTAATAATTTTCCTTCCATATACAGCTAACTTACTATGAATTTAGCTGGTCTTTCTATTCCAGGACAGAAGTCTTTCTGGTCCACTCAGTTTTTTTAAGGAAAAAGTCTGTGAGGGGTCAGTCAAGTCCAGAGAGCACTTCTGATCCTGAATAACTTCTCCTTTGGTGTATCCTTGGTTTCTGTAAAAGAAAGGGCCATGCACAAATCTCCAAACTCTTCCTCCCTTGAACAGGCTATGATATTATCATAATAGGCAAGGGTCGGGATTGAAGCTTTCCAAATGCAGGTCAGAGAAACAGGTGACATCTCTTGCTTCTAGATTTGTTCAGCGAAGTTTGCATTGTATATTGAACATAAATATATACAATAAGAATATATCAATATTAGACAATTCCAGTCAAGCACTACATTTTTGGTAGTTTCTCTTTCTAAAAACCTTTATTTATAGAATGGAAAAAATAGAAGAGAAAATGTAAAATGAATATGGTCCTTAAATCCTAGATTTCTCCAATGAAACAGAAAAAAATGTTGAGAAAGTCTTTCTGCTCATTGTTGGCTAACACAAGTTAGTGATTTACTTGAAGTAAGCCTTGTGTTCTTATTTTGTTGTGTCTAGACAGCCAAATTCTTTACTGCAATTCAAAGAATGTGCAGCCAGTGTTGATGACATAGTAAAGGAGGAAAAACAAATGTAATAAATTTCTAAATTATGCTTTTTAAACTATTTGAAAAAAATGAGGCCAGGAATAATTTTCATAAATAGTATACCCCCTCAGTAATATGTCTAGAATATTCTAAAGTACAAAAAACAATTGTGGCCTGCGATCTGAAAGCCTTGGAGGATTTTATTTTACATAATTTTGAAACAAATGTGTGCATAGAAAACAGTTCTATGATTGACTAATGACATTAAAACAGTAATACTTTAGCACGGGCAATGGGATCAGATGGTCGATTTGAGTTTTGTGGATTAAACCAAAGATTCTTGGTAAGAAACATTAGTGTATTATAAATACACTAGTATTTATAATAGATTATAAATCTGCAAGATGAAAGTAGAAAACCATTAGTTGAGCAGGAGCTATATATTTGGGAAAGAAGATTTGAAGTTGCATACATACAACAGATGACATTAAAAATTTAGTTTACTTAAGAAAACTGTTACTGAAAAAATGTTATTTGAAGAATTATAATGCTATAGATGAGAATTTTTCTGCAATGATCCAGTAGCTTTATTATTTGTCACCTACCTCAAGTAGAATAAGGCCATTTGAGAGCTGCAATGTGAAAACCTTAGTTCTAGCTCTGAGAAAGCAACCCATTAAATTCAACCTTTATGTTGACAAATCTTTTTCTGAAAAGTCAGGCTCTTTACATACTCGTCTGCCTGAGGAGACCTCTGACTTTTGCCTCAAGTCATTGTTCATAGAAGGAGTCACTAAAGGAAGTTCACCCTTCCATAACATTCTGGTTTAATTATGGAGAGAAAAGATAAGGATTTTTTTTCTTTTTTGTATGTTTTGTAAGGTTCCTTGAGGTCACAGTGGAGAACTAGGCTGAGGTCAGAAATGAGTAGTGGAGGCAACTATTAAAATAATGGTGGTTGTAGTGAACAGCAATCCTTTCCAAATACCAGAGTATCTCCCAATATATGCCAGTATTTCAGTAATCCTTGTAGGGAATCTTTAAGTAATGTTGAAAATTATGAATATGAAATGGTTCATTGAACTTTGTTTTTACTTACTTGTTGAGCCCTAAAGGCTAAGAATTCTGCTTCTGTTGAAAATGTGTGCCCTCTTCCCCAGAGGAAGCAGTTTGGCCACTTTATAGGAGTAGGTACAAGTATAGAGACAAATGCAAGATTAATGATTGTAGTCATGCAGTTCAAAATATAAACTGCCATGCACTGATTGTAGCTTTAAAGAACAGGTATTCAGCAAAACATTTGCCTAAAATACTAGTAAAATACCATCATGCCATGGAGAAATTGTTTATAACTTTCTGTTATAGAAAATTTCAAACCCATAAATGGTATAGTATAAAGGGTCCCCATATAGTCATCACCAAGCTTCTGTCATGATCTCAAACATTTTACCATTTTCACAGTAAATATTTCAATCTGTAGCTCCAAAACACAGATTAAAAATATTAACCATTATCATACTGAAAACTTAAAAAATAATTCAAAAGGAAATATTGAAGTGTCTTAACTTTAGATACTTCATTTGGCATAGGGAAATTATAATTTAGAGAAAAACATGAACTTTTCTCTGTTCTTTCCCTAGGTTCAATCCCATTGCAACAGAGAGATATATATATATACCACATCTTCTTTATCCATTCATCCATCGATGGACATTTAGGCTCTTTCCATACCTTGACTATTGTTGATAGTGCCGCTATAAACATTGGGGTGCATGTGCCCTTTCAAAACAGTACACCCGTGTCCCTTGGATAAATACCTAATAGTGCAATTGCTGGATCATAGGGTAGTTCTAGTTTTAATTTTTTGAGGAAACTCCATACTGTTTTCCAGAGTGGCAGCACCAGTTTGCATTCTCACCAGCAGTGCAAAAGAGATCCTCTTTCTCCACATCCTCGCCAACATCTGTTGTTGCCTGAGTTGTTAATGTTAGCCATTCTGACTGGTGTGAGGTGGTATCTCATTGTGGTTTTGATCTGTATTTCCCTGATGATGAGTGATGTTGAGCATTTTTTCATGTGTCTATTAGCCATCTGGATGTCTTCTTTGGAGAAGTGTCTATTCATGTCTTTTGCCCATTTCTTCACTGGACTATTTGTTTTTTGAGTTGAGTTTGATAAGTTCTTTATAGATTTTGGATACTAACCCTTTATGTGATATGTCATTTGCAAATATCTTTTCCCATTCCCTTGGTTGCCTTTTAGTTTTGCTGATTATTTCCTTCACTGTGCAGAAACTTTTTATTTTGATGAGGTCCCAATAGTTTGTTTTTGCTTTTGTTTCCCTTGCCTCTGGAGACGCGTTGAGTAAGAAGTCGCTGAGGCCGAGGTCAAAGAAGTTTTGCCTGCTTTCTCTTCTAGGATTTTGATGGCTTCCTGTCTTACCTTTAGGTCTTTCATCCATTTTGAGTTTATTTTTTTGTATGGTGTAAGAAAGTGGTCCAGGTTCATTTTTCTGCATGTCATTGTCCAGTTTTTCCAGCACCATCAAATGATCATTTTATGAAAATAGAATGGAATATGGAATATATTTAAGATACCATCATCTGACACAGTGCCACTCACTTTGGAGTATAATGGGGATTTTAATGATTAATTTTAGCTCTCAGCATGGCCTGGCTATGGCACCCAGATATTTGATCAAACACTTGTCTAGATGCTGTGAAGTTGATTTTTTTAAATGTGATTAATATCTAAATCAGTAGGCCTTGAATAAAGCCAATTATCCTCCATATTGTAGGTAGATCTCATCCAACCAGTTGAAGCCCTTAACAGAAAACTGGGATACCCTAAGAATGATTCTGACTTCAATTGCCTCCAGACTCAAGACTGCAACATCACCTCTTTCCTAGGTTTCCAGCCTTCCAGGGTACCCTGCAGATTTCAGACTTGCCAACCTCCACAATTGTGTGAGCCAATTTCTTAAAATAAATCTATCTCTATCTCTACTATCATCTGTATTTATCCATATATACTCACATAGCCTGTGTCTCTGGAGACCTCTAGCACAGGGATAAAATAACTGTCTAGTAATGTAGAAAAACAATTGTAACATTGACCCTGAACAATGCAGGAATTAGGGGCACTGATCTCCTACACAGCTAAAAATTTATGTATAACTTTGGACTCCCCCAGAATATAACTACTAATAGCCTACTGTTGAATAGAAGCCTTACTGATAACATAAGAAGTTGATTAACACATACTTTGTATGTTATATGGATTATATACTATATGCTTACAATAAAGTAAGCTAAAGAAAAAAAATATTATTAAGAAAATCCTAAGGAGGAGAAAATACTTTTATAGCCCTTTAGCGTATTTATAGAAAAAAAAAAGTCCACATATAAATGGACTCCTGCAGTTCAAAAGTATGTTGTTCAAAAGTCAGCTGTATTTAAACAATGTTGTATATCTTCACTGGGCTCTCAGAAAATTTGGAATCATAGGATCTTAGAATTGAAAAGGACTTAGGAGGCTTAATTTAGTCAAAATTTATACCTATGCATTGTTAAAAGTTATAATGACAAGGGTCAAATAATTCACATGTACTATATATAATCCTTACAACACTCAAAGTTAATATTTTCCAATTTTATATATGAGTAGATGTGGCTCAGAGAAGTCAGTAACTTCTCCAAGATGACCTAGGTGGAAGTTACTAAGCCATCATTTGAATTCAATATTATTTGAATCCAAAGTCCATTGTCTTTCTGTCAGGTTAGATCACTTTTCTTTAATACAGACCTTAAATTCTTGGACACTTTTGGTGATGTAGAATTTTTGTGGTGCAGAGGTCATTACATGGCAACTGGATGTATTTTTTAACATCTTTATTAGAAAGGTCTTCCATATTGAATCAGATTTTATCATGTGTTTTGTCCTTTATAGCTACATTTCATATTTGGAGCTAGCCATTTTTTTGTGTTATTGGATTATTTTCTTTATTGAATTAAAGTTATACCATGTATAAAATAGCAATGTGTACACAGAGGGATTTAATGCATCATAATATATACAATTATCTTTGAAAAGTCAGGATGCAAGTTGCAATGATTATGAACATAAAATTTATATTGACACATTCTCCATAAGTGATTTATTTGGCTGTTTTAGTTCAAAGTCATTGTTTGAGGATCTGATGATTACTCTCTTTCACTTTATGGACCATCAAAATCACTTGGCCAGATATATGTAATAGGAGATGAAATTTCATTTGTGTATAATTTCCATTTGTCTGGTTTTGGTTGAGACACATTTTCTTAACTTACTTCCACATTGAGACCACTGAAGAGCTCATTGTTTCAATTATCTTCTTTGCTTTTGATTGAAGAATTGTTGGAGAATGTTGTAAGTCTCCAAAATTTCTGTAGCATTCCTTCTTTTTTCTTAGAGGCCAGCTTTATACTAACTGTGGATGCCTGACTCTGTAAACAGTGTAGTTCTTACATGATGGATGTGTGGAAGCCTTTTGTTCGTTTTGACACAAGAATTCCTATGCTCAGAAACAAGGGACTTAAATTAGTTCTGGGCATAGTATTCTTATTTTCACATTTCACCAAATCCTGACAGAGCTTCAGGAATATGCTTAATACTATTTCTATCTCCACCATCTTGGAAATATTTACTTTCCTCTATTTCATTGCTCTTCCTCTTCTGGGCCTTGGAAATCTTAACTGTCACTGGTAAGGTAAAACCAGGGTGTTTCACTGACAATTTGTTTGGTAAAGGTGTAAATTGAATCTCTAACTCAGGTTTTGGAGATGGAGTACTTTGATTATTTTCTGTTGATACTTCACAAGAGTCCAGGACTGCAGAACCATCCTCTACTCATTTCTAGAAATTTCAAAACTTGTTGTTTGAGGTTCAGTTTCAACTCTGATAGGATCCATTGAACTCCTATGGCTAGGCTTGATAACTAAAGTTTTTTCTTCTGTTTCAGAAGCCTCTGATGTGATCTTTTTAAGTTGTTCAATTTCATTTTTCTGTACGTTGCTGGAGATCAGTCCCTTCAGCTGTATTTCTAAAGCTGCAATAGGTTGATCCCATTCTTCTTGACATTTTTGAAGGTTACTATCTTTTTCTGCCAGTTGTGCTATAAGTATTTCCACTTCATTTTGTTGCTTTACACAATGCTCTGTCTTCACCATCTTTTTTCATCTCTTTGTTTCGTAGATTTTCAGCTTCTTGTGCTTCAGAAAACTAGCCATTTGATTCAAAGTATTCCCTTTTTGTTTTGTTTTTTAATGTTTTGACATAAGAAACACTTTTCAGATTCCCTCCGTTTTGATTGTTTTTACTCATGCTCTTTGGCTAGCCATCCATTGGTAAGTGCCAGTAACTATTTCAAAAGTTTGACCCTAGTATTATCTGCCCAGACAACAATGGAATGTCCTTCCTTCTTGTTCTAGAAACTATGCTCTCTTAATGCAGTCTAAGATTTACTAGCTTTTTAATGTAGTCTCATGTCTCTTTTTTACAGATTCCTTTATAAAAACTAGTCTCTCATCTTTGTACCTGTGTGGTTAATATTTGCAGGTTGTTGCATTTATCACATTAAACTTTATATTCTTAGTTTTGGTAAAGTCTACCAAAGTATTTACTGTTGTATAGTCTATCTTTTTCTTTTTTTAATTTTTTTTTTTTTTTTTACTTTTTTTATTTTTTGAGAGACCTAGAGAGACAGAGCACAAGTTGGGGAGGGGAAGAGAGAGAAGGAGACACAGAATCCGAAGAAGGCTCCAGGCTCCAGGCTGTCAGCACAGAGCCTGACGCAGGGCTCGAACTCACAAACTGTGAGATCATGACCTGAGCTGAAGTCGGATGCTTAAACCGACTGAGCCACCCAGGCGCCCCTGTTCTATCTTTTTCAATGCACAATTTCAGTAAGCACAATTTTGGCTCATTTGTATAAAGTTTAATTTCAGATGTAGAATATAAAATAGTACAGCAACATGATAATAGATAAGTTTAGTGAAAGTCATGAAAAATAAATAAAGTTTTGGGAATTACTTTCAATGAGGCCCTAGTTAAAAATCATTAGGAGTAAATACATTACTATGAGAAAGACCGAGAATCCCAAGGATTGATATTTGGGAAACAATTGTATTTAAACATGGGAAAAGCCCACTTCAGGTAGGGAAGAAAAAGAGCAAATTCTTAAGGGTAAGAATCAGCCCTGTTCTGAAACATGGTAAGGGCTCACTGAATAGTTTTAGAAATGGAGTCAGTGCAAGAGACAAAGAAGGAAACATTAGAGAAGAAGGAAAATAAAAAAGAAATAGTACAACACTGCAAAAAAGTCCAATCTACACTGTTGAAACTGCAGATCAAAGAGAATGAGAAGTGAGAAGATACTACCAGATTTGGCAATCATAAAAATGGTCACCAGTTATACCCGAGGTGGCAGTTCTGGCCAACTGTTTGGGATAGAAATCAGATTGTGAGATGGGAAGCAGTGGCTTGGTGATGAGAATGCAGAGGTTGAGTATGAATTCCTTCTTGCACAAGTTAGTGTTTTACAGGAACTATAGGCTGGTGGTTCTACTAAATAGGTAGAACCAAGCGTTTTTGTAGTTAGGGAAGATTCACTGGCAGAGGATAGAAAACCTGGGAAGAGAGGGAATAATTAACGGCACACAATCTTGGATAAAGCAGCAAGGATTTTATGCAGAACTGAGTTGAATTTGTGTATTTTGTTAAGAAGGATGAACATGTTTCTGTAGACTGAGTCACCAGGGAAAGCAAGTAGGCTGGGTTATCATTCTGTCTAACACTGAGGTAGAGATTATTATCAGATAGAGGGGATAAAAGTGACTAAACTCAGTTCAGGAGGACTTCAGTAGCTCAATAACAAAGCAGCACTGATGAGAGTGTAGTCATGGTTGTCGCAAAGTATGTTGAAATCGCACTGGCAGGTGCATTAATTTGCTAGGGCTGCCATGATGAAGTACCACAGACTGGAGGGCTTACACAAAAGACATTTATTTTCTCACAGCCTGGAGGCTGGAAGTCCAAGATGAAGGTGTTGCTAGGTCTGGTTCCTTCTAAGGTCTCGCCCCTTACCTCATAGATGGTTGTCTTCTGTGTCTTCATAAGTTTTGTTTTGTTTTTTTCCTCTGTGCATGTCTGTATCCTAATTTGCTCTTCTTATAAAGATACAAGTCATTTTGGACTAGGGCCACTCACTACCCATAAGCTCATTTTACCTTGATTACCTCTTTAAAGGCCCTATCTCCAAGTAAAGTCATGGCCTGGGGCACTAGGAGTTGTGACTTCAACATATGAATTTGAGGGCAGGGAAGAGTAGTAGAGGGATACAATTCAACCTATAACAGGAAGAATATACTCAAAACAGACAAAAGAATTCAAGTTATTTTCTTTTTTTTTTAATTTTTTTTTTAACATTTATTTTTGAGACAGAGAGAGACAGAGCATGAATGGGGGAGGGGCAGAGAGAGAGGGAGACACAGAATCCGAAACAGGCTCCAGGGTCTGAGCCATCCTCCCAGAGCCCGATGCAGGGCTCGAACTCACCGACTGCGAGATCGTGACTTGAGCTGAAGTTGGACGCTCAACCGACTGAGCCACCCAGGTGCCCCTCAAGTTATTTTCTTAGAGTTGGATATGTTGTAATGAGTAGAACTTCTCAAAATTTAGTGTGGAGTAGGGACGCCTGGGTGGCTCAGTAGGTTAAATGTCTGACTTTGGCTCAGGTCATGATCTCACAGCTCCTGGGTTCAAGCCCCGCATTGGGCTCTGTGCTGACAGCTCAGAGCCTGGAGTCTGCTTTGGATTCTGTGTCTTCCTCTCTCTGTATCCTTCCCCTGCTCACGCTCACACTCTTTCTTGCTCTCTCTTGAAAATAAATAAAAACATTAAAAAAAAAAAAATTTAGTGTTGAGCAAGCAGAATCATGGCCTCCAAAAATGTCTATATCATAATCCCTGGGAATGTAAATATGTTACTTTATATGGCAAAAAGGATTTTTCTGATGTAATTTAGTTAAGGATTCCAAAGTGGCAAGATTATCCTACATAATCCAAATGAGCCTAATATAATCATGCTAGCCCTTAAAGGTAGAGAACTTTTCCCTACTGAGTTTAGGGTTAGAGAGAGACGTGATTCTGGAAAGTCAGAGAGATGCAACACTGTTGGCTTTCAAGATGGAGAAAGGAAGCCATGAGCCAAAGAATGCAGGCTGCTTCTAGAAGCTAGAAGAGGCAAGGAAATAGATCCTTTCCACAGCCTTGAGAAGGGACTGAGCCCTGTTGACAGCCTTGTTGATTTTAGCCCAGTGAGACCTGTGTCACACTTCTGACCCATAGAACTGTAGCATAATAATTTTGTTTTAAGTCACTAAGTTTGTAGTAATTTGTTACAACAGAAATAAAAAGGTGCCATCCTGTGGGTAAGAGTCATGTGGAAGTCTATTTGAAATGCTGACTCTGGGGGCGGCTGGGTAGCTCAGTCGGTTGAGCAGATGACTTTGGCTCAGGTCTTGATCTCATGGCTCCTGGGTTCAAGCCCTGCATCAGGCTCTGTGCTAAGAGCTCAGAGCCTGGAGCCTGCTTTGGATTCTGTGTCTCTGTCTCTCTCTGCCCCTCCCGCCCTCCCTCCCTTCCTCCCTCTGTCTCTCGAAAGTAAATAAACATTAAAAAATATTTAGGGGCGCCTGGGTGGCGCAGTCGGTTGAGCGTCCGACTTCAGCCAGGTCACGATCTCGCGGTCCATGAGTTCGAGCCCCGCGTCGGGCTCTGGGCTGATGGCTCAGAGCCTGGAGCCTGTTTCCGATTCTGTGTCTCCCTCTCTCTCTGCCCCTCCCCCGTTCATGCTCTGTCTCTCTCTGTCCCAAAAAATAAATAAACGTTGAAAAAAAATTAAAAAAAAAAAAATATTTAAAATAACATGCTGACTCTGGTTCAGTAGGTTTGGATTGGGACTTAAAAATCTGCATTATTGACCAGTTCTCCAGGGATACCAGTGCTGCAGGACTGTGGAGCACACTTTGGGTAGTAAAGCTTGAGAAATCTAGCCTCATCAAATCTCCTCATGTCATAGATAAAGGAATTGAAGTTTAAGAAGAATTCATGGATACTGGTAGAACTGTCTTCAACTCCCAGCCTACTACAGTGTAACAGTACTTTGGAAAAAAAAAAAAAAAAAAAAGGAGCCCATCAGGGAATAGCAAGCAAGAAGAAATGCCAGAGTTTGGAAAATTTGACTCCAGAGACCCTGTATGTTAATGGTGTCTGTGAGGTGTCCTGGTTAACATGTAGCTAATACAAATTGTTAATTATCAGCACTTTGTAAACTAACAGCTGTTTGCTATGTGCAACAGGATTATAGCCCTCTTGGGTCCCAGGAGTTTCTAACTTCCTAGGTGTCAGCAAGTTTGAGAGAAAAATTTCAGGGCAAATGGGCATTTTGTTGTGACAATTTAGCAGGAGGCAGCTCTAAAGCTGTAGGTCATCTGCAAACTCAGAACTGTAAACATGGAGGGAGTATTTCCAGTGACCCAAAGGGCATGTTTTGTGTTTATCTTGTTGCCGGAGGCACTCTGTAATTATGTGAGAGCATAATGTCAGCTGATCTGCTGGCAAAAGTGAGGAAAACTGTCAGGCTTATTAAAGAGGATAAAGAGCTGACACACGACATAACTGACATCTAAGCTGAGAATCAGACAGGAAAAGATTCTAAGAATGTGGCAGGGACTCATAAGGAGAAGGGGGTGAGCAGAACATCATAAGGAAGAATTTGGAGACCCTGGATACACAAAGATTTCTGGAAACTTCCCACTCTACAGAATAGAAAGGAAGATTTATAGGCACCAGAACCAGGGTTCCCAAATGACTTCATACATGAGTACCACACGGATAACTTGCTAAAATGCCCGCTCCTCAGATCCAACTCCAGAGGTTCTTTTCAATTTCTTATTATACATACAAAAGTAGAGAGTGTAGTATACTGTGAGAAATAAGCCCACCTACCCAATCAAAGGAAGGACGCAGGGACTTGGAGTGCAGTGAAGTGAGGCTTTAACCAACGTTCCTGCAAGAGTGGGTGTCTGCTGGACAGGCACACTCAGGGCAGTTACAGCAGACAATTTATTTCCTAGCATGCAAATCCCTCCCCTGGTTCCTCATTGGCTGAGTACTACAGAGTTATAGCCTTACCTGGATGTTGCTTATGCCCATATAAGGCAGAAAATAGTCTGACTGAAACAAATGTACATTCCCTGAGGTGACACAGAGATTTTCAGTCCTCCTCCCCTTGTTCTTTGGCACATGCTCTTTGCAAAGCCCACAAAAATAAGCCTGTGAAATGGAGAGGGGAAGAAGGACCAGGAAGTGAAGTGTCTAAGGACTTGGGACTCCGTTGTGGCAGGGATGGGGCGGGGAGGGTTCCTACATATTTCCAATAGGTTATAAACCTACTGTTAACTAGACAGCACAGCTTTTTTTTGGTATTTCTGAAAATGAATCATTTCCCTTACTTCTCATAATATTGACCTCTCACACACACATCCTCAGACTCAATAAAGATCAATGCACAACCAATCTGCCTGCATTTATTCCATCTGCTTAGTGCCTTCCTTCTTATCTTTTCTCCTTCACTAGACTATACTGATGCCAATCCCAGTCATCAGGGAAAAGCATTTCCAGTATAGAGCAGAAAAAGCACAGAACACAGGGACAGAGGATTCCTGGTATCTTTGAGCAACACTACAGAGGTCTATGTAGGTGGGACGGAGGGAACAGGGGGCAGTTGGTAAGGGATGAAATCAGAGACATAACAAGGCAAAGAGATGTAACAGACACACTACTTAAGTCCTTGCAGCTCATTGCAACAGCTTTGGCTTTTAGTCTGGAAACTTCAGAGCAGAAGGGACCAGTAATTGTGTAAAGCTAAAATTGAAAAGGCAAAGGAGCCCATAGGAAAGTAGCTTTCTGGTAGGCGCTATAGTCAGAAGGAGTCAAGAATGCAGCTATGGCCAAGAACTTTGTTCCAAATTTGGGGGGCAGTAGGAGAACTATTACCCTGATCCCCATGGTAATAGTAATCAATGTCCCCGATGAATGGAGTAACCTCTGCCTCTTGGTTCAGTAATAGGAGAAGTCTTAATGATCAGAGGGCTGTCTCAGCTCTCAGTTACATGGAACATGACTACCTTCCTCACTGGAAGCATTTCTCCCTTGGTAACTAGCAACTTCAAATCACCAAGTCCAAGGCTGTGGGCACAGACACCAAAAAAAATCCCTTAAGTAAGTTATTAGGTGTAATAGTGAAAGGGATCTCTCCCACTCCCACTCATTGGCTCTTGAACCTATATAATTTGGTGATGTAGGGAATGGCATTTCTTAGTCCCAATTTCACCAATGTGATAGGGCACTCATTTTTTCTTGGTTTCTATCCAACAGATCTGGGCAGAAATTTGGGGGGAGGGGCAGAAAATGGTTCTTGGTTTAGTTCCCATGATCTGTTAGTCGTATCACTCCCCTGTGGTTAAATATCATATGGGGTTTCCCTTGGAAGAGGAGAACAGACAATTTCAGGGCAATCCTTTTCCTGTCTTCATGAGGCTACTTCCTGAAAAGCACCACTTTTCTTGTATGTAATGGTAAGCAGTTCAGCCTTTTCTGTTAAAAGGCTCTGAAATGAGTCAGAACCTGTTAAATTAACCTAAGGTCCACTTTGTTCTCTAGGTCAGAGGTTCAGCATCAGGGGGATTTTGTTCTCTAGGGGATATTTGGCAATGTGTAGAGACAATTTTAGTAGTCACAACTGGGGGAGGGGGCAAGATAGAGCTACAGATATCTAGTGGCTGCAGGTCAGGGATTCTGCTAAACATTTTGCAATGCATGGGGCATTATCCATAAAAGAATTATCTGCTCAAAATGTCAGTAGTACTGAGGCTGAGAAATCCCGCCCTAGGCTGAAGAATTCACTACTTATTTGATTTCTTTTCTTAAACTTTGCCTAGTCATGCTGTCCAGTGTAATTTATCTGAGACCAGGCAATGAGCCTGAATGATAAAATAAAATTTATATAAGTAAGACAATGCCAGCAATATACATCTGCTTCAAGTTTGAGCAATATAACTCCTCCTATTATTGTATTTTTAGGGAGAAACTAAAGCCACAAATTAAATCCTTTAATCATTTATAGTCAAACTTTCAGAAATTAAAGGTCATGGTTACTTTTTGCTCTGTCTCAGCCAAAGAAGTCTCAGTCAGATGCACGTGTATGTTTGGAGTTCCTTCTGCAGCTGAAGCATCCTTCACTAGGTATATAGCTCTTTCTGTACATTAGCTGAAATTAGTTGCATTAATCTACCTCACTCTTCCCATGTGCTCTTTTATAAAGAATCTGAACAGTTAATAGGGCCCATAAGCCTATCATAGTCTCAGCCAAACTCCCATACACATCAGCAAATCTCTAGTATCCAATAAAGAGTAAAATAGTCATATTATTATACACACCCAAGGACCCCCAATGGACAGAATTACTAGTTTCTAAGTGAAAGCAAGTCTATCACAAACTGAAAAATCTTTTTGACTTCATTCTTAGCATTCATTCCTGGTTAGTTTATGCCAGTTGTCCAAAATCACCCACCTGTAACTTGAAATTTGATAGGGAAACATCTTCCACAAAGATGTTTACTATGTCTTTGTATTTGTCATGAGGAATAATCCCCTGATCCAACTACCATCTTTTTTAGAGTGGTCTGTGAGCAAAATTAGACTCACCCAGGAAACTGGGTGCTATCCTGATCCATCAGACCCTTATCTGAGGTTCCTTCTTCCATCTTGCATATTTAAAAATCTTCTTTTCCAGTTTTTTTAATCTTGTGTCCCTGGCCTTCCTGAATCATAGATTCAACTGTGCAGTGGCACAATCTTCACACTGTCCTTGGAGCAGGGAGCCACCCCTCCTTCATACCACATTTCATACTCAGACATTCTCCACATCGCACTCCCTTCTAGTTTCTGCATGTTACCTCGCCATCTGCTGCCATCACCTATTCCTCTGGAAATCCTCAGGTTCCTGCTACACACCTTCCCTGGCATCACCTGCTATCACCTGCCCATGCACTGGGGTGCCAAATGCATCTTCTGCATTTTGTTTTGAGTTTCTTTCCCCTTAAATTTCAACATTTGACGTTTCTTTTTGAAACTTCATATTATATTTGCTCTTAATTCATAAATATTATTATATTACTTTTTGGAGTGTTTCTGATACCCAGAAAACTTTGGAAAACTTTGTTTATGACTTTTCTAATGCCTGTTTTTTATTTTATTTTTTTGCCTTTAGCATGGAGGCAAGCCCTTGATAGTGAAATCTTATTTTGCTGGCTTAGAACATACATGAATGTTTGCAACTTGTTGAGACTCCAATTTCTCTCTGTTCTGTCAGTTCTGCCCCCCTGAGATATTTGCAGATGTGCAGTTTAAAACTATAAGCTAGGAACAAAAGATTTATGTTGGTTAGGAAGGTGTAGTGAATGTCATATTAAATTCAGAGCAGGAATGTATTGGAATTAACCCTTGCCATGGGCACATTATAAGACAGATATAAATAAGGAAAGGTCAAGAGTAACATGTATTGTAACTAATGTTTTCTAGGAACAGTACTGTCTTGTTTTGGCATATTTGTTTAGATAGATGTGGGCATAGCAGTTAAAATAAGAGAAATAGAGAATTGTATACTGATTTTTATTGCCACCCACCCATGTTATTTTTGTATCATACTGAAAACTACTAGTGAAAATTTCTCATGCTTCTGTTTATTCAACAACTTCTTGGGTGTTCTGAATATCTATTTATTTGGGGGCAATGTTCACAGCTAAGACAATAGGGCATGGGTAATCTATTGAAGATGACATCATTTTTAAAACACTTTCTTCAAGGACTTATTTGGTCATCTTTATTTGTTCCTTCTTTTCTAGTAGAATATATACTGATATTTGCTTAAAATTCTTATTCAAGTAAATAACATATAGAAGATGTCTCTTGCATCATAGTTAGGTATACCAATATATGAGAAGATATTTTAATAAAATAAAAAAGAAAACATTTTTCATTGTAGAACTCAAGAGGAGAGATAAATATTTGTTTATAACTCTTACAGAACCAACACTCATCTTGTAGCTTTGATTATTGGGGACATGGGGAAGATAAAGAAGGAGAGGACTAATGCTTTCTTAGGATACTTTCGGTTGAAGTATGTGAATATCAATTTAATCTGACTAAACAATAAAGGATTTTAATGGCTTACATAACTATAAATCCAGAGGTAGGATTTAGGTTAGTTTGATTAGGGTTCTAGCAATATTTCTCTGCTTTTCTCTCAGCATTATCAATGTCAGATTTGCCCTCAAGTGGTCACACCTCATGCTGTCAAGATGGTTGCCAACAGTTGCTAGGATAAGGTGCTTCATGTTCACATTCCGTGAAAGGTAGAGAGAACAATTTTCCATTATATTGTCTTTAAGAGTAAAAAGGGAGTGCCTGGGTGGCTCAGTTGGTTGAGCATCGGACTCTTGATTTCAGCTCAGGTCATGATCTCACAGTTTCATGAGATCAAGCTCCATATTGGGCTCAGCAAAGACAGTGTGGAGACTGTTTGGGATTTTCTCTCTCCCCCTCTCTCTGTATCTCCCTTGCTCATTCTCTCTCTCTCTCTCTCTCTCAAAATAAATAAATACAATTTTGAAAAAGAAAGAGTAAAAAGGGATATTTTCTAGAAGTGTTCAGCAACCTTCTCCTCATATTTGAATGGCAGGAATCAGCCCATTCTGAACAAGTCACTTGGCAAGAGAAATAGGATTATTCTTAGCTGGAGCAGACCCATCTCTTGAATTAAGACTAATTCCCCAAATTGAATGTTACTAAATGGGGATGAGTGGAAATGGATGTTAGGGAGGCAATAACAATATTTACTAAAAGTGTGACTCATGTCATAGAAATATAAAAAGACTATTTTTTATATTTATTTATTATTTTTTATAATTTATTTTTTAATTTACATTGAGTTAGTTAGCATATAGTGCAACAATGATTTCAAGAGTAGGTTCCTAGTGGCGCCTGGGTGGCTCAGTTGGTTAAGTGGCTGACTTCTGCTCAGGTCATGATGTCACATTCAGACCCTGCATCAGGCTCTGTGCTGACAGCTCAGAGCCTGGAGCCTGTTTCAGATTCTGTGTCTCCTTCTCTCTGACCCTCCCCCATTCATACTCTATCTCTCTCTGTCTCAAAAATAAATAAACGTTAAAAAAAAATTAAAAAAAAAGAGTAGGTTCCTTAATGTCCCTTACCCATTTAGCCCATCCCCCCTCCCACAACCCCTCCAGCAACCCTCTGTGTGTTCTCTATATTTAAGAGTCTCTTATGTTTGTCCCCCTCCTTGATTTTACATTATTTTTGCTTTCCTTCCCTTATGTTCATCTTTTTTGTATCTTAAAGTCCTCATATCAGTGAAGTCATATGATATTTGTCTTTCTCTGACTAATTTCACTTAGCATAGTACCCTCTAGTTCCATCTATGTAGTTGGCAAGATTTCATTCTTTTTGATTGCTGAGTAATACTCCATTGTGTGTGTGTGTGTGTGTGTGTGTGTGTGTGTGTATGTATCAAATGCAATAAAAAAGAATATATATATATATATATATATGTATATACATCACATCTTCTTTATCCATTCATCCATCGATGGACATTTAGGCTCTTTCCATACCTTGACTATTGTTGATAGTTCTGCTATAAACAATGGGGTGCATGTGCCCCTTCAAAATAGCACATCTGTATCCCTTGGATAGATACCTAGTAGTGCAATTGCTGGGCTATAGGGTAGTTCTAGTTTTAATTTTTTGAGGAACCTCCATACTGTCTTCCAGAGTGGCAGCACCAGTTTGCATTCCCACCAGCAGTGCAAAAGACATCCTCTTTCTCTGCAGTAAAAGGACTAATTTTTATTCCAGGAAGACTCTTCATTGAAAAAAGTAACTTCTTTCTTATGAGTCTATAGAAGAGAAGTGCTAGCTTAGAGTTAATTTATTCCTTTTAGTAATTTTAGTTTTTTTAGCTTCAGAGGAAACGGTATTCAGTCTTAATGTTTTCAATAAGATCTTCATTCTGCCTTAAAAATTAGAAGTCAGGGGCGCCTGGGTGGCTCAGTCGGTTGGGCGTCCATCCGACTTCAGCTCAGGTCATGATCTCGCGGTCCGTGAGTTTGAGCCCTGCATCAGGCTCTGGGCTGACAGCTCAGAGCCTGGAGCCTGTTTCGGATTTTGTGTCTCCCTCTCTCTCTGCCCCTCCCCTGCTCATGCTCTGTCTCTCTCTGTCTCAAAAATAGATAAATGTTAAAAAAAAAAAATTAAAAAAAAATTAGAAGTCAGATCTGACATGGTAGCCAGTGAGCCCTCAGGAGCCACTGTATTCATAACTCCAAGAAATGGAGAGGCCCACTGCTTATTGAGAGAGGGTGCAGTTCTGGGGATCAAGGATCTGTTGTTGTAAATGAGGTAATTGTTTCTACTTCTGAGCTAAGCTCCTTGTAAGAAGACTATACACCTCCACCCCACTGAGTCAGGTTTGCCATGTAAGTAACAAAATATATGGTAATAGAATGTGAGTGGAACTGACATATGTCACATCTGAGCAAAAGCTTTAAAAGGCATTATATAATTCTGTAAAACCTTTTTTTTCCCTCTATCTGAAAAATGGCACACTACAAATAAGGCTTCTTCAAGCTAGGTCTTAGAACGAGCAGACACATGTTGTAAAATAGCAGCCAACCAAAATGAATGAGGAGTAAACCTTTGTTAGTATAATCCAGAGATGTGTGAGAGTTTGTGTGCTACTGTAGCATAACTTATAAAAGCTGAGTTTTATTATTTTTTAAAAAATCTTCCAGTCTTTTTTTTAAAGTTAATTTAATTTAATTTAATTTAATTTAATTTAATTTAATTTAAGAGTGAGGGAGAGGGGCAGAAATAGAGGGAGAGAGAATCTCAGACAGGATCCACACCCAGCACGGAACCTTACACAGGGCTCGATTCCACAACCCTGGGATCATGACCTGAGCCCCAAACATGAATCAGATGCTCAACTGACTGAGCCACCCAGGTGCCCCACAAAAGCTAAGATTTAAAAAAAAAAAAATTAAGTGTTTATTTATTCTTGGAGAGAGAGTACAAGAAGAGGGACAGAGAGTAAAGGAGACAGAGATTCTGAAGCAAGCTCCATGCTGTCAACACAAAGCCAGATGTGGGCCTTGAACCCATGAACAGTCAGATCATGACCTGAGCCGAAGTCAGACAATCAATTGAGCCACCCAGGCACACCAAAAGCTCAGTTTTAATATCAGTTCAGCTACAAGAAAAAAAATCTGTGTTATCTTGGATAAGTCAACTAAGCTTCTCAGACATAGTTTTAATCTATAAAATAAAATTTAAAAAAAGGTCTTTAGACTTTATAATGCTTAACAATTTGACTACTAAACCCATTCTCTTAAAGCGTTGCCAATTGATTAAGTTGTATAATATAGGTAATAATGATGCATTTTCTTTCTTTATTTTATTTAATTTTAATTTAATTTTATTATTTAATTAAAAAAAAATTTTTTAAGAAGGCTCCACACTCAGTGTGGGACTCAAACCCTGAGATCAAGAGTTGCTTGCTCTACCAACTCAGCCAGCCAGGCGCCCCTATTTTCCCTTTTTTAAATAATTAAAGGCATTTATAACTTTCATTCAGCATGAGATAAATCATGCTCTCATAATAAAGTATGTGATTCTTGCCAAAAGAAGCATTTTAGTTTGCCTAAACTACCCCTTTATAAATAAATATATATTTCTAAGTCTTTTTTTAAAAAGTTTATTTATTTTTGAGAAAGACAGAGAGAGAGAGAGGGAGAGAGGAAAGATGAGGGAGAGAGGGAGACAGAGAACCTCAAGCAGGCTCTGTGCTGTCAGTGCAGAGATCAATGTGGGGTTCGAACTCATGAACCATGAGATCATAACCTGAGCCAAAATCAAGAGTCAGTCGCTTAACTGACTGAGCCACCAAGGTGCCCCTGAGTCTTTTTAATATATAGAAAATAGCTAAATCCCTATCTTTTTAGAAATCCCTAGTGGAATCTAAAATGCTCCATTTTAGTTCTTTTCTAACACATTCTATTTTGTATTATCTCTCTCTCTCTCTTTTTGACTACTTTGAGTACATGATCCAATAAATGTTTAATTTAAATGTAAGGATGGTTAAATTGCTACAGTTCTAGAGATTTTTTAAGTACAGACTTTTCTAGCATTATGTAACAAAATAAGGAGAAATTGAATTTTTTTTCAGAAAAACAGGAAAACAAGCAACACAAGTTACAAAGTAATTATAGCAGTACACATATACTTCCTCATACACACATCCCAAACTTTTGTTAATGGATCTTCCGCTAATCTTGTCCTGCAGTTATGTTTCGATTTTTTTTTACAGTGTTTAAAAAAAGGTATTTAATGAAGAGAAAAAATGGCCTATGAAAACCAATTCTAAGTGGGACATGAACTAAGATTCTTTATTTGTTAATTTTTATTATTATTTTCTTAATGTTTATTTCTTACTGAGAGACAGAAACAGCACATGAGCAGAGGAGGGGCAGAGAGAGAGAGGGAGACACAGAATCCAAAACAGGCTCCAGGTTCCAAGGGGTCAGCAGAGAGCCCGACATGGGGCTTGAACTCACAAACTGTGACCACGACCTGAGCCAAAGTCAGACGCTCAACCGACTGAGCCACCCCGGCGCCCCAAACTAAGACTTTTTTTGTTTAGGGTTTGCTAGACGCTGCCATACCTGCTCCAACATCAGGTCATCAGAGAGCACCGGGGCCTCATAGCTAGGCTCTGGAGATTAGAGGAAGGACCACCAGTAGATAAATGATTTATGAGTTAAGCAAGTTTTAAACATTTTCTTTTAATTTTATTGTTGAGGCAATAATAGATATAGGTAATTTAAATGCCATTTTAACATAACTAGAAGATATTTTATGTACGATGTTCCAACTCATTTCATTTATATCTATTACGGTATTAAAATATTTAAAATACTAAAGATGTTGACCAAACTCATTATCTCAGTTTTCTGCCCCAACTATTCCAATACATAAAATTGTGGGTTTGTGCTTGACCTAAACCTGGCAAGGGTGAGGAATGGAGAATGGTGAAGAAGCAGCTTGTAGGGAAGTAGAGAAGTAGTTTCATTAAATTCTATATTAATAAACTGAGCTATATTTCAGAACATGCTGGTAGTAAATATCTCTACCACTGTAAATGTATCTATTTTTCTTAGTGACATTCTAAGCATCTAACATCTGAACACTGAGTTTTATTACAAAAAACAACATTTAGACAAATTAAATCTAACTAAAATCAACATTTATATGACTATATCCAGTCTCAAGAACAGCAAACAAGTTGTAAGTACTAATGAGAAGATATTTGAGAGCTTATTACATCACTATTTGTACATGCGGATGCAGAGGAAGTGGCTAGGTCGTTTTGATGGTCAATTATTAGAATTGTTTATACTTAGCCGGATAGCAATTTTCCAACTGAGTATGGATTATAAACAAATAGCATGTAACTATCTAAAGAGGTCCGGTGTTTAGTGCAGGCCAGAAGAAAGCTAGCCTTGAATGAGAATGAGGAAAACACGTGTTTTGTGTTTAGTAAAGTCACATTAATTAATATTTAGGATAACTATAAACCAACCTCTTACCAAACAGGCCTTCTGGACAGGCAGGGTGCCTGTGATACTGGACAGAGATGGGGGTTTATGGAGGTTTTGCTGAAAGTGGTGCTAGATTGTATCCTGAGACTCTGAAGATCTGACTAATGCGTGCAGGAGGGAATCTGGAGTTGAAAGTCAAACAATCATTCCAGCCAAAGGTTCAATCTGGAAAGACTGGACACAGAAAGAGAAATTGCACATGGCACAACGGGGTGAATCAATGGCTTATAGACCAAATGTGGGGTTCCTGGCAGTAGTCCATGAGACTTAGGTGCTGGTGTTTTATAACCTGTGACTCCCCTTTGGTGATAAGGAAGCCTGTCGTTAAGGCACTTTGTGATGCTTCCTTATAAACCAGAGGTTGCAAAATGTCATGTTTTGTTTGATCCATGTAGTACTTAACCACAGAGTGATTTAAAGATATTTGCATTAGTTGCCAACACTTAACACCAACACATACTCGATTTACAGCTTTTGTGAAAACATCAGAAATCTAGCATTATCAACCTTGATGCCAGACATAGCATGGATAAACCTTGTGCTGGGCCACTCCTCTTGCAATGGCCATGCACTCTTCTATCCCCACCAGCCCCTAGTGTCCCAATCCCGCGGATAGGAGATGGTTGCCTTTTATCATCAGACTAATTTTGTTTTGCTTACAGTAGAATTAAGACAAAACTAAGATATTTCTTAAATCCATTCTGTAGTTTTTTTATTTCAGTTTTTTTTTTCAATTTTAAAAGGCTTCTGTTATAAAACATTTCAAACATATAGGAAAGTAGATATAGGTAATCCCCATGACCCTATTTCATGGCTTTAACTGTCATTACTCATTACTCAAGTCCCATCGTGTTTCATCTATATCCCCACCCCCTTCCCTCCACTGTATTATTTAAAAGAAAATCTCTGACATCCTAGGATTTTCTCTGTGTTTCGGCATGTAACAATAAAAGATAGGAACACTTATGTAAAACAATCACATAATCATAATATAGTCACACCTAAACATTAACAATAACTATGCAAAATATCCAGTGTGTTAAAATTTCCAATGGCCTCATGCATGTACGTTACACGTTGTTTAAATCAGAATTAAAATAAGTTATATACAAGGTAATTGACTGATGTCTTTAAAATATCTTCTAATTTATAGCTTCTCTCAGTCTCTGTCTGTTTTTTTTCTTTCTCTCAATCCCCACCCCCCACCCCTTTGTCTCTTTCTTCTGGTCACTTATTTGTTCAATAAACCTGGTTGATTGTTTTGTAGTTTCTCACAGTCAAAAATTTGCTCATTTACCATGATAAAATTTAGCATGTTCCTCTATTGTCTGTATTTATGGTAAACTGGATTGAATTTTTTGGAAATAGTATTTCATTGGCAGTGGTATCTTCTATCAGGAGGCATATAATGTCAGGATCTCTCTCTTATTAATGTTAGTGTCCAATGCCTAGATCCAGCAATTCATGAAAGGTTGCAAAATGTTGATGGTCTCATTAAACTATCCTGTCCTTGTTTAATACCTGAAATACTTCTATTAAGAAAAACATTCTCTTGTTTATTATTTGTTTACCTAGTGGCACAGTTCTTACAGGAAAAGCTGAATAAATGTTTGATTATTTTCTTCTATTAATGAGTTTCTCAAAATAATTGGCATCCTCCATTTGAGACTAATTTGTATTTTTTTAGTATTATGGGCTCATGTATTTAAACATATTTCTTATGTCTCAATCCATAGGAGGTATTGTCCTTACTGATGCTTATATTTTTCTTTCACTTCATTTGGATTCACCCTAGTGAACTTTGAAAATTCCTTTGTTACTTGTTGGACAAACTGTTCCAATCTCATCATGTACATTTTTAGCCCAGACATAGACTTCAGGAATCCTGGCTCCTTTGAGTGAGGATTGGTATTTAAAGACTGTGATCTGGATGTTGGGAGCCATCTAAAGTTAAAGATAACTTAGAGAACCATGTATTGATTTTCTTTATTTCTTAAACCTGACTCACTTTACTCATTGTCTTTCTTGCCCTCATTATCATTTCAGTTTGCAACTCTTGCTCAAAACCAATTCTAAACCATCAACCTATTGGTCTAAATGCGGAAGTATTCTACAACAGGGTAAAAGGTAAAGAATTTGAATTACTTCACAATAAGAGAAAAAAAATGGGGAGGAAATAATTGAAAATTACAATTAATTTTACTTGCAAATCTCAGTCTGAACTTCTACTTATAAATAGCAGAACCCAGACACTGTTTACTCACTTGTGAAATAAACCATGCCCTTGGTGTCCGGGACTAATTGCTTTATTTACTCTGAATTTCAGAGGATCTTTCTTTTGAGATTATCCATGTGGAAACACCCTATCAAGTTGGTAAAACTTAAGTGATGCTAAATTTAACTGACATTTTTTTTATTACCGGAAAGGAAGACAAAAAGGAAACTAAGGTTTATTGTCTACAATGTACTAGTGGTTTTCAAATACATTATCTCATCCTTATAATCACTCTACAAGGCAGTATATCTCCATTTTTTTTCTTACTAAAGTTCATTAAATCTGGAATTACCAAATTTAAAGAAAAAAATTCCAAACATTTTTCACTATAATATTTTGAAAACTCAAAAGTAAGAAAAGAAAGGTAAGAATGTGGTGGGGGTAATGTTTTCTTAGTGATCAACATGAATAGCATTGAAGTTCTGGGTTCATTCTATGTAAAGAAATTCATCCCATGAAATTGATTGACTTTCATTTATTCTCAAGAAATTATATTACCCCAAAGAGAAGGGATGTTTATGGACACTATATTAGTCAAGAGAGGCTAGGCTTTGCAGAATAACATAACAGTTTGTTTGTCTCTCACCATTGCTTATCTATTATAGGTCAATAGGAGGCAAGGTTGAGAGAAGTTCTCTTCCATACAGTCACCACCTGACTAGGTCTCACTGCCTGTAGCTATATAATTTGGAATAGGTGATATGTGAGGTGTCAGCAGAATGAGAAGAGAGACTGAAGAATGCACTCATATGGTTAAATGTCTAGGGTGGAAATGACTTACCACATAAGCTCACAGCCCATTGGCCAGAATTAGTCTGAGAGGAACATTTGTATACAGTAAGTTTATTGGAAAGTGCTCTCAGAAACACCTGTAAGAGAGTGAAGAAAGCAGGTTTGGACAGAGGGAGAGCTTGCACTGTGTGCAGAGACAAGAAATGATGTTTTAGGGAACTCTGGAGCTGAGATGGCACCTCAGACTTGTCCCAAATGCTGGGCCTTTGTAGCCTAGCATCCAGTCAACTGGATAGAGCCTGCCTTTAGCTTCAGATCTAATGGAGATGTACTTGGTCTCCTAATGCATTTCCATCTATAAAGCCCATTTAATTGTTTAAATCATATTAATCTTAGTATATCATATTAATCTAATCTATTTCAAGATTGATATTTCTCAGTGAGAAATTTGGGAACTATAGTCATATTTGCTTTAAACCATTAAGGAATTATGGGACAAAAACTCTTCATTAAAATTTTCCCTTTAGATGTATTGCAGGAGAGATTTTTTATTTTGATGATTGTTAAGATTTTGGGTAATAGTCTCATGCTCTAGAGGAAGATCAATGGTTGAGTTATTTCTAATCAGAAATTCCAACTTTTCCAGAAAGCTACTGGTCTTAAACAACAGAGAAATTGTATCATCTAATACAGTGTCAGTATTTGTCTTCCTAATTTTATTTCTGGGGTGTGCTGAATATTAGTATTAAAAAGTATGTTATTACAGCAGAGGTTTAGAAGAGAAAAACAACGAAAATGTTGAAAAAATGCCACAAATCTAGCAAATATATTTCTTTCCTTTTTTTTTGCAAACTATTTTTTATGATTTGGAAAAAAGGTGGGTTTTTCCCACTATTATTCCACTGTTTAGGTGCACTATTATTTATATAATTATGGAAAAAAAAGACGAGTAGAGGGAAGCAAGAATTGTAGTTTTTAAAAATGTGATGTAAAAGTCCATATTCACTTGTCAAATAGATTATTTCTTACTCTCAAGAATAAGCAGAAGAATCTTATTAGAATATATGTTTTGAAACATATAAAACTTTTAGGTACATTTTTTTTTTATCCAAGAGATTTACTGCAAAATGGTCACAATTAATTACATTATAATTCTCCTGTGAAATTATTTTTCTCTTTTCCTGTTTTTGCTTTATGCAGGTGCTTAACATAAATTTATAAACATGATAGCAAGTGTATTTATCTGGAGATCTGCACTGGTAATAAAGTAGCCAGCAGTCATATGTATTCAGCATGTAAAAAATGTGGTTACCCTAAATTGAGATGTGCTTTAAGTTGAAAATACACACTAGATTTTGAAGACTTACTATGAAAAGAATATTAAATTTCTCATTAATAACATTTTATTGATTACATGTTAAAAATAATATTTGGATGCATTGTTAAATAACATATTATTAACATTAATTTTACCTGTTTATTTTTCTCATTTTTTAATATGGCCACAGAAAATGTGAAAATATATTTGTGACTCAAATTTGTAGCTCCCATTATATTTCTGTTAGATAGTGTGATCTAAATTATTAGTTTTTTTCTCCAATATTTTATTATGAAAGTTTTCAAATATAAAATAGAAAGGCTAAAACACTTTTACAGTAAACATCTGTTCTTCTACAATCAACATTTACTAGACTTGTTTTATCCTGTATATAGCTATGTTTTTTTAAAAAATTTTCACCAATCTATCTGATTTTCAGAGTAAGCTGCAGACATCACTGTATGTTCCTCTAGATACTTTAGCGTATAGAAACTAGTTTTGAACTCTATTAAAAACTGAATATTCCTTTAGCCATGTTCTTGCTTCTTTAGATCTGAATGTGTTGGTAAACAGAGGCATAAACAGACTAAATATATCAAATCAGATTTAATAAGTCTTCTGAGTAAAAGGAACATTTAATCTCTGTTGACATTAAAGTACAGATCTAGATTACCCAACAAATATTTGGAAATCTTATAACATTAAATACTGATTAGAAAAAGATTTCTGCCATCTTCTGAGCAAGTGGCAGAACAACCAGGCTGTGTTCCAAGCCAATTGAGTTACCATGGATGGTTATATAACCTTTGAGCCTCTGGTAGAATGTTTATCTCACAAGATTATAGTGATTAAAAGAAATAATAATATGTAACTAATTTGCTTGAGGTTTGGGCATATACTAACTTTTATTTTACTATTTTTTTAAATGTTTATTTTGAGAGAGAGAGCAAGAGAGTGCATGCGTGTGCACATAGGGGAGGGAGAGAGGATCTCAAGCGGGCTCTGTGCTGACAGCAGAGAGCCAGATGGTGATGTGGGCCTTGAACTTACAAACTCAGGAACCATGAATTTGAGCTGTGAGATCATGACCTAAGCTGATGCTTAACTGACTGAGCCACCCAGGTGCCCCAGGCATATACTAACTTTAAAAAATAAACTTAACTAGAAATGAATGTAAAACATTTGGAGTATTTTGTCTGGCAGGTTGATCAGCAGATCCCTTGGCAGTGTAGGAATATCATTAATAAGGAAAAAGAACATTCTTATTGATGGTTCATCATTGACAAATATACCAGAAAGACATATGTTATGTAATACCCTCAAAAGAAATGGACATATGTTTCTTCCTTGTTTTACTGATAAATATCTTATAGAACTATCCTGAGACTTCTGTCAACATTTACCAGATTGAAAACTCCTAAACAACTTGGATTTATGCTTGTGGCTGAGATGGGAAACTTGATGAGAAAACGTGTTTATGGAATTAAATTGCTGGGTGATTCACTAACAGATGATGGGCCAGTTGAAAATAGGATGGTTGGCTGTGTTGTTTTCCACTCTCTGTGTATAGCTATATGGTCAACCATGTTAAATATCCTTTAACATTGTTATGATACTGAACATTTTTTACTATTATCTAAATAACATAGACACATAATTTTAAAAAGTTTTAACAAATAAAACCAGATGTCACCTCCTTTCAGTTTCCTTGCTCTTGTTACTACTTAAAGGCAATTATTTTGAACTTTTAAACTTCTTTGAAAAAAAATTAAAAAAATAAACTACTTTGTGGTGTTTGCTTACATATTCCTAAATCCTTTCAAAGCATTGATAGCTTTTGGTGTGTTATTTTTAGATATTTTATATTTACTTTATGTTAAAGTAGGTAAAACCTCTAGTTCTTTTTTCTTCTTTTCTTTCTTTCTTTTCTTTTCTTTTTTTTTCCTTTCCTTTTTTTTTTTTTTTTTTTTTTTCACTTTTCCAACGAGTGTTTATCATTGGCTAGGCCATGATTCAGGATCCCAGAGTTGGAATCACCATGTACTCAGGTCCTCCTTCACCACCCTGTTCAGATCTTCGCAGGAAACTTGCCTTCTGCCCTGTGGTGGTCCAGGCTGACACACAGGATATGGGGCAGAGGGACTTGTCCACATGCAGGTACCATTTGCACAGGGAGACATCACCACCCCCTTAACAGTCATTGCCTTCTCACAGTGGTGAAAGTCCCAGTGGTTCTGGCAGCAGTTCCTAATCTGGTTCTGGTTGGGGAAGTGGTTGTCAAAAGGGGCAGTCTGTTAGTTCATGATTTTGGTCTTGTTATCTTCTGCCATGCTACTGACTCTTAAAGACACCCTGAAGCACCCTCAGCAAAGATGGAACGTTTAGTTCTTTTACATTCCCCTTACAATTCACATATCAACCCAATATAGTTATAACTCAGTTTTTAAAATCCGTAGCTAGAATTATTATTATGACTTTGCAAACCTTTTTCATTGCTGAGCTAAATGGTACAGATGTAGGCTCTTTATCTGCACTTTAAAATTTTTCCTGGAGTTAATCATTGCTTTCTTCTTTTCATTTATTTTGTTTCTTTGAATCAGGAGTTAAGTTTTCTACCCCTTCCAATAGTTCTGCAAAGTTTCTCAATAGATTTCCTACTATTTAAACCTATCAAATAATCTTTCATATACTTCTTTTTAATGTAGGATTTTTCTCTTGAAACCATCCATCCTCCTCTTCTAATCTGAACAAATTACTATCTATGCTTGCCCTTGACTATGGAATTTCTTTCATATATCTGTCATGCTTGACCTCAATTTCTCAGGACTCATGTTTTTTTCTTCTTCATTTAGTCACACATTTTGAAGAGAAATTTCTCCAAAAGCTTCATGAAAAAGGATAAAAAAGAAGTAAGTAATTTTTTGAGCCTTTGAATATTTGAAAAGTCCTTATTTTTACCTTATTTTACCTGATTGATATTTTGGTTGGCTCTAGAATATAGGATTAAGAATCTTTTTTTTTCCACAAAGAATCTGGAGGGCATGGTCTTTCTCTTCTAGCATTTAATTTTGTAGTTGAGTAATCCATTCCCAGTCTTTTAAAGTAATTTTATTTAAAAAAAATCTGGAAGCTATTAGGGTCTTTTCCTTCCTTCTCTCTCTTTCTTTCTTTCTTTCTTTCTTTCTTTCTTTCTTTCTTTCTTTCTTTCTTTCTTCTTTCTTAAATTTCATAATTAAATGAGTTGGTGTAAGTCCCTCTGCCCTTATTAATTTATTGAATATTCCATTAGTCCTTTCTATGTAGAGATTATTTTCCTTATTCTGGGAAATATTCCTCTTCATCTTTTACTCTTCAGAGTGGGGCATAATATTCTCCCCATTCTCTTCTTTGTGAATTCTTTCTGGAATAGGTACTTGCTGAATGTACAACATCTTGGATCAGTTTTCCAATTTTCTTTTTTTGCTTTTCTATTTACTGTCATTTTTGGCTTTTAAATTCTATTTTCTAGGATTTTTTTTTTTACTTTATGTCATTTATTGACTAACTCATTTATTGACTAACTCATTTATTGACTATTTTGTTTGGGTATTATTTTAAATTTCAAAGAACACTTTTTCCTTTGTTTTCTGATTATTCCTATTTTTATGAAGTCCTAATCTTGTTCCACTAAAGAAAAATCAGGATTCCTTTAATATTTTCTTCCCCCTAACCCCCGCACCATCTTAGCTTCTCTGAAGTGCACTTTACAGTTTGTTTTGGTCATTGTTTTGAATATTTCAGACTGTCCCTTGACATTCTCTGATGATCAATATATATTCAAGATGAAACATTAATAAAGAGATGGGAAGTTCTTTGTGTTGGGGCATATTTGTCCATTGGATTGGTAGATCTGTGTAATTTTTGTGGAGTGGTTGAGTGTTCCTAGAGAAAGATCCTCCAGGCTTCTGCTCTGAAATTGTAAGTCTCAGCTGGCATACGGGGGATGGATAGGTCCAGGAACTGTTTAGCTTACCACTGGGTATGGACATTTTTACTAAGTTCTCTCTTTCTCTCCCCCCATCACCATGCAGAAATTAAGTTCAATATCTTACTTCAGAATTACTTTGGGTCTTGTTTTCCAACTCTGGAACAATTTAGGTTCAGTTTCTCTTGGGAAAAAAATCATTATCTTCAGTGTACTTGAGGTGTAGTGACCTAAAAGCACAGAGAGGGGACAATCTGGGAGTCTTACTGCTTCTTTTAAACATTTATAAATATTCCTGCTGTCTTTAAATCTTTGACATGCCCACATTAAGAGATGCCTGACAACCCTGTTTGTTCTCTGTATTTAAAAATCTTGTATGGTTTGTCCTCTCTGTTTTTATCTTATTTTTGTTTCCCTTCCCCTGTGTTCATCAGTTTCATTTTTTAAATTCCACATTTGAATGAAATTGTATGATATTTGTCTTTCTCTGACTGACTTATTTTGCTTGGCATAATACACATCGTTTCATATGGTAAGATTTCCTTCTTTTTGATCACCAAGTCATATTCTATCTATCTATCTATCTATCTATCTATCTATCTATCATCTATCTATCTATCTACCACATCTTCTTCTTCCATTCAGCAGTAAATGGACATTTGGGCTCTTTCTATAATTTGGCTGTTGTAGATAGTGTTGCTATAACCATTTGGATGCATGTGCCTCTTCAAATCAGCATTTTTGTATCCTTTGGATAAATATCTAGTAGTGCAATTGGTGGGTTGTAAGGTAGTTCTATTTTTAACTTTTTGAGGAGACTGTAGAAGGGTATTTTTAAAAGAAGAATTAAGAGGAGTTTTCTTTACATCCAATTTTAAATACTTTCCTTTATTCTTCATCTTTGTTTTGCAATTCCCTCTTAATATCATCTGTTTCTTAGTCTTTTCTTTTTTCTTACCTTAAGTGCTACATTATTCATAATTATCTCACCTATTTTTTTGAAATAAACATTGTCTCAATATAGGATTATTGCCCACTGCTAAATAAATGCTGGTTTGTTTTTGTTTTTGTTTTTTTTTTGTTTTTCCCCCCACAGAGAGGTGGTCTGTTTGTCTGCCATCTTCTCCTGATCATCTTTCCCAAATATTTAAAACTGGGATAGGTTTCATTTCCACATGTAACTCTAATTCCATTGTAGCATTTACCATATTATATTGAAGTGACTGGTTTGCTTGTCTTCCTAAAATTTCACCAAGAGTAGGAGCTGCATCTCATTCATTACCGTATCCCCAGTGCTCAGCTCAATAACCTCAAATATAATAGGCACTTGGGAAATATTTGTTAAATTAATGAGTGTTAAAATGCATAGATAATTTTCACTAGTGTAAAACGGTAAAATATTTTAGTTCATTAGGCTTATGATTGTTATTATTTTGATCATTATAAGAGATAGTGAAAACTAAAAATTTTAAGATCATATCTCAGCACTAATTATCCTTTTATTCTTTCCCTGCAATTAGTGAAAATGTGACTTCCTAAATGTTTCAAAGAATACCTTTGAATAATTCTATTAATACTTTTTTTGTAGTTCCATTGCAGTTTTGTTAGCCCAAGTTGTTTTAACCTTCAAAAATTTTGCCTTTCAGGTCTTAATTCTAGTGCATTTTTAGGATTTCTGTCTAGTGCTTGCTTTTCTCCTCACTGTGAAGAACTTTATAAGAGAAAGGAGGCAGGCATTATAATACACTTTTTTCATACTGAGATAAACAAAGAACTGTGAGTGGAAAGGTTTATGTGCATGAAATATTTATGCTAGAATGAGGAATCCTTCACACTATAATATAATTGTGATTGTCTCTCTCAGAGTAGTTCTTGGCTTACAAAACAAAATGCTACCCCAGGCTGAACTTCAAAGTAGGTGGAGGCTTCAAAGAGATAGACATTCAGCAGAGACAAAAAATAGAAATAAAAATGAAGCAGAGAGAGAGAGAGAGAGAGAGAGAGAGAGACAGAAGGCTCAGAGGTAAGTTGGGATGAAAGCACAATACAATGCACCATGCTTAAAATAAACAACTATGAACATGCCCCAGATACAGTACTTTTGTATTTTCACTGATGGAAATCAGTTTTGAGATGTCCAAAAAAAGATTTTTAAGTGCATTTATTTAAGCAGCTGAAATATTTATTTTTGATGTTATCAGCATGTGGTTCAGGTTGTCTCTTGAACATGCTTGATTAAAAAGTGATTTGGCTTAGCTCAGTGTTTTGCTCATCAAAGGAATAAAGCAGTACTGGAGATTTTCACAAATAATCTTTTTAAATACCATGAATACAGTTAGCTATGTTCCTAAAATAATGTTTCCCAGTTCCCTTTGGATACTTATGTACATGTGCAATAATAGTAAAATAAAAAGAAGTCTGGGATTTATTTAGGTTTAAAGTCCAGTAAAAGGAAAGGGGATGGTACACATTTCATAAAGTTAATTCCTAATGATTGTCTTTATTATGCATGTATATATGCTCATTAATGAACATTTACCAAAAATAAACAAACAAAAAGAACAAAATGCTCATAGTTGCAATTTACATCCATACAAGCATTCTTAGCATTTCAGCATATTTTCTTCAAACCATTCTTTTTTATGGTATTATTTATGTTAAAGTTCTTTTCATTATAAACAATTTTTAACTATGGTGAATAACAAAGAGAAGAACAATAGGTAAAGATAATGAAAAAAATGATCAGGAAAGGGAAGTAAAAATTTTTATTTCTGGTACTTTCCAAATACTGAAATTTGCTTTCTCATGACAGTCAGAAAACTGCAATGAACACACAGACCCAAAAGCTTTGAAAGTACTGGGCAATAACACTTGCAGAATTTAAATGGAACACATGTTATTTGGACTCCTTTGCCATGAAAATAAAATAAAAGCCTTACAAAATAAAATGAATATTTGGAACATCATTGACTGGTTCCCCTTTATGTACAAGATGTCATGCAGGGGATATTGTGTCAAAATCCATGGACATTTTTAGCCCATAGCATATAGTACTTGACCCAAAGTAGACGCTTAAAAAATATTCTTTTGGGGAAACTAATGATGTTTTTAACTGCAATAGACTGTGAAAATAATACAACAGTTGGCCTGTATTCAAAAATATTGTGTAATATTGTTGGGAAGATGAGTCAATACACAAAAATGTGAAATGTGAAAATGAGAATATTAGAGGACTTCCGAGAAGACAGTGGCCATTGGGGCATGGAGTGTGAGAAACATGGAGAAAGAAAGATGTGAGATGAGCCTTAAAGCTAAGTAGAACTAAGTAGATTTTTTTTTTTTCAACGTTTATTTATTTTTGGGACAGAGAGAGACAGAGCATGAACGGGGGAGGGGCAGAGAGAGAGGGAGACACAGAATCGGAAACAGGCTCCAGGCTCTGAGCCATCAGCCCAGAGCCCTACGCGGGGCTCCAACACACCGACCGCGAGATCATGACCTGGCTGAAGTCGGACGCTTAACTGACTGCGCCACCCAGGCGCCCCAAGAACTAAGTAGATTTTAAATTCTCTGGCTTAGTTAACTAAAGAAGGAGAGATGTCACAGATGGGAACAGGATCAGGAGCAGCAGTTGAGAGAAGATACTGGCCATGGCACGTCTGCAAAATAGTATGAAATTGGAAGACTAACAGAAGAATGGTATCCTGAATGCTCAGGTTTAGGGATAAAGCTACAAGAAAGCGGTCATGGAATAATTAGACATCAAATAAGTAGTTACAACTGTGATGAAATTTACAAATGTAAAGTTGTGTACCACGTATATGGGAGTATAATTGGCGTGTTAAGCACGTAGGAACAATGAGTGTAGCGGCAATGCACCTTTATTTTATTTCTCATTAGCTCTTTAAAATTTGGTGAGGAGTGATCTTCCTCTGTTTGTATGAAAACTCTAGTAGTGTCATGTTTCTCTCATGGTCACTTTAAATCGCAAATACTTTCTAAATCAGAAATTACAGCGTGCTTGTCTTTTGTAATAGTCAAAATTTCCAAGTCCATTCCATGTACAAGCTATCCACTTCTATCTAGGCTTCTATAGGAGTAGAGGTATGGTTGCCTTTTTCTCTCTCACTCATCTCCTTACCCTTTTACTGCTTGCTTTTTCTGGCTCTTCTAGGGGGAAAGGGTGGAGGTGTAAAGCAGCAAGGGAGGGAGGGGAATAGAAAAATTTTTATTTGACTAGGATTATCCTAAAGTGATCTTTTGGTTTCTGGGCCTGCCTGGCATGTCTCTAAAGCTGACTCTGTTGAGGGTGCTTTGTGTATCCTTATTAGGGCCTCTTACCTGTGCTTTCCTTCATAAGGTGATATATTCTCCTCTTGCAGGTTGTATATACCTTCCTCATGCCCTGAGAATCTTGTGATACCTTTAGCTTATCTCCACTGAGAACTCCTTCCCACTCCCCCTCTGCCTCCCTCTGCCCTGACAAGAACCTATTAGGCAGGGCCTAAATCAATTCCACATCTGCTTTCTATTGTGCATGACCCACAACTGGATTTGGGGACCCCAACACAGCCTTTGTCCCTATAGATTCTAGGAATGCAGGCTGATTTCAAGGCAGCCCTCTCTTCCTCAGGTTATCTTTTAACATATAGACCATTTCTCATCCTTCTTCAGTTTTCTGGACAGCACACCAAAGACACCAGTTTCATTTGCTTCCCTAACTGGAGGTGACAAATAATGAACCCTTTAAAAGATCTCTTTGAAGTCACTTTCACTAGGCTTGAGGTGCAGATGAAGAACCCTTTTCCACTAATGGACATTAGCCCAGGTATTTCCAAAAAATTCTCATCTTAAAAAATTCTTTCTCTCAATATGAATATGAGGGTGAAGAGTTATTAAACTGATTTTGATACTTTTCTCTAAAAGTTTCCGTCTTGGTTTGACACTTCACTTTGGTGAGGATTTCTTTTTTAGAGATTTGGATAAAACTGTCATTTTATATCCTTGTCTGGAAGCATTTAATAGGGTACCTAACAGTTTATGAGACCAGGAAATATTTTCCTGTGGAAATGAACAGAGAAATTTCATGGAATTCAAGAAGAGAGCATTTGAAGAGTGGAAGATTGCTCCACAGTAAGAAAGGCATCTGGGGACCCAAGTAAGAGAAAGACTGAGAAGAACCCATTTTCTTGGGGAGCAAAAAGGTTATTGATGATCTTGGCAAGAATAGTTTCTTCCATTAGTTAAATTCTCTGAGGTTGAGGAAAGAGGGGGAAGTAACAAAATGGAGACTGCATGTGTAAGGAAACAAACTACAAATTTCAGAGCTTCAGAAAATTTGGAGTGAAGAAGAGGGAAGTTGGGAATTCTTTTCAGACATAAGTGCTGGAGGAGGGAGTCAGTGGATAAATAGTGGTTCAGGATACCAGAGACAGAAGTGATCATGGAAAAAGAGAGACAAGTGGGCTCAACAAGACTGCAGGGGATGAATCTAGAGCTGAGTTAATCATTAGCCTTGAGCAGGAGACTCTTACAAGTGTACCAGGAGAAAGAATGTGTGTGGGTGCAGACCAAATGTGAAGATCTGGTGTTTGAAAGCTGAGGACTATATATGGCTTGATGTCTTCTACTTTCTCTGCTTAATCACAAAGTCCTCGAATGACTGTTTTTTGGAATTGAGAAAAATAAACCCGAATAGCAGAAGTCCTTTAACTAGCTTTTATATCTGGATTTGACATGATAGGAAGGATATGTACAGAGGAAAATTATGAAACATATAAGTATAAATATGGGGTTGTGATGATTAATAATTTTACTTAGTGCCTACTTTGCCCAAGAACATGTGCTAAGCTCTTTACAAACATACAATTCCCTATCTCCACTCACCTAGACTACAGTGGATTTCCAATCCACTTTTGCTCCTATAAATCATTCTCTGTTCAGCAGCGAAAGTGGGTTTTTAAAAAATGCAAACCAGAACATGCCCCACTTGAGCCTTGGCACGGCTTCCAAGTGCCTGGAGATATGTCCTGCATCTTCTGGAGCCTTCCTGCCCCTTCAACCTCATCTTTCCTTTGTTGTGCATTATACTGTTTTGGAGTTATTGTAAATAAATCTGTTTTTATTTCACTTGAGTTTTCTTTTTTTTTCTTTTTTTCTTTTTTTTATTTTTTATTTATTTATTTTTTTTAATATATGAAATTTATTGTCAAATTGGTTTCCATACAACACCCAGTGCTCATCCCAAAAGGTGCCCTCCTCAATACCCATCACCCACCCTCTCCTCCCTCCCACCCACCATCAACCCTTAGTTTGTTCTCAGTTCTCAACAGTCTCTTATGCTTTGGCTCTCTCCCACTCTAACCTCTTTTTTTTTTTTTTTGGTTCCCCTCCCCCATGGGTTCCTGTTAAGTTTCTCAGGATCCACATAAGAGTGAAACCATATGGTATCTGTCTTTCTCTGTATGGCTTATTTCACTTAGCATCACACTCTCCAGTGCCATCCACGTTGCTACAAAAGGCCATATTTCATTTTTTCTCATTGCCACGTAGTATTCCATTGTGTATATAAACCACAATTTCTTTATCCATTCATCAGTTGATGGACATTTAGGCTCATTCCATAATTTGGCTATTGTTGAGAGTGCTGCTATGAACATTGGGGTACAAGTGCCCCTATGCATCAGTACTCCTGTATCCCTTGGATAAATTCCTAGCAGTGCTATTGCTGGGTCATAGGGTAGGTCTATTTTTAATTTTCTGAGGAACCTCCACACTGCTTTCCAGAGTGGCTGCACCAATTTGCATTCCCACCAACAGTGCAAGAGGGTTCCCGTTTCTCCACATCCTCTCCAGCATCTATAGTCTCCTGATTCGTTCATTTTGGCCACTCTGACTGGCGTGAGGTGATACCTGAGTGTGGTTTTGATTTGTCTTTCCCTGATAAGGAGCGACGCTGAACATCTTTTCATGTGCCTGTTGGCCATCCGGATGTCTTCTTTAGAGAAGTGTCTATTCATGTTTTCTGCCCATTTCTTCACTGGGTTATTTGCTTTTTGGGTGTGGAGTTTGGTGAGCTCTTTATAGACTTTGGATACTAGCCCTTTGTCCGATATGTCATTTGCAAATATCTTTTCCCATTCCGTTGGTTGCCTTTTAGTTTTGTTGGTGTTTCCTTTGCTGTGCAGAAGCTTTTTATCTTCATAAGGTCCCAGTAATTCACTTTTGCTTTTAATTCCCTTGCCTTTGGGGATGTGTCGAGTAAGAGATTGCTACGGCTGAGGTCAGAGAGGTCTTTTCCTGCTTTCTCCTCTAAGGTTTTGATGGTTTCCTGTCTCACATTCAGGTCCTTTATCCATTTGGAGTTTATTTTTGTGAATGGTGTGAGAAAGTGGTCTAGTTTCAACCTTCTGCATGTTGCTGTCCAGTTCTCCCAGTACCATTTGTTAAAGAGACTGTCTTTGTTCCATTGGATGTTCTTTCCTGCTTTGTCAAAGATGAGTTGGCCATACGTTTGTGGGTCTAGTTCTGGGGTTTCTATTCTATTCCATTGGTCTATGTGTCTGTTTTTGTGCCAATACCATGCTGTCTTGATGAGTACAGCTTTGTAGTAGAGGCTAAAGTCTGGGATTGTGATGCCTCCTGCTTTGGTCTTCTTCTTCAAAATTACTTTGGCTATTCGGGGCCTTTTGTGGTTCCATATGAATTTTAGGATTGCTTGTTCTAGTTTCAAGAAGAATGCTGGTGCAATTTTGATTGGGATTGCATTGAATGTGTAGATAGCTTTGGGTAGTATTGACATTTTGACAATATTTATTCTTCCAATCCATGAGCAGGGAATGTCTTTCCATTTCTTTAAATCTTCTTCAATTACCTTCATAAGCTTTCTATAGTTTTCAGCATACAGATCCTTTACATCTTCGGTTAGATTTATTCCTAGGTATTTTATGCTTCTTGGTGCAATTGTGAATGGGATCAGTTTCTTTATTTGTCTTTCTGTTGCTTCATTGTTAGTGTATAAGAATGCAACTGATTTCTGTACATTGATTTTGTATCCTGCAACTTTGCTGAATTCATGTATCAGTTCTAGCAGGCTTTTGGTGGAGTCTATCGGATTTTCCATGTATAATATCATGTCATCTGCAAAGAGTGAAAGCTTGAAATCATCTTTGCCAATTTTGATGCCTTTGATTTCCTTTTGTTGTCTGATTGCTGATGCTAGAACTTCCAGCACTATGTTAAACAACAGCGGTGAGAGTGGGCATCCCAGTCGTGTTCCTGATCTCAGGGAAAAAGCTCTCAGTTTTTCCCCGTTGAGGATGATGTTAGCTGTGGGCTTTTCATAAATGGCTTTTATGATGTGTAAGTATGTTCCTTCTATCCCGACTTTCTCAAGGGTTTTTTTGAAGAAAGGGTGTTGGGGCGCCTGGGTGGCGCAGTCGGTTAAGCGTCCAACTTCAGCCAGGTCACGATCTCGCGGTCCGTGAGTTCGAGCCCCGCGTCAGGCTCTGGGCTGATGGCTCAGAGCCTGGAGCCTGTTTCCGATTCTGTGTCTCCCTCTCTCTCTGCCCCTCCCCCGTTCATGCTCTGTCTCTCTCTGTCCCAAAAATAAATAAAAGTTGAAAAAAAAAATTTAAAAAAAAAAAAAAAAAGAAAGGGTGCTGGATTTTGTCAAAGGCCTTTTCTGCATCGATTGACAGGATCATATGGTTCTTCTCTTTTTTTTTGTTAATGTGATGTATCACGTTGATTGATTTGCGAATGTTGAACCAGCCCTGCATCCCAGGAATGAATCCCACTTGATCATGGTGAAGAATTCTTTTTATATGCCGTTGAATTCGATTTGCTAGTATCTTATTGAGAATTTTTGCATCCATATTCATCAGGGATATTGGCCTGTAGTTCTCTTTTTTTACTGGGTCTCTGTCTGGTTTAGGAATAAAAGTAATACTGGCTTCATAGAATGAGTCTGGAAGTTTTCCTTCCCTTTCTATTTCTTGGAATAGCTTGAGAAGGATCGGTATTATCTCTGCTTTAAACGTCTGGTAGAACTCCCCTGGGAAGCCATCTGGTCCTGGACTCTTATTTGTTGGGAGATTTTTCATAACCGATTCAATTTCTTCGCTGGTGATGGGTCTGTTCAAGCTTTCTATTTCCTCCTGATTGAGTTTTGGAAGTGTGTGGGTGTTTAGGAATTTGTCCATTTCTTCCAGGTTGTCCAATTTGTTGGCATATAATTTTTCATAGTATTCCCTGATAATTGTTTGTATCTCTGAGGGATTGGTTGTAATAATTCCATTTTCATTCATGATTTTATCTATTTGGGTCATCTCCCTTTTCTTTTTGAGAAGCCTGGCTAGAGGTTTGTCAATTTTGTTTATTTTTTCAGAAAACCAACTCTTGGTTTCGTTGATCTGCTCTACAGTTGTTTTAGATTCTATATTGTTTATTTCTGCTCTGATCTTTATTATTTCTCTTCTTCTGCTGGGTTTAGGCTGCCTTTGCTGTTCTGCTTCTATTTCCTTTAGGTGTGCTGTTAGATTTTGTATTTGGGATTTTTCTTGTTTCTTGAGATAGGCCTGGATTGCAGTGTATTTTCCTCTCAGGATTGCCTTTGCTGCATCCCAAAGCGTTTGGATTGTTGTATTTTCATTTTCGTTTGTTTCCATATATTTTTTAATTTCTTCTCTAATTGCCTGGTTGACCCACTCATTCGTTAGTAGGGTGTTCTTTAACCTCCATGCTTTTGGAGGTTTTCCAGACTTTTTTCTGTGGTTGATTTCAAGCTTCATAGCATTGTGGTCTGAAAGTATGCATGGTATGATTTCAATTCTTGTAAACTTATGAAGGGCTGTTTTGTGACCCAGTATATGATCTATCTTGGAGAATGTTCCATGTGCACTCAAGAAGAAAGTATATTCTGTTGCTTTGGGATGCAGAGTTCTAAATATATCTGTCAAGTCCATCTGATCCAATGTCTCATTCAGGGCCCTTGTTTCTTTATTGACCGTGTGTCTAGATGATCTATCCATTTCTGTAAGTGGGGTGTTAAAGTCCCCTGCAATTACCACATTCTTATCAATAAGGTTGCTTATGTTTGTGAATAATTGTTTTATATATTTGGGTGCTCTGGTATTTGGCGCATAGACATTTATAATTGTTAGCTCTTCCTGAAGGATAGACCCTGTAACTATTATATAATGCCGTTCTTCATCTCTTGCTAGAGCCTTTAATTTAAAGTCTAGTTTGTCTGATATAAGTATGGCTACTCCAGCTTTCTTTTGGCTTCCAGTAGCATGATAAATGGTTCTCCATCCCCTCACTCTCAATCTAAAGGTGTCCTCAGGTCTAAAATGAGTCTCTTGTAGACAGCAAATAGATGGGTCTTGTTTTTTTATCCATTCTGATACCCTATGTCTTTTGGTTGGCGCATTTAATCCATTTACATTCAGTGTTATTATAGAAAGATACGGGTTTAGAGTCATTGTGATGTCTGTATGTTTTATGCTTGTAGTGATGTCTCTGGTACTTTGTCTCACAGGGTCCCCCTTAGGATCTCTTGGAGGGCTGGTTTAGTGGTGACAAATTCCTTCAGTTTTTGTTTGTTTGGGAAGACCTTTATCTCTCCTTCTATTCTAAATGACAGACTTGCTGGATAAAGGATTCTCGGCTGCATATTTTTTCTGTTTAACACACTGAAAATCTCGTGCCAATTCTTTCTGGCCTGCCAAGTTTCAAAAGAGAGATCAGTCACGAGTCTTATAGGTCTCCCTTTATATGTGAGGGCACGTTTACCCCTTGCTGCTTTCAGAATTTTCTCTTTATCCTTGTATTTTGCCAGTTTCACTATGATATGTCATGCAGAAGATCGATTCAAGTTCCGTCTGAAGGGAGTTCTCTGTGCCTCTTGGATTTCAATGCCTTTTTCCTTCCCCAGTTCAGGGAAGTTCTCAGCTATTATTTCTTCAAGTACCCCTTCAGCACCTTTCCCTCTCTCTTCCTCCTCTGGGATACCAATTATGCGTAGATTATTTCTTTTTAGTGTATCACTTAGTTCTCTAATTTTCCCCTCATACTCCTGGATTTTTTTATCTCTCTTTTTCTCAGCTTCCTCTTTTTCTATAACTTTATCTTCTAGTTCACCTATTCTCTCCTCTGCCTCTTCAATCCGAGCCGTGGTGGTTTCAATTTTGTTTTGCATTTCGTTTAAAGTGTTTTTCAGGGGGCGCCTGGGTGGCGCAGTCGGTTAAGCGTCCGACTTCAGCCAGGTCACGATCTCGCGGTCCGTGAGTTCGAGCCCCGCATCAGGCTCTGGGCTGATGGCTCAGAGCCTGGAGCCTGTTTCACATTCTGTGTCTCCCTCTCTCTCTGCCCCCCCCCCCCCCGTTCATGCTCTGTCTCTCTCTGTCCCAAAAATAAATAAACGTTGAAAAAAAAATTAAAAAAAAAAAAAAAATAAAGTGTTTTTCAGCTCCTCGTGACTGTTCCTTAGTCCCTTGATCTCTGTAGCAAGAGATTCTCTGCTGTCCTCTATACTGTTTTCAAGCCCAGTGATTAATTTTATGACTATTATTCTAAATTCACTGTCTGTTATATTATTTAAATCCTTTTTGATCAGCTCATTAGCTGTTGTTATTTCCTGGAGATTCTTCTGAGGGGAATTCTTCCGCTTGGTCATTTTGGATAGTCCCTGGCGTGGTGAGGATCTGCAGGGCACTTCCCTGTGCTGTGGTGTATAACTGGAGTTGGTGGGCGGGGCCGCAGTCAGTCCTGATGTCTGCCCCCAGCCCACCTCTGGGGCCACAGTCAGACTGGTGTGTGCCTTCTCTTCCCCTCTCCTAGGGGCGGGATTCACTGTGGGGTGGCGTGGCCCATCTGGGCTATTTGCACACTGCCAGGCTTGTGATGCTGGGGATCTGGCGTCTTAGCTGGGGTGGGTAGGCAAGGTGCACAGGGGCAGGAGGGG
The DNA here is from genome assembly GCF_028749965.1 of Puma concolor. Taxonomy (NCBI): domain Eukaryota; kingdom Metazoa; phylum Chordata; class Mammalia; order Carnivora; family Felidae; genus Puma; species Puma concolor. Next base: position 111,385,352 of record NC_141671.1, read on the forward strand.
CAGGCTTAGCTCGCTTCTTCTTAGGTGATCCACTTCAGGAGGGGCCCTGTGGCAGCAGGAGGGAGTCAGATCCGCTGCCAGAGGTTTGGCTCCCTAGAAGCACAGAGTTGGGTGTTTGCACAGAGGGAGCAAGTTCCCTGGCAGGAACTGGTTCTCTTTGGGATTTTGGCTGGGGGATGGGCAAGGGAGATGGCGCTGGTGAGCGCCTTTGTTCCCCACCAAACTGAGCTCTGTCATCCGGGAGGCTCAGCAGTCTTCCTCCCTTTGTCCTCCAGCCTTCCGGCTTTCTGAGCAGAGCTGTTAACTTATGACCTCCCAGACGCTCAGTCGCACTTGCTGTCGGAACACAGTCCATCAGGCCCCTCTGCTTTTGCAAGCCAGTTTCAGGGTCTCTGCTTGGCCTGCTAGCCTCCCGGCTCCCTCCCGCCAGTCCGTGGAGCATGCACCGCCTTGCCACCCTTCCTACCCTCTTCCGTGGGCCTCTCGTCTGCGCTTGGCTCTGGCGACTCCGTTCTGCTAATCCTCTGGCGGTTTTCTGGGTTATTTAGGCAGGTGTAGGTGGAATCTAAGTGATCAGCAGGACGCGCGGTGAGCCCAGCGTCTTCCTACGCCGCCATCTTCCCCAGGCACCTCTCACTTGAGTTTTCTAATAGTTTTTACAAGGGATGTAAAAAAGCTACGGAGTTTTGGGGCACCTAGCTAGCTTAGCCGGTTGAGCGTCCGACTTCGGCTCAGGCCATGATCTCACAGTTCATGGGTTTAAGTCCCGTGTCAGGCTCTGTGATGACCACTCGGAGACTGGAGACTGCTTTGGATTCTGTGCCTCCCTCTCTCTCTGCTCCTCCCCCAATCATGCTCTGTCTCCGTCTCTCAAAAATAAATAAAAGTTAAAAAAAAAAATACTGAGTTTTACTTCAATTTATTAATTGTCTGGTAATACTTCAAAATATTATTTAGGTTAAATCTTTTGCAACATACATATAGAATGAATGCACTGAAACAAATGAACTTTTTCCCAAACCCCAAACTCCTTTATCATATAGCTTGAAATCCTATTTTGGTTTGAGTAAAAAAAGAAAGGTCTAGAATGTTGTATTCTCATTTCTATGTAGGGATAGCAGCAGTCAATGCATGGCAGCAAGAATTATGGGAAAATATCAACATCTAGTTTTCCACTCCTTTATTCATTCAGACCTCTCTCTGGCTCCATTTTGTTTTTATACAGCTCTCTCTGAATGAATATGTGTTGGGCATAATATCAAGATAAATTTTCTGTTATTTGTCATAGTGGTGCTTTTTGTAACACTACACTTAGCCTTATTCCATATTTAATGAACCCATAAATTTAGGGTAGTTTTAATAAGGCATTAATTAAAATTTTCTATGAGGATAAAATATGGCTCATGAGGTTCTAGCATGGCCTGCTTTCCTTCCTTCTTTCCTTCCTTCTTTCCTTCCTTCCTTCCTTCCTTCCTTCCTTCTAGTAATTAACAAGAATTTGTCTGCCTGAAACCAGTATTGCACTGTATGTTAACTAACTAGAATTTTAATAAAAATTAAAAAAAAAAAAGAATTCGTCTGGATATCCTTAAATCAATATTATCCAGAACAAATAAAGAAAATGTAAAGACATGGTTTGGTTTTAGCAATTCTTTGTATTCTAGTAATTAAAACAAGGATAGGTAAAACTGAAAATAATTTCTACTTAAATGTTTTGGGAGAAGAACATTAGGAGATGTTTACTAATTCAGCGTGATCTCCACAAACTGACACCTTTAGCTATTTTTAAAATTTTGCAATGGGTCAGTAGATTTACAATTTACACATCTTAAGGGGAATGTTAGAAAATATGAAGATATTGGGGTGCCTGGGTGGTTCAGTAAGTTAGACATCTGACTTCGGCTCAGGTCATGATCTCACGGTTCATGGGTTCAAGCCCCACATCGGGCTCTTTGCTGACAGCTTGGAGCCTGTAGCCTGCTTCGGATTCTATGTCTCCCTCCCTCTCTGCCCTTCCCTGCTCATGCTCTGTCTCTCTCTGTCTCTCAAAAATGAATAAAAGGTTAAAAAAATTTAAATAAAGAAAATATGAGGATATTTAAGTAACACAAGTATCTCAAGTTAATGTGTTTGAAACAGTATGTATATTTTTCTATAATTTATACATTGCTGCTCATTTTTATAAAAGTTTTAAAAACCATTCTCTCTTTGGTACTTCCTTAAAATATCTGAATAACTTTTGTAAATATTACTTATGTAGTAATTGGCAAGGAAATAAACATCACTCACAAAAGCCAGAAAATAGATCTTAATTCAACATAGTTAGTAATAGTTTTCTTCCATGTTTAGTATATATACATAGATTGATTTGGGTTTTGTTATGGGGCATTTGAATCCAAGTATATAATTTGTTCCAAGCAATTATTTCCCTACTCTACCTTAATAGCTTTCATGACCTCTATATTCCATGGACTATAAGGGTAGATGCATTTGTTTTACTGATTTAATATTTGCTTTAGGGAAGACATAAATGAATACAAAGAACCAGAAAAGATGGTTTAACAAAGTGCTAACAAAGAAAATCTTATACACAGAGGATCTGGTATGGCTACTAATTCAGCCAATCCTTTCATCTTCAGGAAGCTACTCTATGTTTTACCTAGAATGCCAAGGAGACAGGCATCTTCATGCCCCTATCACACTTATTAGGTAGGATTCCATGCGTTAGAACAGTGGCTCTTAAAGTGTGATCTGAAGACCAGCAGCATCAGCATCACCTATGAACTTGCTAGAAACGCAAAATTGTGGGCTCCACCCCAGGCTTGCTGAATCAAAACTCCAGAGTGTAGGGCAAGTGACCTGTATTTTAACAGGACCTCTGGGCAATTCTGAGAGTCACTGACCAATAAGCTGCACGTAGCTCTACACAGTTCCTGGGGATGGACTAGAGCTCCATGCAGAACATGATGGATTTATTATACATGGCTTAATTCTGCTTCTTTCTTAACTGAGCCATCATATCCTTCCTCTAGGTATAATGACATGATGGAAATCTGTATGCAGAATTAGATGGGAGAAAAGAGAATTATTCTCCATCTTCTCTATGTTTAGGTTTTTTTGTTATGTAAGACAGAAATTCCAACACAAACTGGTTCAAATAAAAAGAGTATTCACTCAGTAACTGAGAGTCTAAGAATGAATAATAGTAATAGGTAGCATTTATGGAATGCTAAGTTTGTGTCAGACACTGGTCTAATTGCTTTTCTTGCATTAATTCATTAATACTTACAAAACTTTTCTGAAGATTGTTATATCTCCATTTTAGAGAAGCAGAAATTTCGGCACAGTGAAGTTAAATAGCAGGGTTGGGATTCAAACCTAGACAGTGGACCTAGCTTCAGGTTGGCTTGATCAGAGGTCAAGTCATATCACTGGAAATCTTTTTGCTCTCAAAGTTCAGCAGAAGTCCTGAGTCTGATTCATGTCATCTCAGGATCATAGGCTCATGTCTGAACCAATCACCATAGCCATGGGGGTGGGATGTACTAATCAGTTAAGAACAATCAGGACCATTCTCAGAGGTGAGGGTAGAGTCAGGAAATCAACCCTCTTCACAGGATACTTTTTTATGAGATGAGGGGTGAATGAGTAATGGGATACTACAGAGGAACAGAGAAGATCACCAAAGAAGATCACTTTATTACTCAAGACCTCTCCAAGTGGCATAAGTCCCATGCTAACTAGCTTTGACAAAGAAACATTCTTGCCATGGGAAGGGGAGAGTTTCATGAGGATCTGAGGCGGGAACTGTCACTGGAGACACACTGTTGCCAATACTCCTCTTCACTTTTCCACTTGGATTTTTTTTAACGGGCACCGTCTTCAAAACCAAACAATTTCATTCTCCACTGATAAGTTCAAGATCCAGGAGAAGAGCTGATATTATCTAAGCTTGGGTGATGGAGCTAGCCCTGAGTGACAGCTGTGGCCAGAGAGCTGAAATAAACTAAGGGCTGTTTTATAATAGATGCCCATGGATGCATACTATGCAGTGGACTCTCTCTTTTCTTTTTTCAATTCAAATTATATAGTTTTGTTCAGATGCCTACTTTCCTTTGCATAACCCTAGCATTGGGAAGTGGTGGCCCCAAGATCTAGCCCCAGGTGGTGAGTGATTGATAGAAGCTAAGACTTTGTAGATATTGTTTTAGGAATGGACATATAATCCATTTCTGGTCAAAGAGATGTAAGGGGACTCTGCTGAGCTGTTTCTGAATTTGGTTTTCCTCACTGATAAAAAGAAATTTATGGGGTCTTAAAAAAATTCTCTAGTTTGTGTAAAAGATAACAGCTGAAAACAGAATAAAGACACTACTTTATATAGTGACTTTGTTTTCTCCAGACTTGGATTTTGCTGTTGATTTTATGACTATTTAAATAAATTGTTGATGTATCTGTTTCACAAATGGGTAGCCATTTTTGTCTTTATCTTGACTTGGCCATACATCATAGGTGTTTGAACTATACAGGAAAAAGGAAACGATGGCTCTGTATGGTTTATCTTATTCGTCTCTTTCCTTTTCCATTTTTCTTGTTAGTAGAGTCTGGTACTGTTGATGAGTTTTCCCTTAAGCAAATGCTGGATAGTTTTCATTTTAGTATTTACAGAACTTTGGGACCTATGAGTCATTATCCTCCAAGAACTAATCGGATACACTGATTTAAGTGATCATTATGTGCCCCCATTTCATTTATAATAATTTTTCTATGTTTCTTTTTTCATGATAGACTCAAAGAAGCTAATTGAGAGTGAGCATGGAAATACCCAAAGAATGATTTTTTAAGACTATTAAAAAATGGGATTATACAAATAAAGAGCAAGTGTATGTCAATATCAGCATCAATATGTCAGTGTTACTACCAAAGGAAACAGAATGGTAAACTGATTCAAAAGGCATTTGAAGAACTGGATTTTTGTATGCACTGAACAAAAAGGGTTGGATTTCTAGGTTAGGTACAAACCTAATCCTGAAGGGCAACAAAGCCATATCTTTTGGGTACAATTTCATTCAGACAGAAATTATTTGCATTTCTACCAGACAAAATCTACAAGGTAACATGTAACATTATAGAGTTTGGACTCTGATCACTAATACAGAGTCAAAGAAAGGGTTTGTTGCTCTAGAGATTTCAAGAATTCATGGGGGAGCCTATTAAACAATGCCCCCGTGTGACATTGAAAGCACATGTAATCATCCTTCTACCCTACTTTTTCCACATTTTTCCTTAACCACACTGATGCTATAAGATTATTACAAAGATTAATAAAATAATATATGTGAAAATTATTTATACCATAAATCTTCATAAAAATGTAGAATGATTTTTTTTAGACTATTACTATAATTACACAATATCCTGAAGGCAAGCTTGACTTAAAGGAGTCAACAGATTTGGACAGTATTTTCTTTCCCTAAGATCCTAAAACAGAGACATTGGTGCTCCCAATGGCAGGATTAGAATGAATTTATGTCAGTGGGGACATCACATGCACAAAAGTTTAAAGAAAACTTTACTACCCTTGGGGAGAAATGTTGCAAAATAAAATTATGATTGTTTTCTTGTCCCAGCCTGAAGATAATCATCATGGAAAATTGTGAATATCCTACTTCATTAATTCTACAAGTGATCACTAACAAGGTGCCCTGTGTGTTCTTTTGTGAGAAGACAAGGAGGAATAAGATACCCACTTTCTCCATAAGGATCCAGTTTTATAAGCAGAGACAACACAAAAGTAAACAATTGGAAAAAGAGAGGGAGAATAATTATTTGGTTTTAAATAAGGGCAACACGAAGCTTTGATTAATTTAACTTCCTTTTATTTAATCATTTGCAAGTTGGTAGTAGTATTTCTTGTCTTTTATTGTATACATTCACTGAAGTGTATATGAAACTCCCTATTGCTCTAACTTTATATTTTATAATTTTTGCTTTTTTTCTCTTTGTTCTCATACCTCAAAATACAAAGTAATTGAAGAAAAATAATAATTCAAAAATATTCTCTGTAAATTTTTAAAACAAGATGAGATGTAATAAGTCTAATAAAAATGTTAGTTCATTTAATTTCCAGTATTAAAAAGAATACAGACCTGTGTTTGAAGAACCAAATAATTTTACATGTCTAAATTTTCCCAGTAATTCTATTAAATGTCATGAGTATAATAATGTCATTATTGTATAATGAGTATACTAGAAGAAATTCTGAAAAAAATAGTATTTTTTTTTTACTACAAACCGGTAAGTTAGTATTAAAATAGTTATACTAAACCAGCAACATAACCACAAAAGAAAAGTTGGGCTATTTTTATGAATACAATGTTAAGAAAAGAGAAGACTACTTGTGAATTGCAGTGATTATAAAATTAGCATAACTTTGTATCTCCTTTGTGTTTGTGAAAACTCCCTAAATATGCCCTTCCAGTTTTTTGTAGAAATTATTTTCTAATAATTACTTGATTTTTATCATAATTCATTCTAGTTTTTAAAGTGCAGTATTTAGAAAGACCCAGGACAGCCCAGAGGATGGAATGCAATATTACTAAACTCCATAAACTCCAGTGGAAGGAAAACTCGGATACTGTCTATAGTTTGTCCCAGACAGACATTTCTGTATTATCACTGTTTATTCAGAATACTCTTCATAGCAAACATGTGGTTTTATCTTTAGAGTAAGGTTCAACCTAATAGAATTCCAAATAGTTCTGGTAAAAGACCTAGATGCTATGTGGCCTGCAATAGTAAAACTGAGAGTTCTCATTCATCAATACTATAAGTTAGTTCCATATGCTAACTTGAGATGGTTGCCAAGAAATATTATCCAGTGAAAAATAAACTGTGGTGTCATACAGTCTGATTCCATTTATGTTTAAACTACAACACAAGAGTTTAAATTTATACACCAGTGCGGAATGGAAACCAATGTAGTCCTCTCTCATTACCTATCTGAGTGGAACATTTTTTCTTTATTTTCCAGTCCTTGAATTCATAGCATTGGAAAAAAAAAAAAATATATATATATATGTGTGTGTGTGTGTGTGTGTGTGCGTGAGCGCGCGTGTGTGTGTGTGTATGTGCAAATGGATAAAAGGTTAAAAGGATAGATGGATGAAAGGGGCTTTTGACTTTGCTCTATATACACTTGCATGTTGTTTGACTTTTTATGAGCATATAATATTGTATACTTTTGAAATACAGTAGAAAGTCAAGACAAAACATTTTTTTTTTTTTAATTTTTTTTTTTTCAACGTTTATTTATTTTTGGGACAGAGAGAGACAGAGCATGAACGGGGGAGGGGCAGAGAGAGAGGGAGACACAGAATTGGAAACAGGCTCCAGGCTCTGAGCCATCAGCCCAGAGCCCGACGTGGGGCTCGAACTCAACGGACCGCGAGATCGTGACCTGGCTGAAGTCAGACGCTCAACCGACTGCGCCACCCAGGCGCCCCAAGACAAAACATTTTTAAAAAAGAAGAGATGAACTATAAATAAGGTCATGGAAATATATACATATATTATTCAAAGTATATATTTTATATGAAAAAGCATGTTATAGAATAACATGTTATCTTATTTATTTTAAAGGGGAAAAAAAAACAAAATGTATTGAGAATGGTGTTGAAAAGAAACTTTCACTTTTTCCTCTGTATACTCTGTGTTGAAGTTTATGCAATAAGTATTTATTTTTATACTATTTTTGTTATTTATGATTTTTTTTTTTTTACAGAGAATCACCAGATTGTTTTATTCTGCTAAAGGGTAAGTCATAAATAAAGTTTTGAGGAATTTTAAAATATATATTCAGTGATTGGATAGGAAAAATTGTTTCACTCTGTATAGGAATTTCAATTAAAATATTTTTTTAATGTTTATTTTTGAGACAGAGAAAGAGAGAGAAAGAGAGACAGAATGTGAGTGGGGGAAGGCGCAGAGAGAGAGGGAGACATAGAATCTGAAGCAAGCTCCAGGCTCTGCGTTGTCAGCCCAGACCCCAAACGTGGGGCTTGAACTCACAAACCTTGAGATCATGACCTGAGCTGAAGTTGAATGTTTAACGGACTAAGCCACCCAGGCTCCCCAAGGAATTTCAATATTAATAAAGGAGTCACTTGTGAACTTTTCTGAAATCCTTTCTGATGCTTTGTTTTCTTAATTTAAGAAATTAAGTTTCAATATTGTATTTTCATCCTTAATATCTCTAATGAGACCTTTTTAACTGCTTGATGTTTACAATATTCTTTTTTTATTCTCGATAAAGATATTTTGCATATTTCAATGTGGTCCACTAATTTTTCTTTCTTATGGATAGACTGAGTTTTTCACAGAGCTTGCACTTGTACTCCTCAGATGTCTGGTTTTTTGTTTGTTTTTGTTTTTTCCTGCATGTTCAGATTTGTGGAATCTCCATCTTTCTTATTGGTGATGTGTACTTGAAGGATGACTCACATCGTAGCTGACACACCTCTTGGTAAAAATGAAGTTTAATTTTGGGGTAATAGCCACAAAGAGATAAAAGAGTCTCTGGTATTGCATTTTGTAAACTGTTCTCCCTCTGGGGGCTGCCTCTTCCTCTTGTAGTTATCCAGTGAGAGTTCACTGACGGGAAGCTACTTAGTTCAGCACTAGGTGATGAGTCTATACTTCCTACCCACCCAATGTCAGTGAAGCACAGATGAACTGCCACCTGTGGCAGGCCCTGGATTGGAGCTTATGCTTTTTGTGCATCCTTGAACCTGATATGGCAGAGTAGGCACTGAGATGGCCAACATGATGTGAGGAGGGAAAAATACAGAGCTAGAAAGCTTCCCTCTAGGTTCTATGGGTTCTGACCTATGTTCTGATTCTCCAAAATCTTCTCATAGTCTTTGTTTTAGATTCTGGGATCCATCAAATTCCTTTTTAAGTTTGTGGAATCTCCAGGTTTGGGTTCAGGGGAAGGATTGAATAGTTCGTGATTGTTCATGATCTGATCCTGACTGACACACTAAATTTCAGCTTGGAATGTACTCGCCTCCCAAATCTCCTTGACATCTGGCTTTATCCTTATTATACTTTAGTTCCCAGGTCTGCTATTTCCTCAGGAAGCCTGACTCACAGATTAATATACAACTCTTTATGCTTTTCTATATGACGTTGACAACTGGGATGTCTTCAACAACTGGCCATGTCTCTAGATGTTAAGGTCCATGAGAACAAGAGAGGTGTCTGCTCTTCTTGTTTACATCTTTACCTATGACATCTGTCACAATGCCTAGACAATAGCTGAGACTCCATGAATATTTTTCAAAGGAAAGAAGAAAAAAGGAAAAAGAAATAGGTGTATTTTTGTTAAAGTGGAATGCAATGTATATCTATTCGAGAGCAATCTACTTCTGAATTAGTCACATCTGTAATACATAAAAAGTGTGGAAACACAGACTGCCTTTATCCTGGATGCTAAATGACATTTGGCCTTTTTGTTTTATTAATATCTTTGTTACACCAAAAGTAGATAAATTTTCTGGAAAAGAAACAGAATATGTTATAGCATGAAATAAAAATTAATTCTATATTAATCATTGGGAATGAATAATAAAGTGTTAACTGTGTACAAAATATTATGAAGAAGAAACTGTAGAATTCCCAGTAGGCAAAGTATTCCTTACTTAAAAGTTTGAAAATCTATGTGAAGCATTTAGGAAAAGTTAAACCTTTTTTACTGAAAAAATGACCACAGAAAACTAGTGAAGATTAGAGCAATAAAGAAATAAAAAAAGGAAATGGCAGAATCACTTTCAAGATCCTCCTTCTAAATACTTTAACAATTAAATAAGTTCTCCCTATCTGTTCTAACATAAAAGTGAATTACTCAGATCATTGTCTACGTGTTTAATAAAGCAGATAGTTCTATTCTAGGCACATTTCTCATGTTCTCAGATGCTAGTTCATAAAGCCTTTCAAATACTAGACTGTGTCAGGACGTAAAATGATTCTATGACTCAGATTTTTTTTTTTCCTGAGGCATTAGGCTTTGGTAGAAGCCGTGGGTCCTTGCATGTTATCCTCTTATATGATCCAATTCTCCCTTTCTGGTACAATAATTTAATCTCAGAGACACATGTATGGATACATGAACAGACAATACTTCTCCCTCCCATCACCTCCTCACTTATCTATCTAGTTCTCCAGGGTTGTCATCTTCATTCGCGATCTGCAATTACAGGATAAAGTCAATTGCTTTACAATGAAGCAAACAAAAAATTTTTTATCTCCCAAATCTCTACTTTTCTCAGTCTTTCACAATACAGTTTCTATTTAGTGCCAACTGGTTTTGTTCTTTTTGCTTGCCATTGAGCCAACTTTCACTACGTCATGTAAAATGCACACTGTGGAAGTTATCAACTACCAATTAAGCAAGTTCCAAGTGCTAGGAAGGAAAACAAAACAAAGCTCTCAGCAGGCAAGGCTTATACTGATAGCTGGAAAGCAACAAATTAAGACTAATTCACATAACTTCAGAGCATGACTCAGAGCCACAGATCATGAGTCATGGCTTTCACTAAGATAGTGCCTGCAATACACATGGAAGAGCTTAGTGTATGCAAAAACAAGCTGAAAAATGCATAAATCCACCATGGACAGATCTGTGTATTGCAAAAATGCATATTATGACTAGGACTGTCATGTCAATAAAGGATGTACCTGTGAAGAAATCAATATTTCAAGTGACCCAAAATAGAGTGCATTGTAAAATAGAGGCTTTGTTTATATTGAACTTGTCACTATGACTATGAATTTCCAGTATGAGGAGGAGTTTGAGTAGTACCTTATGGGACAAATAAGCCACAGCCACTTGAAGACATGCCATGAAGAGAGAAGTAAAAGCAAGACACTCATGCCAAGTCATCTGTGCTTGTGGGCTCAATTTGATGACTTCCCTGCCATCTGATTGGCTCAAGTCTATGGTTATTAGACTCACTCCCTATCCTCACTTGGGGTGTCCTGCCAGTCTTTTGGCATGAAACCCTATTTTCTAATTCCTCCATTTATCATGGTATGGACCATGTTACTTTTTGCTACCCTTGGATCCGTTTTTTGCCAACACTGCAAGGATGTTAGAAATCTTACTTAAACCCTGGAGTTTCATCTCCAGTTTTGTTTGTTGTTTACCTGCTACTTCCTCCACCCTCAACCATATATTTGCACACAAAGATTCTTCAGTCCATTTTCTTTTCTTTTTTTTTAATTCTTTTTTTTTTTTTTTTTTTTTTTACATTTATTTATTTTTGAGAAACAGAGTGAGGCAAAGCATGAGCAGGGGAGAGGCAGAGAGAGAAGGAGACACAGAATCTGAAACAGGCTCCAGGCTCTGAGCAAGTGGTCAGTACAGAGCCCGACGCGGGGTTCGAACCCACAAACTCTGAGATCATGACCTGAGCCGAAGTCAGACGCTCAACCAGCTGAGCCATCCAGGCGCCCCTCTTCAATCTATTTTCTGACTGTATGAGGTATGTTATCTTCTCAGCCAGGATCAGTGGTGGATTTTTTTGTAGATGTTACAGATAGTCTACTAGGTAGAGGAAGTGGACCAAAGGACATAATTCCTAGGTAGATAAAGTATGGGTTCAGAGATCTGGAAACAATTGAATATGTTACTTGGACATATAGGTAAATGAGATAATTTTTTAAAGAGGAAGAGTGAGATGAGTGAAGATAAGAGGTTACAAAAGTGAGATAATAAGAAGGCCACACACTGAACAAACAAAAAGGAAAACAGAAACAGATTTATAAATACAGAGAATAGACTGGTGGCTGCTACAGCAGGGAGTGGGGTGGGGAGTGGGCAAAAAGGTGAAGGGGATTAAGATGTGTAAACAAAAAATAAATAAATAAAAAGGCCACAAAGAGTGGGGCACCTGGGTGGCTCAGTCGGTTAAGCTCCAACTTTGGCTCAGGTCACGATCTCGCCGTCCATGAGTTCAAGCCCCACGTCAGGCTCTGTGCTGACAGTTCAGAACCTAGAGCCTGCTTCAGATTTTGTGTCTCCTTCTCTCTCTGCCCCTCCCCCACTTGTGCTCCCATGCGCATCCTCTCTCTCTCTCTCTGATAAATAAATATTAATTTTTTTTTTAAAGAAGGCCACAAAGAGTATGGCATTAAGAAGTGAGAAGGGAATTTATGCTGTGGAAGTTTGTAGGAATGCTGGTCTGAATTCTTGGTGGAAGAACACAAAAGATAAGAGACAGGCACATCTAATCTGTTTCTTCCTTCACTGAATTGTTATATCTGTGAGCAGGGCAGAACCCTGGCAATATAAGGTACTGGTGAAGAGAGCAGATTCTGAATTCTAGCAAACTTGGTTTCAGGTCCCAGCTCTACTGGTTACTCTTATATGAACCTGGGCAAGTACACACACTCTTTGGGCCTCTGTAAAATAGACTTAACAATTGTATCTGCTTCTTTGAAATAGTTGTCTATGCACACTGTTTCTATCTCCTAAACTCCCTCCCATCAAGATTTTGGCCCCATCATGCCATCCACTCTTGCTGTGGTCACCAGTAACATTCATGTTGCTAAATGCACATATGGTCAGTTCTCAGGACTCAACTTACTTAATATGTCAGCTGCATGTGGCAGAGTAAAGGAATCTTTCTATATTTGTTTTTAGTTTATTTATTTATTTTGAGAGAGAGAGAGAGAGAGCACGCAAACACAAGGGAAGGGAAGAGAGAGGAGAGAGAGAGAATCCCAAACAGGCTCTGCACTGTCAACAAGGAGCCTGATGCAGGGATTGAACTCACGAACTGTAAGATCATAACCTGAGCTGAAATCAAGAGTCAGACCCTTAACCAACTGAGCCAAGCAGGCACCCCCATCTTTCCTTCTAGGTATATTTTTTTCCTCTTGGTTTTGAGGACACCACATTTTCCTGGTTTTTCCTCCCTTGCCACTGGTTGCCACTCTTAGATTTCCTCTTACTGGTTTTTCCTCCCTACACCCCCCAACTCTCAATGTTGTGCCACAGAATTTAGTTTTTTTTCTTCTTGTCCATATACATTCCCTCCCTTAGCCATCTCAACCCATCCTGCCAATTTGAATTCTATGTATATGCCATAGACTCCCAAATTTACATCTTTAGCCCAGACCTCTCTCCTGTATATCAAATTGTCTACTGAAAACCCCCATTTGCATGGCTAATGAAGATACAAAATTTAACATACCCAAAATGGAACTTCTGGTCTTCTCCCCCTATCTCTTTACCTGTAGTCTCCTACCCTGTAATTTGATGATGATTCCAGGCCCACAGTTTTGGAGTCTACCTTTTTCCTGCTCTTTCCCCCATATCCCATATTTAATCCATCAGTTAATGCTGTAGGTTCTACCTTCAAAATATACCTGGTCATTTCTTACCACTACCTGTGGTTTTACCCCAGTCCAAAACCCATCATTTTCACCTAGATTATTGAAATAGTTTCTGAACTAGTCCCCCTACTATCCTTGCCTCACTAAAGTTTCTTCTTAATCCAGAGTTTGAGGAATCTGTAAGTCAGATCATGTTGGTCCTGTACTTAAAGCCATTGGAAAATGGCTTCACATCTCATGCAGAGTAAATCCAGTTCCTACAAGGTCAACTCCTCCAACCATCACCCCACTTCTTTGACCTCACTTCTGTCTCTATTCTCTGCCTTGCTCTCTCATTTCCAGCACATTAGCCTCCCTGTGCTACCTGGACATGCCATGCTAGTCCCCATCTCATGCCCTTTGCACTGGTTGCTTCTAATAGCAGTCTTTTCTGCAGATATTCTCACAACTGCCTTTCTTTACACTTAAACTTTTGAAGTCTGTTATATTACAAACTCAGCGTGCCTTGCCTTGATCATCTTATTTAAAATTGAAACCAGTCCCACTTCTGGCATCCCTGACCCTTTTCTGAAACTGCTCTATTCTCCCATAGCACTTATCATTCTCTAAAAATGTATTTAATTTTTTTATTTATTACACTTACTGTTTGTTATTTGACTTTTTCCAGTGGAATGTAAACTCCAACAGGACAGGAAATTTTATCTGTTTCATTCATATATCAAGCACCTAGAAAAGTGCTTGACACATAGTAGGCATTTAGTAAATATTTGTTAAACTTGAATAAACAGATGCCATGTTGGTTTTTGAGGGTTAAACAACATACTCTGAAACTTACTTTGTTGATTATTTGATAATATGTTATTTTCCAAAAGCTTTCCATTTTGAGAGATGAAAGTAATCTTTAGGCAAAGGAATGTATCTCAGACCAGATTTTGAGGTTTTAATGAGCTGAATAAAAACAGTATCCTAGGGATAGGGAAGTTTTTATCTAAACTTCTAAAATGAGACTGTGTGTGTGTGTGTGTGTGTGTGTGTGTGTGTGGCAGGGTGATTCTATTTTGTTTCACTAATGGCTAATAATCATCTTATATATATAAAGATCTTTGAAGAAAATTAGTTCAAAGAAAATCCATGATTATAAATGTTTCATTTGTTGAGAAATAGTCTGATAGCATTCGGTCTACTTTGAATAAGCAGGTATATGGTTTGACATCTTTCCTTATAAAATAGAATAGATTCAGTTCCATCTTTTCAAAAGTATGAAGGTATATTGGGAAGCCACTGATCTATAACCTGAAGAATATCTTCTCTGTGAACAATTATTTTCACTGTCTATTGGATTTAATCCATTTCACTGAATTTTGAGCTAAAAAAAAAAGGAGTAAAGATTCTAGAGGTGGCTGAAAATGATGGATAAGAAAGGTAAGCATTGTGCATGCCCATTGAGTCTCTATATTATTGATTTATTATTGAACATTACTTCAGTTCTATTATATATAAGCAGTGTATTAAGGAAGTAAGATGCAGTCCTTGGTCTCAAGTAGCTATAGAGAAAATTAAAATAAAATATAAAAGATGCCACAAATTAAATGTGCACAGATGCTGTGTAAGCAAAGATGAGGCTTGACTGCTTCTGATGAAAGGGTTAGAGAAGGGATTATCTGAGCTTACCTAGACAAGTATGAGTAGAATTTCATCAGAGAAAAAAGAAGGGACATTAGAGGCCCAGGAAAGTAAAAAATCAAATCCATGGAAAGCATCCAGAAAAAATTAGCGTAAAAATCAAGTAGGATGAGAGGGGCAGATTTGTGTTGGAAATCAGAAAATGATAGAACTGATAAATAAGTCAATTTACTAGTTCTTTGGAAAAAAAATAAGGTAGATACACTTACATCTAATTCAATCAAGAGAGGGGTATATATACTGCAAACAAAAAATATGTAGGAATAATCACAAATAAAAAGGAAATTAAAGGAATTCTATGACATTACCTTCTTCAATTCTCAAGTCCATGCAAAAAACCAAAAATGTGAAAATCTAAGTTAAAGGAATAATTCTGGGAAAATATAATTTACCAAAACTGATTCTAGAGGAGTTAGAAACATTTTCAATATTTTGAAAGAAAATAGAGAATTTTATAATATTCAAACACCATTCTTGATAAAAGTTTAAAATAGGAATAGATGGGTGCTTTTATGACAAAATAAAACTTATCTGTTTCAACACAAATGTCGGGATTAGGCTTAAGGGTGAAACACTAAAACAAGTTGGATTAAAGTCAGGAATGCCCACTATAATTTCTGACATTTTATACTGAACTGGATGCCCTGGTCTTACTGTTAGACAAAGGAAGAAATCAGACTTATATATGTTACAAAGGAAGAGATAAAGTTACCAATATTTGTAGACAATTTATTAATTATATGTACAACTCAAGTGAATTCCTAAAAATAAAAACAAACTCCATATTTAAAAAACAATGAGGAAATTTAGTAATTTTTCTGGAACAAAATCAGTATTGTCATTCAGCTAATGACAGTCAGAAAATATTTGAGGAAGGCTCTATCTCAATGCCATCTGAACAAGTAAATACTTAGGAATAAGTTTTACTATGGTATGTATAAAATCAATATAAAGAAAACTTTAAATCCCTATTGAAGGACCTGAAAAAAGACATGAACAAATACAACAAACATATTGTATGTTTAGATAATAAACTTAACATCAATATGTCCCTTCTCAGTAAGGTATAATCCATAAATTTAGTATTATTCAAATAAAAAAGAGTATTTGAAGCTAGACAAGATAATTGTCAAGTTCACTGAAAATATGGAAGAATGGTCAGAAAATAATAAGGAAAAAATATAATTAATGGTGGTAGTGGGGTGTTAATAATTCTATAACACATTACAACATGTTCTAAAACTACAAGAACTGGGCGCCTGGGTGGCGCAGTCGGTTAAGCGTCCGACTTCACCCAGGTCACGATCTCACGGTCTGTGAGTTCGAGCCCCGCGTCGGGCTCTGGGCTGATGGCTCAGAGCCTGGAGCCTGTTTCCGATTCTGTGTCTCCCTCTCTCTCTGCCCCTCCCCCATTCATGCTCTGTCTCTCTCTGTCCCAAAAATAAATAAACATTGAAAAAAAAAAATTTAAAACTACAAGAACTAAGATGATGTGACAGTTACTTTACTAGACATTTCAGTGAACAGAATAGCAAACTTAGAAAAAAAAAATCTGTCTGTACATATATATACATTGCACACAGGACACAGTATGTGATAAAAGTGCGATTTTGGATCTGTGGGGAAACACGATTTTCTAAATATAAATAACACTGGAAACATTTGGTATCTATTGGAAAAGGTCAAATTTATGCAGACCTCATTATTTACATCAAAATGAATTCCTGATGTTTCATAGCTTAAAATGTTAAAAAAAAAAAAAAGGAAAGAAATCATAACATACTACAACAAGACCCCACCATAAAACAAGTGATGTATCAAATTCATTTGTTTACAATGTGGGATTAATACATATTACTGTGAGGTTAATGAAGTGACCTGAACAGCAATAAGCCTGCAAAACCAGTAGGCCCAAACTTCTGTGATAACTAGCTTACCATCTATACTCAGTCTTGGCCATGGTTTGTCATCTTCTCATGGTAGCTGCTTAAATACTGATGGGGAAGATTCTTGGACTGTGGTTGGCAGCAGTAATCTCAGGATTTTGGAGAACAGTTGGCACCCATTTTGTCAGCTCCCCCTGAGTAGATTAGGAGCAGAGAATACTGCCACAGAGCTCCCTTCCCAGCTTTGCTATCCATTTTGTGTCTCAACCCACACCTCACTGGGAATAAGAAATCTAGTCCACACTTATTTGGAAATGGGGGCTACATGAAGATGGGAACCCATTATATCTAAAATATGATTTTCATACAAACAATGTGGAACTTTACTACAAAAGAAATCATGGAAGAGTTTTCAAAATAGTCTTGGAGTGGGGAAGGAAGCTTTTGTAAGTATAACATAATACCAAAAGATAGTGAAAAATAAGTTGATAAGCTTGGGTGAGATAGGACCCACTAAATACAAAGTCTAAAGACAAATAACAAATTAAAGAAAAAAAGATATTTGGAACTGAAACAAAGTTTTGATTTTTAAAAATATAAACAATATCTAAAATAATTGAAAAGCCAACATCTTGACAGAAATGTGTTCAAAAGATAACACATAATTTATAGAAAACAAACAAAATGTTCAATGTGTGTGTGTGTAGAGATTTATTATAAATGATATGAAAATTAAAATGACACTGAGATTGGGGCACCCAAGTGGCTCAGTGGTTATGTGTCTGATTCTAGATTTCAGCCCAGGTCATGATCTCATAGTTTGTGAGTTTGAGCCCCACGTCAGTGAGGCAGTGTGGAGCCTGCTTGGGATTCTCTCTCATTCCCTCTTTCTTCCTCTTCCCAGTTTGCTCTCTCTCTCTCAAAGTAAATAAACTTAAAAAAAAATTACACTGAGACCTCATGTTGTACTTATCAAATTTTAAGTAAAAAATCTTTCATGATATACTCTGTGGGCATAAGAGTGGGGGAACATCAGTTCTTGTGCTTTTTAAAAATGTTGCTACCCTGGAGCCTGTTTCCGATTCTGTGTCTCCCTCTCTCTCTGCCCCTCCCCCGTTCATGCTCTGTCTCTCTCTGTCCCAAAAATAAATAAACGTTGAAAAAAAAAAATTTTTAAAATGTTGCTACTGAGAATATAAATTGTCAGGGCTTCTATTTGGCTAGATCTATAAAAATTAAAAATGCACATATTCTTCAATCCACTAATCCACTTATGGGGCTCTATTCTACAAATATATTGTGTAAATGATTTATGTACAAATTTATTATTGAAGTATTTTTTATAATTGTAAAATATTGAAGCAACCTAAATGTCTAATAATAGGGACTGGTTAAATAAATGATTTTACATTCATACAATGGACTATCATGAAGCTGTGAAAGAAGATGGGTATCTATATACTTATAGGATTTCCAAGATATATAATTAATTGTAAAATGCGGGACTCAGAATGGAATAATATACACCTCATTTCCCTAAAAAATATGCACATATTTTACATTTATTTCATATAGCATATTTCCATATACACATTTTGTAAATACATTTTGTAATCTTACTTAAAATATCCCAGAAGAGATACACAAGAAATGGGAGACTAAGTCTGGGGAATGGGTTGTTGAGGATCAGGACTTTCCACTTATGTCTTTATATTTTGAGTTTTGACGGTATGGACCATAAAAAAATAAGTTTAAAAGGGTTCTATTACTAATATAGTTTATAAACTATGCATTCTGATTTAGCCTTTGTATTTAAAGAAGAAGAAAACAAGACTTAGGACAGTAGTTACAGATTTTCCAGCTTTCTGCAGACAGGACCACAGCTAGATCTTGGATTTTCTGCCTCTCAGTTCAGGGCAAAGTCTACAGCATGAGAAGAAAGTAAATTTACTTAAGTGGATATTATAAAGAACTCACAGTTAAGGAAACAAAACCAAAATTTATAGTACATTTTAATTTGAGATTATGTTCTATGTATGGTCTGATACAAAATATTCTTTAAAAAATTTTAAGTTTAGGGGCGCCTGGGTGGCGCAGTCGGTTAAGCGTCCGACTTCAGCCAGGTCACGATCTCGCGGTCCGTGAGTTCGAGCCCCGCGTCAGGCTCTGGGCTGATGGCTCAGAGCCTGGAGCCTGTTTCCGATTCTGTGTCTCCCTCTCTCTCTGCCCCTCCCCCGTTCATGCTCTGTCTCTCTCTGTCCCAAAAAAAAAAAAATAAATAAACGTTGAAAAAAAAATTTAAAAAATTTTAAGTTTATTTATTTATTTTGAGAGAGACAGAGAGAGAGATAACATGAGGAGAAGGAGGGACAGAAGAAAATCCCAAGGAGATTCCACACTGTCAATGCGGAGCCAGGTGTGGGGCTCTATCTCACAAATCATGAGATCTTAACCTGAGCCAAAATCAACAGCTGGATGCTTAACTGACTAAGCCACCCAGGTGCCCTAATCTGATACAAAATATTCTGAAAACGTTACTGTCTTTCACTCCATGAGGATGTTAGTCATATCTCCGTCTTATGGCATGGTCTCTTGAGTAGCTTTTTCAACAGCGGTGACAGAAATTGAGACTTCTTTATCTTTCAGATTCTCCTTTATGATCAAAATCTTATAGCTGTGAGATAACTACTTAAGGTCAGAGATTATCTGTATCTGTGGAACAAATATTTCCTTCATACCATGTTGACACCATTTCCTTTAAGACTTGGATCCAAACTTGTCTCTTCAAACATATTAGCATTCCTTGTCTTTCCTGAATTATTTCCTCTCTGATTGTGCCTTTAATTCTGTGTCACTTCAACTCTGAAAGCTATAATTGATGCAGTGTGTCCTTCCTTTCAATTAAACTGTACAAATATTTAATGAAATTGCAACCATGTTCCATGTACCATGTCTGGGATTTGAGTTCAAAATGCGAATAATAAAAAGCTTCTCTCTTCAAAAACTCAGCTCAATCACTAGATGATCTTAGTGATGAGATATGAGAAGGATTTCTTATTTTGTGAGCCACTAACAGATTTAGGGGAAATAGAAGAAACAAGTTGGAGGACAGAGAGAATATATATCAACTTGCAATTTTTGAAGAGCTTGTAGGACACATACATGGATCTATCCAGAAGACAAAGGAAAACACAACTAAGATTGAGCAAGTGTTTGAGATAAAAAATAGAGATTTTGGACACATTGCCTAATAAAGGATAAGTTGGAGACTAGGCCCTGGACTTGGTAGGAAAAGTTACTGATGCCCATGGAAGACAATAAGCAAAAGAGAACAAAATATGAGAAGAATTTAGGAAATGGTCAGAGGAGGAAGAGGAAATGAAAGCTACTCATTATTTTATGCCAAAGAGTTTAAAAATTCCTCTAAGAACAGTGACTTTTACTTCTTCTGTACCCAATTTCCAAGGCATTAGTGCAATGCATGCAACAGGTGTTTAATAATTGCTTGCTGAGTGGATGACCTAGTGGCATGTATGAAAATCCACCTTTTACTTATTAGCAACTTTTCTATTGCTAACTTTTTACTTATTAACAATGTTTCTATTGCTAATATGGACCCAGTATCAAATACCAACATTATCAATAAATCAAGGTAAATAGGAATATTAAAAACTGATTTTCCTGAGTTTTTTTTTTTTCAGTGTTAGAACTCAAACTAAAACCTAGTTAAGTTAAAAAAAAAAGACTGTTCAGACATAACCTACTCACCCACGTTTTGTAAGAGGTTTAAGGGTTATATGTTAACATTTCTAGTGATATTTTACTCTCTCTCTCTTTTTTTTCCCCTAACATTTTGGGCTCTTTTTGTCACATTAGAAACATTAGGCCTAATAATTTTTAAGCATCTTGAAAGCATTTGGCTTTTGTACTGGATACCATTTATATAGCTCTTGCCAACTACAGCAACACTTCAAAAATCATATCATAAACGGTTTAGTACCTTGCTAGGAAAAAGATAGTCTTTTGACTACACTGACTCTTTTAGCTACTTTAACTTACTATAGAAGCCAGGCTAATTGAGTGAAAGACAATTCTCTTAAATTGTAAATTGTATGATCATTGCCTCATTAGATCACATAGTAAACCAGAGTGAGTAAAAGACCAAAATTCTGCATGGATTATTAATTAAGTGAAAAGAGGAAAATTAAAATCAATCACAGGAAAGATCAGCAATGGTTACTCATATGGCAGCTGGATGACCTTAAAACCAAGAAGATTATGCAGAAGTGTTGAAAGAGATGGAAGAAGAAAGGCATAACATTTGTTGGACCCGATGGCATCTTACAGGATTCAGGCTCATAATTTCCTAAGTGACTCAGCAGCATTGCACAATCAAAGCTTTGGGAAACCCAGTTGCTTAAGAAAACTCGAAAGAACTAAATTGTGCTTTGCTGACCTACGTCATTATAATTGTTCCCCAGTTTCCCCAAATGCACTCCAGAACGGTGTGTTGACTTGCTGGATAGACTAATTTTTATTTGATTAAAAATGTCTTAAGAGTTCTTACCACACACATTGATCTATTTAATTTGTTTCTGTAAGTCTAAATAACTAGGAGTCGGAGCCATTAACCCTTCAGTATTTCCTGTGTTATTTTGAGCTTCTTCAAAAGATCTTTTAGTCATGTGCTGAAAATAAATTTAGGCCAAATAATTATTCCTCATTCAGGAAGAGGATGAAAGCGTGGGGAACTTAAAAATAAAGGGGAAAAAATTAAGCAAAGCTGTTGTAATCCCCAAAGGCAAAATTTTCAATCCAGAAAAGTGGATTCCTTTTCAATTTACAGCATAAAAACAACCTTGAGAAAATAAACATCGTGGCTTACACAAGTTTCCATCACTAAAAATTGTTTTTCACTAAAAAAAACCAAACCACAAATATGTGTAAGAAGTGATAGGGGACAGGGTTCTGATATTTGTTTGTTCTATCAAATATCACATTTGTTGGTTTTTGTTTACTGCAACATAAATAATTTCATCAGGAGCTAGGAAAAAAGACAGTTAATGACTTTATGTTCACAAATGGAAGGTTAATGTTTCTTGCTTCCAAGAATTTAGCACTAGGTAAGTGTCGGTTAGGCCGATAATTAATAATTTACAGTAAAAAGCATAAATCATATTCTGTCATGAATTTAGCTTTCCTGGGAAATACACATACTACTAGCACTGTGTGTTTACTCATTTATCTTACTTATGTTAATAAAATTTGGGATGTTGTCACTAGAAGCAAGGGTTTAGTTTGCTAACATTCCTTTAGGAAATATACTATGTTTAGACAGACTTTTAAAACAATCAGCATCCGGACCAAACATCTGATAAACTGTAAGGCAGGAATAGGTACTTTAATTTTAGATAGCGTAAGGATGACTTATTTCCTCTCAGTGCAGATCCATGGTTTCTTTTTTCTAGGACCAGTGCTGAGCGGGAAGGCATTGAAACTGAGCTTTGAGCAGACTGGGGAAAGATGTTCAATAATACTTTTAGTCTGAGTCAGAACCCCACTTAATCTCCAGGTTTAGGGGCCCCATTGTTTTTTTCTCATTAGATTGCAAATGACTGAGGGAGTTAACAGCTTCTTTTGTATGCCAAAAGTATACTTGGGAATAACAGATTCTTACTACTTTTAAGTCAGTATAAAAAAATCTAGTAAGGTAGTACTTAGAGACATTTCTGAAATTTGTATTAGAAAAACACTTTCAAAGACATTTATGTGCACCTCCTTTTCTCTTGTTCTCCCCCTAAATGAATGTAAGGATTTCTACCACTTGGCCTGAAAAAAATGAAGAACAAAATTCGATCATTGCCGTTCCATTTCTTTTTGTCCTTTCCTTTCCTTTCCTCTTTTCTTTTCTTTTCTTTTCTTTTCTTTTCTTTTCTTTTCTTTTTTTTCTTCCCTTCACTTCCCCCCCCCACTTTTTTTTGCATTCTCTTCAGATCTCCACCAAAGGCTCTTAAATGGCATGGATGTTAATTTATGACACAACAGCTATTGTGTTGGTCCACATCTTATGATTAAATGATTGTGTGAAAATTCTAGTCTCTATTGTTCCTTGATTGGGAAAGTCTTTGAAAACCTAAAAGGTTTTTATGAACTTCAAAAAGGTATGATGGCCAATTGTTTGAACTCCTGTGAAGGAATTCTCCCACTTATTCATAGAACACAGTGTTGTGATGTTAGAAACTCAAATGCTTTCCACACAGGATGTTAGTGCATGCACACATGTCTGCTGCTGTGATGTGGGAAATACAATACTTCCAGGTTTGTAAGGATATCAGCTGTAAACAGGATGCACAGTAACAGTTATGGACACAGTGCCTCTCTCTGTGGAGAGAGAAAAGTTTTGAAGATCTTCGTGGCAACATTCTGCTGCAGTAAATATAAAAAATACATTCAAATCTTTTACCAAATATTTCTAACATACTCTATATATGTCCCAAACACAGGATCCTGTTTTAGGCAATAGACATTAATAAAATTGTAGAACATCCTTCAAATATCCCAAGCATAGCACATATATAAGGTTTTGAAAGAAGTGCTTCATTTTATGATAAGTAAAAAATAAAACATAAAGAGAGATTTGATCTGGTTACTCCCAAATTCTCTTCAGATCAAAGACAGTGAGAGTTTATAATTGCATGCAGTATACAGAAAGAGCTTTTGATTTAACGAGAAGTTTATTTATACATTAGTTTTACAGGAATTTTACAGCTATATCATTATGGCAAAGTATGAGCATTTACTGTTTAGTAGGGTTTATATTGCCATAACCATTGAATTTATAACTGTTGACCTTTCATCACTTTTGGAAAGATATAAGTAAGCAACACATTCAGAATTGCCTTTGGTTGAGACTTGCTTCCTGGAAAAGTCAAGGGAAGGCATTTTAGGCAGTATACATAATCTCTACAAGTTGTCTCTATGAGATAATAATTGATTGTGGTCTCTCATTCTTTTAAAGGGCAGAATCAGTGTGATGAATCTAAGGAGGATAGTAAGGAATCCAATCTTGCAAAGAAATGCTTTCTCCTATCCACTTCCCCAAATCATTATTACTATCATTAGGCTTCCTCTTTCCCTTCTTTGCATTTTACCATGGCAAACTTCCCTCAACCCTGCCAAATTACACACACACCTCTCCTTGCCTCCTTGCAGTGAAACTGAAATCAGAAAAAACACACAACTCCACTCAACCCAATCTTACCTACATCTCCATTCATATTTTCAATTGATTCCTCTTTGGGGCCATTTTCTTTCTGGTTTTAGTTCTTGCTGCACGTATCAGCTGCTTATTTACATGCATCTTCAACTTGTATTCAAGATTCTCTAATCTGAAAAGAAAAATGCAAGTAATAGCCACTTCTATTTTGCATGCTCCATCCACCTGACTCTTTCTTCTTTTAATAGCCAAACTTCTCAAGTCACATTATTGTTTCTACTTCCTTACTGCCCAGTCACCATTCAGTGCACTGAAATTTGAGTTCAGTCCTCACATCTGCCCTTTACCTTTGTTCGGCTCCCACTGAGGTCATCAGTAAAGTGCTAATAGTGAAAATTAGCATTTTTTTTTCTAGTTTGGGTGTTCCTAGACTTTTATAAAGTATTTGAAACTACTCATCAGTCTTTCCTTAAAACTTGTAAGTCCTCTGGTTTGGGTGACAACTTAGTTTCGGCTCTCCTCTTCCTCACTTTATTTTGATTAGTTTTCAGTCTCTTTATGGACCCTCCAGCATTTTTAAATACTGCAAATCATCAGGTATCTATCCTGTGGTCTTCTCATTTTTCACACTTTTCCTGAATGATCTCAACTACCAATTGTATGTGGACAAGTCTTGTTGCAGGCTGACCTGAACACAACTCTTAGATTTTTTTGGTAGATAACAGTAGCCACAGAAAAAATTGGGGGGAGGGTGGGAGCTAGCTACACTCCACTGTTACTACCAGGTAATAATGAAGGCAAGTCTCAGCAAATTCTGCTACATAGGTGAAGCATTTATTATCTAAATATTCATTAGAAAGTAATCACAAAAGAAAGAATTGTGTAATATGTTCTGCAAAGCAGAGGAGATACCAAGATTCTAGAAATAGTAGTTCTGTCACCTCTATTATCAACATCTGACAGAGTCCTCCCACTCACCTAAGGCATGTCTAACAGTTTAGGCTACTGGCTTTGCTGGTTTCTTATTCTCTGTTTATTCATGCATAAGGATGGGTAGGATGTACTTCTAAAATATTTTATCTGATCTACATGTTATTAATTCTTTTGAAAGTATTTTGAAAGCACATTTGAAAGTATTTTGAAAACATATTTTACTGAAAAAATTTTAAGTCATTCATTTCACAAATACAAACCCATCTCTGACAATGTGGTGCTAATTAAAGCAAAGCATTGGTTTTGATAGAGATCCAGGTGGCAGAAATGCATGTACTCATAGGAGATGCCTCTGGAGGATGGGCTTCTTCCCGACCCCCAGCTTTTTTGAGCTATAATTGACAAGTAAAATTATATATATTTAAAGTGTACAAGATGATGATTTGATATACATTGTGAAATGTTTACTGCAAGTTAATTAACACATCCATTATATAGTTATCATAGTTGTTATCTTGTGTATATGTGGTGAGGACACTTAAGAGCCATTGTCTCAGCAACTTCCAAGTATACAATACAGTGTTGTTAACTATATTACCATGCTCTACGTTAGATCCTCAGAACTCATTCCTCTAATAGCTGAAAGTCTGTACTATTTGGCCAACATCTCATTTCCCCTACACCCCAAACCCTGGCAACCCCCATTCTACAATCTGCTTCTATGAGTTTGACTTTTCTTGGTTTGACATATAAGTGATATATAAGTGAGAGATGTCTTTCTCTGTCTGGCTTATTTCACTTATCATGTTGCAGTGTTTGGGGAGAAGATCAAATGTTCCTCTTGGACTATTTCTGCTTGATTAGTGATGAACAGAACCTGGCTTATAGTGTGGCTTAAGTGTCCTACCTAAAATATCACACTGCATATGTGGATATTTTCACACAGCAACCCCAGTCTCAGGTCCTTATGTTCATCTCAGAATTTTCTTCCCAGTTCTAGGCTCATATGCAAATGATTATATCAAAAGCACAACTTGCCCAAACTGAACTCATATTTACTCCTTCTCCAATCCCTGAATATTCCTCCTTTATGTTTTGTACTCTTTTGTGTTAGTGTATGGTCAGTGACCCCCTTTCCAAGACTCTTGCACACATGTAATCACTCAACAAATCCTGTCAGTGTTAGAGCCAAATTCTTCAAATCCCAGCTCTGTCATTTACTAGCTATGTGACCCTGTGCAAGTTTCCTAACCTCTCTGAACCTCAAGTCCCTCATTTTTAAAGCAGGAATGATAACATCTGCTTCACAGGTTTTGTGTGAGGGTGAAATGAGATGAAGTAAGAAATGTGCCCTGTGTAAGGCTTGGAACGTGAAGAAGACTGAATAAATGTTAGTTTCTTTCCTTTGCCTTTTCTTTCATACCATCATCATCCTTTGGTACCTTTGAACTAATTCCTAATTAAGTCATTTAATAAACATTTATGTATCTCATCATGTGCTGAAAAGGTACCTCACTAAGGTGTTGGGAACACAACTGTGCCAAGATAAACATTGCCTTTGCACGAAGGGTGGTACATTTTAATGGAGAAAACTGGTGTGGAAAGAGCAAGCAAATAATTATTACAAGGGAAATGGCGATAAGGATTATGAAGGAAATACATAGAAAGCTGAAACAGAGAAGAACAGGAGCTGGGGACTACTCTGCACGGGGTTACTCAAACCCTGTAGAATCATGCAGTCTACACATTGCTCATTCCCTGTCTGCAAAAAGAAGCATGGACATTTAGAATGTTTAGAAACATGGCTTTAGGACATGGCTGCAATAGTCACGTGTACGAACAATGACTGTTCAAACAGAGCCCATCACCCTCACGTTATAAGTGGTGTGAGGTCTATAGAAGTCCTGTGTCCAATAAAACCGAGTTATAGCTTATCATTTTAACTTAAGGTAAGTTTGTCAACTGTAACTCAAATATGTATAAGATCCAAAAGCCACTTCTTTCATTAAAAGATAGTTTAGGGCGCCTGGGTGGCGCAGTTGGTTAAGCGTCCGACTTCAGCCAGGTCACGATCTCGCCGTCCCGTGGGTTCGAGCCCCGCGTCGGGCTCTGGGCTGATGGCTCAGAGCCTGGAGCCTGTTTCCGATTCTGTGTTTCCCTCTCTCTCTGCCCCTCCCCCGTTCATGCTCTGTCTCTCTCTGTCACAAAAATAAATAAAAAACGTTGAAAAAAATAAATAAAATGTTAAAAAAAAAAAGATAGTTTAAATTTATAGAATCAATTATTGGAACTTATTACTGATGAAAGAATAATTATGAATTTAAAACTACAATGTTATTTGCTTCATTTTGGATTAATTAAATATGAAGATTTTTGCATGTGCTAAATGGCTATTTTCATTCACATCAGCCTATCTCTGACATGTTGTCTCTACTATGAATGTAATCAAAACAAAACACAGAAACAGTGTAAATATATATGTTATCTTCTGCAAGTAGAACTGTCATCAATCCAACCTAGATTAAATAAATTCACAAGCAAAAAAAACAAGCTCACGTGCCATGTTAAAAACTTTAAATATTGATACACACTATTTTTAAAGTGTGCAAATAGTCTCTTCTTGTTGGGAGTCACTGTTTCACTAATAATTCTTTTTATTTGTAATTATAAATCAATAAAAATTTATGAATGCAGTAGTAATTTCTATATTTATTGATGTATGCACACTTTTAATCAACATTTACAGTTTTTTATGTTGTTTCATTTTGTGTTACTTTCCCATGTTAGATTTATTCTTATGAAATTTAATAAAATGTAATCTTGTGTTTGATGGATTTCATAATAAAATACTGAAACCTTATTTTGAGAATGTTTATTTTCTATTTTATTTTTCTGCTAATTTAATTTTATTGCATTTTACAAAACTATTAGACAAGGTGGATTGGGAAAAAAAATCTAGTCCTTGCCTCTTGCAAAGCATTCTGTAGATGGGTAGTTGGGGAAAAATCTCTAGGGAAGGGACAGCAAAAGCATATGAACTGTAGCCTCCTACTTCCCAAATATCTCCAAAATTCATGTCTTTCTGTACTGATGCTCATAGTCACTATTGTGGTTCAGACTCTAATCACCCATAACGTGGACATCAGCAAAAACGTATCGTGCTAGGGAAATTCTTTCTTTTCTTCTTCCTCCTCACATCTTCTGTTTCTCTTTTGTATCTACTCTGAACAATAAAAACAAAAACAAAACTAGAAAACTGACACAGACCTGTTTCTAAAATTCTGGAATGATTATCGTTTGTACTACCTTCTGGGTATTTCTCACATGCTGCCTTAGTTTATTGAATTTTTATATGTGTGTGTTTTTATATGCCCACATTTGTGTGTGTGTGTGTGTGTGTGTGTGGAGAGAGGGAGAAAGAGAGAGAGAAAGAGAGGCAGACAGAAGGACAAACAGACAAACAGGTTATGTATTACCATCTCAGAAACTAAAATGTAAATTCTGTGCAGGGATGGCTTACATCTTATACTTTGCGTCCAAAGGGTTCAATATATTGCCTTACACATAGTAGGTGCTTAATTGTTTGTTATTGTTAGCAGTGCTATAATAAGTCTAACAATGCATCCTTCTTCCACTGATTCTTTTTCTGTCTCTCTATACAACAAAGTCAGTACAACTTTATTAAGGCCTCTATTATTTCTGTTGGGGAAGAGGCTTTGGGAACTTTAATTTTTGACTCAGCAAACCACAGGATGTCTGTACAGAGAGCAGACCACAGTGGTCTGGTGGGCGAGCTCCTGTGGACATGTATACCCTGGGACCCTCCAGATAATACTGTTTACCCCATGTGACCTTTCACCAACTCATTGCTGACTTCATCGGCAGTGAAGTAAAACCTTTGCTTTTACCAATTTCTGTGCCCTTAAAAGGAATTCAATAGACACCCCTTGAGCCCCCTCATATTTAACAATTACAGTTCTATAAAGAGAGTCATCCATTTAAAAAATGAGAAAAAGTATGCACTATGTTTGCAGTGTGAATCTTGCCTCTGAACTGAAGACCAAGTGAAGCCTGTTTTCTAAAATCAGAGCCTATAATTCTTGCAGTAATGTAACTATTTCAGAGAAGGCCATTTAAATGCTCATTGGATGAGCATTGCTGAGTTTCTTTTTAACAATGTGAAATAACTACTCTCAAAAATAAAGGGTCAAACAATTCATAAGTCTAAAAATAATATTAGATTTAGGAATAAAGACCCAAGCTTAAATGATAATAATGTTTAAAAATGTGTTTTAAAGTAATTTGAAGATAGTCTAATATTTTTTGGTGGTATGAGGTTCTTAAAAGGAGACTTTCAGGAGTTGTGTGTAGTGACTGGTTTGGGTTCATTAAATTTCAGAAACAACTCCCAGAGCTGATTTTCAACATCTTTCACATTCCTGAGATCACTCTTCTATATGTTGAGTTCAAAGTAGTTTGCAAGAAGAAATCTCTCAGGCAGAGACATAGAAGAAGGAGATAAGCATTGGGTTGCAAATGCTTTCCAGTCAATCAAACCCAAACCAGGTTCCCTTAATTTTTCAAACCTTGTATATTTTAAGAAAATTTAATCCACATGTGTCTTATTCATTTACAATGAAATCATGGAATTTTTAAAAACAGCTGTTTAATGTCTAAAAAGTCATTTTGATATTTTTGCTTCCTCCAGTCAAAACCAGAACTGCATTTCTCCATCAGAAATTGATTCCAGGATCAAAGACTGAAATTCAATTTGAAACTCTAAACCAATTCTTCTAAGGTGAATGTTTAAAATCCATCAAAAGAATTGTCCCTCTTAGAGAATTCATAAACTGAGGAGATATTTAGCTCATTTAAGTGCTCAACAATAGGATTTGGGACTTTTATTTGGAGACATTTGAAATGTCAAAAATCTTTTGTTTTTTTATTTTATTTTTTTTTTAAATTTTTTTTTCAACGTTTTTTTTTTTTATTTATTTATGGGACAGACAGAGACAGAGCATGAACGGGGGAGGGGCAGAGAGAGAGGGAGACACAGAATCGGAAACAGGCTCCAGGCTCCGAGCCATCAGCCCAGAGCCTGACGCGGGGCTCGAACTCACAGACCGTGAGATCGTGACCTGGCTGAAGTCGGACGCTTAACCGACTGCGCCACCCAGGCGCCCCTCTTTTGTTTTTTTAAAATGCAATAAGGCCAAGGAAAAACTGGTGTTATTATAATGCTTTTTCATTCTGAGAGATCAGATCAGTTTACCAAATATTAGTTAAGCAGTATAATATTGTGTTCTCCATATAAACAAAACCAGTAGGTTATGTGTATTTGTGTATAAATAAATATATTATAAGCAATTGGCTCACACAGTTAGGGAGGCTGAGAAGTCCCAAGATGTGCATTCTGCAAGCTGGGGACTTACAAAAGCCAATTTGTAGCTCCAGTCTCAGTCTGAAGGCCTGAGAACCATGAGATCTAATGGTCTAGGTTCCAGAGCTGATGTTTCAATCAAATTTAAAGGACGAGAAAGTCCAATGGTCCATCCAGCTCAAACAGTCAGGCAGGTTCCTTCTATTCAGCATTTTTGTTCTAGTCGTGTCTTCACCTGATGGGATAAGACCCAAGTATGTTAGGGAGGGCAATCTGCTTTACTCAGTCTATGGATTCAGAAACACTCTCACAGACATACACAGAATAACGTTTGGCTAAATGTCTGGGCACATTGTGGCACAGTCAAGTTCACACATAACATTAACCACAGCAAATATGTCTAGCACAGCATTAGTAACTGGAAATGCTATGCTAATAATGTGTGCTCTGTTCTTGAAAAGCTCATAGTCTAGAAAAGACAGCCAAGCATGTAAACACAAAATTTCAAGGCAAGGTCATAAATGCAGTAATACAATGTGCAAAGGGTAAGAGTAAGAGTGACTAACTCCAAACTCCATTGAGCTTTGAGGAGGAGAATTAGGTGCCTGATGGAAAAAAGTAAATAAATAAAAACTTGTTTTTTTTTTTCCTTTATGTTACTGCTGTGTGAATCAAATAACTGAATGATCATAGTTTTTATTTAGTAAGCCACTAATCTGTACTAGGTAGAGTGTGAGGCAATTTATCTCAAATCATTACAACCTGGGAAATTGTTATTATCATCATATTATCTTTACAGAAAATGAGATCAGGAAGTTTCAATGACTTTTTGTAGTTTTCCTGGTGGTATTCAAATCCAGAGTCACTTGGTTGCTTCAGAAGTTGATGCTTTTTTCACAATTTTACATAAAATGTTTACAGTAAGATTTGTAAGTTTACTTTTGTTTCAACATAGTAAGATATCATTGTGATTCTGTTTTTCCATTTCAATTTAATTTGAAAGATGTTACATCAATAAAAATGTTCTGGGAGCACTTGGGTGGCCCAGTTGATTAAGTGACCAATTCTTGATTTTGGCTCAGGCCACAATATCACAGTTCATGAGATCAAGCTTTGCATCAGGTTCTGTGCTCATAGCACAGAGCCTGCTTGGGATTCTCTCTCCCTGTCTCTCTCTCTCTCTCTCTCTCCCTGTCTCCCTGCTCCTCCCCTACTCACACTATTTCTCTCTCAAAATAAATAAATAAACATTTAAATATTGTTCTGAACTCTGAGCATGGAAGGGACAATCTGATAAAGTATCTCTGTTGGGAAAGAGAGTGATTGTTACTCTACTATTATCATAGGTATTGTGGTATATTTCTTGAAGGTAAGACGAAAGGTAGTGTAAGAAGTAGCAATGGATACAGCAAGATTCCCCACGAGAAAATGCATGTGTAAGCATCGGTTAGAAGACGGTCTCCTAAATAAAATGGCAGAAGCAAGCCCAGAAGGAAATTTTTAACAAGTGAGTGGTGACATTAGACATCATTTGTTGCTTATGGAAAATCCAATTCCACTTTCATTCTTTTTCTACTTTGAACTCTTGAGGTCTTCCCTGTTCAAGCTTTACTCCTGCCTACTGTTCGGTTTCTCTTTCTCCTTTGTCAATCACTACTTGTGTTCCTCTTAAGGCAGCATAAGAGAGGCCCTTTTCCATCATCTAGACAAGAAAAAGCAACCAATTCTGGAATTTTTTTTTGAAAACAAACAAAACAAAAAAAATTTTTTATCCCACCCTCTCACACAATCTAAACCCATATACACTCATTTGCGAATACATAGGAATATACACATATATGCATACAGAAGTCTGTATTATGACAAGAGAAAAAAGTAAAGCACAATCAACAATTAGTGGAGAATGAGTAGGTGATACATGAAGATATAGGCTAATGAGGAAACCAGGAATAGGAGGTGTGAAAAAAGTGTGCTGGGTGGTAAGGATGGGTGCATGAAATCTGTGTTGGTGTAAACAGCACATATATCCAGCCGCAAGTGAAGACTTCCAAACTAATGGCCATAAGTTTTAACTAATCTACTCCTGATAAAATTTTCAAGTATTTTCTTTCCTTTTCAATTCTCAGTATATAAAGTAACAATACTGAAGTTTTCTCTTCCGTAAACTACAGGAGGCTGTTCGAGATTCCCCATTGCAGATTGGAAATCATGGGTTTTGCAACCTGGGCTCAAATCCTAGTTTTTTTTTTCCCCTCACGGGAAATCTCTCTCTGCTTTAGTTACCTCATTAGTTATTACTGACGTGAGAATGGATTACTAATAATACCTACCTCATGAGATTTTTTGTGAGAAGTTGAGTATCTTAAAACAAATAGATAGACAAAAACCTGGCACATAGAAATACTCAACAAAGGGCAGCTAGGAGTAATTATTATTTTTAATTTTTTTTTTTTTTTTTTTTTTTAAATTTTTTTTTTCAACGTTTATTTATTTTTTGGGACAGAGAGAGACAGAGCATGAACAGGGGAGGGGCAGAGAGAGAGGGAGACACAGAATCGGAAACAGGCTCCAGGCTCTGAGCCATCAGCCCAGAGCCCGACGCGGGGCTCGAACTCACGGACCGCGAGATCGTGACCTGGCTGAAGTCGGACGCTTAACCGACTGCGCCACCCAGGCGCCCCATAAGTAATTATTATTTTTAAAGTGATCAATACCAGGATATGAAAGAACATTATGAAATGATTCAGCAGGGCTTGAATTTATTTTTTTACCATAGGAAAAAAAAAAAAAAGAGCACAGGAAGAACAAGGAACAAGTGCTTCCTTGCTGGGAAGTAATTTATGGTGGTCTCAAACACTATGTCTGCTATGCTCTGGTCTGTGAAGAATAATCTTTTTTTCTTGTTTTTTTCTTTTCAAAAATATCCCTTAAATGCTAACAGTGTTCTTCTTTTCTTATGCATAGATATCAATGGGAAATTCACACTTAGAAAAACTGGTTCCTTTGTTCTATGAAGAGTCAAACTTTTGACTCCAGTAAATGAGTGCTTGGAGAATGACCTTAAATTTATGAAGACAGAGAGAGGATGATAATTAAGAAATTTAACTATAAAAATAACCAATTTTCAGGTTCCACATGCCTTAGCATAATATACATAACTCACCTTCTAGAAAATTTCATGTTAACAATATCTCTATTATGGAATTGATTCTTATGTGATCTATCAGTCTTGTTTGCAAGGTTATTGTGAAGACTTAGATAATCTATTAACATCTCTGAGCATTAGTTTTGTATCTGAAATGTGAGATTAATTATATCTATCTCATGGTGTTATTGTGGATATTAAATAAAATAATAATAATCCAAATATTAAGCATATTATTTGAGATGTAGTAGGCAATGTCCATAAGTGTTAGAAAATGATTCTTATAAGCCTAATTTTCTGCTGGCTTGTTTTACTTCTAATTCATCAGATTGTCAAGAATATAATTTATCAGAAACACAATATATTATCTCCATGATGATTAAATCAAATGTCTTTAATAACTTTCCATAAGGAATCTTTCCTTACTTATCTGGGATACCTTAGATTCTGCTTTTAATTAAGTGTCCTTACAATCTAAAATAGACAAAGAATTTTGAGGGGAAATAATGACTAATAATGACTATAATAATAAATAATAATAAACAGAATAAGAGATTTTATTTATAAAGAGAATTTAGGAGTAAATATAGGTCATTTTAGAGTCTGAATTATAAATATGTTGGTGAGTGTTTGTAGGCAAGAAATACCTTGACATTGTATAAAGGAGGGGAAAGAGTTTCTTTTTCATCACAGATGAAAAGCCAACATTTTTGCAATTGTCTTATGATGATTAGAATCATAATATAAAACTGGGCTGAAACCAAGAACATATCCTATCCTGGGAATTAGACTTTATTATCTTCATCTCTCCTCTCTCTGACTGTTGCAATAAGGTGATGTGTTCTATGCTGCCATGGAAAGGAGACTGGGGCATGAAGGATCAGGGGAAGAATTTATTTATAAAGATAAGCTGTTGTGAATTCTGGGTTAGTATCCCAATAGGTTAAAAAAAAAAAAAGGCACTGAAATCATCCACGTTAGCATAAATGTAGTTTGACAAACTTTAAATTACCAGGTTGGTTCTGATCATTATAAAGCATTGAGTAAACATCTGTGTGTGGCACTATACAAATAAACAAAACAAGAAAATCACCCAAAAAACAACAACAAAAAAAACTAAACAAAAATATCCTGTTACCCATGTATAATTTCAGACTATTTTTATAAAGATTTGATAAATCCAGTAAGTTCACAAAAGTTTGCCTGTTGAGGTGTGTCTAGTGTAGGAGGAGACTCAGGAAGTTCATGACAAATACCCTGTAAAGTTAAGAGGACCTACAGCTGTCTAGAATGACTGCCAGTTAGGGACTCTGGTGCCAATCAAAAGAATACTGGCAGAAACAATTGCCGGTGGAGGGCTGTTGAGGCTCTTTTCTAATCCATGTTTGAGAGGGCAAATGACATTAGCCTCCTTTGACACAATGGGGAGAAGCAGAGTCCAAGATGTTTAACATTCATTAGGCACCAGATACTGAACAGATCACGTAAAGAGATGGGTATTTATCCATGTGAATTAAGTAAGTAATGTCTTAAACATGCTACATAATTTGAAACATGTTGAAGACAGCTTCAAAAAGAGTGTTTGATTTAATAAATGTTAACAAAAATGGAGTATCGTTGAATGGGGGAGGGGCCGAGAAAGAAGATATATTTTTCTTTGGGTTCCTATGTTTCTCCAGAGTCACACAAAAGTAATCTTTGGAAGGCACGCAACATAACTTTTTCCTAGGGCTTCTTAAACTAAGATACTAAAATGATCTTCAAGGAGTCTCAAAGTCGAAAATAGGTACCAAGGTAAAGTGGCTTTCTGTTGCTGTTTATATCCAACTTTATAATGCAATTTACATGATGATCCTGGTAGAGACAGCTCCAGAGAAGAGGCCCTTATAAAGAAACCTGCCAGCATATTTATTTTTCAAGTAAGTAAATTGTCTGACTCTTCTTGAATACATTTATTCCATAATGGAAGAAGAAAATTTTGAATCGTTTCTTTTTTGTACAGACACGTTTTTAAGCAGCTTGAAAGGATTGTTTTATCTCTGCAAAGATACCAGTTTTGCAAATAGCTTTAAAACGACTTTTTCATTGCTGTCACTTATCATTATTTACAGAATCAAATGGTTTGATACTGGGCTGCCTAGACTAGGAAACAGAAGGTTCAAGGTCATTCTGGTTCTAAGATGTTATAACTCTAATACCCTTAATAATTGTCTCCTAAAAGTGAGTCAGTTGAAAATTTTGAAGATCAAGTCAGTAAAACTGTTTATGTGACATGACCTGCAAGATAGGAAATGCTGGTTTCCCAATAGAAAGAGCCACCACATGCCTGCCAGGGCCAGAAAGAAGCCCTTGTGAGAAGAGTGGCTAATGTAGGATGAACCTCACGTGTAGACTGCTTCTTGGTAATGTGCTTACCCACCAGTGTGGTAGGGGCTAGAGGTGAGCTAGAGGTGACCCAGACATTGAGCTGGTTCAGTAGGTGTGGGGATAAATCCTTGTTGACGACTATCTGACCTGGTCATCCTGTAACCCCCACCCCTGACCTGCTAAGTCAGCAGTATGTATTTTAAGAGGCACTCCAGGTAATTCTGATGCATATTAGTTTGAGAACCACTGCTTTAGACTATGAAGTACAGAGGAGAGGCATTTAATTCACCCTTGCGGTTGGGGAGGGCTTCTGGAATGATGAGTCATTAACTTGGATATGCTGGGGGAGAAACTTTGAGTGAGCTTCTACAGAATGAACAGTTTAAGAAAACGTATGGAGGCACTTACTCCATAAGAGGTGTAATTCCTTTTTTTTTTTAATGTTTATTTATTTATTCGAGAGAGAGAGAGAGCAAGTGAGCAAGGGAGGGGCAGAGAAAGAGGGAGAGGGAATCCCAAGCAGGCTTCACGCTGTCAGCATGGAACCTGGTGTGGGGCTTGATCTCATGAATCATGAGATCATGACCTGAGCCAAAATCAGGAGTTGGACGCTTAACTGACTGAGCCACCCAGATGCCTGAAGGCGTAGTTCTGAAGATGGCATCTAAAATGTGGACATGGAGGAAAAATAGTGGGAAAGAGGGAAAGCTTGTAGGCCAACTTGCTGCAGACCTTGTGTGCCATGCAAAGTCTTAGCATCTTTAATGAGCTACTGAAAGTAATATGAAGTGGATAGTTTAAAGACACCAGATAGGAGGTTGTAAAAAGCCCAGCTAAGATATGGTAGAGCTATAAAACAGAGAATGGACTCAGTAGCTCCTTATGAGGTATAATTACCAGGCTTCAGGGCTAGATTGAAAAAAGCAGACAGAGAGAGTAATAGGATGACTAGCAGCTTTCTAGGATGGGTGACAGGAGGGTGGTGTTGTCACCAGATGAGATGCGATATGCAGGAGGAGAATGTGTGTGCGTGCATTTAGGCGTGTTGCACTTGAGTTGCTGTAGAGCAGCCTTGAGGAGGGTGACATTCGGTAAGATATTCAATAGTTATTTCTGAAGTCCTGAAGAGAACAGGCTTAAGGTTGAACAGTATATAGGGCTGTTAAAGCCATGAGGATAGATCAAATTCCTCAGGGGTACAATGTGAAGCTATAGAAGTTTTGTTTTCCTTAACCATTTATAATAGCCTCCTAATAATCTGGTATAACTATCAATCTCTTTTCAGAGAAACGCACTGATGGGTAAAACTCTGCAAATCACCTCTGTATTCATGAGCCTCTCAAAGTTCCTCTTCACTTGTCTAGGGATCCAAGTGAAGATGTAACTTTATCTTACTTACTTCAAACTACACTTGATGTGAAGTTCCAGGGGCCTTAGAAATGGAAACTAAAATAGTATCAGTTGATAGGTTGTGTGGCAAATGCTCAATAAGTTAGATCACAATAACCACAAAGTAAGTGTTTCTTAATTCAATTCTCCAAAACCCAACTTAAATTCTTTCATTTTAATTTCTCTCTTCTTGGTTTCTGTCTTTCTGTGCTCTTCACAATACACCCTTGCTCCCATTAGGAAAAGCAAACAAGTGAAGCAAAACAGGTCCTTCTGTCCATACAACCCAAATCCCCTTGCCCTGCACCCTTTTTCTATCTTTGTTTCTTATGTATCCAGATCAGGGACTTGTATTGTCTGGTACAGTATTTCCTTCAGAATAATGGTTTTCAATTCAGGCTTTATAATTTTGTATCTTCTAAAACCCAGTTTTTTCATCTGTGAAAAGGGTTAGTGATTTCTATTTTGCAGAATAATAGCATCAGGATTAAATAATTTCAGGTTTGCAAAAGCATGAACCAGAGAGCTCTTTCCTCTTCCCCTAGATCGTGGTCAAGGCGGAGACCTGAAGGAAGGGTCCATAAGGAATGATTAAACATTATTAGGTTGCTAAACCATCCCAGGACTTTTAACTAGGAGAAAAAAAAATATTTACTAGCTCTCTTCTCAAAGAACATGCTTGTCTGTGGTTGGAAGGAAATACTTTGATAAGCTGCATGGAGTGTGAGGTGAGATGCCTCCTTCCCCCAAGGAGTATTTTGAGTAAAAACAGATGGTCATTAAACTGACTCCCTGGGAGGGTGGGTTCAATTTAAAAGGGAGCTTTAATTTGTTATGTAGGTTGTGTAGAACTGAGCCACCGACCCATCACTGACTTTAACCATCCCCCATGTGGCTTACAGCTTCCCCTGTAAATAAATGCTAAATAAATATTTTTAAAATATTGAATTAATATTATGCAAATTGGTAGCCACCCTGCATCCCTGAGTGTTTATTACCAGTCTGAGTATGACAAAAATATTGGGTGAAGTAAGCTATGGGGTTCCTCTGAAATGGTGCAATTGCTATATCATGCTTTGCTGAAATAATACTCTAAGCTAGGGCTTGCTCTGATTTTATTTTGAATCTCAGCAGAACTGACACCATGTTCCTAGAAAAAGTTATGAGTCTGAGGAAGCCTGTGGGGGCTGACACAAGTCAAGAGCAGATTTGGGTGTGTGAAGGCAGTCCTATCTGTAGTAATTCATTCTATTTTTTATACTTCAGGGGAAACTTTTATTTTTTTCTGAGAGGAAAGGTTCAAGTGTAAACTGTTTGAAAACCCACTTGAAAAATTTGTGAGGTTTACACGATTGCAGAACAAATAAAGCCATAACATGTTTTTCAATTTATATCATTGATTTCACATATTTACATTTCAGTTTCAGAGTATTTTTGCAAATTTTTCCCCTCTAAGAATAATTCCTCTTTGGCTCTCCCCACCATTCACATGCCCCACCTATTCTAGTTCTCTTTTCAATAAGTAAATAACAAAATCTCCACCTCTGCTTGATAGCTTTGTGGCAAATGTATGAAACTGCAAAGTAAAATGTCACGGCTTTCATTTTTTAACAGGAGGACTAACGTTTTACCAATTACTTTCATGTCACTCTGTTTTACTCTTCTGACCAGACCCCATTTTATGTCTGACCCATCCTTTTGGCTGTGATGGTCAGGACGTAGGACTTACAATTGTCTGTGTGGAAGATGAATCTCACAGTGAAATGTACAAAGTGATACAGAGGAGCTTACACTTTAGGAAGACCGACGGGTGTTCAAAAATAAGATATTTCTTGATTTTTAAAATGAAGAAGAATATGTGTAATTTGGGGAAGAGAGTATGGATGGGTTTCCAAAACAGGAGATTTGTTCTACTTGCTATAGATTCACTGCAAAAGGTGACAAACCACTTAGTGTAAAATGGAGCTTAAATCTTTGGCGATCAGAACACCATCTCAGGAAAAATCTGCTCTGAAATGTGTACTATTAAGCCCTCTCACAAATCACTGTAAAGATGAGAGCTAGAAGAAAGATAAGACAAATTGAAATATATTGCTTATAAATTTACTACACTCTTACCCTTCAAAGTACCTTGAATCAACTTTAGAACTGTTTTTGGATCAGAGCCTATGAAAAGATGTACCATGGGCCAACATGTTCTCCTTTTAATTAGGGAATGCACATAACTTAGGGAAATAAAGGTGAGCCTTAGAAGCTCTGTTTAATGGTTATTGGTCACAAACTTCCTTTTTTATTAAAATTAGCTTGTAATAAAAAAGAGAAGCCACTCTATAGCACAGATTAATTCCCCTCAATTAATCTTCTTTTTTTTTTTTTTTAATTTAATGCAAATTATTGGAGGAACCAAATAAAAGGAAGAACTTTCTGGAATTTCCAAGGGCAAATGAATTTGAAGGTCTCAGTAAAGGAGGTCACGGTGAGGAGCAATGGCTGGTAGCAGTGAGGGAGAAATTGTGATATGAGAAAATAAATATAAAGGACAAAGAGAAAAATGGAAAAGTAGTGTTGTTTTTAATCAACTTGTAAGAATTGGTGAAGTGTTCTGAAGTACCATTCATACACGCATGCACACATGCACACATGTACTGCGCAACCAAATAGCCCAGTGGTTTCCATTAAAACTGGAAGTCAGAACCATAGCTAATCTGCAATGTAAGCACATGGAATCAGAAAGGCTAATGGATTCCATAGTCATCAAGCACCCTCCTGCTTTGGATCACAGACAAGGGGGGCATGGTTTAACATACGAAATAAATGCATAGATTACATAATACAGCTTTAAATTGTAGTTCATTTTAAACAGGTCCCTGTTATTTAGTAAAATCGAGCACACGCATGTGTGTGTGTCTGTCTGTGTGTCTGTGTGTCTATATGTGTATGTGTGATGTCTAAGGGCATGTGGCTTGAGGAAGTATGATGTATGTGAGCTGAGAAAATCCACACAAATGAATTCCATCCCTCCCTATCAAGGAAATACCCTAATTGTGGCAGCTACCTGCTTAAACTGTATTGTATTACTAGTCTCTGATCAGTATCTCTACATTGCTTGTCTTATATGCTAGAGTAGTAAATAATAACAGGAAGCCATTAAAATAAGGGTTTATAGTTAAATCTTTGTTGGTTACCCAAGAGGAGTTTTGGTTCTGCTATACGGAAATAACTGTTTCCTCATAAGACCTGCTTTATTACCTGTAGTCTTTTGTTCCATGAGGAAACATCTTCACCTCACAGAACAGTCTAAAGTGTTAAGCAACGTTGCTAAAAGTACATGGTTCTCCATTTCTCATTGCTCTGAACTTTCTCTTATAAAACTTATGAGTGCTAAGCATGCTCAGGAAAACATCTTAGTATGAAGGGATAGACTTAAAGCTCCAAAGGAATCAATGAAGTAACCAGACAAAAGCATGGGACAAATAAGACTGCGGAACACTGAAGTATAAATATCAGAAAATAGAAAGCTTCAGGCTTCTGAAAAAGTTTCTTTTTTCCTTTTAAAATTACTGTATATACAGGGGCACCTGGGTGGCTCAGTTGGTTGAGCGCCTGACTTCGGCTACGGTCATGATCTCGCGGTCTGTGAGTTTGAGCCCCGCATCGGGTTCTGTGCTGACAGCTCAGAGCCTGGAGCCTGCTTCAGATTCTGTGTCTCCTTTTCTCTCTGCACCCACCCCTCCACTGTTTGTCTCTGTCTCTCTCTCTCAAAAATAAATAAACATTTAAAAAATAAAATAAAATTACTGTATATACAAAATAAAGCTAAACTAGTCCTGTTCCTTGGTTTCAATGACAGTAAAATTAAAGGGCATTTTTTTACTAGATTTGTCTTGATTGCTACATTATTTTTCAAGATTTAGAGTCTTCTAAAACAGTATTCCTAATTTTCTTCAGAGTTTTAGATACTATATATTAGTCTTCAGAAAATTTATTATACTATGTCAATTTCATAAAAAATGTATTTTTAATAAACTAACTTCAATAGTTATATAGGAAATATATAAATATGCTAATTTTATACTCTAAATACAACTATAAATTTTACATATATTCATATGCATACTTATATATGTTTGCAAATGTTCAATTCAGTTTATAAATGAACATAGTGTATTTGTGAAGGTTTCTTATAGTTTTATCATTTTGACTTTAGGATGCATTTTTTCACAGATAAAATTTTATGATTGCTATTTGACTCAAGTATTAGTATAGCGAATCTTACTTTATCCAAAATGTCCATGAAAAGGAATATTCTAATGTATTTTGACCAACAGCTGCTTTATGAACGATGCATCCTAGTTCCAGCTTAAGATGCAGGAGAGGCTTTATTCTCATCTTCCCGGCGGCATCAACAGCTCAAAAGTCTGGGTGCGGTGGAAGTGGGCAAACACTGAGGATGAAGAAATTCCTGTGTGTGGCTGGATGCCATCTCTTTGCTTGCATAACAAAAAGCAAATTGCCAGCCAAGTTTCTCCTTAGGTACTCGAAATTGGAATGGCTGGCATTTGCAAGTAAACTATACCACAACATAAAAAGTTTTAGGTTGATCTCAATCTCTTGCCATCCACCCACCATCCATCCAACTAGTTTTTCTTTTTTAATTTTTTTAAATGTTTATTTTTTTTTCTGAGAGAGAGAGACAGAGTGAGAGCAGGGGAGGGGCAGAGAGAGTAGGAGACACAGAATCTAAAGCAGGCTCCAGGCTCTGAGCTCTCAGCCCAGAGCCCGATGTGGGGCATGAACTCACAAACGGTGAGATCATGACCTGAGCCGAAGTCTGACACTTAATCGACTGAGCCACCCAGGCGCCCTCAACGAGTTATTTTTTTAATGTTTATTTATTTATTTATTTATTTATTTATTTAGTGAGAGGGAAAGGGGCAGAGAGAGATGGTGAGAGACCAAGCAGGCTCCATGCTCAGCACAGAGCCCAGCTCAATATCATGACCCTGAGATCATGGCCAGAGCTGAAATCAAGAGTAGGATGCTTAACCGACTGAGCCACCCAGGTGCCCCTATTTTTGTGAACTTTATATTGTTCGTGTTTAGATTGTCAATCTTTCAAAGAGATGTCAGTTCATCCCTCAGAGTAATTGCAATTTTCTTTGGAGTCTTACATTTTTGGTGGCAGGAAGGTCTAAGATGAATTGGGCAACCTCTTTCATTTTAAAAGTTCATAAGGGGGGAAATGGATAGAAAGCTA
Source organism: Puma concolor (assembly GCF_028749965.1). Classification (NCBI taxonomy): domain Eukaryota; kingdom Metazoa; phylum Chordata; class Mammalia; order Carnivora; family Felidae; genus Puma; species Puma concolor. Next base: position 111,428,006 of record NC_141671.1, read on the forward strand.
CCAAACAAAGAACCACACTGAAAACAAAATAAGTTCTAATTCAAAAATTATTCTTTCCAGCCCCCAGGATGAAGGCAAATTGCAGTTAGGCATTGCAATGCAATAATTGCAAACATATTTTCTCCAAAACCTGAAAAGACTAAGTGGTTTTTCCAACTAAATATCTGATCGTAAGCAGAACCTTTCAAATACATGTGTGACCTGTATGCCTTTATCTAATTGCTGCTTAATAGATTTTACAGATTTGCTAAAAGTCTTTCAATGAATGCTTTAGAGTCTCAGAAGAATTATTTTCTGAAATTTTTGTTTGAAAATTGTTTAAATGAACCAGTATTCCATGAAGCATTGGAGAATAAAACAGATATTTTAAATAAGGAAACTGACTTTTGTATTCATGAAGATTCTTATACTATGGATTATGTTGTTTTCTGGAAATTTCTTCACAATTCTAGCTTCCTTGATTTCACAATACAGTACAATACAGCATTTCCTTGATTCTCCTGCTATCTCTGATCTCCACTTTTTTTTTCTCTTTTGTCCACATTCTCTTCCTGATTTCTAAGTGCAGGTGCTCCCCCAGCATTCTGCCTTCCTTATTTCCAATCTCTCCCTTTCCTACTCCAACAGCTTCAATTACCACCTTTACTAAGATGATTTCGGAGCCTATGAGTCTGGTTCCAGTCTCTCTTTTGCATTTTTTCCTGTCTGCCTAAAACTCTTCATTTAACTCTTCCAGAAGCACCATAAACCTAACACACTCAAAACCAAACTCATCACATTTTCTTTAAAAGCATCCTGATCTTTTCTCCTGACTTTTCAGATTGTTCAGAAGATCTCCATTTTCTCAGTCATCCAGGCTCCTCGAGCATCTCAGATGTCTCTTACCATCTTTAAGTTTCTATATCAGTCACCCAACTACCATTCCATCCTCTCCCATTTCTTCTGCCCTACCCTGGTTTTAGGTAGTCATTATTCCCCGCACCCCGGGACAGTGTAACAAAACTTAATTGGTACCTCTGCTTCCTATCACTCTCCAGTCTGAAATCCATCCATCCTACACACTTACAAATTAATCTTCCTAAAGTGCAGTTTCAATTCTATCACTTCTCTACCAGAAATCCTTAAGAGCTTATCATTTGCCACTGTATTCAGTACAATATCCTCCTTCTGCCACTCAAGTCTACCCAAACACAGTCCTACCACACCCTTCCCTGTCACAACAGCCTGCACTTCAGCCAGACATGAGTGGGTGGTATTCCTGGGACCAACTGTGGTTTTCTACCTTTTTGCCTTCATCAACGCTCTTTCTTTCATGAAGAGTATCTTACCCTGTCATCTGTCTCAACTTGTTAAAATTCCACTTAGTCTTCAAATGTTGCGGGCACGCACTCCAACCAGGTGCAATTCCTTCTGTTTATGTTCTCTGTTTCCTCACATTGCATTGTTTGTTATGCTTCTAGTGGGTCCTACCTTATTCCACTTTACCCTGTAGCTACTTCAGGATGTGTTTATTTCAGGTTGACGCATTTTTTTCGTTACTCATATGTGAAATGAAATGCATCTATTATAGTGTAAGGTCTCTGAGGGAAGGGTAGCCTTATTCGTATTTGTCTTTGACGTAGCACACAGCAGGTGCCTAGGCAGTAGTAGAGGTTTTAATTACTACTGGTTTTTACTGAGTTGTGAAAAGAAGACACAAAGAGCATTTAGTACACATATACATAAGTTTGCTCAAAGTTATTTGAGACATCTTAGAAAGCATTCCACGATTTTAGTCCTAAGGAACATTGTCTTGCAGAATCTAGAAGTCAAGATGATTCATTTCAATTTTTTATTTTAATGAAGGGCAAATAGGACTGATTGCACTATTTATGCCCAGGAGCAATTTATGTCTCTATATTCAGAAAGTTGTGAACACGTAAGAAGATAATTTTGGTTTTCCTTTAAACATTTCTTGAATTCGATCACTTTACTTCATTTTCTTATCTATAAATTGGGGAATGATATCGTCTACTTCATATTGTGGTTGAGATTTACTTGAATTAATACATGTAAAACTCTTAGAGCAATGTCTGGTATACAGTAAGCACCTGATAGCATTTAGCTAATATTATTATCAGTCATAAGCAAGGTTGATCCTTTCAGGAATCACCCCAGAGTGATCGGAGTGGACATATCTGGAGTCATGCACAGATTTTCCTTGCACTCATATCTTTGTCTAAGTCCCTCTTGGATCCTGCGCATCAGGATAATTGGAACTAAAGTGATCTGTGCCCATTTCCTTATTTCACCTAATATATCCATCACCACTTCTGAGTAAACGTTATTGGTTGTGTTTAGATGGAGGATTCTAATGCCTTTCCATTTCATTGTAGGGGTGAATCAGATTCCATATCAATTGCTTATTTAAGAGTATAGTATTTTAGTTTCATAAAATGTAAGCTTCATATGAAAAAGGGGTTGAGTCTGATTTACTTATCACTGTGCCTCAGGCCATGGCACTGCCTTCTGTATTGTAGGCACTCAAAAAGCATTTGTTGAATGAATGAGTCACTTAATGGAGTTAATGACTGAGACATGATTTGTTTTTCTTACCTTTAGAAGATACCTTACAGACGAGCTCTTTCTGAGAGCAATTAACGTACAGTTTTTAGTACAAACCTAAATTGCCCATTATTTTGTATTAATAGATTCTTTGCAATATCTTGATGAAAATTTCTATTTATATGAACTTGCAGTATAAGAAATTAGGAGTAAAGTCTTGTTAATATATAACAGTGCTAGAAATGTTCTATCTTACCTACATGGAAATCACCTAATAGGATTAAATAACATTAAGCAGGTGTTTACTGTGTGTCAGACACTATTGTAAATGTTTTGAAAAATAAAATGTGTATTTTCCCAAGTGCAGTGCGGTATCCTGGATTGAATCTTGGAATGGAAAAAAGACATTAGTGGAAAAACTGGTGAAATCTGAATAAAGTCTGGAGTTTGGTTAATTGCAATGTACCAATGTTGGTTTCTTAGGTTTTGACAAATGTACTGTGGGAATGTAAGAAAATAACATTAGAGGAAACTGGGTGAGTGTTTACAGGAACTTTCTGTACTATCTTTACTTTTCTGTATACCGAAAATTATTCCAAAGTAAACCGTTTCCTTAAAAATGTGTATTAATTTAATCCTTAAAACCAGCCTATGATACAAGGACTGTTGTTAACCTCATTTTGGAAGCAAGAATCTGAAGTACAGAGAGGTTAAGTTCTTTCTTCAGGGTCAACAGCTGCCACCATTGCTAAGACACTGGTGTTCAATACAAGCACCTCACTCTAGGTTGTATATTCTTAACCAGTATATGCTGCTTTATCTTTTGATTCAAGTGATCAAGAAGTTAGTAGTAGATGCAACCATAGTTCAACTGATAATCTTCCTGGGCTATTCAGAATTCTGTACAATCTCTACCCACTACCAAAACTGCAAATTCCACACTGGGTACATTTTAATTTGTTTTCATGGTCATGCCCTAAATTCATCAATCCCAGACTGAGATGTTGAACTCTGTGGTCATTTGGGTTTGTGAGGAAAACCACTGTCCTAGCTCCCTATATTGGTGCATGTTCCAACACCATCCATGCAGGGCAAATCTGTATCAGGGCCACACTTCTATGCTTCCTCTGTCAAACTATTTATATAAAATACATAATTTCTGAAAAAATAGTAACTGAAAAAAATTCCGAGAAAGGAAACACACTGAAGCAAAAGCACTCTAGAAAAGGTAAATAAAAAAGTCACTCATAAACTTTAAAGTCTATGACCAGAACTTTAAGCGTTAGTAGTAGCTAATATGTTCCAAATAATCTTATTGTACACAGCAGTCAAAAACCTCTTTATTCTTTAATGGGTGTTTCTAGCTGCTTTCTTACACCCTTGAAAACTTTATGTCTTGCCTGCACAGCTGCAGCCATGACCACAGGCCACTTCTTTTTCTCATTATATTGCCTACCTATTTGTAACAATATCCTTTATTGTTTCCTTAACCACAAACAGCACTGTGGGAGAAAGAAACCCTTGGCCCTCTTACTTATTTCAGTATGACAGATGAAAATGTGTGGGGGAGGAGAGCCAACAGGAAGAGAGAACGTTTTTTTCTTTCACTCTTTTGATGCTGCTATTTCAAAGCACACTTTACACATTTTTGTTTTGTTTTGCGTTTTAATTCAGCCAGTGAATACCTACAAGATTTGCAATTGTTGGGGTAAATGAAATTATGTTTTTCAAACTCTGTATGAGAATTCGAAATTTAGTTTACCTAAGAAGAATGTTTTATTTCTCCATAGATTTAGCCTATGGATTCTAACATTTGACACATTGCCACTGGACTCTTCCTTTTTTTTTTCCCCTCTGGAAACTCTTATTTTCACCTAAAAGACGTTGAGAGCAAATACTTATTGTAAGCCCCATAGTATTTTATTTCTTCTTCAGTTATATGTATTTTCTCTTTTGCTTTTGATTTTGTCTCAAAATCAGTTTTGACAAATTGCTGAACAATTCCTGAACCTGGATATTTATAATGATATATATATTTTTAGTTAAATATGTCTAAGAAGATTTTTTAAATTGGAATAAGATTATATAGAGATTCATTGGAAACCAGCCACAATTGGATGCAATGTGTAGAGAAAATTCTAACAGTGGCCGAACTAATTTATCTCGGGCTTGGTGTGAGATTTCCTGGTGCTGCCGCAAATCCTGTTACCGGGACCGCCTGGGCCTGTCTTTCCTCCTTTCCCCTGACACTTTCCCTGCCTCGGCTCCTTTCTTCCATTTCTGTACACACACTCTGAAGGCTGCCTGAAGTGGACCCAGGGCGGGGAAAGGATGGAGTTTATTCGCCTTTGCTCTCTCAGGAGTTTTTATTTTCTCTGACGAAAGATAACTCGTCTAATCTGATATAGTTTGAATTTTTGTTTTGTTTTTTTTGCAGGATAGCGCTATTAGGTTGCCCAATTTTTTTTATGCTGCTGAGCTGAAAATTCACATAAATGTAAGTGTCTTGAGTACATGCATTATGTGTGTGTGTGTGTGTGTGTGTGTGTGTGTGTGTGTGTTTCAGCACTTAGGACAAAATTTTCCTAGCACTGTGTCCCTAATATACCATTTAACACACACATGTTTGCCTCAGTTATCACTACTGTCCTTACTTGTCTGAAAAATATCCTGAGAATATTAGTCTATTTTTTATGAAGTCTCAATCAACTCTCAGTGTTAACTTTAAGGTGTATGTGTCCAGAACACCCTATCTCGCACTCTACATTTCTAAGCCCAACCTGTTTTTCGAGCCAAGTTGAGCCCCACTTCTTCTCTCAGATGTCACTGATCTATTCCAGCTCTTTCTCCTTCTTTTTATTCTCTGATGCCTGTGAAGTATGCTTCAATGCCAGTCATTTGGCACGTAACACTATTGTTAATATATTAGTACCTTTGGTAATATAGACACAAAAATCTGTCGCTGCTTTTTCTATCAAACTAGATCTTTAGTTTCCATCGTGACCATACCTGATATTTATTGGTATTCTCTGTGCCCTGATTATGGGAAGTGTTAGTATATTATGGTTGATATAATATGCCTTCTGTTGACAGGAAAAAATTAAGAAAATATATTCTGCTTGTTTTCCTATGTGTTAACTTAGGGTTGTTTAAATGTCTCACAAAAAAGCATAAATAATCTAGACTTAAATTTAAATGTATTTTGTAATGATTTATGAGAACCCTAAACAAATGGGTAGAAAATGACTAGTTGACCAAGAAGAAAACAGGTACCAGGGAAGAATGATGACTTTTATATCAAGTGCTTTCAGAGGGTGTTAGTGACTGTCTGAGTCAAGTTATGATGCCAGGGCGGTGCATTAATGTGAGGCTGATTAGGAACCTTTGTTTGGCAAGATTTCACAGGAGTGAATCAACTAAGTGTTGTTTGTGATTCTGGCATATTCCTTGAAGATGAAAAACAATCACTGTTTCAAGGTCACATTAAAGATAACTCTTGAAAGATTAAGCTGAAGAAGCTTCAGATTTGGGTAGAACATGGTTTCACATTCCATGCCCTATACTCATTTATGTGCAAGTATTTAGAGAGTATGATTGTGGTTATTTGAGCCACAACCAAAAAGTAAAAAAAGAAAGGACATAATACACGTGGCTTCAGAGATACTATCGTCAGCATAACAGGCCATTGAGCTGCAGAAGTATGGTCCAGGAAGGATGATCTCAATTTAGATTAGAATATTCAAGCAGTAAATAAGCAGATATTACATTCTGTAACATAAGAGACAGTTACATTTGCAGCCCTGCTGTTGAAGATTAATAACTTGAGTGTGAATAAACTTACACAGGAAAATTAGTACATACAGCAAGCATTTCATTCTAAATATTGTAGTCATCTACTGAAAACAAAGTAAGTAGTTTTGTCACTGTATTTGCCTTAAAATATCCACAAATGTGATGTAGTATTATTCCATATGCCAAATAAAGAATGCTCAAAATTTGGTTATAATCTAAAGAGCTTTGAAAACCACGTGGACTCTGGATCTTCAGAGTTACTTTAGGATCTCATTGCTTTTGTTCAAGAAAAAAAAAAGAGAAAGAGAAATGCTGATTCATGTACATGCATAGCTGATAGCCATTATCATAAGAGAAGAGAATGAAAACAGACCAAATCATAATCTGCATTCCATAGTGTTTACTTTTTTATCAAAGTGGCTGAAATGAGAAGCCTAACTAGCTCATGGACATTCCCTAGGCAACATCATTCTTCATTCTAAGTTTTATCAAGTTCTTAGAATTCTTAAGATAACCTGCAAAGAATCAAAATGAAAGCCTAAGAGAAATAAGAAGAAAACAACTTTTGACATTTTTAAGACCAAAACCTAGGACTGCATAATGTTTTGAGGAAAAGAACTCCAAATAGCCATTCCACACATAGTTAGGGATGTGTGTGTGTGTGTGTGTGTGTGTGTGTGTGTGTGTGTGTGGTAGGGGATGGATAGGTAAGAAGGGGCAAAATGGAGGGAGAGAAAAAGAGAGAGGAAACAGACTGCTTGCTTTAGTTACATGTTTTCTCATTTAAGAATAGTTTTTATGTCCATAAATGTTTACTTCAGTTCTTTAAAATCACCAAGAGTCATGAATTCTACTCTTTCTAGTCTCATTTCATGAAAATTTTCTATTGAGCTCTACATCTTTATCATAAGGGTCGTGCAGCTGGGACTGTTCTTGATACGAAGAAAGTGCAAGATAAAATCATTTCTATACTTCTTGGCACCCTGTACCCCATTCCAGTTGTTTCTTCATGTCAGAAATTTTATTTATTTATTTATTTATTTATTTATTTATTTATTTATTTTTATTTTTTATTTAAAGTATAATTAACATACAGTGTTATATTAGTTTCAGGTATACAATACAATGATGCAACAATTCTAGACATTACTCAGTGTTCATCACAATAAGTGTCTCAATCCCTTTCACCTATGTCGTTCATCCCTCCAGCTCCCTTCTGGCAACCACCAATTTTTCTCTGTACTTAAGAGTCTGTTTTTTTGTTTGTTTGTTTCTCTCTTTTTCTTTGTTCACTTGCTTGTTTCCTAAATTCCACATATGAATGAAATCATACAGAATTTGTCTTTCTCTCATTTACTTATTTCTCAAAGCATTATACCCTCTAGGTCTATCCATGTTATCACCAATGGTAAAATCTCATTCTTTTTTACAGTTGATATATTCCATTATATGTATCTATGTATCTTCTATATCCATTTATCTATGGATGGATACTTGGATTGCTTCCACATCTTGGCTATTGTAAATGATGCTACACTAACATAGGCATGCATATATCTTTCGAATGACTGTTTTTGTTTTGTTTTGCTTTTTCCATAAATACTCAGTAGTGGAATTATTGATAATATGGTAATTCTATTTTTAATTTTGGGGGGGAACCTCTATACTGTTTTCCACAGTTGCTGTACAAATTTGCATTTTCACCAACAGTGCATAAACATTCCTTTTTTCTCCACATCCTTGTCAACACTCTTTGTTTCTTGTGTTTTTGATTTTAACCATTCTAATAGGTGTAAGATGACATTTCATTGTGGTTTTGCTTTGCATTTACCTGATGATTAGTGCTGTTGAGAAATTTTTCTTCATTTTTTTAAAAAGATGTTTGTTTATTTATTTATTTATTTTGAGAGAGAGAGAGAGAGAGAGAGAGAGAACACAAGCAGGGGAGGGGCAGGAGGAGGGAGAGAAAAAAAATCCCAAGCGTGCTCCATGCTCAGAGCAAAGCCCAATGTGGGGCTCAGTCCCACAAACTGAGAGATCATGACCTGAGCCAAAATCGAGTTGGATGCTTAACTGACTGAGCCCTGAGACACCCCTCGTCTTTACCTTTATATCCATTCTTATATCCTATCAATGCATATGTGCAAATTATTATAATACTTATTGCACAGGAGACATGGATACACTTTTATTGAATATATCTGCGAAGTTTCTTAGGCAGAATGTTCCAAAATTATAAATACAGTTTGCGTGAAAATAATATACATTATGCTATCTTACAAGTTTATAGTAACCAATCTTCTAGTTCAACGTTGAGTTCCATATACCTCAATTATTTCTTTTTTTTTACCTTGGTAAAAAAAGAGCTTAATATGAGAAACACCCTCCTAACAAATTTTTAAGTGTATAATACAGTATTGTTAAGTATAGGCACAATGTTGTAGAGAAGATTATAGAATTTATTCATCTTGTATAATGAAAGTTTATATATACTTGTTGAAAAACTCTGCATTTCCCCCTTCCCAGCCCCTAGTAACTACAATGAAACTCTGCTTTTACTTGATTATTTAGATAACTCATATAAGTAGGATTATGTAGTATTTGTCCTTCTGTGATTGGACTATTTCACTTAACACAGTGTCCTCAAGGTTCATCCATGCTAGCACAAATGGCAGGATTTCCTTCTTTTTAAAGACTGTATAATATTCCATTAAAATATCTACATACCATATTTTCTGTATCCACTCATCTGTCAATGGACATTTAAGTTGTTTCTACCTCTTGACTATTGTGAATAATGCTTCAATGAACAATGGAATGCAACTATCTTTTGGGGGTCCTGTTGTCAATTCTTTTGGATAGATATCCAGAAAATGGGATTGCTAGATTATATAGTAGTTATATTTTTAATCTCTCTAGGAGCCTCCACACTGTTTTCCATAGCATCTACATCATTTTATATTCACACCAAGAGTGTTTAAGGGTTCTAATTTTTCTATATCTTTGCCACCACTTGCTATTTTGGATTTTTTAAATAATAGCCATCCTAACAGGTGTGAGGTGGTATCTCATTGTGGTTTTGATTTTATATTTTTTTAATGAATAGTGATGTTGAACGTCTTTTCACATACCTGTTGGCTATTTGTATGTCTTCTTTGGAGAAATATCTATGCAAATTCTTTGTCCATTTTAAAATGGAGATAATTTTTGGGGTGCCTGGGTGGCTCAGTCGGTTGAGTGTCCAACTTCCGCTCCGGTCATGATCTCATGGCTGGTGAGTTTGAACCCTCATGGGTCTCTGTGCTGACGGCTTGGAGCCTGGAGCCTGCTTCAGATTCTGTGTCTCCCTCTCTCTCTCTACCCCTCCTCTGGTCATGCTCTGTCTCTTTCTGTCTCAAAAATAAATAAACATTACAAAAATTTTTAAATTGGGGTAATTTTTTTGTTGGTAGTTATGTTTTGGGTTCTTTTTCTTTATTGTTCTTTCTTTTCATTTTTTTCTTTCTTTTCTTCGTTTTCCTTTTCCTTTTCTTTCTTTCTTTCTTTCTTTCTTTCTTTCTTTCCTTCTTTCTTTTCTTTTTTTGCCATATAAGAGTTCCTTATATATTTTGGATATAAACCTCTTATCAGATATATGTTTTATATATCTGTGTTCTCTTTCACTTCCAGAGATAAACCAGGGGCCAGGGATCTTACCAGTTGTGTTGCAATGAGTTGCAGGATGGGCTCTTGGTGGGGGGGGGGGGGGGGGTGGTGAATGTGTGCAAGTCTTAGCCTTCTCCAGAGCTCTAGTAGATCTACAGTATTCCTGGGACCATCAGCTGCCTGAGACATGAGACACAGAATCCAATTCTTTGGCAGCCCCTGGAAAAGTTGTGACATTGGAGGCATGGTCCAAATCCTTCCTTCTCTGGGAGAAGCGTGGGATTTGGAGGTTTTTACATGTTTGCTCTGCTCTGAGCCAGGGGAAGCGCTATGGCAAGGGTTTGCATGTTAAATTGCTTTCTCAGTGGCTTCCAATCTGGAGTCCTTTTTTTGTTAGCACTCAGAATTAGACAAGACAGAAACCAGTCCCTCAGGCGTCCCTCAGAAAAATCAGAATGTTGGGTGTATGGTCCAGTCCTTTCTTTCCCTCCTCACAGTGAAGGTGAGATCTCGAAGTTTCCCTCTAATTATATGGTTCTGTGTTGGGGAAGGGATTATGGTGAAAGGTAGCTCAGATTTTCCTTCTGACTTCAGTGGGGCCTGGTTTTGTGTGTACCTGGGATGCAGGTGATTCTCAACTGGTTTCTGAATTTCTCACAGGTGGAATTGGTCCGTGTGTTGTGGAATCTGTGTGTCCATGGGAGGAAGGAGGGTCCAAAGATTTCTGTTTCACTGTCTTGCTGATGTCACTTCCCCTTTTAACTATTTCTTTTTTCTCTCTAGGTACTTGGTTCAATAGTCATACATATATCTTGTATGTTGTACAATTGTTAAAAGACAATGGGGTTTAAGGGTATATCAGAAAGTAACATAATACCAGTGTTCAGAAACTTAAAAGTGATTAAAACTTTGGTGTAATGTTATGAAATTCTCCTTATGCAAGTCTCCAGCCAATGGGAAGCAAGTCAATCTTCAGCAAATGAGTTCTTGCTTTTGTTACACTTCCTATTCAAGATATGTAGGTTAATTGGAATTGGGTGAGGAATTACTAAATATTAAAACTTAGAAGATGATTTTATAAATTTGCAGCTTATTTTGAGAAAGGAAGAAAGAGAGAGAGAGAGAAACTGAAAACTGCATTGTGTGTTGCTTTCCATCTTGAGGTAGAACAGTTAGAGGTCAGGTATGAGGTACAGAGATGAAAGATCTTTCTGGAAGAACAGGTCCAGATGTCCTAAGAAAACAATGAGCGCAACTGACATTGCGATGAAAATGAGATGATCTTGAACACCTACCTTCTCTATCCAGTAAGGATGGCCAGAAGAGAATGTAACAATAACCTCACACTCTAAACTAAGACACACTTGATTATTCGTTGTCCAGGTGAGCAGATCAGAGGTGGTGTGTGACCACCTGGAAACTAGAACCTGGAAAGAGACAGAGGGTCACTGTGTTGAAGTGGAGATTAAAAATAAAATCTAGGATTGATCAAACTCAGTCTTTCCACATGTCTGGTTTATCTTATTAAATTGTCAGTTTCATTTGAATAAAAGATCTAAACCTCCCAAACACGGAGCTGCAGAAAGGAGAGAGCCCCTCTCCTCTGTTTACTTAGTGAGCATATATTTAACGGACATACCCTAGGTATCTCATATTTCAGTTATCAGCGCAGAGTTTAGGGAAGGGCTGGGACTGAGAGATGACCTCTGATTGTTAGCTGTGATTTACAAAAATTGCAAGGGTCTCAGCTTTGTTCCACTAGCATACAAATTAGTTCATACTTCAGATAAGATTATCTTACTTCATAAGAAGGTGGTGTTAGCTTCAAGTATGTATAAATTTTATTGTTTTTCTTGACTGCAAAGGTTTTGCACCTGTGCTTCCTTAAAGCTCATTGTAAAAATGAAAGCTCCAAAGAGAATTATTTTCTCTTTTGCCAATACCAGTTGATCCTACTACAAATGACCGTGGTTGTGAAGTTGGCAGACTGATACAATTAGTTCCCCTAAATGCTTGACATTCCATGTCAGTAAGTAGAAAGAAAGACAAAAAAAAAAGTCTTTCCTGCTGGGAACATGGTAGAAATGTTAGAATTCTTTCCAGAAGAAGAAGAAATCCAAATCCACAAACAGCACATTGTTTGCATGTTTTTCTAGGCTTTATTTTCAGCCTTGAAAATTTTCACGCAGTGCCGCCTGCCAGAATATGACACACACCACTGGGACTGAAACTAGCACCTGTGTGAAGCGAATCCATGACCATTAAAATATTCAGTCCCTGGGTGGGACAAAATAAACCCTGTTTCATTGAGGTTGTGCCAGGAAAAGGCCACAGTTTAGCTGGCACTGCAGCCGTGGCAGAAAACAGTTTACCAGGCACTTACAATTCACAGCATTGCTTGAACTCTTAAACATAGCTACGCTGAACTAGATTATAAGATGTGGTTTCATTTGGTTGGTACACCTCATGTATATAGTATGATACTTCGATTACTGCACATATTGTCCTAATACTGTAATCTCCTCTTGGCTTGTCTGTTTACCCTCTAGACTAGTAATAGAAGTGAGTGAAGTGAGGCCAGGTTTAATAAAAGTCAGTATTATTTCCCCCCACTTCTGATAAAGACGTGGGTGCATTACATGAGTGATGCAACCAACACTTAACTTCACTGTGTAGAAGACCCTCAGGAATGGCAGGGACTGGAACAAAATGAAGAAAGCTTACCACATCCAAGGGTGTAGAGGTCACTCAGCTCTACTTGAGTATTGTTGAGTGGGTCCTGGTGATAACAGATTCTCCACATTCTCAAGAGGAGTTATATAACGTGAAATTACTTAATTTTTAAGTGTTACTATGGGCCAATGCCGTCTATAAGATATGCAAGGGCAGAAACTGTATATCTTATCTTTCAATTTCAAGTCATGCCCTTATATAGGAGATAGGTGTGCTCTTCCCCTCTTTCGTATTATATTACTGAATTAAAAGACTGTATATATTTTATAGACATGCATGTGATATAAAAGAGAGGTAGCCACGTGGTAGTATTTTGCTTACATCTTCTTTGTCAATGAAAAGCACTTTTGCATTAAATAGGACAAAACAGATATCAGAAAGAGAAAATTGAAATGCAATATGGATGAAAAGTATGCAGAAATAACTCGCCCTACAAAATTTCCAGTTTTTCTGTTTGTATATATCACATCCTTAATATGGAGAAAACATTAAAAACCCATCAAACTACTAAAAATATGTGAATAAATGAATGAAACATATTTAGGATACTGAATATAATTAGACAAAGTATGAGAGTGGTCACTAAATGGTTCCAAGGACATGTGCCAACCTTGAAGAAGTTTTCATTGGTCTGTGGGTAAGTGAAAAAATACAGACAATTATAGTGTATGGAGTATATATATTTATTTGTGTGTGTGTGTGTGTGCATATAGATGTCTACTGTCCTTTTTTAAAGAAATAACTAATTTTCATTTTGAGATTTCAGTTCTTTCTACTTTTTGAATATTAAAACTATGATATAGTAAGAGTGTATGTTAATGTTTTTCTATTTTCATCAACATGTCTTTTGTCAAAATGAGACAATTAATCCTAGTTGGTCCCCAACATTTTATTTAAAAATTTTCTTGATCCGTGAAATCTTAAATTCTGGAATCCACTGTACTGGGGTCTCTCTAAAATTCCTAATGCTCATCCCTCTCTCATTCTTACATGTTTACCTGTGATTGTGTTACATGTCAGATGACACCAGCCTGGTAAGTAGATGAAGATCCAAATTATATGGCATGACAAAGTGAGCATCTACAAAAGGCTTAATAATTTGGAAAGATGGGTCAGACTTTAAAGGATGTTTATTTTATTTTATTTTATTCTATTTTATTTCATTTTTTAATTAAAATATTTTTAATGCTTATTCATTTTTGAGAGAGAGAGATAGACAGAGCATGACCAGGGAAGGAGCAGAGAGAGAGGAGACACAGAATCTGAAGCAGGCTCCAAACTCTGAACTGTCAGCACAGAGACCGACGTGGGGCTAGAACTCTTGAACCACAAGATCATGACCTGAGTCAAAGTCAGATGCTTAACTGACTGAGTCACCCAGGTGCGCCCAATGTGTTCATTTTAAACATGAACAAATGCTACATGATTTTTTTTAAGGAATTGACAGCCCCAAGCCAACTACATAGTTATCTCAAGGGGGGAGATGCAACCCAGTGTGAGATCTAGAAACCACTAATAGAACTGTGTAGAAAATTGCCCTGTTAAGCTCTGCCCTTGTCAGCAGGTAAGTGGATATTTCATGTGAATCTAGATGTCACTTTCAGGAAGGATGCCTCTGAGCAAAGTTATGCTCATTATGTGTGGAACCAAAGCAGGGAGGCAAGAGTTCTGATCCATGCCAGATGAAGAATAAAATCCAGGACTCTTGGTCTAAAGAAGAACATTCTGGAGGATTATTATCTATATCAAATACTTTCAGGTATAGATATTTTCTTTATGACATGAAGGGTAGAGTCAAGAATGATGTGCAGAAGCTATGGGAGACATGGTTTGATACAAGGAAGTGTTTTGTTAGAACAGTAGTGGTAGAAAAAGGAGAGATGGGGGCAGTGGACACTGAGGCTAGCATTTGATGACAATGAGGTCTTGGCCAGTCATGGGACTAGATCTTTCAACCCACAGTTTACCCTGGAAACCATGTGTTATCATTACTATTTTATCAGTGCCAGAGATGACTGTGTGGGCTGGTGTCTGGGCTGTGTGGAGAATTTAAATCAGCAAATTCTGCTTCTGCTACCTCTGGGATTTGTAACTACTTACCTCACTTCTCCGAGCCTTAATATCTCATTTGTAAAATGCGAGTATAGAGCCCAGTGAGCTTGTTTTTGTTTTCTATTGCTACTATAACAACAACACCAAAACAGACTTAATGGCTTAAAACAACAGAAATTCATTATTGTACAGCTCTGGAGGGCAGAAATCTGAAATGGGTCTCAATGGGTTAAATCAAGGTGTTAGCAGGGCTGGTTCCTTCTGAAAGTTCTACAGAAGAATCACTTTTCTTGGTTTTTTTTTTTTTCCCAGCTTTTAGAGGCCACCTACATTCCTTGGCTCTTGGCTCCCTTCCATCTGCAAGGCCAGTAATGGCGAGTCAAGTCTTTTTCACATCACATCTGATACTCATTCTTCTACCTTCTTTTTCCCATTTAAGAATTATTATGATTACATTGGACATACCTGGAAATTCATTAGGAATTCATTAATTTGAGGTAAGATGATTATCATATAAATTAATTTGCAACCTTAATTTTTCTTTGCCAGGTAACATAACATAGTCATGAATCTGGATATTAAAACATCCACATCTTTTGGAGGTCATTATTCTGTCTATCATCCCCTTTAAAGTCATCTTCAGATTTAATGTTCTATGCGTCTGGGAGATAATCTCACCTTTTTATTATTTTATATATTTTTAAAGTTCATTTATTTATTTTGAGAGAGAGAGAGAGAAAGGGCAGGGGATTGGCAGAAAGAGAGGGAGAGAGAGAATCTCAAGCAGGCTTTGGGTTTGAGCACAACCTCTCACTGATCATTGATTGAATTATAGACTACTCTTGTAAAGGGGTCACTCCTAAGAAGCCAGTCTTAAAAATAAAATCATATGCATTCTTGGCAGTGTGACAGACTATGCATTCTCAGGGCTGTGCCTTTTCAGAAATTACCAGAGAGGCAAAATAGAAGCGACTTGTCCCTGGTTGAGCATGGTAAAAACATAAATTCCTTGAACTGTGGTAACAGCCTTTAAGCTACATGTACGTGCAGTGATAAAGTGTAAAAATCTAACTGGCTACACAAGGCTTAAGTACAACCTTTGAACAATAAGTGGCCTATGCAGTCCTACAGGCAATGCAGAGGTAGACATGCTAAAAGATAAAAACAAGGAAAAATATCTGACAGGGACACCAGAGGCTGCGCACTGAGGGGAAGTAGACTTCACAGAGTCAGATCAGTTAATGTGGCTGAACAAATAAATAAATGACTAAGCTAACAGCTGCAACATCAACCCATGGGGGAGGGTATCAGTCTCCAGAAGTTGCTATAATATGTTATTTAAGTTTCCAATTTTTAGTAAAAAATTATAATACCTGCAAAAAATTGGAAAGCATGACCCATATACAAGAAAAAAGAACAGGCAGTTCTTTTGAACTGCTTTTGAAGGGGTCCAGATCTGGAACTTAGCAAAGACCTCAAAGCACCATTATCAGGATATGCAAAGAACAAAAGGAAGCCATGCAAAATAATTAAAAGATGGTGTGAGAACAATGTTTCATCATATAGAGACTATCCATAAAGAGATAAATGTTATTTTTAAAAAACCAAATGGAAATTCTAGAGTTGAAAAGTAAAATTTACTAAAATAAAAATTCACTAGAGGGGCTCACCAATAGATTTGAGCTGGCAAAAAAAATTAGCAAATTTGAAGATAAATCATTAGACATTGTGGAATTTGAATGCAAAGAGAAAAAAAAGGATGAAGAAAAATGAACTCAGAGAAATATTAAATACACCAACATATGCATAATGGAACTCCCAGAAGGAGAAAGAGGCAGAAAGAGTGAATTAAGTAATGAATTAAAAAAAAAAATTAGGGCTAAGCACTTCTGAAAATTGATGGAAAACTTTAAACTACACACCTAAGAATTTCAAAAAGAA
Source organism: Puma concolor (assembly GCF_028749965.1). Classification (NCBI taxonomy): domain Eukaryota; kingdom Metazoa; phylum Chordata; class Mammalia; order Carnivora; family Felidae; genus Puma; species Puma concolor. Next base: position 111,444,713 of record NC_141671.1, read on the forward strand.
AAGCAAAGATATTCGTACTAATCATACACAAAACATTGAAAGACAAAGACAGAGAATCTTGAAAGCAGCAAAAGAAAAAAATAATTTGTCAAGTACAAGAAAACCCCAATAAGATAAATAGCTGACTTCTCATCAGAAACAACAGAGGAGGGAACACAGAGGGAATGACATATTAGAAAAGCTAAGTGAAAAACTGCCAACAAGAATTTTATAAATAGCAAAACTATCTTTTGAAAATGAAGGCGAAACAAACACATTCTCAGAGAGCAAAAGCTGAGAGAATTTGTTGCCAGCAGATCTTCCATAGGAGAAATACAAAAGGAAGTTCTTTAGGTTGAAGGCAAATAGAGAATATCAATAAATGTCTGTTAACAACAGACATTACATCTAATCCACAAATGCAAAAAAGAGTGCCAATAAAGGCAATTGTGTAGGTAGCTGTAACAGAAAAAAAAACAACAAAAAAACAAAAAAAAAAAAAACACTTGTCATTACACATTTCTCTTTTTTCCCTTACTTGATTTAAAGAAAAATTTTATAAAACATAGGTATATAATTTTATTTTGGATTTATAGAAATGTCATATTTGACAACACCAGCACAAGGGAGACAGGTGTTGTATTGGAGCTCGAGAATGACACCAAATAGTAAATAAAATCCACAAAAAGAAATGAAGAGAATCACAAAATTATAAGAAGGTTAATGTGACAAACTAGAAATATGTACTTGCTCTCCTTTCTTCCTTCAGCTTCATTAAGACATAAGACTGTATAAAGTAAGGGGCACCTGGGTGGCTCAGTTGGTTGAACATCCAACTTCAGCTCAGTTCATGATCTCGCACTTTGTGGATTCCAGCCCCATGTGTCCAGTTTTGTGACGACAGGTTGGATACTGGAGCCTGCTTTGGATTCTGTGTCTTCCTCTCTGCCCCTCCGGCGGTGATGCTTTGTCTTTCTCTCTCTTTCTCTCAAAAAAAAAAAAAAAAAATAGATAAACATTAAGAAAATTTTAGAAAAGAATATTTAAGACCGTATAAAGTAATAATTATAACTATTATTGGGTTATAAAATCTAACATTTTTTCATGACAATATATACTTAACAAATTAGGAATAAAAGGAAATTTCTTCAATCTGATAAAGAACATCTACAAAGAATTTACAGCCAAGATATTTAGCGATAAAGATTGAATGCTTGTCCCCAAAGTTGAGGAATAAGACAAACATGTATCCTCTCACTGTTTCTATTTAGCATGGTACTAGCCAGGTGAGTTAGGAAGTGAAAACAACAAAAGTCACCCAGATTGGAAAGGAGAAAGTTGAAACTATCTGTATTTGCAGGTGATAGAATCTGGTCTACAGAAAATCTTAAGGAATCCACTAAAAACTGTCAGAATTGATGAGTGCAGCATATTTGCAGGCTACATGATCGATATACAAAAATCAATTGTATTTCTCTATACTAGCATGACAACCTGAAATGAGATTAAGAATATAATTTCACTCAAATTAGCATCAAAAAGTATAAAATTCTCAATAATAAGCAATGAAGTACAATATTTGTACAATTGAAATCAAAGAATATTGTTGAAAGAAATTAAAGAAAACCTAAATAAATGGAAAGGCATCTCATGTTTATGGGTTGAAGGATATAATATTATTAACATGGCAAATACTGCCAAAACTAACCTACAGATTCAACACAATCCCTGTCACAACACCAGGGTTTTTCGTTTTTGTTTTTGTTTTTGTTTTTGCAGAAACTGACAAGATGATCCCCAAATTCATCTAGAAATGCAAGAGACCCAGAACAGCCAAAACAATTTTGAAGAAGAACAAAAGTGGAGGACTCATATTTACCAATTTCTAAGTTTAATACACAGCTGCGGTTATTAAGACAGTGTGATACTAGCATGAAGGATAGACTTATAAATAAATACAATGTGATTGAGAGTCCAGCCATAAACTCTTATATTTATGGTCAATTTATTTTTGAAAAGGGGGTCAAGACAATTAACTGGGGGAAGGTCAGTTTTTATAACAAATGATGGTGGGACAGCTGAATATCCACACACAAAGATTGAAGTTGGACCCCTTCTTTACAGAATACGCAAATTATACAGCTCTCAGAAGAAAACTTAGGAGTAAATCTTTATTTACTTGGATTAAGCAGTGGTTTCTTAGATAAGACAACAAAAGCACAGTGACAAAAGAAAATAATAAATAAATTGGATTACATCAGAATTAAGAATCTTGTGCTGCAAATGATATTATCAAGAAAATGCAGACAACAGATAGAATGGGAGACAATATTTATAAATCACATATCTGATAAGATAGAGGTAACCAGAATATACAAAGAACTTATTTAATAATAAAAAAAACAATTAAAAATCAGCAAAGGATTTGAATAAACATTTCCCCCCTAAAACATACACAGATGAAAAGATGTTTATTTAACACTACTCATCAGGGAAATGCAAATCTTTTCAGTAGGGGATACCAGTTGGGGAAATATGGTATACAATATTCAACATTGCAAAATCTTATAGGAATTGTGATTTCTTATGTGTGTCCATACTTTAAACTTATTGCTCATTTTGTGTTTGCATTTAGTTACATTGAAAATGCCCATCGAGGCTTGTGATAATGAATGTAAAGTCTCTCAATCTTTCTCTTTCTCTCAATAAATAGATCGATGATAGATAACTCATTAGATAAAAGAAATATAAATTCCTATTACAATCCAAATTTTATTCTATAGTTTACTTTTTATTACATCTTCAGACCAAAGAGGACATTCTATACTTTGCTGCATTGAAATTTTATTATAAAAGAAAAATATAATAATGGGAACATTTCCTTTTAAGTAAATTTTTAAAAATTAAAAAAATGTTGATTTTTATGTTGCTTATACAGATCAAGGAAAACTTAGAATGTGGGTGACATTCTTTATGATATAATTATTTATAAAATATGGGAAAAATAAAAACATGACTTGGGAATTATGCTAAAATTAATTTTAAAGTTAAGCATGTCCTGGAAATATATGGCGCAGGTAGTTAAAAACAATGACAATTATGGCTATTAAGCAACTTTTATAAACAAAACAAAAAATAAAATCACTGTTACTAAAATGACACTTTTTGCAACTATATATAACTCTTTCTTTTTTTGTCATAATACAAAAACATTTTTGTTTTTTGTCAAGGTCTTTTCTACAAAAGCTACATCAAAATACAGCCAAACTTCTCTTTCCTTTTATTGGTGTTATATTAAATACTATCTAAGTTGAATAATAGACCCTAAAATTATTAGTATTTCTTTAAATCTTAAAAAATTACCTTGGAATATCATTGATTTCTTTTTACCATTAAATATTATTTTCTCTATCTCTATATATGTATCATCATTAAAATTTATACATATATCAATACTCTTTTTTTATTATTCTGTCATCATCAAAGGAAGGTAACAGGTATTAGAATTATAAATAATTTTTCAACCAATGAAGGGATAAAATGTCTCTGTAATCCTCCATGAAATCTAGAACCAAGAGTTAATGAGAATCAGTATTTCCATTACCAAGTGCTCAAAATAAAATGTTCTGCTCAAGTTATCATAATAGTAGAAAGATGTTTTCCCCCTCCCCAATCTTCCTCCAGCAATACTTAACATTAAAATCTATTATTTAAAAATTTATTTTACATTTTCTTTTTCTTTTCCTTATCAAATATCCTTTCCTTCTCTTTATGAGTATTTGCTGAATTCACAAGTGGGTAAAAAAATTTGGCTTAGAAATGTAAGCCCTTCTGTTTCCTGAAATTCCCTTCATATTTCTTGTAGAGGTGGAAAACTTGTAGCAGTGCTGCATACAGATGAAGAGTCAGAAAAGACCTCATGTTTTCTTTTTCATCTGAGTTCCGTAAGCATTTGTCCCTCAGCCACATGGATCTCAAAACCTAACAGGCAGCTAAAGCCATAGCAAGTAATATTACATCCTCTGTCTATTTACTGATTAAGGGTGATTAGGTCTGTGAAAACCTATGCCAATCTGCCTTTCCAGAGATTGACTTATTCCAGGGAACTAATTTAATAACCTACACTGAAATAAATTTTATTTTTTCTATTAGAGATATTCACCTTGGAAATGAAGACTCAGCAGAACTTGAATTATACAGATATACTAAATATATTGTTGGAGATGTACCGAGAAATATATAGTACTAGAAAAAAAATTATCTGCCTAGAGATAAAGGTACTAGGCCCTTATCATGGCTGGTAGGAGTTTTCTCTTTAGGTGAATACCAACAAAATAGTTCTCTGTTTTTCAAGTTGTCTCATTTTCTTCTGATTCAGTATTTATATTTGACTGGTATATGAAATAAGCCTATAGTTTGCTCTGATCTCTACTGTGTATAATATTATGAAGCTATTAATAGTCTCTGTCAGGTATAATCTGTCCTATTTAGACCCTCCCTCAACTAATGAGTCTAGGAGAGATTTTAGTGAACACATGGTGTTTTTGGCACTCAGTGTTATTTCACACTTTTTTGTCTTTATTTGTATTTGGAGGAGAGAGGCGTAAAATAGCACTACAACATTCTTCTAGGGAATCATTCTTTCTATTCTCTCCATAAGTGATGGTGGAGAGACAAACTCTACATTTCACTCAATTCTATATTCCAGGAGTAGGGCTTGGTTAAGTCATTGGCTTATCCCAATATTCAGCCACAGTGATTGAAGAATAACCCAGTCATTGTTTATGGGAGGGAAATAATATTTGCTGAAGCTGGTGGGAGGAAAATGGATTTTTTTTCACCCAGTGGGGCATGATATGAAGAAGTCAAGTCAAGACCTGCAGAAGCCATCCTATCTACCCAACAGGGAGAACCTAAAACTGCCAGAGAAACCAATTTTGGAGCCTCAGGATAAAGTTATTACCATGGAAGGCAGAACAGAGAGATGGAAAAGAATAGGCCTTTGGTCATTCCATTTGAGGCCCTGAGGAAAAAAAATACTCATCTGAAATTAAATATATATATGGACTTTTAAATTACTAATGAACAGATTTAATTTATTTTAAGTTAGTTTACTCTAGAATTCCTGTCATTTGCTAATGACACAGCCAAAGAAGTGTTACTCAACTGATAGAGAAGTGAATGATGGGGTGCTTGGTGGCTCAGTTGGTTAAACGGCTCAGGTCATGATCTCACGGTTCATGGGTTTGAGCCCCGCATCAGACTCTGTGCTGACAGCTCAGAGCCTGGAGCCTTCTTTGGGTTCTGTGTCTCCTTCTCTGTCTCTACGCCTCCCCTGCTTGTGCTCTGTCTCTCTCTGTCTCTCAAAAATAAATAAATGTTAAAAGAGAAATAAAAAAAAAGTAGTGAATGTTCATTTTACCAAAAGAATAATTTTCTTTATGGGTATATTTGACCATCAGAGAAATTTATCACTTACAAAGTTTTGTGTATGTGTTTTCAATCCATGGTGTGATTCTGTGTGATTGGAAGGCACAGATGAAAGGTCCTGCCTGTGTGAGGTGTGAACCTTCTAGCAGGTAAACACTTGGTTCCAATCTTTAGGCCATACAGGAAATGCCACTTTGGAATCCAGTCTTTTTTTTTTTTTTTTTTTTTTTTTTTGATGCCATGCTTAACTGTTTTATGCTGTGAATTTCTTGGGTACTGTGAAAGCCTATTCTAGAGGCTTAAGCCATGGTGCTCACAAACTCCCTGCATGTTTTTAACCTTTTAAAAAGAAATATTGGCATGCTGCTTTTCTTTGTTCACATTTGGGGACTCCTTAATAGAGGGTCAACAATGTCTACTAAAGACTACAGATGGCAGCTGCCTGCAATTTCCCCCATTTTCTATAATTTCCTCTGGCCTTTGCACTTGAAATGAGCAAAGAGGAATTTCTTTAAAATTTTTTTTAGATAAATGCTATACTTATGTTACATAATAAACTCTAAGTTATAATCTATCATCTCCCGCAGTAAGTCCTACCATACCTGTGTTGGTTTCCTGTGACATCCTCCCCTAGAAGGCAAGTTCCTTTTTGCATTTATTTCTACTTTAGAAGGCTGGCTCTTTGTTTTGTTCTTTTCCCATAGTACACCATTAAAAAAGGTCAATTTTACGAACACTTTTGGCTTGAGTATTTTTCCTTTTGCTTTTATTTGAAAGACTGAAAGTTTGCATCTAGTTTTTCCAAAGAATATGCCTTTTTATTATTATACATCGGATTGAGCCAGGCTTGAAGTCTTAGGCTGTATATACATGGTTTAAAGGGAGAAAAAAGTATTGGAAAGCATTCATTTCATTTTATCAAAGTGAAGTCTGGCCTATTGACTCAAACCTTCCAAATATGTCTAATTAGTGGATCAAATTACTTGGACTGGCTCTTCTATACAAAGTTTTTCTTTTATTCTCTCTACTCACTCTTTAATATCTAAAAATATGAATTTGGCTCTGATGCTTCACTGTAAATATTCTTTCAAGATGGCCAATTCTAAACACAGAATTCAGTCTCTAATCTCATTTTTCATGGCACTTCCACTGCACTTTATAGCAACAATTGCCTTTATTTTTCAATGCAGTCTTTTGCCTTCACCATTAGAATGCAGAATCTTAGGCTTTGCTTTTTCTTCTCACATCCCAAATGCAGGCATTTCAAATAGTTCCATCTTTAATTTTCCTTTCCATCTTTCTATTTCCCTTTTTCTTGTTCATGATACATGTCCAAGACCTCAAAAGTCAACTTCATGTGTAATTTAACCTCAAAATCTGTGTTCATCAGCTCCAGTTACTATGCTGAGAGCCAAATGCAAACATTTAACACCTGCTTAACATCTTCATTTGGAAGCCACTACATTATTTCAACTTCAACTAATCCCATTTTTGTTCAGCCTGAAAAAGAACTTCCTCCTTAGACTGAGCAACTTGGAGTTAGTATTTATTTAGACTTCCTATTCTTTTGAAGCCAACATCCATTCAATCAGCAAATTCTCTGTATTACGTATTCAAGTTTTTCTTTCTATTCCTTCCCTATAATTTTGGAACAGATCTTAATCACCTCTTTACTCAATCACCTGATTACTTGCGAGATTTCTTCCCTAGGCCTCTCATATCCAGTCTGTCCTTTTCCATGTACATGGATAGAGCAATCTTGTTAAAGCATTGCTCTGTGGTTTCAGACCTTCATTCAAACTCTAGCATTGTAAGTTAACACGCTCACATTTTTCTAACCCAGCCTTTACTCATCTCTACTACCTTTTCAGCTTTACTGCTTGTTGTTCCTCCACCCAAAGACTGAGGATGCTTCACCATTCAGTGTCTCCCCAGTCCATGCAAATCCTTATGCCTGGAATAATTTCCCCCATCTGTATCTGTGAATGTTCACCATAAAGCTGCTGAAATATCCCAGCCTTCAGAATCTCTTCTTTCTTGCCTCTTTTCTCTGACCTCTCCCAGGAAGTGTCCTTTCTTTTTCTCTACTTTTGTTAAATCAAAATTTTTGTTATTGTTACTATTTTTTAAATTATTACTTGTTATTTAAAACTGCTGTTTAAAACAATTTCGAATTAATTTTTGCATTGTTATTACGTTTGTGTGTCTTCTTGCCAAGAAAGCTATAAATTCTTCCAGAACCGGTAATTCATATTATTTATTTTTCTGTTTTCTCTAGTTCCTAGTGAAGGAAATGCTTAGGTGTTCAAGTAAATCTTTGAACATATTGCTAATTCTGTGAAGACTGAACAAGATTATAAAATAGCCTTCAATACTGTACATTATTTATTTTGCTCACAAACAATTCTCTAAGTGCTTCTCACTAGCAATGTATAATATAATTCTATGTAACATGAGACTGAGTTAGTTAAAAAATATATAAGAAGTTTCCAAGCAAACAATATGACTGAAGCCTCAGATATTTTCTCACTCTCCATGCCCTTTGGCAGTAACCAGAGCTAGGTTTGAAAGCTAAGCCCACTGCTGAATAGTTGTGCGGCACTGGCCAGAAGGTATCACCTTGATAAGCTGGTTTTCTTATTTGTAATGAGAGAATAATATTCCATCCTGATGTTGTTAAGAAAAAAACAGGACAGTATGTACATGTAAAGAAGTGATACAGAGAAAACGCTCAATACACAATGGCTACCATTGATATTATCATCTATGGTAGACTACTTTTTCTTAGCTAAAGCTTAGATTCCTGTCTACTAAGTAGCTTTAAATGATGGTTGTTCCTCCCAGGTTTACCACACATGTGTTCCCTACTTTTCTCAAATTAAATTGCTGATATCCTTCCTACCTTGCTTAGAAGATCATAAAATCCGCCATGATGTCTCATCATTGAATTGTTGCAAAAGAATAGAAAAATTGGCAGTTCTTATTGTTATTTATTTATTTATTTATTTTTTACTTACTGCCATCCAAAACTGTTCCAATTGTACAGTACAGTCCCACGGAGATAGGGGCTTCATTTTTTTTTATTAACTTCTAATAATATATGTGTTTTGATCTATTCCTCTATCTTTTTACCATATAAGTGATAGAACATTGTTTAAATTAGAAACAGGTTGAGTGCACATTTTGAAGGAGTCTTTACAAACTTCCATAATTCTTGATCAGTGTAAGCAGAGGTACCAACACATGTCACATTGCCACTATCAGTCATTCTTGATATCTGTCTAGTGGTTTACAGTTTACAAAGCGTCATCACCACCTTATCAACTTTGAATTTTGTTAAACCTGGTTAGAAAGGCAGGGCAGGTATCATTATCTCATTATAAATGGGGAAACTGAGGCTCACAGAAATTAATTTGCATAAAGTCATACAGCTTATAATGGGGAGCAACATTCAGAGCAGTCTTCTGACTTCTAATTGAAGATAATTTCAACTAATCTTAATTCTTTTTTTTTTGAGAGAGAGAGTGCAAGTGGGGGAGGGACAGAGAGAGAGGGACAGAGGGACAGAGCCTCTGAAGTGCTCTCTGAGCCGACAGCAGCAAGCCCGATGTGGGGCTTGAACTCATGAACGCTGAGATCATGACCTGAGCCGAAGTCAGACATTCAACCGACTGAGCCACCCAGGTGCTCTATCAACTAATCTTAATTCTTAATGCTCATGAGCCATATGGTAAGATTGATCATGTTTGCCAAACAGAATTTTGAGACAAATTAGTTATATTTCTAAAGAATTAAGAGTTTTGTTCTCGCTAAATAATACAATGAGGAAATCTTTTCATGTTATTGTCCATATCTTATGGTTAAGTATGAGTATAAAGCATTTTTATATTGATATAAAACCCCCTCCAACTTTCAGTAACTTTCATGCCTTCTTCCTTCTCTCATTTCTTTGACATATAAAGTGTTTGAAGTTAGGTGAGTCAGTAAATAAAGGAACATTTAAACATATATAATGATACATATTTGATGTGAATGGACTTTCCACAAAAGAAACAGAAAGACCAGGTGCTGAAAAATTGCTCCCATTGTTCACCCTCATCCAAAAAAACTCTGGTCATGTCTATGAACACAGGAAAAACATGATAGTAATTATGTAGCTAGGAAGACATTTAAATATGATTTTCACTGCTCAATACTATAATAGTTTATTAAAGACAGAACTATTTTTTCCAAGAAGACAGACATATCTGAGTGACAGAAATAGGTTATAGTATTTTTATTTTAGGTATTAGAATCATCTATTTGTAAAGATGATTCCATTTTCTTTTTTTTCTCCTAACAATAGATTTTTAAGCCTCAGAATAACTCACAGTTATTTAATTTTGAACATAAAAAAATTCTCATCAGTATTTTAGGTGTAACACAGACATCATCTTGTTTGCCTTGGTTCCCCTCTTGGTAAAGTGAGAATAATAAAACTTACCTCATTAAAGTTTTATAAAGCATAATCAGGTATACCTGGAGCATAATAACTACTCAGTGCACATTATTAGTATTAGGAGTAGTACAGTTTCCCCCTTAAACACATAGTGTAATTGATGACAAAAATGGCACCATTGTCCATTTCCCCTTATACCCATGTCCTTTGCAATGGGACTTTATACCTTCTCTTTGGCTGATCCTGTGTTTTACTTTTACAAATAGAATGCAGGAGAGATGCCACTGGCCTGTCTCCTGGGACCTCTGCCTCCATCATATAATCAAGCCAGGCTAACCTAATGGAAAATGTGTTTTTAAAAAAGCCATATGACCTAAAGGAGACCAAGAGAACTTTCATTTGGATTGCCCACGGTAGATTAAGTAGCTTCTTTCTTTCTTTCTTTCTTTCTTTCTTTCTTTCTTTCTTTCTTTCTTTTTCTTTCTTTCTTTTAAGTTTATTCTTGATAAATTTGAAAGTCCTCCCTTTTTCTATTTAATAAGATTTAATACTTTTGGAATAAGGTTTACTTTGGTGTTTTTTTGAAAAATATTCTGGGGTAAGTTTAACTACCTGTAACATTAAAAGGAACCGGACATTAAAAAAAAAATTTTTTTTTCCTTCCAGGGGTGGTGTGTGGAGCTTGGAGCCTCCTTTGGTTTCTGTGTCTCGCCCTCTCTCTTCCCCTCCCCTGCTCACATGCTCTCTCTCTCTCTCTCTCTCAAAAATAAATAAACATTAAAAAATTCTTTTTAAAAATGAAGTTTTGGAGTAATAGAAAAATCAAAAGGCAAAATGAAAAAGTTTTATTGTCATCGCTTAGAATGAGGCAAAGTAAATGGAATACTCTTAGAATAAAAAGATAGAAACTAAAAGGAAAATGAATTTAATGCTGAAAAACACCTGGAGAACCAAAGAAGCATTTTGTTTATTGAATTTCCAGACAAGAAATTTTTTTATGTTGATAATATAGAGCATTTCCTACTCTAAATAAACATGCTTCCTAACTTAGCATGAACTTCCTCATACTAATTAAGTAACTTTAAGTATTATTTGTTGTGGTCCATGACATGGCTTTATCCACCTTGTTTTCCCACCAGAAATATATGTATGACATCTGGACACTGTTAGGGAATACATTTTCACTGAGGTTCCCATGGTCTGCATCACCTATTGTTTAAAACACAATAAACTGGCAGGGAGTGAATCTATAATAAAACCAGCAACAGTTGCTTGGCACCTGGAAGTACATGATGTGATACAATTACTAAGTAGTTTGTAGAGCAAATTGTCACTCTTACCCAAACCTTGTGACTGTTAGTGACTAGCACAGGTAAACACTATTTCTAACTCAATTTCCTCTACTGATAAGAGCCAGACACAGTTAACCTCAGTTAACCTCAGTTAACAACAGTTAACTGTGAACCAAATGTTTCTGTATCATCCTTCAAGGAACTAAAAAACAATCTTCTCTCATATCCAATGAAAAGATATTCTGAGGACTTCAGTGAGGCCATGCCTTTTTCCCTCATTCAAAAGTATGAGCAAATATAATGCAGTTTCTTCTAAGGAGATCCATAAGAAAAAACTAGTTAGGCTTACATCAGGAAACAAGAGTATTATTATTAGCTTCTAATATCTACTCATGGACAAAAAAACACATCTTTTAAAAATATTTTCAAGTTTTTTGTGATTAGGATTTCCATCTTTTTGGTCACCAGCCTACTTAAAAAAATCCTATTAGGATCAATAAATGGTGTCTGTAGGATTTGTGGGAGTGAACAATATACTGAATAAAATGCTTTCAATTTCTATTGTCCCCAAATGCGCAGTTTTATATATTACTTCTCTCTCTTAGTGTAGAATAATCAAGTCTTAATTCTTCAGCGAACCATTAAAACATTTTCACAGTCAATTTTATCTCAAAAATACAATTAGCTTGTTGTTTATCCACCTATTTAGATAGTCAACCAAGTAGTAAAAATATCACAGATTACATTTAACCAAATTCAAATGTGAGTTGAGTTTAATACTTGGCTAAGTGGCAAAAATTAACTTGAAAAGCTATACAAAGTATATACATACGATTAGAGGGAAGGCCCTCATTAAATTAAGCAAAATGACAAAAACAATATAAACTCTTAATGAGAAAAACAGCACACGATTGAATCAAAATAGGAAAGAGAAATAAAATTATCCTTGAAAAGCTTAAATTTATCATCAAGTTCACTATTATTACCAGACAGACCATGATTTTTTTCATTTTCAAAAGTGTCTTTTATCCACAAAATAAGAAGTATCAATTTATAAATACAAGTACTTAACATAGAAAATATGTAATGTAAGTTGAGAAAACTTTATAGCAATCTCAAAGGCTTCTCATTTCAGAACTGTGATTTATTTCCTGGTCTATTTCCTACCCACATCATGGACATCATGAGTCATTGTTTCTCTAAACTACGTTTTTTCCCCTTCAATGAATAATCTTTCCAGTATAAATCTGATTGACCTTCTCACTTTATGTCTTTCTTCCTTCCCTTTTTTTCTAACTTGAATTATTTAAAACATTTATTTTGAGGCTCTAGGTCATCCTGAATATGGCCATAGACCATATGGGAAATAGCTTTCTCTTTTGTGTAACATGACTAACATAATCAGTTAGCAGTTAAAATAACACGTATCTATCACAATGCTTGGTAATCAGAGACCTATGAAAATTAGGTGATGGTTAGGCAAATAGATTCTGGAATCAGAATGTTTGGGTTCAAATCTCAGCTCTAAAACTTACAAGTTGTGTGGTCTTGGGAAAGTTGAATGAACTTTCTGAGTTTTTATTTTCTTATCTGGTAAAAGGGAACAATACAAATACTTGGCCTAAATTAACATTTGTTGGTGAGAGAATCGCAGCCTTTATGGAAACTAAGTATCAGAAAGAAAAGCTAAGATGGAAAAAAACATTATTGTGCAATTAGCACAGTTAAAGTTTTTTTTTTAATACGTTAAACTTGAAATTTGTGTGTATTACAAATCTAGGAAAGAAGCAAACCCATGTTTGGTCCATTTTATATATACAGAGAAATATGTGTATTATGTTTGTAGCCTGAGTATCTGTGTTCCCTTTTCTTTTTTTTTTTTTTTTTATATATGAAATTTATTGTCAAATTGGTTTCCATACAACACCCAGTGCTCATCCCAAAAGGTGCCCTCCTCAATACCCATCACCCACCCTCTCCTCCCTCCCACCCCCCATCAACCCTTAGTTTGTTCTCAGTTCTCAACAGTCTCTTATGCTTTGGCTCTCTCCCACTCTAACCTCTTTTTTTTTCCTTCCCCTCCCCCATGGGTTCCTGTTAAGTTTCTCAGGATCCACATAAGAGTGAAACCATATGGTATCTGTCTTTCTCTGTATGGCTTATTTCACTTAGCATCACACTCTCCAGTGCCATACACGTTGCTACAAAAGGCCATATTTCATTTTTTCTCATTGCCACGTAGTATTCCATTCTGTATATAAACCACAATTTCTTTATCCATTCATCAGTTGATGGACATTTAGGCTCTTTCCATAATTTGGCTATTGTTGAGAGTGCTGCTATGAACATTGGGGTACAAGTGCCCCTATGCATCAGTACTCCTGTGTCCCTTGGATAAATTCCTAGCAGTGCTATTGCTGGGTCATAGGGTAGGTCTATTTTTAATTTTCTGAGGAACCTCCACACTGCTTTCCAGAGCGGCTGCACCAATTTGCATTCCCACCAACAGTGCAAGAGGGTTCCCGTTTCTCCACATCCTCTCCAGCATCTATAGTCTCCTGATTTGTTCATTTTGGCCACTCTGACTGGCGTGAGGTGATACCTGAGTGTGGTTTTGATTTGTATTTCCCTGATAAGGAGCGACGCTGAACATCTTTTCATGTGCCTGTTGGCCATCCGGATGTCTTCTTTAGAGAAGTGTCTATTCATGTTTTCTGCCCATTTCTTCACTGGGTTATTTGCTTTTCGGGTGTGGAGTTTGGTGAGCTCTTTATAGATTTTGGATACTAGCCCTTTGTCCGATATGTCATTTGCAAATATCTTTTCCCATTCCGTTGGTTGCCTTTTAGTTTTGTTGGTTGTTTCCTTTGCTGTGCAGAAGCTTTTTATCTTCATAAGGTCCCAGTAATTCACTTTTGCTTTTAATTCCCTTGCCTTTGGGGATGTGTCGAGTAAGAGATTGCTACGGCTGAGGTCAGAGAGGTCTTTTCCTGCTTTCTCCTCTAAGGTTTTCATGGTTTCCTGTCTCACATTCAGGTCCTTTATCCATTTGGAGTTTATTTTTGTGAATGGTGTGAGAAAGTGGTCTAGTTTCAACCTTCTGCATGTTGCTGTCCAGTTCTCCCAGCACCATTTGTTAAAGAGACTGTCTTTTTTCCATTGGATGTTCTTTCCTGCTTTGTCAAAGATGAGTTGGCCATACGTTTGTGGGTCTAGTTCTGGGGTTTCTATTCTATTCCATTGGTCTATGTGTCTGTTTTTGTGCCAATACCATGCTGTCTTGATGAGTACAGCTTTGTAGTAGAGGCTAAAGTCTGGGATTGTGATGCCTCTTGCTTTGGTCTTCTTCTTCAAAATTACTGGCTATTCGGGGCCTTTTGTGGTTCCATAGGAATTTTAGGATTGCTTGTTCTAGTTTCGAGAAGAATGCTGGTGCAATTTTGATTGGGATTGCATTGAATGTGTAGATAGCTTTGGGTAGTATTGACATTTTGACAATATTTATTCTTCCAATCCATGAGCAGGGAATGTCTTTCCATTTCTTTAAATCTTCTTCAATTACCTTCATAAGCTTTCTATAGTTTTCAGCATACAGATCCTTTACATCTTTGGTTAGATTTATTCCTAGGTATTTTATGCTTCTTGGTGCAATTGTGAATGGGATCAGTTTCTTTATTTGTCTTTCTGTTGCTTCATTGTTAGTGTATAAGAATGCAACTGATTTCTGTACATTGATTTTGTATCCTGCAACTTTGCTGAATTCATGTATCAGTTCTAGCAGACTTTTGGTGGAGTCTATCGGATTTTCCATGTATAATATCATGTCATCTGCAAAAAGCGAAAGCTTGAAATCATCTTTGCCAATATTGATGCCTTTGATTTCCTTCTGTGTCTGATTGCTGATGCTAGAACTTCCAGCACTATGTTAAACAACAGTGGTGAGAGTGGGCATCCCTGTCGTGTTCCTGATCTCAGGGAAAAAGCTCTCAGTTTTTCCCCGTTGAGGATGATGTTAGCTGTGGGCTTTTCATAAATGGCTTTTATGATGTGTAAGTATGTTCCTTCTAGCCCGACTTTCTCAAGGGTTTTTTTGAAGAAAGGGTGCTGGATTTTGTCAAAGGCCTTTTCTGCATCGATTGACAGGATCATATGGTTCTTCTCTTTTTTTTTGTTAATGTGATGTATCACGTTGATTGATTTGCGAATGTTGAACCAGCCCTGCATCCCAGGAATGAATCCCACTTGATCATGGTGAAGAATTCTTTTTATATGCCATTGAATTCGATTTGCTTGTATCTTATTGAGAATTTTTGCATCCATATTCATCAGGGATATTGGCCTGTAGTTCTCTTTTTTTACTGGGTCTCTGTCTGGTTTAGGAATCAAAGTAATACTGGCTTCATAGAATGAGTCTGGAAGTTTTCCTTCCCTTTCTATTTCTTGGAATAGCTTGAGAAGGATAGGTATTATCTCTGCTTTAAACGTCTGGTAGAACTCCCCTGGGAAGTCATCTGGTCCTGGACTCTTATTTGTTGGGAGATTTTTGATAACCGATTCAATTTCTTCGCTGGTGATGGGTCTGTTCAAGCTTTCTATTTCCTCCTGATTGAGTTTTGGAAGAGTGTGGGTGTTTAGAAATTTGTCCATTTCTTCCAGGTTGTCCAATTTGTTGGCATATAATTTTTCATAGTATTCCCTGATAATTGTTTGTATCTCTGAGGGATTGGTTGTAATAATTCCATTTTCATTCATGATTTTATCTATTTGGGTCATCTCCCTTTTCTTTTTGAGAAGCCTGGCTAGAGGTTTGTCAATTTTGTTTATTTTTTCAGAAAACCAACTCTTGGTTTCGTTGATCTGCTCTACAGTTGTTTTAGATTCTATATTGTTTATTTCTGCTCTGATCTTTATTATTTCTCTTCTTCTGCTGGGTTTAGGCTGCCTTTGCTGTTCTGCTTCTATTTCCTTTAGGTGTGCTGTTAGATTTTGTATTTGGGATTTTTCTTGTTTCTTGAGATAGGCCTGGATTGCAATGTATTTTCCTCTCAGGACTGCCTTCGCTGCGTCCCAAAGCGTTTGGATTGTTGTATTTTCATTTTCGTTTGTTTCCATATATTTTTTAATTTCTTCTCTAATTGCCTGGTTGACCCACTCATTCTTTAGTAGGGTGTTCTTTAACCTCCATGCTTTTGGAGGTTTTCCAGACTTTTTTCTGTGGTTGATTTCAAGCTTCATAGCATTGTGGTCTGTAAGGATGCATGGTATGATTTCAATTCTTGTAAACTTATGAAGGGCTGTTTTGTGACCCAGTATATGATCTATCTTGGAGAATGTTCCATGTGCACTCGAGAAGAAAGTATATTCTGTTGCTTTGGGATGCAGAGTTCTAAATAGATCTGTCAAGTCCATCTGATCCAATGTCTCCTTCAGGGCCCTTGTTTCTTTATTGACCGTGTGTCTAGATGATCTATCCATTGTTGTAAGTGGGGTGTTAAAGTCCCCTGCAATTACCACATTCTTCTCAATAAGGTTGCTTATGTTTATGAGTAATTGTTTTATATATTTGGGCGCTCCGGTATTCGGCGCATAGACATTTATAATTGTTAGCTCTTCCTGATGGATAGACCCTGTCACTATTATATAATGTCCTTCTTCATCTCTTGTTACAGCCTTTAATTTAAAGTCTAGTTTGTCTGATATAAGTATGGCTACTCCAGCTTTCTTTTGGCTTCCAGTAGCATGATAAATAGTTCTCCATCCCCTCACTCTCAATCTAAAGGTGTCCTCAGGTCTAAAATGAGTCTCTTGTAGACAGCAAATAGATGGGTCTTGTTTTTTTATCCATTCTGATACCCTATGTCTTTTGGTTGGCACATTTAATCCATTTACATTCAGTGTTATTATAGAAAGATATGGGTTTAGAGTCATTGTGATGTCTGTATGTTTTATGCTTGTAGTGATGTCTCTGGTACTTTGTCTCACAGGGTCCCCCTTAGGATCTCTTGGAGGGCTGGTTTAGTGGTGACAAATTCCTTCAGTTTTTGTTTGTTTGGGAAGACCTTTATCTCTCCTTCTATTCTAAATGACAGACTTGCTGGATAAAGGATTCTCGGCTGCATATTTTTTCTGTCTAGCACACTGAAAATCTCGTGCCAATTCTTTCTGGCCTGCCAAGTTTCAAAAGAGAGATCGGTCACGAGTCTTTTTTTTTTTTTTTTTTTATAGACAGTTGCTTTTTGTATTCTTTTTTGTTTTTGATCCATTCAGGGATTTTTTTTTTTTATTTATATATGAAATTTATTGTCAAATTGGTTTCCATACAACACCCAGTGCTCATCCCAAAAGGTGCCCTCCTCAGTACCCATCACCCACCCTCTCCTCCCTCCCACCCCCCATCAACCCTTAGTTTGTTCTCAGTTCTCAACAGTCTCTTATGCTTTGGCTCTCTCCCACTCTAACCTCTTTTTTTTTTTTTTTTGTTCCCCTCCCCCATGGGTTTCTCTTAAGTTTCTCAGGATCCACATAAGAGTGAAACCATATGGTATCTGTCTTTCTCTGTATGGCTTATTTCACTTAGCATCACACTCTCCAGTGCCATACACGTTGCTACAAAAGGCCATATTTCATTTTTTCTCATTGCCACGTAGTACTCCATTGTGTATATAAACCACAATTTCTTTATCCATTCATCAGTTGATGGACATTTAGGCTCTTTCCATAATTTGGCTATTGTTGAGAGTGCTGCTATGAACATTGGGGTACAAGTGCCCCTATGCATCAGTACTCCTGTGTCCCTTGGATAAATTCCTAGCAGTGCTATTGCTGGGTCATAGGGTAGGTCTATTTTTAATTTTCTGAGGAACCTCCACACTGCTTTCCAGAGCGGCTGCACCAATTTGCATTCCCACCAACAGTGCAAGAGGGTTCCCGTTTCTCCACATCCTCTCCAGCATCTATAGTCTCCTGATTTGTTCATTTTGGCCACTCTGACTGGCGTGAGGTGATATCTGAGTGTGGTTTTGATTTGTATTTCCCTGATAAGGAGCGACACTGAACATCTTTTCATGTGCCTGTTGGCCATCCGGATGTCTTCTTTAGAGAAGTGTCTATTCATGTTTTCTGCCCATTTCTTCACTGGGTTATTTGCTTTTCGGGTGTGGAGTTTGGTGAGCTCTTTATAGATTTTGGATACTAGCCCTTTGTCCGATATGTCATTTGCAAATATCTTTTCCCATTCCGTTGGTTGCCTTTTAGTTTTGTTGGTTGTTTCCTTTGCTGTGCAGAAGCTTTTTATCTTCATAAGGTCCCAGTAATTCACTTTTGCTTTTAATTCCCTTGCCTTTGGGGATGTGTCGAGTAAGAGATTGCTACGGCTGAGGTCAGAGAGGTCTTTTCCTGCTTTCTCCTCTAAGGTTTTGATGGTTTCCTGTCTCACATTCAGGTCCTTTATCCATTTTGAGTTTATTTTTGTGAATGGTGTGAGAAAGTGGTCTAGTTTCAACCTTCTGCATGTTGCTGTCCAGTTCTCCCAGCACCATTTGTTAAAGAGACTGTCTTTTTTCCATTGGATGTTCTTTCCTGTTTTGTCAAAGATGAGTTGACCATACGTTTGTGGGTCTAGTTCTGGGGTTTCTATCCTATTCCATTGGTCTATGTGTCTGTTTTTGTGCCACGGTCACGAGTCTTATAGGTCTCCCTTTATATGTGAGGGCACGTTTACCCCTTGCTGCTTTCAGAATTTTCTCTTTATCCTTGTATTTTGCCAGTTTCACTATGATATGTCGTGCAGAAGATCGATTCAAGTTACGTCTGAAGGGAGTTCTCTGTGCCTCTTGGATTTCAATGCCTTTTTCCTTCCCCACTTCAGGGAAGTTCTCAGCTATTATTTCTTCAAGTACCCCTTCAGCACCTTTCCCTCTCTCTTCCTCCTCTGGGATACCAATTATGCGTATATTATTTCTTTTTAGTGTATCACTTAGTTCTCTAATTTTCCCCTCATACTCCTGGATTTTTTTATCTCTCTTTCTCTCAGCTTCCTCTTTTTCCATAACTGTATCTTCTAGTTCACCTATTCTCTCCTCTGCCTCTTCAATCCGAGCCGTGGTGGTTTCCATTTTGTTATGCATTTCGTTTAAAGCGTTTTTCAGCTCCTCGTGACTGTTCCTTAGTCCCTTGATCTCTGTAGCAAGAGATTCTCTGCTGTCAGCTATACTGTTTTCAAGCCCAGCGATTAATTTTATGACTATTATTCTAAATTCACTTTCTGTTATATTATTTAAATCCTTTTTGATCAGCTCATTAGCTGTTGTTATTTCCTGGAGATTCTTCTGAGGGGAATTCTTCCGCTTGGTCATTTTGGATAGTCCCTGGCGTGGTGAGGACCTGCAGGGCACTTCCCCTGTGCTGTGGTGTATAACTGGAGTTGGTGGGCGGAGTCGCAGTCAGACCTGATGTCTGCCCCCAGCCCACCGCTGGGGCCACAGTCAGACTGGTGCGTGCCTTCTCTTCCCCTCTCCTAGGGGCGGGATTCACTGTGGGGTGGGGTGGCCTGTCTGGGCTACTTGCACACTGCCAGGCTTGTGATGCTGGGGATCTGGCGTCTTAGCTGGGGTGGGTAGGCAAGGTGCACAGGGGCAGGAGGGGCAGGCTTAGCTTGCTTCTCCTTAGGTGATCCACTTCAGGAGGGGCCCTGTGGCAGCAGGAGGGAGTCAGATCCGCTGCCGGAGGTTTGGCTCCGTAGAAGCGCAGAGTTGGGTGTTTGCGAGGAGCGAGTAAGTTCCCTGGCAGGAACTGGTTCTCTTTGGGATTTTGGCTGGGGGATGGGCGGGGGAGATGGCGCTGGCGAGGGCCTTTGTTCCTCACCAAACTGAGCTCTGTCGTCCGGGGGCTCAGCAGCTCTCCTTCCCTTTGTCCTCCAGCCTTCCCGCTTTCTGAGCAGAGCTGTTAACTTATGACCTCCCAGAGGCTAAGTCACGCTTGCTGTCGGAACACAGTCCGTCAGGCCCCTCCGCTTTTTTCAAGCCAGACTCGGGGGCTCTGCTTGGCCGGCGAGCCGCCCCTCCGCCCCGGCTCCCTCCCGCCAGTCCGTGGAGCGCGCACCGCCTTGCCGCCCTTCCTACCCTCTTCCGTGGGCCTCTCGTCTGCGCTTGGCTCCGGCGACTCCGTTCTGCTAATCCTCTGGTGGTTTTCTGGGTTATTTAGGCAGGTGTAGGTGGAATCTAAGTGATTAGCAGGACGCGCGGTGAGCCCAGCGTCCTCCTACGCCGCCATCTTCCCTCTCTCTCCATCTGTGTTCCCTTTTCTAAGAATACCTTTGTTGTTGCAAGAAGATACAAAAAACGTTACAAATATTGCATTAAACCCCATATACAATACAAATATGTAAATGAAATTTTAGCAATTTGTTATTCATATCTTTCTTGTATCTAGCGTTTCTAAAATAAATTATCTCAGTTATATAAGAAACAGTATTTTTACTTTTTAAAATGCTTATTTTTTTTGTTAAGAAAAATGACACAGGTTAGGGCGCCTGGGTGGCTCAGTTGGTTAAGTGACTAGTTCTTGGTTTTGGCTCAAGTCTTGATCTCATGCTTTTGTGAGTTCGAGCCCGGTGTCTGGCCCTGTCCTGGCAGCATGGAGCTTGCTTGGGATTCTCTCTCTCCCTCTCTCTCTCTCTGTCCCTCCCCACTCACTCTGTCTCTTGTCTCTCAAAAGGAAGGAAGGAAGGAAGGAAGAAGGAAGGAAGGAAGGAAAGAAGTAAGGAAGAAAAGAAGAAAGAAAGATTAAACAGGTAATTTTTTCAATTTAAAAAATGAGGACATGACAATTTAATTACAATAAATTACAATTTTTCTGAGGAAATTACTATCAAAACTCCTAGCACCCTCAGATAACTACTCCTAACGATTAAGTGTATCTACTTCCTTTTGCATATGAATATATGTTTTATAATAATGGGACCCAAACATACATTTTGTAGTCTGGCAACTACTTTGCCTAGCACAATGTGTGGCAGATAGTAGAGGCATAATGAATATTTTAATGAGTGAGCAAATGAATAATTGAGTCCTAATAACAAGCAGGTGAAGATTCTTTTGGAAATATTTGATCAAGTTTATTTAAAAAAACAGGATTCTTACTGGAAGTATTTTAAATATTCAGATCCATTTGTTAGAGAAATGCATATTTACTATAGTGAGCTTTTCATTCAAAGAACAAAATATACCTCTCCATTTATACAGGTCTTTTATATTTCACAGTGGAGGTTTCCATTTTCTTCAAATAAATTTGAGGTATTTTGATTTTTTTAATTGAAGTTATGAAGGAATATATAGTTTATTATTTTGCCATAATAGAAGTATTTCTGGCATTCTATTACACATTGCGATGCTGGCAGTTGGTTTCAGAAAGATATTGTTTACTGTACTAATAAAGGATATTTTTTCACATTTTACTATGGATTTTTACAAGGAATTGCTTTTTCTGGTTAATCAAGATGACCATTATTCTTCCTCTTTGATCTATGAATGGGATAAATTCAATGAATCAGTTCCTTAATGTTAAATCATCTTAGCATTCTTGGAAGTAGTTAAAAATAATTGCTTCCTGTTATTTCATTTAAGATCTTGGTATTATTTATACGTGATAATGTTCTTTGGTTTTCATTTTTCTCTGTGATTTCTCTCAGGTTTTGGAAGCAAGTTTACGGCAGCTTCAAAAAATGAATTGGAAAACTCTCCATTTAACTCTATGATCCAGAAGAAAAATTTAACACAAATACAAGAATTATTTCTATTTGAAAGATAAGATAGAGCTCCTGAGTGGAATAATCTGTATCTGCAGTCTTCTTTTACAGTAGGCTTAAAAAAATTAAACTTCTAATTTTGAGATAATTGTATATTCACATGAAGTTGTAAATGATATATAGAGATCCCATGTACTATTTATGCAGTTTTCCCCAATGGTACCATCTTGCAAAACTACAGTTTAATATCACAAGTAGTATATTGGTCTTACTACTGTCAAGATACAGACCGTCGCCATTGCCACAGAGATCACTCACCACTCATGTTACCCTTTAATAGCCACACCTATTTCTTTCCCTCCCCACCTTCTTAACTCCTACCAACCACTAATATGTTTTACACTTCTATAATTTGGTCATTTAAAAAAGTAATAAATAGGAAATCATATGGTTTGTTACCATTTAGATTTTTTTTCCCTCTCACTGTGATTTTCTGGAGATTCACCTCATAACAATTCTAGTTCCTTTGTCTTTCTGTATAAATTTTAGAATAATCTTACTTGTTCTAAATAATATAGCTATAAAAAACCTCCTAGGGTTTTCACAGGAATTGTATTAAATTTAAATGTTAATTTAAGGATAATTGACATCTTTTCTATGTCACCTTTCCCCACTTACTTAGATCTTTGATTTCTTTCATCAGTGTTTTGTAGTTCTCAGCATACAAATTTTATGTATGTTTTGTTGATTTACACCTAAATATTTCATTACAAATGATACTGTATTTTAAATTTTGGTGTCCACATGTTCATTGGTAGTATATAGAAATACAACTGATTTTTATATGTTTACCTTGGGTCCTGTGACTTTGCTGAGCTTACTTATTATCAAGGAATTTTTATAGATTCTTTGAGATTTCCTACATAGACGATTATGTCATCTACAAATACAGATGGTTTTATTTCTTCCTTTCCAATCTGTGTGCCATTTATTTCTTCTTCTTGCATTACTGCACTGACTAAAACTTCCAGTATGCTGCATTGATTAAAGGTGGTAAGAGCAGAAATCCTTTCATTTTCCCAATCTTTGGGTGAAACCATTCAATCTTTGACCCTTAAGTATAATGTTAGCTATAGGTTTACCAAATTGAGGATATTTCTTAATATTTATTTATTTATTTATTTATTTATTTATTTATTTATTTTTCTGAGAGTTTTAAAATTATGAATGGGTGTTAAATTTGGAAGAGAGCCAAAGCATAAGAGACTCTTAAATACTGAGAACAAACTAAGGGTTGATGGGGGGTGGGAGGGAGGGGAGGGTGGGTGATGGGTATTTGAGGAGGGCACCTTTTGGGATGAGCACTGGGTGTTGTATGGAAACCAATTTGACAATAAACTTCATATATTGAAAAAAAAATAAAAATAAATAAATTTTGTCAAATGTTTTTGCCTCATCAGTTGACATGATTGTGAGATTTTTCTATTTGGCCTGTTAATATGGTGGATTACAATGACAGCTTTTTAAATATTGACTCAGTCTAGCATGCTTGGTCATGGTGTTGCTGAATTCTATTTAATATTTGATTAAGGTGGGGCACCTGGGTGGCTCAGTCGGTTGGGTGTCTGACTTCATCTCAGGTCATGATCTCACAGTCTGTGAGTTCGAGCCCTGCATCAGGCTCTGCGCTGACAGCTAGGAGCCTGTAGTCTGCTTCAGACTCTGTGTCTCCCTCTCTCTCTGCCCCTCCCCTGCTCATACTCTGTCTCTGTCTCAAAAATAAATAAAAATCATTAAAAAAAATTGTTAAGGAGTTTTACATTTGTATCTATAAAATTTATTCATCTATAGCTTTCTTCTTTTTCCTTTTTTTTTCTTTGTACTGTCATATTTTGATATGAGGGTAATACCAGCTTCACATAATAAATCAGAAACTATTCTCTCCTACTTTTTTTGTTTTTTTGAAACAGATTGCGTGGAAAGGGTGTTAATTTTTCTTTAAATGTTTGGTAGAATTCCCCAGTAAAACCATCTGACCTGGATTTTTTTTTTGAGATTTTTATTTTTTTTATTAAAATTAAAATAAAATTATTTATTTTTAAGAGAGAAAGAGAGATAGAGCTTGAATGAGGGAGGGGAGACACAGAATTTGAAGCAGGCTCCAGGCTCTGGGCTGTCAGCACAGAGCCCTATGTGGGGCTCAAGCTCATGAACTGTGAGATCATGACCTGAGCCTAAGTTAGATGCTTAACTGACTGAGCCACCAGTTACCCTGGTTTTTGAGAGCTTTAAAGTTTTATATTCAATTGTGGTAGTTTATACTTTTGAGTAAAAGGGTTATTTTGTGTTTTTTTTTTTTAAATCTAAGTTGACAAATTGATATGTGGTGTTGTTGGTAACATTCCCTAATTATTCTTTTGGCATTTGCAGGCAGTGTGGTAACATCTCCTGTTTAGTTCCTAATATTGGTAACTCATGTCTTTTCTCTTTTGTCAGTTTTGCTAGTTATTTGTCAATTTTATTGATTTTTTTCCAGAGACAGCTCTTGTTTTGTTGATATTCTCTGTTGTTTTTGTGTTTTCATTTTTATTTATTTCTCCTCTCCTCTTTATTATCTCCTTCCTTCTGCTTGAATGAGTTTATTTCAATCTTTTTCTAGGTTCTTGAGGTAAGAGTTTAAATAATTGATTAAAGACTTTTCCTCTTTTCTAGCATGAGCAGTTGGGCCATAAATTGCTCTTCCAATACTTTGTAGCTAGATCTCACAAATTTTGCAGGTTGTATATTCATTTTCACTGAGTTCAATGTATTTCTTAATTTCCCTTTTAGATTTCCTTGGGACCCATGGATTATTTAGAACTGTGTTGGTTAGTTTCTAGTTGTTTGGAGGTTTTCCTGTTGTGTTTCTCTTATTGACTTTTAATTAGATTTCGATTACTTAACCTGTCTGAATTTTTAAAAATATGTTAAATGACAATAATAACACAGTATTGTAAGTATTGAGTTAGCACTTAATGCCTGGTACATAAATATTTAATACATTTTGTTATTGTTATTTTTAATAATTAAGATCTTATGCACTGTTTCAGAAGTTAGAAAAAAAAAAAAGAGAAAGTCCTCGAGTTTATTTACTAAAGATGCTTTTAACTTTGATACCAAAACTGGCAAAAAAGAGTACGTGAAATTAAGATTATAGACCCAGGTACTTATGAGTATGCATATAAAAATTCTAGAGATGGGGCACCTGGGTGGCTCAGTCGGTTAAGCGTCTGACTTCAGCTCAGGTTATAATCTCATGGTCCGTGAGTTAGAGCCCCGCATTGGGCCCTGTGTTGACAGCTCAAAGCCTGGAGCCTGCTTCAAATTATGTGTCTTCCTCTCTCTGCCCCTCCCCTGCTCACGCTCTGTCTCTCTCTCTCTCAAAAATAGTGAATAAACATTTAAAAAAATTAAAAATTCTAGAGAAGTTATTTTCAAATTATTTCAGTTGTGTATTAAACAATAACATGAGGAAAGCATTTTCCAAAATCAAAAAGTATCTACCAATGCAATGCACCACAACACTGATTAAATTAGAAAAAGAATATTGTCTTAACAGATGTAGAAGCATTTAATGAAATTCAGTGATCAGTCCTTAAAAAAACAAGCCAAGAAAATAAATTCCTAGGCCTGATTATAAGTCTTTATCAAAACTTAACGAGAAATGATACTTATGGTAATGTAACATATTCATTAAAGTCGAGAAAATGAAAACATTTTGATTCTTTAACACTATAGTAGAAAGCTTAGACAATGAAATAATGAACTGTGAAGAATAAAAATTAGAGAAGAAGGAACAAAGCTGTTGGTATATCATGGCTTTATGGGTAAATCTAAGATTTTATAGAGAGGCTCTTAAGCTATAAAGAGATTTCAGTGTTGTGATTGGATCAAATATCAGTGTATGAAAATCACTAGCTCCTTTTATATGAGGAATAGTAAATTAGAAAAGACAAAAAGAAGAAATAAACATAATGAAAACACACAAAAACACAATACACACAAAAATAAAGGTTTTTAAATTAAAAAACCAATAAAAGGTTTTTTTTCAACTTTTGCAGGATAATTTAGAAACTACTGATAAATGTAAATGGAGAGGAATCCAAAGACAGAAGCAAAATGACAAAAATGTGTTTGCAAGACCAAAATCTAAAATATATGATGTCAGGTAATGCGGAGAAAGGCAATCAGCAAAACTAACAAAATGAGATTTATTGCAGGTTAAATGAAACCAGAAAAAAAAAAAGACTATAGTATTTGCTTTAAATTTCCTTGTAAAATTACTCATTCATTCATGCAGTAATTCAACCAATAATTCTGAGTCCCTATCATGCATATGCCTATTAGGTACTCTTCTGATAGCATATGTACAATATGCTCTCATATGCTTGGTGCCTAATTGGTGGGAAACACAGGAAAGAGAGTTTTTAGTAATCCTGGTTAATACAGAATTGGTGGAGGGCCCTTGGATTAAATTTCTTCTGCCCAATGAAAGGATATATACAACTCTGGAAAAATCTGAGTTCCTTGTATTTGGAAATGCTTCTCTTTAGTTAGGTAAGAAACATTACTCTTCTATGTTTTCCAGAAAAATTTAGTAATTTAAGGTAACAAAGTTTGAAGTATTTTGAGAAGCTAACATAAGTAACTTGTGTTGGTCACTTCACTGGTAGCAGCTTATTTGTAAACGAGGCTCATTTCCATCCCTTTTACAACCAGATTATGGTCTAGGTCAGGGATCATTGGTCATATAAAAGAAAAGCAAGTGTGGATGTTTAGAATGCAAACCTTAGCATTTCCCATTCTGGTAAGCTCAGTGGGTGATATTACTAGAGTTGAGCCAAAATGCAGGGACTTGTTTCCAAATAGCCTGACCCAAAATAAAGATAATAAAGGAGCTATTTTCTTTGGTTTCCTTTCACAATTGCTTTGGGTTTTTTGTTTGTTTGGATAAAAACACCAAGGATCATTCTATCGTTTAGTTAAAACATATTTCTTGCAGAATCCCTTTCTTTCCCAGATGCAGAAAACAACTCTGTGTAAGTTAGTGGAATAAACCTAAGAAATAAAAGAACTTTTGTCACCTCTTTGTTGGGTCGATAACAAAGGTCTGTGTGAAGCTCATACTCCCGAGGTGTATTCATTCAGTTCTACAAAGTAGATGCTTTTTACAGGCACCAATTTCCTCTGGTCCTCTTGATATTTCTACTGAATGAAATTACTATTGACCCATTGCAAATAGTCAAAAATATGGCTTTTTCCTATTAGCCTCAAAAGGATTCATTTATATTTCTAGGTCAGTTTTAAATTGTTTTCCCACCTGATATTTCTTCAGATATTTGTTAGCAGTCTTGTGAGATCGGTAAAACAAATATTATCCCTCTTATTTTACACAGGAAGGAATAAAATCTTATAGAGATGATGTGATTTTTAGTAGAACTGAGTCTTCTGGCTCATCCTCTAGTGTTATTTTATTAAATTCATTCATTTAAACACTTATTAGTCAACACATTTATTAAGTGTCTACTTTAGCCAAACTCCATTGCAGGAACTCAGTTGCCTCTCAAGTTTGATCGTTAACGTTTACAAGTATTAGAAAGACTTCTGGTGTTAAAAACTTCCGGTATTAATTGTGAAAGAACATTCTTGTGTCAATTCTTTGTTTTAAAAGCTGGTCTATATTATGATTACAGTTTGCCCAGGCATCAATTTTGATATTGCACTTATCCCGAGTTCATGCAAATATAAACAGAGATATTTCTGATATTAAAAACAGTGAAGTAAATATTTGACAGCAAACATTTCAAACATTTCCCCTTAGTTGTGGATGAATTTAGAACTTGCAAGGTGCTAAAGTTACACTCTTGATTGTAGCTTATGAGCTGCTTTAAAAATTGTGAATCCACCTGTATTAGAAGCTTACAACTTCCATCCACTAATAAAATGTCCTCATATGTTTATGTTCTTTCTTCAGGTATTTAATATGATCAATGTCTTTTCAAATAGATATTAAAAAAGCTCACTGCTTTTTTTCCACAGAAATATGCCATAATATTTATTCTATAACATATAGCAGATGGTCATTGATTTTTTTTTCTTTTTTTGGTAGCTTTTAATTTCCTGTGAGAGCAAGGAAGTAACACAAGAAGAAGGTAGTAAGGAGGCAGTAATGAATTCAGCAGCACTGTTCTGTGTAACCAAGTACATCTCAGACCATTGTTCATATACCAAATAGGAATTTTAGTGTTCAGACACAATTCCCCCTCCAACATTTTATCCAGTTATTCCAGGCGATTTCTTGAAAGACTTCCCTTTCACCATTGAATTACCATGGCACCTCTGCCAAGATCAATTGGCCATGTATGTGTGAGCTTATTTCTGTTCTACTGGTCTATTTTTCTTTTTTTTTTTTTCCATTTTTTAATGTTTATTTATTTTTGAGAGATAGAGCATGAGTCATGGAGAAGCAAAGAGAGAGGTAGACACAGAAACTGAAGCAAGCTCTAGGCTCTGAGCTGTCAGCACAGAGCCCGATGAGGGGCTCAAACCCACCAGGGTGACATAATGACCTGAGAGGAAGTTGGACACTTAACTGACTGAGCCACTCGGGCACCCCATTTACTGATCTATTTTTCTATTGTTAGGCCAATACTAGACTCTAGACTATTGTTAGGCCATTACTAGGCTCTCTAGGTTACTGTAGCTTTATTATTTGGTTTGAAATTGGGTAACGTAACTATTCCAACTTTCTTTTTCTTTTTAAAGGTTGTTTTGGCTACTCTAGCACTTTTGCATGTCCGTATTAACTTTAGAATCTACTTATTATTTTCTACAAAAATTGTGATCTTATTCAGAGTGTGTTGAATATATAGATCAATTTGTGAACAATTGACACTCTAGCAATATTGAGTCTTCTAACCCATTAATATGATATATATTAATTTATTTAGGACTTCTTTTTGTTATTTCAGTCTATTGTATATTTTTAGTGTAAAGTTCTCGCTCATCTCTTTTTTTAAGTTTATTTATTTGTGTTGAGAAAGAGAGAGAGAACACATGAGCAGGGCAGAAAGAGAGGGAGAGAGAGAGAATCCCAAGCAGGTTCTGCACTGTCAGTGAGGGTGATGCTCATCTTTTGTTATTTTTTTTAAAACTTAATATGTTATAAATAATTTGAATATATTTTATTGCAAATAATTTTTTAGATTTAATTTTTCCAATTGCTTACTGCTAGTATATAGAAATATAGTTAATTGATTTTTGTATATTGAGCTTGTATTTTGCAACTTTGCTAAATTAACTTGTTTTCAGTTTTTTAATAGATTTTTTGTATTTTCTAAATAAAATAATTGTTGTCTGTGAATAAAAATCATTTTAACTCCTCCATTCTTTAATTTTTTCCTTTTCACTTTTTTGGTCTTGCCTTAAAGCACTGGCTAGTACTTCCAAAACCATGTTTAATAAAATTCATGTTTAAGTCAATCGAAATCATATTTAATCATTGTCTTCTCCCTAAACATATGTGAAAATAACCTAATAAATAATCATTAAGTATAATATAGTTGTAGTTTTTTCATTGATATATCTGAAAATAATTTTCCTTTTCAGATTGAGAGAGTCCTCTTATCTTCCTAAATTTATCAGGAATCATCATGAATGGTGGTTGAATTTTGTCTAATGCTTTTCCTCCATCTGTTAAGTTGATCATATTCTGTCAATGTGGTGAATTTTTATATTGATTAAATTTTGAACATTTAATAAATTTTGCATCAAGGGATTACTCCAACATGATCATGTGTAGTATCCTTTTTATATATTGTCAAATTCAATCTGCTACTATTTTATATCATTTTTGTGACTGTTTTAATGATGGATGGTGATTCTTAATTTTCTCTGGCATAATATCTTTTTTAGACTTTAGTATCAAGGTTATGCTTGTGTAATAAAATGAAGTAAAGAATGTTCACTCCTCTAATTTCTGTAATGGTTTATGTATATCTTTTTCTACTCCTATACTTTCAACATATCTGTGTTGTTATATTAAAATGAGTCTCTTATATATGCCTTGGAAGTGGGTTTTTCTTTGTTTTTTGGTCTGAAAATTTTTGTATTTTAATTAGGGAGTTTATTTACTTATTTTTAATGTTATTATTGATTTAACTGCATTAAGCCTACCATCTTGGTCTTTCTTTTCTAGTTGTTCCCACTGGATTTTTAAGATCTCATTTCTTCTTTTCTGCCTTTTATGGGGGGGATTAATCAATTATTACTTAATAGTTGGCCTAGAAATTATAATATACTTTTTTTTACTTATAATAGTCTGCTTAAAGTTTATTTTGTATGTACTCACATAAAATTCCAACAATTATACTTACCCTCATTCTATTGTCAAATATTTTACATCTGCATGCATAATAAAGTCTATACATTATAAATTCTAAATAATACAGGGCTATTTTTCCTTACAACAATTAGTTTGTTTTATAAAGAAACTATGAGAAGACAAAAGGTAATAATTATACTTTTCTACATATTTGCCATTTCTGGTGTTCTTCATTCTAGTGTATCCAAATTTTCTTCTCATGTTATTTGGCTTCAAGCTGAAAAGTTTTGTTTAGCATTTTTTTTTTTTAAGATAAGCAGGTCTGTTTTTTTATGGATTCTTTCAGCTTTCATTTGTATATCATGTTTTCCTTTCACTCTAACTTTTTAACATAATTTTTGCTGGATATAGACATTGAAGTTGACAATATACATATTTTTTCTTTTCAGCACCCTAAGGATGTTATTCAGTTGTCTGAATTCCATTGTTTTTGAAGATAAGTTATAGTTCTGGTCACTACTGCAGTTCCCTCCTGTTTAGGACACAGCACATAAATTTCTAACTACTTCAGTAGTTTAGAACTTCAATCTCTACTTCCTTAGCTTAGCATATCACTGTTCAGCTTTAGCTTCACCTCTCTGCACCATTCCAAGAAAGCCAAAGCAGAGCACTTAAATGTACAAAGGTCTCACCTTTATGTTTCTCTTACCTCAAGAATTAAAGGATTGAACTTCTTGTTTGATGCTTGAAAATAGTTGACTCATACATTTTTCCCAGTTATTTATTTATTTATTTATTTATTTATTTATACAAGTTAGGGACCATTTGCTTTATCATAGCCAGAAGTGATATATCTTTGATTATTTTTATTTTATTTTTTTTAAACCTTTATTTATTTATTTTGAGAGAGAGAGAGAGGAAGAATGAGAATCCTAAGCAGGCTCTACGCTATTAGCAAGTACCTGATGCAGGGCTCAATCTTACAAACCATGAGATCATGACCTGCGCCAAAGTCAAGAATCAGATGCTTAACTGACTGAACCACCCAGGTGCCCCTTTGGTTACCTTTAAAAGTAGGTCAGTATACCCAAATAAAGAACATTTGGTCATCTATATTTTATTAAAATTCTCCATTTTTTTGCTACTGTTCATTTTTTTATGGTCCTTCCAATATGGAGAAATACATTTAAATATTTATCACCAGCTTTATATTATATTAAGACTGATGGTAATAGTTATTTCCAAATATCTCCACCCATTAATTGCTACGTTATAGTTTAAAAAAAAAAGATCAATATTTTCAGAAGGAAAAGCCAAAAAGCAAATCAGATACAAAAGCTAAAACAGGCTTTTAAGGTCAAAAATAAAATAAAATAAAAACATGTATACTAAATGAGCTCTAAGAAGATTCATAATCATGGTATAAAACAAGGAACAGTTTAATCTTTTAAAAAAATTTTTTTTAAACATTTATTTATTTACTATTGAGAGACAAAGTGTGAGCGGGGAAGGGGCAGAGAGACAGGGAGACACAGAACTGGAGGCATTTTCCAGTCTCTAAGCTGTCAGCACAGAGCCTGATGCGGGGCTCGAACTCACGGACTGCAAGATCATGACCGATCTTGAGCCAAAGTTGGACGCTTAACTGACTGAGCCACCCAAGCACCCCAACAGTTTAATCTTGACTTTCATTATTGAGAAACAATGGATTTTCACCTAGTTAGTTTTTAAGAGAATTTAAGGCCTGAAAATAATCAGTACTTAATAGTAAAGTTGCAAATTTGTGAAATGTTGTTTAGAATAAATAGTCAAGAAGTTATGTGTTGCCACCTATTCTAGTTTGAGATGTGTCAGATATTTCTGGAGTCTAACTTTCGAAACTCATGTTTTTTCTACTAAAGCTAGTTCTTTCTAATAATTCTGTATTATTTGTCTTTCTATTTTTCCATTCCTGTTTTTCCTTTCTTTGATTATTGAGTTAGCATATGTTTTAGACATAGATCACACTGAAAATAGTAATAGGATTATTGTACTGGAGAAGAGATTGGGTTGGATGACTACTGAAATTCTTTAATGAGAGATCAATTTTAAATTCAAGGATTTTGTGCAAAGATAAACTGATAAATGTAGCAGCAGCTACATGAATGTATATTCATTTGTGTAAAGGACAAAATATTTGATAAAATACTTTGTAGTATAAATGATGGATAGGTAGATAAATAAAGAGATAGGTAGAGATATAGATATAAAATTAAAACTGTTATTGATGCCTAATAATATTTTTCGTCACACAACACTTATTTACCATTACATAGAAAAGATGAATAATGGATCCAGAAATACTCTTCCAACTAGCACCATTGATGGCTGTCTATCTTACTGGTTCATCATCACTTTCTCTTATAATATAGTAATCACATGGCTACCTGGTAATTGTTGGATTTAATTCTTAATTGAGGAACAAAAAGTGTTGGAAAATGGCCCTAAATAAGAGTATCAACAGAAATGAAATTGAATCAGTAATCAAAATCTTCCAACAAATAGAAGTCCAGGACCAGATGGCTTCACAGGTAAATTCTACCAAACATTTAAAAAAGAGTTAATACTTACTTTTCTCAAACTATTCCAAAAAAGCAAAACAAACACAAAAACAAACAGAAACACAAAACAAAACAAAACAAAAAACAACAAAGAACAAAAGGAAGAAAAGCTTTTAAATTCATTCTATGAGTCCAGCATCACCCTGATACCAAAGCCAGGTCAAGACTATGAAAAAAAGGACACTGAAAGCCAATGTCTCTGATGAACCTAGATGTGAAAATCCTCAACAAAATATTAGCAAACCAAATCCACCATACATTAAAAATAATCATTGACCACAATCAAGTGGGATTTATTACTGGATGCAAAAATGGTTCAATACTCGCAAATCAATCCATGTGATATATCACATCAGCAAGGTAAAAATAATATGATCATTTCAATAGATGCAGAAAAAGCATTTAATAAAGTACAGCATCCATTCATAATAAAAACCCTCAACAAAGTAGGTTTAGAGGGAACAATACCTCAACATAATAAAGGTTATATATGAAAACCCACAGCTAACATCATATTTAATGGTAAAAAATTGAGAACATTTCCCCTAAGATCAGGAAGAAGACAAAGATGTCTATTCCCACTATTTTTATTCAACATAGCACTGGAAGTACTGGGGGGTACATGGTGATCAGAAAAGGAAAGGAATAAAAGGCATCAAAATTGGTAAAGAATTAAATTTTCATTATTTGCAGATGATATGGTACTATATATAGAAAACTCTAAGACTCCATCAAAAAACTACTAGAACTGATAAATGAATTTAGTAAGGTTGTAGGATAAAAAAATCAATGTACAGAAATCTGTTGCATTTCTATATATTAACGATGGAGAAACAGAAGGAGAAATTAAAGGAAAAAAAGAGGGAAATTAAGAAAGCAATCCCATTTACAATTGCTCCAAAAATAATAGAATACCTAGTAATAAACTTAAATTTTTTTTAATGTTTATTTTTGAGAGATAGAGAGAGACAGAGTGTGAGGGGGAAAAGTGCAGAGAGAGAGGGAAACACAGAATCTGAAGCAGGCCTCAGGTTCTGAGCTGTCCCCACAGAACCCAATGTAGGGCTTCAGCTCATGGATGGTAAGATCATGACCTGAGCTGAGGTCAGACGCCTAACCGACTGAGCCACCCAGGCACCCCTACCTGGGAATAAACTTAACCAAGGAGGTAAAAAACCCTCTGAAAACTATAAAACATTGATGAAATAAATTGAAGACCACACAAAAGAATGAAAAAATATTCCAGGCGCATGGATTGGAAGAACAAATTTTGTTAAAAATGTCTATACCAAAAACAATCTGCAGAATTAATGAAATCCCTATCAAAATACCAACATGACTTACAGAACTAAAACAAATCATCCTAAACTTTGTATGGAACCATAAAGGACCCTGAATAGCCAAAGCGATCCTGAAGAAGAAAAACAAAGCTGGAGATATCACAGTTCCAGATTTTTAAGTTATACACAAAGCTGTAGTGATCAAAGCAGTATGGCACTGGCACAAAAATAGACAAGAAGTTCAATGGAACAGGATACAAAGCCCAAGAATAAACCCATGATTATATGGTCAATTATATCTTCAATAAAGTAGGTGAGAAAATGTAATAGGAAAAAGGCAGTCTCTTCAACAAATGGTGTTGGGAAACTGGACAGCTACATGCAAAAGAATGAAACTGGACCACTTTTTACACAATACACAAAAATACACTCAAAATGGATTAAGGACTTAAATGTGAGACCTGAAACCATAAAAATCCTAGAAGAGAGCACAGGCAGTACTTTCTCTGACATCAGCCATAGCAACATTTTTCTAGATATGTTTCTTGAGGCAAGGGAAACAAAAGCAAACATAAGCAATTGGGACTACTTCAAAACAAAAGGCTTCTGCACAGCAAAAGAAACTATCAAAGGAAATTACTGAATGGGAGAAGATATTTGCAAATGACATATCAGGTAAAGAGTTAGTATCCAAAGTATATAAAGAACTTACACGACTCAACACCAAAAAACCCAAATATTCCAATTAAAAATGGGCAGAAGACATGAACAGCCATTTCTCCAGAGAAGAAATACAGATGGTCAACAGACACATGAAGACATGGTCAACATCACTCATCATCAGGAAAGTGCAAATCAAAACTGCAATGAGGTACCACCTCACAGGTGTCAGAATGGCTAAAATCAAAAACACAAGAAACTACAGATGTCGGCAATGATATGGAGAAAAAGGAACCCTCGTGCACTATTGGTGGCAATGCAAACTGGTGCAGCCACTGTGGAAAACAGTATGGAGGTTCCTCAAGAAATTAAAAGCAGCATTACCATATTATCCAGTAATTTCACTACTGGCTATGTACACAGAGGAAATGGAAACATTACTTTGAAAAGATATATGTCCTTCTATGTTAAGTGCAGCATTATCTGCAATAGCCAAAATATGGAAGCAGCCCAAGTGTCCATCAATAGAAGAATGGATAAAGAAGAGGTGGTCTATATACACAATGGAATATTACTCAGCCATAACAAAGAATGAAATCTTGCCATTTGCAGCAACATGGGTGGACCTGGAGGGTATAATGCTAAGTGAAATACATCAGTCAGAGAAAGACAAATAGCATATGATTTCACTCATATATGGAATTTGAGAAATAAAGGCAATGAACAAAAGAGAAAAATTAAAAAAAAAAAAGAAAAAAGGAAAAAAAGAAAAAAAAGAAACAAATAAAAAAACAGACTCTTAACCATAGGGAGCGACTGATGTTTACCAGAGGGGAAGAGGGTGGAGGGGATGGGTGAAATAAGTGATGGGGATTAAGAGAATACTTGTCATGATGAGCACAGAGTAATGTATAGAATCCTTGAATCACTATATCATACACCTGAAACTAATATAACATTGTATGTTAGCTATACTGGAATTAAAATAAAAGAACTGTCCAGTTCATCAACAACAAGGAATTTCCAAGAAATTGCCAAAACCAGAAAGAACCTAGGGAGACATAATGACTTAATGTAATCTGGTATCCTGGATGAGATGGTGCAACAGAAAAAATTAAAGCTAAGGGAATTTGAATAAAGTGTGGATTTTGATTAATCATTTGAAGAAAATGGGTATCAGATTTTTAGAGGACAGACCTTTAGCTTAGGAAAGATCACAGTTCTAAAACAGAGGGATATAACTTAAGGGATTTTTTTTCCCCCTGAGATGTAGAGAAAGTGATTTATATAGAAAAAAAATCATATTATTATTTTTCTCTCTTCTTTTTGATTTTAGATACTTTCCTATGTAGTTTTGATTTTATCTTCCTTGTGAACTTGTTTTTTTTTCTGATGATAGGTGAAATAATATTTTAAAGAGTATATGTATTATCTATATAAAATATATTGTAATTTAAAAGCATATTCCCATTAGGCAAAAATCAAGCCTTTACATATTATATACAAAAGTTGGCACATTGTGGACTTAATTTAATATTGACATTATTGAATGATATCTTTATGCTGGAGTGGACACTGGAATTGCATCCTAAAGACGAGTTTGCAGTAAAAATGGACCATGAGAAAAGAGAAGTATTTGTTGTCTAGGAGCGTATGGAAAAACCCAGGGATGTTAGCATTAGAAATATAACTTCCAAATGGATGGAACATCATATATCAATAGTGTAATTTCAGGCTGAAGGAGAAGTGAAGTTTTTCTTATTGATTTGTTTAAACTTTTAAAAATTTTTTTTAACTTTTTTATTCATTTTTTGAGAGAGAGAGAGAGAGAGAAAGAGACAAAGTGTGAGTGGGGGAGGGGAAGAGAGCGAGGGAGACACAGAATCTAAAACAGGCTCCAGGCTCTGAGCTGTCAGCACAGAGCCTGATGTGGGACTCAAACTCATGGATGATGAGACCATGACCTGAACCAAAATCGGACACTTAACCGACTGAGCCACCCAAGTGCCCCTTAAACTTTTTATATAAAGGATATAGATTATATATCTTGTTTGTGAAAACTAGTTTCTCTGCTTGTTAGTGGATGGCAATAGTTTCTAATAAGCAATGGAATACAGTACTGAGATAAATAACAGTTGTGATTAAATAACTTGGTGCTTTAGAATTTTACCAATGGAAGTTAACAGCATGCTTTACTTATGTATTTAAATCTTATAGAGTAATGATGGTTAACTGAAAGATGAGAACTACAGACATAAGACAAAACTATTACTCCCTTTATAAGAGTGGAAAATAGAATACATCCGGGGCTGAAAGGGAAAGTATAGTCCCAATAACAAGAAGATCCATTAATTTATTTTCTTGATTTCTGGGTCTAATAATACATTAAAAATCAGTCTTCTGCTTTTTCATTATTATTTTTCTTTTATATAATATCCTTTCGCTTAAATATAATCTATCTCTGAAGTAGTAAGATGTTTCAGGTTTTTATTAATGCCTGATATGATTTCCTCACCACCTTTCTTTCTCTGAAATTTCAATGAACTTTCCTTTTAACCAGTCACCTTTTCTTTCTCAATTTCTGATTGTACTTTAAAGAGACTTTAAACTGTAATTATTCCCCCTTTGTAGTACTTTATCTTCATGACAAACATTGTCTTTTAAGCAATGAATTAAGTGGAATTTTAGTTGGAGCTATATGAGATGGCCATTTTTTAGGTAAAAATCATAATATATCAGCAATTTCCCATATGGTTTCATCTACCACATATTGTTGTCTCTCATAGAAATATTGTGTAGCAGTAACATCCTTTCCCCAACATAAAAAAAAACAAATTCTCTTTACTAGTTGGCCATAATGTTTAATAATGTCTTCACACTGGGTGAGGAATAAATCAAGTAAATTTTCAAGCAGCACACCTTTTACTAGAGTCTGGAGTATCTCAGGAACCACCTGCTTTGATCTCAAAGGTGATACTCCAGTTAAAGCAAGCAGAAATTGAAGTACTAAAGGCTAATTTAGCCTCTCTTGGAAAGAGGTTTCAACTAATACCCCCATTCTGTACAGACTCAGAATTTTAGAACAGAAAAGGACCTTAATGGTCCTTTATTCCAGTATCAGCCTTTCGCAAATAGGGCACAATTCCAAGATTTGGGAAATGATTATTGAAAAACTGAGGTGATTCAGTTAGTTGGTGGCAAACCTGAAGCTGGATCCAGGTGTCCTGCCTGTTGACAGCTTTTCATTACATTGTACTCTCTTCATCTGTTTGCTAAATCTATTAATTGGATATGTCTCTGTTACAGCTTGTGTCCATTTGTATACTGTTAGTTATTGAAAAAAATCCAGTGATTTACTTCAGTGACATTCCTCTTTATTTTAATTAATAATGGCTAGAAAACTCAAAGATAGAATCACTACATTGGATTCTAACTCGATTGGTTTTTCACAATGACCCTCTCAAATTCTACGTACCTCCTCCACAATGTGCCATGATTTTGTATAGTCTTGATTATACAGTAAATATTATCTACTCTTTAGTATTTAATAATTTCAATCTATTTATATAAATTCATTTTTTTTTTCCTGATAGCCATTTCACCAATTCTTCAAGGTCTATATTAGTACTATTCACTGCCAAGAAACATTATAGGTCGGGGCTACTGGGTGGCTCAGTTAGTTAAGCATTCAACTCTTGATTTTGGTTCAGGTCATGATCTCGTGGTTTGTGGTCTGAGACCTTCACTGGGCTCCATGCTGACAGTGCAGAGCCTGTTTGGGATTCTCTCTCTTTCTCTCTCCCTTTATCCTAGTCATGCTCACATGTGCTCTCTCTCAAAATAAATAAACTTAAAAAAAAAAAAAAGAAATGTTATAGCTCACAGAGACCTTATTCTCCTCTTAACTCAGAGAACAATGTGTGTGTGTGTGTGTGTGTGTGTGTGTGTGTGTGTGTGTGTAATTGGTGAATTATTCATTCAGTACACTGAAATTACTGTATTATTTTTTTCTGAACTTTTTTTAATTTATTTTTTTTACATTTATTTATTTTTGAGAGACAGAGAGAGACAGAGCACAAGTGGGGGAGGGGAAGATAGAGAAGGAGGCACAGAATCCGAAGCAGGATCCAGGCTCCGAGCTGTCAGCATAGAGCCTGACACGGGGCTTGAACTCACAAACCGCGAGATCATGACCTGAGCTGAAGTCGGACGCTTAACTGGCTGAGCCACCCAGGCGCCCCTTAACTTTTTATATGCTAGTTATCTCCATAAATACTATAGATTGTGACCTCCTTGGCCATGGACAATATCATATATTTTAAAATGCTTTTTATATGCCAGATGGGTGATAAATCAAATCAAATTCTCATACATGCCTCAAATATCCCATTCTATTATTGAAATGTAAAAAATAAAAATAAAGACAACTTTCAGTTAACCATTTCTACTTATTCAGTTTTTCTAGGTGGGTTTTGGCATTAAAGGTGCATAAACATGTCCTCTTGGGGTAGAAGATAAACAGCCTGAGGCTTTGAACAAGGGAATACAGCCTCATCAAAGAGTTCTTCACTATAAGAAGGAACACCAGATGAACAGTAGGGATGAAAAATGCATTTTTACTAATTGATTTATTGATTGCTGATTAGGTCATGAGAGTGTCAAGGGGTTCATAATGAGTAAGTATTCATGATGATCTCCAAGATCTCAACTATGCATGGGGACATGCTTAGAGAAGGAACAAAAATCCTGTTTCTTCATCTTGATAGTGGATAAACCTAATATTCATTCATTTAACAAATATATTTTGAGCTTCTAAATTTTTGTTCTAAGTTCCCCTAGTTTCTTCCCTCTTACTCCGAGAGATGTATTTTTGGGTGACTCTATTTGAAATTTGTTTTGTTAAAAAAAATAAAAGTTCCTTTTTGAGATCGTTTGTTCCAACCTGCTTTTTAATAGATTCTCTTTCTTGTAAACACTGATATCTTTAAAGTCATATTTCAAACTCTGAACACCATTCTATCATCCTGTCCCCAGTATGATTTGTTTTTGTTTAGTTTTCTTGGGAATATTTTTAACTCAAATTTCTAAGGCTGCATCAGTTTCCACTTCTTTTTTTTTTTTTTCTTAATTTTTTTTTCAACGTTTTTTATTTATTTTTGGTACAGAGAGAGACAGAGCATGAACGGGGGAGGGGCAGAGAGAGAGGGAGACACAGAATCGGAAACAGGCTCCAGGCTCCGAGCCATCAGCCCAGAGCCCGACGCGGGGCTCGAACTCACGGACCGCGAGATCGTGACCTGGCTGAAGTCGGACGCTTAACCGACTGCGCCACCCAGGCGCCCCAGCTTCCACTTCTTTACATGCATGTTCTTGTCAACTAATAGAAAAGCCAAGTCAGTTAAAAATTAAAACAAAATAATTGTTTTGCTGATTTAGAAACTGCTATAGCTAATTTAATTTGTTGTTTGGATGACTGCAGTCTCTTGACAGCCAAATCAGCCAGGCATATACAAATCTTAGAAATGAGATTGGCATTGCCACTGTCTAGTCAAAACACTTATTCCGCAGTTGAGAAAACTGAGGTGTAAGAGGCGAAGTAATGCGTTCCAGGTCTCCTAATTTGTGTCTCTTTACATGGGTTGCCACTAGAAAGCTTAAACTAACAAGCTTCATTTCTTTGATTCTCACTAATATTCCTTCTTTTGACATTAATAAGGTTTAAAGAAAAGCTGTCCAGAAGAGAAGTATCATCACAGAACCTTTCTCTTGCTTATTCCTGTTTCTTTACTTCTTTGAATGTTAAAATCGGACATTCCCATTGCTTCTGACCCTTTCTATTATCCTGTAATTAGTGATGGTCCAGAATTGCCTTTCAAACACTGAGTACTACTCTCTTTCACCCACCCGCATCTAATTATTTTTTTTTCCCTTTTCCTCTCTTGTCAAGTTAACAGTGTCTGTCGATATTTTTAGAGGACAAATCGTGTGTGAAGCAAGACAATTTTTAAAGTTTCTGGCACAATAGATGATCAGTCCAAATATTTGTACAATACATGCTGTGCTTCATGGATGGCTGCTGATAATTATATTGAGGTCAATAAGCAAGGTTTCCCTCCAAGGCACAGATTGGGATTCAAAAACATTTGATAGAGAAAATCGAATTGGAAAGGATGATGGAATTTGTTGCAATTAAGCTGAGCAAAGCAGTTGAAATGAGATCCAGATAACACTGTTATTGTCCTTTACTATCTGTGAGGAAATCAAGATTTATTTTACACGAATTATTCAAAGCATTTTATTAGGGAAAACTTCTACAGAGTATAGAGATTTAAGAAACCATAATCTTTTCTTCATAGTGAAATTGTTGAAAGGTCAAAACACTGTAAAGATTGTGGTATATGTGATTTATAGTAGATGGAAAGGGAAAAGAGAGAAACACTAGCCAAGATCTGCCTCTCACAGAGTTGGTTTTTTTTTTTTTCAACTGTTTGAGAAAACGTTTGGCAGTTATTTTTTCCTGAATCACTATGATAAAAGCACTGCCTGTGAAATGTATCCCAAATGAATAGCTTGGAACTGTCTGTGAGATGGTTACCTATCTCTTTTAGAGTAATTCAAAATTTTGCCATTAAGTAATAAATAATGCCTTGTTTTTTGGCAATATCTCATTCTTTCACAGACTTCATTTAACTGTGTCCTGCCACCTTAGTGAGGTGAGCAATGAGTGCACAAGGGAAACAGGTGCTTAATGGGTTATGAGGTTCTTATCACACAACTTTCACACTCGGTATGTCAGACTGGTGCTGTATCTTATGATTAGAGGCTGCATACTTTGTTTTAGTGAAAGAATAAAAGAATA
Source organism: Puma concolor (assembly GCF_028749965.1). Lineage (NCBI taxonomy): Eukaryota > Metazoa > Chordata > Mammalia > Carnivora > Felidae > Puma > Puma concolor. The sequence goes on from NC_141671.1 coordinate 111,486,357, forward strand.
GTGGAATTTGAGTGGATTTCAGAGAAAATTTTATCTATTTTTAAAAGTTTTACTAGTTAGAACCTAAGTCATCAAAAGCTAAACGACTTGCCCATTTTTTCCTAAAATTCCTCTCCATTGCTGGACTTTCTTTTTTTTTTTTTTAATTTTTTTTTTTTCAACGTTTTATTTTTATTTTTGGGACAGAGAGAGACAGAGCATGAACGGGGGCGGGGCAGAGAGAGAGGGAGACACAGAATCGGAAACAGGCTCCAGGCTCTGAGCCATCAGCCCAGAGCCCGACGCGGGGCTCGAACTCCCGGACTGCGAGATCGTGACCTGGCTGAAGTCGGACGCTTAACCGACTGCGCCACCCAGGCGCCCCAATTGCTGGACTTTCTGAGACTGCCCTGATTTCTCTATTCTGAAATTAAAGACCTTTGTTGTATTAAAAACATTTTAAGTACATTACTACTTTAATACTAGTAACTGGCATCTGTTATATACCAATTATATACTAAAACACCATGCCACACAGCTTCTCAGTTACTATTTATTATATGTGTTTAATTATCCTAATTTGGCAGATTTGAAAATTCAGCTCAGGTCACATAACTTGCTCAAAATCACACAGGTGGTCATCCCTGGATTCAGCATTTGAATCACAGTAGTTTGATTCCAGATGTCATACTATACTAAAAGAGAGCCCATGTAGGTAGGTGCTAGATACAGTAAATAGTAGTGTGTGTAGATATATTTCTTTGGCCTGACAGAGTTGCAACTTAGTTGAGGGTTGTATGCCTCCTTAAATATATAACCTTAAAAGTATAACCATGAATATTAAAAAGTGTTCAGAATAGTGCATGAGCCATAATAAGTGCTCCAGGTATGTGTTGAATGGTTGAAGGAAATATAAGAAATAAGTGTTAAGCTATTAGTATAGATGATAACTTCCATTTAAGTTTAGAGGAAGCAGAAAGAAAGCATGCCTTTTCTGAAAACATAAATTAAACTACATTTAAAAAATATCATAATGAGAAAATCACTGACCTTGCATAGTTTAATGAAATAACACAAAACTATCACACCGACTTACATCTATCCCAGTATATTATTTGCAACTGTGACAGAAGTGATGTTTTAATAGCAAGTGAGTTGGTTAATATGCAATGGACTGAAAAAAAAAAAAAGCAGTGGGAGCACCTGGGTGGCTCAGTTAGATAAGCATCTGACTCTTGATTTTGGCTCAGGTCACTATTACAATTTGTGAGATTGAGCCCTGCATCAGGCTCCACACTGACAGCAAGGAGTTTGCTTGGAATTCTCTCTCTCTCTCTCTCTCTCTCTCTCTTTCACTCTCTTTCTCTCCCTCTCTGTCTCTCTCCCTCCCTCCCCTGCTCAGCTCTCTCTCTTTCTAAATAAATAAATTAAAAAAAAAAGGAATGTGCTCAAACTTTTATCCATCTTATATTTTAAGTCACATGAGTGTAAAGACCATGTTTCATAAGCTTGATTATTTACCATATATCAAAATCTTTGACACATAACTGGGTGTATAATAACAGTTGCAGATTTGAACTGAAATTATAAATTTCTCATGTGTAAATTCAAACTTTCTGAGATCATTTTCAAATATATCTCTAAGGGATATAAATTTCATATGTTGACCATGCCCAACTGAAACAGAGTTTATATTTTATTTGTGTTTCATAGTTAAATATCCTCACATGTCCCATTCTTTTGTAGGCTCACTTGCTATTTAAAAAATAATCTTATTGACTTCTGTTACAGACTTTTTTTCTTTTACTTTCCTTCACTGTTTTAAAACATTTTTTTACAATTCTCTATAATATTTAAGGAAATTTTGAATCTAAGTAACATAAAATGATCTATGTCTTATTCAATACCATTTATTTATCTTAATATGTATAGTATTTTACACTACTCTTAATAGTTATAAAAAAGTATATGTATGAAGTTTCACAATCCCACATTTCAAGATATACTACAAAGTATAGTATGCAAAACAGTATGGCACTGGCACAAAAATAGACACAAAGCTCAATGGAATAGGATCAAAAGCCCAGAAATAAACCCATGATTATATGGTCAATTATATCTTCAATAAAGTAGGTGAGAAAATGTAATAGGAAAAAGGCAGTCTCTTCAACAAATGGTGTTGGGAAACTGGACAGCTACATGCAAAAGAATGAAACTGGACCACTTTTTACACAATACACAAAAATACACTCAAAATGGATTAAGGACTTAAATGTGAGACCTGAAACCATAAAAATCCTAGAAGAGAGCACAGGCAGTACTTTCTCTGACATCAGCCATAGCAACATTTTTCTAGATATGTTTCTTGAGGCAAGGGAAACAAAAGCAAACATAAGCAATTGGGACTACTTCAAAACAAAAGGCTTCTGCACAGCAAAAGAAACTATCAAAGGAAATTACTGAATGGGAGAAGATATTTGCAAATGACATATCAGGTAAAGAGTTAGTATCCAAAGTATATAAAGAACTTACACGACTCAACACCAAAAAACCCAAATATTCCAATTAAAAATGGGCAGAAGACATGAACAGCCATTTCTCCAGAGAAGAAATACAGATGGTCAACAGACACATGAAGACATGGTCAACATCACTCATCATCAGGAAAGTGCAAATCAAAACTGCAATGAGGTACCACCTCACAGGTGTCAGAATGGCTAAAATCAAAAACACAAGAAACTACAGATGTCGGCAATGATATGGAGAAAAAGGAACCCTCGTGCACTATTGGTGGCAATGCAAACTGGTGCAGCCACTGTGGAAAACAGTATGGAGGTTCCTCAAGAAATTAAAAGCAGCATTACCATATTATCCAGTAATTTCACTACTGGCTATGTACACAGAGGAAATGGAAACATTACTTTGAAAAGATATATGTCCTTCTATGTTAAGTGCAGCATTATCTGCAATAGCCAAAATATGGAAGCAGCCCAAGTGTCCATCAATAGAAGAATGGATAAAGAAGAGGTGGTCTATATACACAATGGAATATTACTCAGCCATAACAAAGAATGAAATCTTGCCATTTGCAGCAACATGGGTGGACCTGGAGGGTATAATGCTAAGTGAAATACATCAGTCAGAGAAAGACAAATAGCATATGATTTCACTCATATATGGAATTTGAGAAATAAACAAATTTAGAAAGAAACAAATTGAAAAATAAACTCAACTATAGAGAGCAGACTGATGGTTCCCAGAGGGGAGGTGAGTGGGGGATGCATGAAATAGGAGATGGGGATTAAGAGTTCACTTACTATGATGAGCACTATAATGTATGGAATTGTTGAATGACTTTATTGTATATCTGAAACTAATATAACACTGTATTTTAGCTGTAACAGATTTTTTAAAAAGTATATGTATGGATTTTCTTATATAGAAATGTTCTCACACCAAAGAAATAAGTCAGATTTTTCTGTGTGAGTAATTCTTTCGGGCAATTGGCATACCATTGTTTATCACAAAACTAAGGGATTTTAACCTCAATGATTTCTTGAGGTTACTTTACATCTGACACTTTTCCAAGGAGTGGCTTATAAACTGAATGAATGTGGTTCTTCTAAAGAAGAAGAGCATTTTTACTCTTTCTAAACTTTTACTTTCTTTTTTTCTGTGCTTATTATATCTCATAGTGACCTTTCTCACCCTTTTGGAAGTCATGATGTTTATTATCTACACTTCATATTTACTTGCTAATCACACATTTTCCTGATAAAGAGTGGCTTCTGATTAAAGGGGTATTCCCATGAAAAATAAGAGACCACAATTGCAGTGTTTAGTTTAAGTTTGCAAGTGAAAAACTGTGTGATCCTGACAAGTCAATCAAACTTCTCTTTGTCTCAGATTTATAACATGTTGGTAAGTGTATCTAGTATATCTTTATAAAAACCTCTCCTAATCTAAGAATCTTTGTTCTGTAAAATCATGATACTCAGATTTGCTGCTCTGCAAGTAAATGTAAATTAATACAACAATTTTCACTTTGCACCCAGTAGACTGGAAAAAAACTGATAAGAATTTTAACAGTATTTCTGGTTAAGACATGATGAAAATCACTCTCATTCATTACTGGGGGAAATGCTAAGTTTTCAGCCTTTATCAAATATGTGTGTAAGTGTATAATCATTCAACCCAGAAATTTCATTCCTGGGAATATCTTATAGAAATGAGAAACATCAATATTTAAAAATTTATATAGATGATGTTAATTGCTGCGTCCTTAATACCAGAATTGCTGCTTAAAGGAGCAAACAAGCAAATAAAACCTGATAGGGGAAGAGTGTGCCCATCAGCAGATCAAACAGATTTATGCTTCATTCAAACCATTATGAATAAATGCATTAGAGTTATAATTCCTAGAGTTATAGGAGATGACTTGTGAGAAGTCAGACTTCTGTGAAGTTTAGTTGAATGAAAAAAAAAAGTGCAGAAAACCATCAAAAGAGCAGGATTTATAGGAGGTAATCACAGGCATTATTCCTTACCCATGACTGCTCTTTCACAACCATTTAGTAGAGCTGTAGAATTTTGGCTGTTGGATAAAATATAAGGCAAAGTCATAGTTTACTGCTCACTATTGAATAGTAAAACATCTTTAAATCATTTTGGCTTAAAAAAGACTCGGTTCAGTAATTAATATGTTCAGTCAGTGTAATAATTAAAGACTTCATTCAAAGTTAAAGCTTCTCCTTTCCCTAGCTCTGGTTTGATGCCAACGAGGAAGCTAACTACCTTCCTGTGTTTCTACCCTTTCTCCCACAATTGTCTAATATTGGTTTCTGACTCTTCCAGAATCAAAGGAGTAGTGGTGGAAGAAGAGAGGAGGAAAAAAAATGTAAAGGATCAGGAAAGATTTTATGTGAGAGCTAGCCTCAGTTGGCACTCCTTGGACTTGGTGGGTGTTTGAGGCTGACTCTACTTCTCATGGATAGTCTGTGGGATCATTGGAAAACTGGACATGTCTCCCTGCAATTCACTTGACTTGGGCTGATGAAACTCTTTGGTAGTTTCTGACTTCTTCCTAGTCCTCTGAGCATCTACTGGTGCACTTTAACCTCCCTCTGCTGAGACCTCTCCAACCCTCCAGACAGCCTTCTTAGGCAGGATTTATAATAACTCCACCATAACTCTCTCTTTTGTGGCTCACATCATGTCCACAGAAAAGATATACTTGGCATTCTGTTCATAGAACACAATTAATTCCCAATAATGCCTTTCTACTCTTCCACCAAGCCCCGTTTAACAATTCGCTCACCTTGTAGCTCCATAGGCACCGGGGCCATGTATCAAACTTTCTAAATAGTTTCTTTGATCTTCTTCACACTAGGCTTAATATGAGGGATAAGTCCTTCTACCCAGTCTCCCCTGGGAGCAGGAATTGGTACTCTGCAAATTGATAGCTCTCTCCAATGAAATCCTCTCTTCAGTCTCCAACTCTGGTGTCTTTAAACACAACTTTTTCAATTCCTGAAGAAAGGTTTGGGAAATGGTCTGCAATTTGGTTTCAATAGTCTGCTTTGCACCTCCTATCCAGATGATCAAGTAGTCAGAGCTCAGGCAAATTTGGGAAGTGGACTGAAATTTGGTTTTTAATACTCTACTTTGCACATCCTGTCCAGATAATCAAGTAGTCCGGGCTCAGGTAAAACTGAGATAGTTACCTTTTAATGTATCCTATACAATCTCATTTTATACGTATATTAGCTATCTATTATTACATAACCACATTACCACAAATCAGTGAATTAAAATGGCACACATTTATTTTCTCAAGTTTCTGTAAATCAGGAGTCTGGGCATGGTTTAACTGAGTCCTCTCTTCAGGATCTCACAAGGCTTCAATCCAGGTGTCAGCTGAGGCTGGGGTCTCAATTGAGGCTTGACTGGGGAAGGATTCACTTCTCAGCTCATGTGGTTGCTGCAGCATTCAGTTTTTTGTGAGTTGGTGGACTATAGGCCCAAGTTTCTTTCTGATTATCAGATGGGGGATGCCCTCAGTTCCTTGCCATGTGATTTTTTTCAAATATGGCCTCTTACTTCCTCAAAACCAGCAACATAGAGACAGTCTTTCATCAAGATAGGTATTACAATTTTATGTAACATAATCACATGCCTGTAATCATGTACACCCAATAACCTTTGGTGTACTCAATTTACTAGATCATAAGCCATAGATCACACCCTTACTCAAGGTGAGGGAATTATACATGGGTGAGGATATCAGAAGTCGCAGAGCGTCTATCTGCCACAGCATGGTAAACAATGAAAAAAATCAGATATATGTGTGTATTTGTTTATGAATGTAGCTAGTATCTGTATAAAATTAAATGACAATGGAATAATACAGATGAAAACATTAGGTATTGATATTAGTCATCTTGGAGGTGGATATTAGAATATATAATATATATAATATAATATATAATATATATAATATATTATATTATAATATATAATATATATATATTATATATTATATTATAATATATATTATATATATATTATATATTATATTATATTATATTATATATAATATAATAAGGAAGAGGAGAAGGAAAGAAGAAAATAAAAAAGAAAAATAATCCCTTTTCATCCTTATTCTTTCCATCAGAGAGGAAAATACTTTTCTGTTTTCCCCTCCATTACTGCACTTACATTACTGCATCATAATTATTTGTTTATTTTCTGTCACCTCTAGTAGACTGAGAGCTCCCCTTCATCTCTTTATCACCAATTACATGTACCTTGCTTGGCATATTGGCAGTATGCACTGATGAAGAGTGAGACTTTCATTAATATTATGTGTCCTTCTATGTCATCACTCATGTTTATTCCTCTGCTTTCTTTTTACCATTTTCTATTCTACAAGGCCTAAACATTTTATAGCTGGAAAGAGCCTTAGAAACAAAGTGTTCATCATTTCTCAAGGTACAGTATATGAAGTCTCTTAGATTCTAGATCTTAGAGTACTCCTTAAAAATGTATATTTCTGGGTGGCAACCCAGATCTCTGAATCTGAATCATTTGGACAAGGTTAAGGAAAATCCTTATTAACAAATATCTGGGTTATTCTTACACAAATTAATGTTCCAGATTTACTGTAGCACAACCCTTCAATTTAGACATAGAACAAAAGGGAGTGAACTTGGAATCTTTGGGTGTTGAAAAGTCATTTAAGGACTAACTTGATAATATCTGGTATTGTAACAAAAGTTAATGTATTTCTCAATTTTTTTCTTTCTGATTTTGTGTGACTTAACACATGTGAGTACCACTGTTCACATTTTTAGCATTAAATAAATTTCCTAGAGAATGTATTAGATTGTTTAGATTAGTATCATGAAATTGACTGTGTTTGGGCTATAGATATGATGTCCTTGAATCTCCATGGGAAGCTGGCTTGTTTGCAGTTGGGTATGGCCTAAATAAGAAACATTTATGGTCATTTGGTAATCATTACTGATTACGAATAAATCTATTCTATGCTCTTAGATCTTGTAATTTAGTCAAATATAGTTTTCACAGTCTCATAGGACTTTTTAATGGGTTTTATTGGTTTTGTATTTGTGTGTCTGTTATTGGAAGTAATGGTAAGCCTGAAGCACACTGTTAGATTAGATTATACAGCTAAGAAGTCATAGGTTTATCTTAAACACCTTGCCTTCTTAGTTGATTTTGAAAGAACTTCAATGGTTTTCCTTTTCAAGGTAAAGTACTTTTGCCTATTTTTAGAAAGCCTAACTGTGAGCAGAATAAAGATCACATATGCACTGTGATATTTGTGTTTAGTTGTCATACATTTTCTCTTTCCCTCTCCTGCCTTGAATCCTTCTCCTTCCTCCTTTTCTCCTTCTTCTCCTTCCCTCTCTCTTCTCTTTGACACATATAAAACAATTGAGTGAAAGAAACAAATTAATATCACTCTCAAATTGTTAACTAAACTCAGATGTGTTTCTAATTTAAGACCAAATTACAGTTCCATTTTTAGTTTTTCCATACACAGCTGCATACCATGTTATTCACAATTTTCCCTTTGCCAAAAATATTGTTAAACACTGCTTTTTAAAAACTATCTGAGAACAATATATATTTTTCTTGAATATTGCCTTCAAGATTACAAATAGTCTTTTATTTGTTCCTGAAAAGAATGCTTAAGTATTCTCTTAAATATTTTATTGTGTATAAATAGAACTGAAAAACTGAAATACATTCTTCTGTATCACGTAGAGGTACCGTGCCAAGTCTTTAACCATTTGAGCTTGCCTTTTGGTGCATGTGCTTTACTTGTATATGAAACAGATTCATCCCTGATACTGACTACTGTCCACCATTATCGTCTGGCTATTGTCTCTTTTCACCTAAAAAAATTACTTAGAGAACTTGAAGAAACATTAAGTAATATCCTCTAGTCAATAACTTTTTCATCGAACTGAGACCCTATGGATTGAGTGACTTGCTTCTGTCTACAAACAAGGTCATGATGAAGATGGGTATAGTGTCCAATGCTCTTGGTGTACCATTCTTATCTGTCAGTGATACCTTGCAGAATTTTGTTCTGCCTCTCATCCTTTTGGTTGCTCCAACATAAGTCTTTATAGCGTGGTGGTTTTGATATAAATTATGCAGGTTCAAACCAAAGAGAGTTAAGATATTTTAAATTGGACTCTGATGCTCATTGAACATTATCGTAAAGGTAATCTGGAAGGTGACTTTAAGGCTTGTTCTTACAGAGTAGTTTGGCCAATAATGTCATTTAAAAAATCTGTGCTCAATTTGAAGGTTGATATTCTGAAATAGATTTCCATAAACCCAATTGGAAAAAACTGCTTCTCCTCATATTTTCTTCAAGTCTTTTGTATACTAATTTTTAGGTCATTGTTCCTTGAATGATGAAAACAAGATTTTTAACTTTATGAGATAAGGATTTTTCCTTATAGGTAAGGAAGCTCTTAAGAAGAGTTTTTGAACTCTTTGTGAACATTTGTGAGTTGATGGAACATATGAAAATAAGCAAGTTACTAAATCTTTCTGTATGGTTTCTAAAACCTATGATGTACGGACAATAGTAGTCACCTTACAGAGCTGTGGAGATAATCAAATGAAATAATTATATGAAGTTCACATCACCACGTGGGACCACTATAAGCACTCAATGTGAGATTGTGGTCATAAAGATATTATTATATATTTCTTAAAGTATTTAATTTAAAATATAGATGTGCAATTGTGTCTTCAGAGAATTTTAAGCATACCCTGATGATGGCTTTCATACCCTTTGACTGATTTCCTAAAGGAGCTTTATAGTAAATGAAGCTGGTATGTGGGTTTTTTTTCCAGGAGTGGGTCATTCATGGCCTTTTTTGCAATGTGCTGTCTTCCAGACTTCAGTCGGGCAAATTGTCTTGGACCAGGACTGAGATCTCCTGAGAACTGAAATGAAACAAAAGGAACCATGTTAATAGTTTGGACTTTCACACTGATGGCATACTGACATCCTCAATTTGTGGTCAAGAGTATGTTTAATAGCATAAATCACATGACTTCACTCCAGGATTCACCAGGCCAGGCAACAAGGAGTGTCTGCTACACTGAAGAACACTTTGCATGTACTGACCTCCTAAAATAAAGGATCCTATAAATTAAATGAAACAAAAATTATGAAAGCGTTATTAATCCTCTGAGGAGAAGAACTCTAAAGGAGAGTTGTGCTGACTTTGATCATGGATTTTGGGTAGTGCTGGGGTCAGCAAGTGCAATGTTACTGCATTCATTACATATAGATGTGTAGTAAAATGTGCTTCCAACCACCAATTGAATCATTTCTCAGGATGCTTCCAATAGCTCCATAAACAATATATACTATGCTCATTACAAAGGGGTAAAGTGGGTAATAACGCAGGAAGCTTTTGATTCGGAAAGGACCATAATGCTTTTCAAACAAAAACAGGACTACTTCAAATTCTTTTTTTTTTTTTTTGGTGTCTTTGCTGCAAATAGATATTAGAGACAGAAAGAAGTAAATGGGTTTTGGAGGGGCAGAGTGAAGACAGAAAAACACTTTTACATAGAAATCAAATAACACTAAAATTGCAAAGTAATACCCAAGTTGGCAAACTCTAAAACAAATGTGTTTTAAATTTAGCCCTGGAAGATTTCTGTGATATAATCCACAAAGAAAGACTGAGTAAAGAGCTATCTCCATTTAAATCCTGCTTGATGGGAACTGTAATTTGTGGTGCCCTTACTTATATCTGAGGGAAAAATTAGGTCCATTTGTCTTCAAAAGAGGTTTTAAGATAGAAAGTTAACAGGTGTACAAAAGATTTTGGATTAATAAAAATGTAATAATCTTTCTTTGGAGCCAAATAACAGCATGCATCTGGGTTGCTTAATACTGGAAGTATTTTTTTTAAATATACAAATAAAGCAATTTTTCTAAGGGTGGGGTGAGCAGGGGTGTTATGGGTGGCTCTTCCTGGCCTGGGCTAAGGTTAAAATGGGTATTGAGGAGCATCGGAATGAACGCCCAGAGATCGTTCTGTGTTGACTCTTGGCAGACTAGTAGTGCTATTTTTTTATTTTTATTTTTTAATGTTTTTATTTTTGAGACAGAGACAGACAGAGCGTTGACAGGGGAGGGGCAGAGAGAGAGGTAGACACAGAATCTGAAGCAGGCTCCTGGCTCTGAGCTTTCAGCACAGAGCCCGACGTGGGGCTCGAACTCACAGATTGTGAGATCATGACCTGAGCTGAAGTCGGACGCTTAACCGACTGAGCCACTCAGGCGCCCCTAGTAGTGCTATTTTTGAAAGCATATTTACTAGACAATAAGATACATGGATACAGTTAAGAGTTCACAAGCCTGGGCCTGAAGGTTCACTAATGTTAGTAATCATTGGTCTCCTGAGATGCACAGGTAATTTGATTACACAAAATAAGCAAACAGCATTTTGTTGCATGGATTTTTATGAGGAAGTTTATATATCAAAGACTGGTGATTCAATTTCAGTATTTTACTGGGGGCAAGAATTTGAGATACTCTCATCTACTTATAGGTTATCCTAAAATGCAGTGTTGCCAAATGAATAGAGTGACCTTAAAATCAAGGTCATGATGGTTCAGAGAACCACAGCATGATAAAGATGCTCAGCATCTTCGTACAGCCTATGTACAGTCAAATTCCTAAGACATATGAGTATTTTCAAGAGACCTATTTGTGCTGTTTTTTCCTCCCAAAATGTCTTGTAATTTTAGAAATTGTACATATATGTCCACAGTAATGTCTACCTTAGATATTGTTCTCTGAAATGGTGTTTTCCCTATGAACAATGAATTAAGCTTCTATGTGTATCGAACAGGTAGATTTGAAACAAATTCCTGAAAGGAAAGTTGTTATCTTCTTTATCTTTATGTACTCTGCGTTGAAATGGGTAAAATCCCTACAGTTAGGTATAGAAGTTCTAGAAAGGCTTCAGGTATGAGACAAGGCTGCAAGTAAACTCATATTCAGGCTATGCTAGCACAGCAAAGCACACTATTTTTACTTTGATGATGTGTCTATTTGGAGTGAATCCAGAAGGGGCTGGTAGATACTATGGGAGCTAAACTCCACCATGCCTTCCCCTGGTGCCTTCAAAGTACATGAAGCATTCATTCAGTTTAGCCACTTACTAAAATCCTGCTAATTGAAAGGGACATAGGGGAGCCTGGGTGGCTCTGTCGGTTAAGCGTCTGACTCTTGGTTTTAGCTCAGGTCATGATCTTGTGGTTTTGTGAGTTCAAGCCCCATGTTGGGCTCTGTACTAGCAGCACAGAGCCTGCTTGGGATTCTCTGTCTCCTCTCTTTGACCCTCCCCCACCTTCACTGTCTTTGTCTGTCTCAAAATAAATAAACTTGAAAACTAAAATGGACATGAATTTTATATATTTATACATTATATATATAATATATATATGTTAATTATATATACATACACACACAAAAGGTACAGGAACATCTTATGTGTATATATTAAAACCCAGCTGTTGATGCTCATTGCATTCCCTGCAACACACACTGCTAGTAGAGTCAATATTTATCCTATGTCACCTTGTGTTGTTATTTCTCTTCTTATGCATATTTTCTCTCTTCCTAAGCATAGTAGCTATAAAATCTTCAAGAGAATAAATGATCTTATACACAAATATAAAATTTCAGGCATTATATATTTGTAGACATCAGTACAGATCAGAAGAGACACATTATATATGGCTTTTTGGCAATAGGTTGAGGGTATGAGATGGTGTGGTTTGGTTAATCTTTATAAAGGAATATGGAGGTGTCTTAAATGTATTTCTATTTTTTAAGAGATAGTACAGACTTTGAGCCACTGAGCATACTCACTAACTGCACTGCTGTCTTCCTGTGCCCCCAAAAAGGGTTATGGCTTCAAGCAGATCTCAGTGGAAGCACATGCCAGCATATAGAGTCTTGGATGACTGTGACCTGGTTTTCCATTTCAGGAAATAATTGGTACTTATATTAAGAATTGAGAGGAGAAGGGAGAAGAGACAGAAAGACAGGGAGATACAATTTCACTTCTTTTCAGTGAAGTCAAACCCTCAATTCTACAGCAAATTATCACAATAAATCTCTGATTATTGAATATGGATTACTGGTCCTCACTTCACAATATACCAAGAAGTTTTCAGATAGTATATATGCTATTAGAGACTCATGACATTTTCAAACCAAAATAGTTTTGGGTAAATCTGTCAAATTCAACATAAAATTTAGCATACATTTTTTTCCCCAGGACGTGAGAAAGGAGCTAGTAGAGACAGAAAGATGACTACATAATCAAATAATAAACAGATTTTGCATTGCCAAAAATGTTTGGGAATCTTTTTGCTCAGACTTCCCACTTCTTTCTTTATTTTTTTTTTCTAGACTGAAATGGTACACAACATATTTTACTTCCTTTTTCTCTTAAAACCTGGTCATAGCTCTGTTTAGTTTGAGGTCAGTCTAACCATCCCTCTTTCTTAGAGGATGTCTAACCTCAGTGTAGGAGGCTGAAATAGTCTCCCTTCTGGTTGGCTGAGGACACATCAGTGAAAACAGATATTTTGGTACTACTCTGGTATCAAAAGGAAAAGTGAAGTGAATTTTTTCAGTTTTCCAAACAGCAGTTCCGTGAAAGTAACACATTCATATACCTTATTGGTATTCCTTCTGTAAAAGCAAACTAAAAATCTAAACTGGGAACAATTATTGTAAAACATCTTATCATATGAGACATTTATTTATTTGTTTGTTTATTATTTTACTATGTTTACTATTGTTTGTTTACAAAATGTGAAAGCTTCTCTTCCATAATGGTTAGGAAAAAAGGGATATGTGATTTTCTAAATTTTTTTTAATGTTTATTTATTTTTGAGAGCCTGAGCAGGGGAGGGTCAGAGAGAGACATACAGAATCTGAAGCAGGCTCCAGGCTCTGAGCTGTCTACACAGAGCCCAACAGCGGGCTCAAACCCAGGAACCGCGAGAGCATGACCTGTGCCGAAGTTGAAGTCATGTGCTTAACCTACTGAGCCACCCAGGAGCCCCCAGATTTGTGATTTTCTAATGATGCACCTTGAAGGACTGGTCTTTGCCATGAGAACCTTGACTAAAATTTCTGACACTATTTATAATCCTTACAGATACACATGATCATGTTCCGCCCATTTGTTTTATGGCATTCATTACTCCTAATTCTTAGATATTTATTCATTAACCTGCGACCTGGGGAAAAGATAAATATTTGTGTCCAGTCTCTAATTCTCCATTAACAAATGCTAACATAGTAATCCCTATCAAAATAACACCACATTATTCACATAGCTAGAACAAACAATCCTAAAACTTGTATGGAACCAGAAAAAAACCGAAATAGCTAAAGCAATCCTGAAAAATAAAACCAAAGCTGGAGGCATCACAATTCCGGACTTCAAGCTGTATTACAAAGCTGTAATCATCAAGACAGTATGGTACGGGCACAAGGCCAGACACACATAGATGAACGGACAGAATAAAGAACTGAGAAATGGACTCATAAACATGTGGTCAACTACTTTTGAGAAGCAGGAAAGAATATCCAATGGAAAAAAGACAGTCTCTTCAGCAAATGGTGTGGGAAAACTGGACAGCTGTTGAGAAACAATCAGCAAAACTAAAAGGCAACCGGCGGAATGGGAGAAGATATCTGCAAATGACATAGCAGATAAAGGGTTAGTATCCAAAATCTATAAGGAACTTACCAAACTCAACACCCCCAAAACAAATAATCCAGTGAAGAAATGGGCAAAAGACATGAATAGACACTTGTCCAAAGAAGACATCCACATGGCTAACAGACACATGAACAAGCAAACAAACACCCTCTCATTATTTGTTCAGAGTTGATCACTACTCAATACAGTAAATTTAATTTTAAGGAGTTTCATTTGAACTATGGTTACTACAAATACATAATTTTGTGCTGTCAAAACTGTCAGCCTTAATGTGAAGATCGGGATCTGGCTAATCTTTTGTGCCTATCCTTTTAATATCAAGGATATCCTTTCAATACTGATGAAATAACACTGATCTCCAGTTTTTTACCTTAAGCAAGAGCTTGGGATGCAAATCTATCTAGGATTCTGTAGATTTATACATGATAGAGAACATTTATCTGCCCCTTAAGATTCAGATTCTATGTCTCCCTCTCTCTCTGTCCTTCCTCTGCTTGGGCTCTCTCTCTCTCTCAAAAATAAATAAACATTAAAAAAATTTAAAAAAAAAGAGGTTGGAAGACTAATTATAACTCATATTTATTGAGTGCTTTCCTTGTGCTAGCCAGTGTTTTAAGAGCTTTACATATTTTTGCTCAAGTAATCCTCTTAACCTGTGAAGTAGTTACTAATTATTCTCCCCTTGTTAAATATGAAGGAGAGACACACAAAAAAGTTAATCATCTTGCCCAAGATCACAAAGCCAGTAAGTAGAGAAGTTGGCATTCTGGAGTTTAGCTCCAGAACTTCCCTCTTGATCATATGATCCATAGTCCCTCAAGACAAGATGCCATAGTCACTGTAATCCAAACCACTAAATTAGAAGACAAGACCAGTCTTATTTTCACATAAACTTGAATGCATATATTTTATAAAAGTTTTAGTCATGGATTCTAATACAAATGTTAACTTTGGTAATAAAAATGTGAAGAAAAAAATCGTGAGTCAGATGTATATACTGATTACTGAGGTAAATGCATCGTGCTATTAGCTACTATAGAGGATATGACCATGCATAAAACATGTTTCCTGCCCTCTAGGAAATTACAACTTAACAATTGAGAGAAATATGTAAATAATACAATGTAATATGTGAAAGGGCCACACCATTGTGTCAACACAATGCACTTGAGAAATGCAAAAGAGAAAGAGATACCATCTAGGGTAAATGAAATCTAAACTAAAACCCTGAATGTTGGTTGGGGATGTATTATCAAACTTTTGAATGTCAGGTGAAATACTTTTAGGCTGCTGAGAATCACTAAAGATCTTCGTGTTGGCAGGTGGCATGTACAAGTGAGTTTAATAATGCAAGAAAAATCACTGAAAACTGTAAAATTTTATTAGATATAAAGACTAATTTTAATGAAGGTGAGAAAGTGGTAAAGTTGGTCAAAACTAATGGAAGTCAGTATCCAAAATGAATTGGAGGCAGAAAATAAAGAGACACAGGTGAGCAGAAAAAAGACCTGAATTAGAATGGAAGCATTAGAAATCAGTAACATGAGATAAGCAAGCGAGACTGTAAAAGGAGATCCATATGATTTGGCATTCAAATATTTTTGTTTAACACTTACTTGGCAAATATTATTTCAGTTCCTAAGATGTGCTAGCTTCTGTTTTAGGAATTGATGATACAGTGGTAAACAAAGGAAATTAAGTCTCTTCATTCATAGAGCTTATAACATAGTGAAATAGATAATATACATGTAAAAAAAACATAACTTAAAACAGTGGTAAGTTTGTATGACGAAAATGAAACAGGCATAACTGAATAAAATGAGACTTTGTCCACGCGATGTGCAGGAAGGCAATTAAAAAAACTGACACGGAGCTTTTGCAGTGAAGAAAGATAAGCCATTTATTAGTGTGGTGCCACCCAGGAGAATAGGGAACTAATACTCAAAAGTCCCAAAGTCCCCAAAGGCATAATTTGAGGCAGGAGTCTCTTGAGAAGGTGGACACCATTGACTGGAGGCCCATGAATTCATGCTGACAGATGTTACTTAACTTTTGGTGCCACTTTGTCTGGTCCCATGGAGGTCTGTTCCATCTCAAGAGACTTGTAATCTGAAAAATATCTTTGTTCTTTATGTTAGAGATTTCATTAGGTACATCTGGTGATTATGCATTTAAGACAGTGGTGATTAACTGTACAGATATAAACTAACTACTTGTACATGTGTAAGCTAGTGGGGTTGCATTCCTACATGTTCCTCTGAATGATAAGCAAGCATTCCTATATCATGGGCCTTGGTCTATACTTTCCCTGACTGGTCCAGCCATGACTGGGGATGCTGTGACTTCTAGGGCTCATTCTTTCATCTGAACTGACAAGGGGGATGCTGACTTTATAGATGGGAAGATGGTAAATTATGAGCAGAGGATATTTTACACAAGGTGCGCTCAGTGGAGACTCACTGAGGAGGTGACATTTCAGCAGAGACCTGAAAAGTAAAAAAGACTGACACATACAAAAGTCTAGAGGGAAAATTCCAGATATAAGTAACAAAAGTATAAATAATAATTTGATTTTCTTTTTTTCACATAACAGGAAAGAAAATAAAGGACTTTTTAAAAGGGGGATGTTATTAGAGGGTTGGAAGATGGCGGCGTAGGAGGACGCTGGGCTCACCGCGCGTCCTGCTGATCACTTAGATTCCACCTACACCTGCCTAAATAACCCAGAAAACCGCCAGAGGATTAGCAGAACGGAGTCTCCGGAGCCAAGTGCAGACGAGAGGCCCACGGAAGAGGGTAGGAAGGGCGGCGAGGCGGTGCGCGCTCCACAGACTGGCGGGAGGGAGCCGGGGCAGAGGGGCAGCCTGCTGGCCAAGCAGAGCCCACGAGTCTGGCTGGCAAAAGCGGAGGGGCCTGACGGAGTGTGTTCCGACAGCAAGCGCGACTTGGCATCTGGGAGGTCATAAGTTAACAGCTCTGCTCAGAAAGCGGGAAGGCTGGAGGACAAAGGGAGGAAGAGCTGCTGACCCCTGGACGACAGAGCTCAGTTTGGTGGGGAACAAAGGCGCTCGCCAGCGCCATCTCCCTCGCCCATCCCCCAGCCAAAATCCCAAAGAGAACCAGTTGCTGCTAGGAAACTTGCTCGCTCCGCGCAAACACCCAACTCTGTGCTTCTGCGGAGCCAAACCTCCGGCAGCAGATCTGACTCCCTCCCGCTGCCACAGGGCCCCTCCTGAAGTGGATCACATAAGAGAAGCGAGGAAAAGCCTGCCCCTCCTGCCCCCGTGCACCTTTCCTACCCACCCCAGCAAATATGCCAGATCCCCAGCACCACAAGCCTGGCAGTGTGCAATTAGCCCAGACGGGCCACGCCACCCCACAGTGAATCCTGCCCCTAGGAGAGGGGAAAAGAAGGCACACACCAGTCTGACTGCGGCCCCAGTGGTGGGCTGGGGGCAGACAACAGGTCGGACTGCGGCCCCGCTCACCAATGCAAATTATTCAAGACAGCACAGGGGAAGTGCCCTGCAGGTCCTCACCACTCAAGGGACTATCCAAAATGACCAAACGGAAGAATTCCCCTCAGAAGAATCTCCAGGAAATAACAACAGCTAATGAACTGATCAAAAAGGATTTAAATAATATAACAGAAAGTGAATTTAGAATAATAGTCATAAAATTAATCGCTGGGCTTGAAAACAGTATAGAGGACAGCAGAGAATCTCTTGCTACAGAGATCAAGGAACTAAGGAACAGTCACGAGGAGCTGAAAAACGCTTTAAACGAAATACAAAACAAAATGGAAACCACGACGGCTCGGATTGAAGAGGCAGAGGAGAGAATAGGTGAACTAGAAGATAAAGTTATGGAAAAAGAGGAAGCTGAGAGAAAGAGAGATAAAAAAATCCAGGAGTATGAGGGGAAAATTAGAGAACTAAGTGATACACTAAAAAGAAATAATATACACATAATTGGTATCCCAGAGGAGGAAGAGAGAGGGAAAGGTGCTGAAGGGGTACTTGAAGAAATAATAGCTGAGAACTTCCCTGAAGTGGGGAAGGAAAAAGGCATTGAAATCCAAGAGGCACAGAGAACTCCCTTCAGACGTAACTTGAATCGATCTTCTGCATGACATATCATAGTGAAACTGGCAAAATACAAGGATAAAGAGAAAATTCTGAAAGCAGCAAGGGGTAAACATGCCCTCACATATAAATGGAGACCTATAAGACTCGTGACTGATCTCTCTTTTGAAACTTGGCAGGCCATGGGGTGCCTGGGTGGCACAGTCGGTTAAGCGTCCGACTTCAGCCAGGTCACGATCTCGTGGTCCGTGAGTTCGAGCCCCGCGTCGGGCTCTGTGCTGACAGCTCAGAGCCTGGAGCCTGTTTCAGATTCTGTGTCTCCCTCTCTCTCTGCCCCTCCCCTGTTCATGCTCTGTGTCTGTGTCTCAAAAATAAATAAACGTTAAAAAAAAAAAAAAAAAGAAACTTGGCAGGCCAGAAAGGATTGGCATGATATCTTCAGTGTGCTAAACAGAAAAAATATGCAGCCGAGAATCCTTTATCCAGCAAGTCTGTCATTTAGAATAGGAGAGATAAAGGTCTTCCCACACAAACAAAAACTGAAGGAATTTGTCACCACTCAACCAGCCCTACAAGAGATCTTAAGGGGGATCCTGTGAGACAAAGTACCAGAGACATCACTACAAGCATAAAACAAACAGACATCACAATGACTCTAAACCCATATCTTTCTATAATAACACTGAATGTAAATGGATTAAATTCGCCAACCAAAAGACATAGGGTATCAGAATGGATAAAAAAAAAGACCCATCTATTTGCTGTCTACAAGAGACTCATTTTAGACCTGAGGACACCTTTAGATTGAGAGTGAGGGGATGGAGAACTATTTATCATGCTACTGGAAGCCAAAAGAAAGCTGGAGTAGCCATCCTTATATCAGACAAACTAGACCTAATTAAAGGCTGTAACAAGAGATGAAGAAGGGCATTATATAATAATCACAGGGTCTATCCAACAGGAAGAGCTAACAACTATAAATGTCTATGCACCGAATCCGGAGCCCCCAAATATATAAAACAATTACTCACAAACATAAGCAACCTTATTGATAAGAATGTGGTCATTGCAGGGGACTTTAACACCCCACTTACAGAAATGGATAGATCATCTAGACACACGGTCAATAAAGAAACAAGGGCCCTGAATGAGACATTGGATCAGATGGACTTGACAGATATATTTAGAACTCTGCATCCCAAAGCAACAGAATATACTTTCTTCTCGAGTGCACATGGAACATTCTCCAAGATAAATCATATACTGGGTCACAAAACAGCCCTTCATAAGTTTACAAGAACTGAAATTATACCATGCATACTTTCAGACCACAATGCCATGAAGCTTGAAATCAACCACAGGAAAAAGTCTGGAAAACCTCCAAAAGCATGGAGTTTAAAGAACACCCTACTGGGGCGCCTGGGTGGCGCAGTCGGTTAAGCGTCCGACTTCAGCCAGGTCACGATCTCGTGGTCCGTGAGTTCAAGCCCTGCGTCAGGCTCTGGGCTGATGGCTCGGAGCCTGGAGCCTGTTTCCTATTCTGTGTCTCCCTCTCTCTCTGCCCCTCCCCCGTTCATGCTCTGTCTCTCTCTGTCCCAAAAAAAAAAAAAAATAAATAAACGTTGAAAAAAAAAATTTTTAAAGAACACCCTACTAACGAATGAGTGGGTCAACCAGGCAATTAGAGAAGAAATTAAAAAATATATGGAAATAAACGAAAATGAAAATACAACAATCCAAATGCTTTGGGACGCAGCGAAGGCAGTCCTGAGAGGAAAATACATTGCAATCCAGGCCTATCTCAAGAAACAAGAAAAATCCCAAATACAAAATCTAACAGCACACCTAAAGGAAATAGAAGCAGAACAGCAAAGGCAGCCTAAACCCAGCAGAAGAAGAGAAATAATAAAGATCAGAGCAGAAATAAGCAATATAGAATCTAAAACAACTGTAGAGCAGATCAACGAAACCAAGAGTTGGTTTTTTGAAAAAATAAACAAAATTGACAAACCTCTAGCCAGGCTTCTCAAAAAGAAAAGGGAGATGACCCAAATAGATAAAATCATGAATGAAAATGGAATTATTGCAACCAATCCCTCAGAGATACAAACAATTATCAGGGAATACTATGAAAAATTATCTGGCAATAAACTGGACAACCTGGAAGAAATGGACAAATTCCTAAACACCCACACGCTTCCAAAACTCAATGAGGAGGAAAGAGAAAGCTTGAACAGATCCATAACCAGCGAAGAAAATGAATCAGTCATCAAAAATCTCCCAACAAATAAGAGTCCAGGACCAGATGGCTTCCCAGGGGAGTTCTACCAGACGTTTAAAGCAGAGATAATACCTATCCTTCTCAAGCTATTCCAAGAAATAGAAAGGGAAGGAAAACTTCCAGACTCATTCTATGAAGCCAGTATTACTTTGATTCCTAAAGCAGACAGAGACCCAGTAAAAAAAGAGAACTACAGGCCAATATCCCTGATGAATATGGATGCAAAAATTCTCAATAAGATACAAGCAAATCGAATTCAACGGCATATAAAAAGAATTCTTCACCATGATCAAGTGGGATTCATTCCTGGGATGCAGGGCTGGTTCAACATTCGCAAATCAATCAACGGGATACATCACATTAATAAAAGAGAAGAACCATATGATCCTGTCAATCGATGCAGAAAAGGCCTTTGACAAAATCCAGCACCCTTTCTTCAAAAAAACCCTTGAGAAAGTCGGGATAGAAGGAACATACTGACACATCATAAAAGCCATTTATGAAAAGCCCACAGCTAACATCATCCTCAATGGGGAAAAACTGAGAGCTTTTTCCCTGGGATCAGGAACACCACAGGGATGCCCACTCTTACTGCTGTTGTTTAACATAGTGTTGGAAGTTCTAGCATCAGCAATCAGACAACAAAAGGAAATCAAAGGCATCAAAATTGGCAAAGATGAAGTCAAGCTTTCGCTTTTTGCAGATGACATGATATTATACATGGAAAATCCGATAGACTCCACCAAAAGTCTGCTAGAACTGATACATGAATTCAGCAAAGTTGCAGGATACAAAATCAATGTACAGAAATCAGTTGCATTCTTAAATATTTTTTTTTCAACGTTTTATTTTTATTTATTTTTGGGACAGAGAGAGACAGAGCATGAACAGGGGAGGGGCAGAGAGAGAGGGAGACACAGAATCGGAAACAGGCTCCAGGCTCTGAGCCATCAGCCCAGAGCCTGACGCGGGGCTCGAACTCCCGGACCGTGAGATTGTGACCTGGCTGAAGTTGGACGCTTAACTGACTGCTCCACCCAGGCGCCCCGAGAAATCAGTTGCATTCTTATACACTAACAATGAAGCAACAGAAAGACAAATAAAGAAACTGATCCCATTCACAATTGCACCAAGAAGCATAAAATACCTAGGCATAAATGTAACCAAAGATGTAAAAGATCTGTATGCTGAAAACTATAGAAAGCTTATAAAGGTAATTGAAGAAGATTTAAAGAAAGGGAAAGACATTCCCTGCTCATGGATTGGAAGAATAAATATTGTCAAAATGTCAATACTACCCAAAGCTATCTACACATTCAATGCAATCCCAATCAAAATTGCACCAGCATTCTTCTGAAAACTAGAACAAGCAATCCTAAAATTCATATGGAACCACAAAAGGCCCCGAATAGCCACAGTAATTTTGAAGAAGAAGACCAAAGCAGGAGGCATCCCAATCCCAGACTTTAGCCTCTACTACAAAGCTGTCATCATCAAGACAGCATGGTATTGGCACAAAAACAGACACATAGACCAATGGAATAGAATAGAAACCCCAGAATTAGACCCACAAACGTATGGCCAACTCATCTTTGACAAAGCAGGAAAGACCATCCAATGGAAATAAGACAGTCTCTTTAACAAATGGTGCTGGGAGAACTGGACAGCAACATGCAGAAGGTTGAAACTAGACCACTTTCTCACACCATTCACAAAAATAAACTCCAAATGGATAAAGGACCTGAATGGGAGACAGGAAACCATGAAAACCTTAGAGGAGAAAGCAGGAAAAGACCTCTCTGACCTCAGCCGTAGCAATCTCTTACTCGACACATCCCCAAAGGCAAGGGAATTAAAAGCAAAAGTGAATTACTGGGACCTTATGAAGATAAAAAGCTTCTGCATAGCAAAGGAAACAACCAAGAAAACTAAAAGGCAACCAATGGAATGGGAAAAGATATTTGCAAATGACATATCGGACAAAGGGCTAGTATCCAAAATCTATAAAGAGCTCACCAAACTCCACACCCGAAAAGCAAATAACCCAGTGAAGAAATGGGCAGAAAACATGAATAGACACTTCTCTAAAGAAGACATCCGGATGGCCAACAGGCACATGAAAAGATGTTCAGCGTCGCTCCTCATCAGGGAAATACAAATCAAAACCACACTCAGATATCACCTCACACCAGTCAGAGTGGCCAAAATGAACAAATCAGGAGACTATAGATGCTGGAGAGGATGTGGAGAAACGGGAAGCCTCTTGCACTGTTGGTGGGAATGCAAATTGGTGCAGCCGCTCTGGAAAGCAGTGTGGAGGTTCCTCAGAAAATTAAAAATAGACCTACCCTATGACCCAGCAATAGCACTGCTAGGAATTTACCCAAGGGATACAGGAGTACTGATGCATAGGGGCACTTGTACCCCAATGTTGATAGCAGCACTCTCAACAATAGCCAAATTATGGAAAGAGCCTAAATGTCCATCAACTGATGAATAGATAAAGACATTGTGGTTTATATACACAATGGAATACTACGTGGCAATGAGAAAGAATGAAATATGGCCTTTTATAGCAACGTGGATCGAACTGGAGAGTGTGATGCTAAGTGAAATAAGCCATACAGAAAAGACAGATACCATATGTTTTCACTCTTATGTGGATCCTGAGAAACTTAACAGAAACCCATGGAGGAGGGGAAGGAAAAAAAAAAAAAAGGTTAGAGTGGGAGAGAGCCAAAGCATAAGAGACTGTTAAAAACTGAGAACAAACTGAGGGTTGATGGGGGGTAGGAGGGAGGGGAGGGTGGGTGATGGGTACTGAGCAGGGCACCTTTGGGATGAGCACTGGGTGTTGTATGGAAATCAATTTGACAATAAATTTCATATAATTAAAAAAAAAAAGAAGAAGTGGTATATATATACAATGGAGTATTACTCGGCAATCAAAAAGAAGGAAATCTTGCCACTTGCAACTATGTGGATGGAACTGGAGGGTATTATGCTAAGTGAAATTAGTCACTCAGAGAAAGACAAAAATCATATGACTTCACTCATAGGAGGACTTCAAGAGACAAAACAGATGAACATAAGGGAAGGGAAAAAAAAATAATATAAAAACAGGGAGGGGGACAAAACAGAAGAGACTCATAAATATGGAGAACAAACTCAGGGTTAAGGGAGGGATTGTGGGAGGGGGGATGGACTAAATGGGTAAGGGGCATTAAGAAATCTACACCTGAAATCATTGTTGCACTATACGCTAATTTGGATGTAAATTAAAAAAAATAAAAAATAAAATTAAAAAAATATAAAAAAAATAAAAGGGGGGATATATGACTCTATTTATACTGTAAGCAGATCATTCTGACTGTTGTATAAAGCATAGCTGTATTAGGTCAAAAGTAAAAACAAAGAAACCCAATTTTTCAAGGTAGAAACACCAAAACTTGCAGGTGGATTGAATGCACAGTGGATGGGAAAGAGGAATCAAAAATGATTGCTCAGTTTGATTGGTTGAATAATAGCAGCATTAACTTGATTGGGCAAGACAAGGTGTGGGTTTGAGGGTTCAAAGATTCATGTGAAGTTTGAGATGGTTCATTGGTATCTGTGTAAATATCGTATAGACAGTTAGAAAACTGACCCCTGAGGCACTACAACAATCAAGGATTTAGAATAAGAAAGAGAGAGCAGCCAAGGCAACTAAAAATGGGTAGTAACAAAGCTAAAAGAGACTAGCATCTGAAAACCTGAGTAAAATTAAAGTTTTAAGGAGGGAGAGGTCTGCAGAGAGATCAGGTATGATAAAAGCAGAGTATTCATCATTAGATTTGGCAAGATGGAGGTAATCGGTGACTTTCATGAAGGCTAAAGACAGAAGGCTGATTGAGAAAACAAAGAGAATTTGGAAGAGAAAAATTGGAGAGAATACACAGACAACTGTTTGAGGAGCTTTTCTATATGGCATAGCAGAGGAATGGAACAGGAGCTGGAGAGAAATTCGAGCATATTCATGTTTATTTAGATGTACAAATATATTTAGGAATATTACCTTTTTATGGGACATAAAATGGAAAATTGATGATACAGGGCATAAAGGGGATTATTGAGGAAATAAGTCTCTTGATTTGGTAAGAGGGGTTGGGGATGCTCAGGAGGGTTTCCTTGCCCTGATAACAACTCGTGTAATAGAAGAAAAGGCAAAGTTTATAAACGCGAATGTAGTAGGATTGTTAAATTTGTCAGAAGACGGGTTTTTGTTTTATTACTTTTATTTTGTCACTCATGTATGAAGCAAGGTAAAGAAGGTGCTAACAGGTGATTGACCAGAGAGGAGATAATGTAAATTTATCTTGGAGAGTGGAAGAGCAATTTTGCTAGAGAACTGTAGTGGAATTTTCAGGAAATGTTTCATGTCCCCAAGAGATATGGGGTCATACAATTAAAGTGAAATCTCAGCCTGGCTCTGTGTTTTTCTCTAGCCATGTTCAACTGCTCTGGTAGGTAATAAATAGGATTTAACTTGACTTGAGGTATTGCAAAGAGTTACAATAGAAGGATACAAGGGCAAGAGAATTGAGGATGTGTGCAAAAGAGTGATCTCACCGAGGAAGCATGAGATCTGTGTTGGGTTAGGAGGAAAATGAGGGCATGAAGGGGCTATTGGTGGAGTCAACAGATAAGAGTTCCAGTGGAATTAAATAATTGTTGGAGTGGGACACTTATAATAATTCAACTGGAAAAATAAGAAATAGTAGACAGAATGAGTTGTTTAGAACCAGTGTTTCAGAAAGTATGTGCCAATGTCTAAGGTATAAGCAAGGGAGTCAGTGGCCAAGTTGGGGTGAAGGGAAAAAGGCTTTGGATGGGAGGTCAAAGAAGTGAGAGGAGTGAATATCAGGTCTGTTCCTCTGTTGGATTTGCTAAAAATGATGATAGTAATGATAGTAGGAAGGAAGATAGTGACCAGATGCTTACATTTTCAGTGAATAAGGGAAAATGCCTGGGATATCAGTAGGTGATAGCATTTAGGTAGTAGTGAGTAGTAAAATTTTATAGTGTGAACCTTAAGAGAATAAGAGTATTTTGAAGGAAGGAGGAGGGGACAGTTGAAAGGATAGATATTTATTTCTAAGATATGTGGAAAAATTTTAAATGGTGAAATGAGCATGGGAAGGTTTCTCTGCTGAAGTATAACATTTAATGATTAATGGGGAAAATTCAGGTGGAAAATTTTAATAATAGATAATATTTATTGAATGCCTAGAATTATGCATGTTATCTGACAAAGATGTTGCAAGTGAGACAGTTATTACCCTCAGTGGTAATAGAGGAAAATACAGTTTACGGGAGTTGAGAATCTATCCAAAGTTGTTGTAAGCTTGTAGTAGAAAGATCTGGAATTGAACCTAGATCTGTGTGATTACAGAGGCTATGCTTCTTCCATTTCACTGTATTATCATTTGCTCGTTCAATCTATTTATGTGGAATAAAAATATAAGATATATTAGCTGTTGAAAAAGGTTCTGAGATAAAACACTAAAAGACAGGAACTGTCCCATTCTCATATGTTCTAAGAAGACAATATATTAATTTTCACCCAACAATAAAAATGTACAAGGCATTCTGGGTAATAAAAATAGGAGAAATATCTATCCTCCAGTTGCTCTTAACTGTTTGTAAGTATACATAAAACGTATCCATAAAGATAACTATTTAATGTCAGTTTTTCAGTGCTAAAAGGTGTTATAAAAAAGAAGCACAAAAGTATACAGGGCTAGAAATCACTGTGGGCTGGGAAGGATGAGACGGTTTCATAGAAGATGAACTCTGCTGGACTGCCAAGGATGGAGAGGACCTAGCATGATAAGAGAGAGGAAGGCACTTGAGGCAAAAGTGAAAATAGAGAGCAGTGGTAGAAATGCTAAAAAAAAATACTGTTATGCAAAAGAATACAAAGAAATGTCCTCACTGGGACACCGCACTGGAATAGTTAAGTTGGGACCATGTTGTGAAGGGTCTTGAATACTTGGATAAGAATTCAGCCTTCTCTAGGTGCCTGGGTGACTCAGTTGGTTAAGTGACCGACTTCGGCTCTGGTCATAATCTCATGGTTCCTGGGTTTGAGCCCCGCGTTGATCTCTGTGCTGACAGCTCAGCGCCTGGAGCCTGCTTCGGATTCTGTGCCTCCCATTGTCTCTGTCCCTCCCCTACTAGTGCTCTGTCTCTCAAAAATAAATAAAAAATGTTTAAAAAGATTTTTAAAAATTCAGCATTTTTGGGGGAATTTTTGAAGGCTAAACTGAGGAAGTGAATGAAATCTGGAATAATACTCATTAAGGAACTTAGAATAGTACATTCTTGATTATGGATGGTGTAAGGATGAAAAGTTTATTGTGTAAACTCTGGCTCTTCTTTTCTGCTTGGATTAAATGCTAACTTTACCCAAGGATCTTCCAAATGAATCTCTGCCATTACTGTCTCTTTCCAAGTCACAGCTCCATCCCTTCACTTTAATCAAGCTACTTGCAACTTCTGCACACATCTGGTCCAGCATTACCTCTGGACATGTTTTGCTAAGGTCTCTGCTCTGCCTGGAAGGCCCTCATTCCTCAGCTGCATGACCTGAGTTTTGCTTTCTTTAAGACCTGGCTAGAGGCTCCTGTTCTCCTAGATGCCTTCCCAGACTAACTTCCCTCCTATGAGATTAGCTCCCGGCTTTGTATTACTTGGCACTTGTGGAGTGTTTGCAAGTATGTGATTTTGGCTTTACTTGTGTTGTCTATTTGTTGTTTGTGTGTTACCTTTGTCTTTCTTGAGGTCAATGACCTTGTCTTCAGCTCTTTAGAATTCTTCAGTTTAATTAGTATAATGCTTTGAAAACAGGAGAATACAAAGAAACGCCCTTGAACTCAGCTTTGTTTCTCTGGACTAGGTTATCTTTGGTTTGAGAACAGCAATAATAGCTAACGATAGTGTATCAAATTGAACAATCATTGTTATATTTTGGATCTGATCACAAAATAAGATTTAAAAAAATTTCTACATCTAAAATTTCATTGTGGTTTGGCAAAAGTCTTTTATTTTCTTATTTTTTATTGTAAGCACTATCTTAATTGGAAAAGCTAATGGAAACTTCACTGAGACTTCTCTGGAGACATTTATAACTCCTTACAATTTATTTTATATCTTCCAATTTGAGCCAAACAAAAATGATGCATTCTTTCTTTTATATTTGGAAAAAGGAGACACTTGTCAGTCATAGGTTTTAAAGATCATTTTCCCAATATCTCATTTAACTAAGGAAAGCATCCTGTAGAACGTAGAAGCCCAGTCACTAGACCTCCTCTTCTAAATGCAACTTTCATCCTAATCAAACTCCAGTCATCCTACAAAGAAATGTTTAAAACAGCCCTCTGTTGATCTGGGTCCCCTCAGTCTCTCCACTCTCCCATATAGTCCCCCTTCTCCTTTTTTATTTCTTTCCTTTGATCACATTTATTAGTAAGTTCAAGGAAGGGCTTCAAAATTTTTAAAGTATAATAAAGAAGAAATCTCCACTTAGTGTTAACTTGATTAGGTAATTACTTGAAACACCTTAATCTTAGTTTATTTATACATAAGAACATTGTACTTGTTAACCTGATAGCCTATTTTTATTTTCTGTATGTTTACAATTTTCTATTTTCCTTTATAAATCATACAGTTTTAGTCAGAAAGGGCCTATTACACATTCTCCTTAATTTAAAAAACTAAGAGAAACTAAACTTCATCTAAAGAGATGCAACCAGTTAGCTCCAGAGCTGAAACTAACACTTTATTAAAAAATAGAGACACACAGGCATACACACATACACCCTGATTAAACTTCTACTATGACCCAGGGCTGTGTGGATTTGGGTTACAAGATGTTAATGGCATGTCTGGCCCTTTGACTTTAGAGAGAGAGAGGAAGACAGATAGATAAAGCAATCAACCGCAATACGAATTGTTATAAGAAAAAAATGTGCAAAGTGATATGGGAGTTCAGAAGGGATTTAGGGGAAGTCTTTAGAGAAACACATTTTTTTTAGAGAGAGAGAGGGAGTGTGTGTGTGTGTGTGTGTGTGTGTGTGTGTGTGTGTGAACAGGGGAGAGGGGCAGAAGGAGAGAGAGAGAAAGAGAGGGAGAGAGAGAGAAAATCCTAAGCAGGATCCATGCTGAGCGTGGAGCCCCACTCGGGCTTGATTCTACCACTTGAACTGAAATCAAGAGTTGGGACACTCAACCTTTGAGCCATCCAGGCACCCTGAGAAACACATTTTAAGCTGAGTTTTAAAGTTCCACTAACATTCTTCTAAATTAAGTGTAAGAAAGAGGACATCAGAAACAGAGGAAACAACATGAGTGAAAAATAGGGAGTTATTAAAAGTGCATAGTTTGGGAGACATAGGGATTGGTTCCAGGGATACATCTATGTGGGGATCTATTTTAGTTAACCTGGGATAATGCTTAAATGCATTGCAATGTATTCCAGTGAAGGAAGACTATTTCAGATCAGTATTTATATGAAGTGACACGTCCTTTATATCCCCATCTCCCTCCAAAATAATACAAACACATCCTTTTACTGTATTTTGTTTATTGCTTTGCAAAGAGCAGGGGCTAATGAATTCCTCTGGATTTATATGGAAAAAGAATTCTAGAGTTTCTTCTCAGCATGGAGCAAAAGTCTAGCCACCTGGCTTCTGATCCTCAATTCAACACTAATTAGCTAGATGATATTGATGGAAATCCTCACCTCCCCTCATCTACACAAAGGCATGGCACAATGTCTTCTACTTTCTAGGATTGCTGTTATCATTAAATGATATAGCCAATATATATTCTAGGAAACTCTCCGTTTTTCTGAGTTGCTCTGTCCTCTTGATTCTACTAACTATTGAAGAGTAAGTTGTGAGAAATAGAAGGAAAAAAACTAAAGTGTGTGTTGGGGTGGTGGTGCTTGTTTTTCACATTTAAAAGATAATATATTAGTAGGGGTCTTAGCTTTACACACTGATTTTTTTTTTCTCCAGAGTCACAGTGAATTGGCCAGTTAATTCAAAAAATGAGATTTAGGGGCGCCTGGGTGGCGCAGTCGGTTGAGCGTCCGACTTCAACCAGGTCACGATCTCGCGGTCCGTGAGTTCGAGCCCCGCGTCGGGCTCTGGGCTGATGGCTCAGAGCCTGGAGCCTGTTTCCGATTCTGTGTCTCCCTCTCTCTCTGCCCCTCCCCCGTTCATGCTCTGTCTCTCTCTGTCCCAAAAATAAATAAACGTTGAAAGAAAAATTAAAAAAAAAAAATGAGATTTAGCCATCATAAAAGATCAACTTTGTTCCTAGGTTATTGAGCAAATATTATCACTCATTGACTCCACAGGAAGTATTATGACATAGTTACTAGTGGCCTGAAACAAAAGACAGATAACAATGACAACAGTAACAAATATTAGCATGACACCCTTTATAAAAGAACTTTCACAAGCTTTACCTTGCTGAATCCTCACAACTATCCTGGGAGGTAGAGGTCATGACTATTTCTATTCCATAAATAGGGAAATGGACCAAGAGAGATAAACTTCCCCAGCACCACACAGTGAGGAAGGGACAGCTGTGACTTTGACCTGGGTCATCTGAAATCAGATTCCGGGCTGTTCCCACTATACTCTATTTCATTCCCCCCAAAACAATACTTTTTAGTTAAAAAAAAAAAAGAAGTGTCATCTATTTTTTTTCCTGGTAGTTCCCAGAGTCAGAACTGAAGCTGTTCGGAATGAGACAAGCATCCCAGAGAGGACAAAGCCTAGAGATGATAGCAGCATAGACAGCATTGCTCCAGCACTTGCTTCATGCCAGATGTTGCTATAAGGACTTTGCACATATCAGTTCCTTTAATGCTTATAGAAACCCTCAGTCCTGAAATATAACATGCCTCTCCTCATCCACATATACCAAGAGGTTAAATAACCTGCTTATGCCTGTGCCGTGAGTTAACTAAACATCTGACTTTGCATCTAGAAAGCTTGGCTTCCGACATAACCACTTGTACCATGCCTCTTCCACCAGCCTGTGTCTGATACACTCTGGTCATCCCCAGCATCACATACCAGAGAAAAGCCAGACTGGCAGACAGAGCAGTTGTGAGGAGACTAAGGTGGAAAAAAAAAAGTATACGTTGATCAATGTCAAAAGGTAAGAGGGCATGGGGGAGGTCTAGAAAAGGAGAATAGGTGGATCTTTCCATGATAGACTGTTTAACCTCAGGCAGTGGGCTTAGCTGTGTGGCTAGCATATGGCACAGCTCTGGCTCCTGAGGGCTCCGGGCAGAATTGGTAGCACACAATCCAGAGAGACAAAGGAATCAGATAGTAAGTCTCAGCTGGCTAGACTATGGGTAGAGTGAGCCACGGACCCAACTGTTGAAGGGGAAATGCAAGGCTGTGTCTTACAATGAAACAAAACCAAAAACAAACAAATAAAGAAAGGCACAATGCAAGATCCTAGGGCACAAAACTGGAACAGGATGACCAGTATGGATTTATAGCTCGGAGGCCCTGCAAGAGACGAGGCTGTTGGTCACACCAAGCAGAATGGGCTCTGGGCATGGTGTGCTCTATCTCAGTAATGTAAACCTGGGTGAGAAGCTAAAGCCAGCTAATCTTTGAATTTCTACTTCCCAATCTGCCATAGGACCACTTACTTTGGAATGAATAAGAGAAGATATCTTTAATATAATTGGGAGGCAGGCTTCTTAAATTATAAAGTTAAATTAAGATTCAAATTAAATTATAAAGGACAAGCCAGTATATGATGGAAGAAATGGCGGTAGCTGTGATATTGGGTGTCTAAGTCTCATTCTATATGTCACCTCCTCCAAAACACTTTCCTGGATCTCTCTGCAAAAGCAGTGCATTTGAAGTGCACTTACTGCTTTATACTTCAGCTGGCTTTTTTTCTTTTCTTTCTTTTTTTTTTTTTTTTGATCCATTTTAGGAATTCGGTTGAGAATTAAGTTATTGTTACTCAGTTTGTGTCACAAAATCATCAATCTACAAAGACTCTTATTTATTTATCTAATCCCTTTTAATTGAGTTTCCATACCCATGGTTCTCTATACAATAAGACATCATTTAAATGTGCTTCCATAATCTTTTTATTTGTACAGCAAGTGGGCATTATTGTTTTGTGTGCAAACATTTTATTTTACATGCATGGCATTGCTATAGGTTTTTCTGTTTTTTTTTTCTTTTTTTAATTTACTCATACTCAGCATGATTCGTTGACGTTATTCTGTTAAATTTAATTCTTTGCTTCTAACTGTGGCAAAGCACCCCATAGTTTGCTTCCATGATGATGGAACCTGTATTGCCTCCAACTTGTTGCTAAGCCCTTCAGAACCTAGGTGAGATTTTCTTCAGCAAAGTTAACAGGAGAAAGATCACTTACTCATAGCAATTTGATTACATATTGTGTAGTTGCTCTCAAGAATGGTAGGCTTTTAAATTCATGTGTCTGTCTAGGTTATTCATTTCTTGAGGGCAAGGAGAGTTATCTTACTCATTTTTGTGTCCACACTGCCTAACTCAATGCACAGAAAATGGTTAGTGTATACTTACCGAATAAATAAATGGGATCAGATGGGCCAGTCAATTTCATTCCCCAAGGCAAGTAGCATTCTGAGATATAAATGATACCCATATCACACCAATTTACTTCCATAAGAGAGTCCTTTTTCAGTTTACTAGTGGCAAGAGTCCGGTGGGAGGGACTATTCAAAAGCTGCCAGAGCTTAGGGACTCTGTGTCCTGTCTTTGAACTGTTGTTTCCGCAGAGGAGTGGAAGTGCTTTCCATTATTCTGAGTAAAAAAGACATGCTCTGTGGGGCTTCCCATAATTGTTCCGAGAGCCAGCAAACTGGACTTCCAGCACCACTTCTCCCAGAAATCAACATTGTTTCCTCTCTCACTCTACCTTCCGGTTTAAAAAAAAAAGAGAGAAAAGTTCCTGTTTGTGATGAACCGAGGTCAGGTTTCTCCGTGGGAATGTTCGCAAAGAATTAACATCCTTCTCCAGACAGTGTCACAGTGTCATGCAGCACGTTTACCTTCCATGTAGGGTCCCCGTGTGGAATGTGCACAAACTGCGATATTCATTAAGGGATGACAGACTAATGGCAACGTCAGGAGTCAATGCCAGACCAATTGGAAGATGAACACCAGTGACTGTTTCGCATAAAATGATACAGGTTCCTGGCGTGAAATCAAGGCGGCGAGTAGCGTTATTGTTTAAAATAAACCTAAGTATTCCCAAGCATTCGTCTATGCCTGCAAGCACTCCAGTTCAAAACATCTATGTGCTTTTTCAATTATCTATGCCCAGAAAAAATTAGAAAAAAAATCAAAATAATAAAACTCACTGCCTGCTGTAATGTCTAATTTTTAAATTTCTCACCATGTTTTTATCTCTTCTAATACCAGAAGTTTTTATTTTATATGTAATGTCTAAAATATGTTTTTTGAAGCAGAAAGAGAAATATGTTTAATAATAAAGTAATAATAGTTTGATACAAGGAGGGAAAGAAAATGCAGCATTGACAACTGATCACTTTTGTTTAGTACCATGAACCTGAAAGCTCCTGAGAATCTGTAAACCTGTGTTGCAGAATTGGCATTGCGGAGTGACTGGATGATCTTAGACTTCGTGCCTCTGCATGGGGCTTCTGCATCTGTAAAGCAAAGCCTATACTGGACAATACTAAAATCTATTCTTGTGGATTTGGTAAAGCCCTGTAAATTTCATTAAGTCTTAATTGTTGCCTTTGAAGGAGATTGAATCAAAGTAGGTATCTAACCAAGACTTTTGCATTAGTTTTAAAATTACTGGGATCTCAGGAAAGATGGACAAAGAGATGGAGAGTTTTAGTTTCTCCTTGAACCCCAGCAAGGTATATTTTCCAAGAAGAGTATTATAACATATAGCACATGTGAAAATAAACTTGGAGAGTTCTATGTAATAATGAGTACAATTAACATTTAAAACAAAGCATAGCTTTTCCAAAACATATAGTCATATTCTCTATAATCTTCTCTTGATGAAATTGGCTTACTGCCTAATGAAAATATCCATTAACAAGAAATATCTCAAAGATGACTTCTTAAAAATGATTAATCTCTGAAGTTGTAATTAATCATCATATATTATTTGGTAGTGGTTTTGGAAGGAGATGCATCAATGTCAGTATCAATGGCTAATGCTTATTGAGTGGATAGGCACAGTTTTAAGTTGTTTGCAGGGGATGATTCAGTGAATCCTCACAAAAACTCTATCAAGACTCACAAAAACTCTATCAGCTGCTGATATTATATTTATTTTATAGATGATGAATTTGAGGCACAGCAAAGATAAGTAATATGTTCAAAGCTTACAACTAA
This sequence comes from Puma concolor, assembly GCF_028749965.1. Taxonomy (NCBI): domain Eukaryota; kingdom Metazoa; phylum Chordata; class Mammalia; order Carnivora; family Felidae; genus Puma; species Puma concolor. The sequence continues at coordinate 111,520,474 of NC_141671.1, forward strand.
TAGGGAACTGAGCTAGAATTCAACTCAAGTATCTGATTTGAGAGTCCATACTCTGGAATCCATAATGCCAGTATAAAAGCATAAAATGACATTCTATTTTAAGGAATTCCTCTTTCTCCCTTTCTCCCTTCCCTCCCATCTTTTCCCTTCATCCTACCCTCTCTCTTTCTCTCTCTTTCCTTCATCAAATATAATTTAAATCTCTACTAAGTGTCAGACACTTTTAGGTACTGAGAATTCTAAAGTAAATTAAATGGGATCCCTAATCATCAAAGTGTTCACTATTTAGTTCAATAAACAGATACACATGCAAGTAAGCAGATACACATGCACTCTAATAACCACCAAATGGACACAATGAAAGAGCACAGTGGGCTCCAGAAGTCTGGGAAACAGATTCCAGAGATGATACTTAAGCTTGTCTTAAAGAATACAAAGTATAGATTGAAGGGACAGACCGTTGTCAATAGAAGTTTGTGTAAACTCTCAAAAGTTTACAATTTCATGACACTTCTCTGGAGTAGCAAATCTTTAGATGTGGTTTCAGTACTTAAACCTGGAGGATAAGAATAAATACGTGATAGCCATACACCCAATAGATTTATGGTCTCTCCTTGGTCACCAGACAATTATCACCTTGATATGTTTTAAAATTATGTTTTTCTTATAATTTAGATGATAAATATGAAAACATCAGTTCTGTTTAAGAATCAAATCAGCTCCTTGTCAACATTCGCATTTGCATTTGCTGTCCACATGATAATCCTTTGAAGTATAGAGGATGAATGTCACCATCTTTTGTTTTACAGTTTAGCTCACAGAAGCTCAGGGAGATAAGATGGCTTGATGAAATGAACATTAGCACTCCATGGCAGCACCAACGTTTTGACTCCTGATCCAGTTCTGTTTCCTGGCACCACATTCTATGGCTGGACCAATGCTCCATACCATATCTTACTAATATGTTAAGGTGGGCAAGGCCAAAAAATTGTAGAAGTGTGGGTTCCTGATGCATCAATGAGTCAGTGTGTCAGTTCTATACTATTTCTAGATTTCTTGTTATGTGTATGTAAACCTATTTGTTTAAAAATGACTAAACAAACTATGAAGTAGCCTGTAGTCAATTAAAGCTGAAATCGTACTTCATTTACCACAATAATATTTTTATATTTATTTCATAATAGTATTTCTTCTGACAGTTCTTTGCCAAAATATTTTTATTTGCTACTTGTGTTAAGAAAAAGCTTTTAAAAAAAAGACAGTATAAAGGAAATATATGCTGTGAGATGTCTTAGCTCAGGATGCCATAATAGAATATCACAGAGTGGGTGGGTTAAAAAACATATATATATATATATATATATATATATATATATCAATAGATCTATAGATCTATAGATCTATAGATCTATATATATATATATATATATATATATATATATATATATATATATATATATCTCACAGTTCTGGAGGCTGGGAAGTCCAAGATCAAGGTACCAGCAAGATAGGTCTCAATCTGAGGGCTCTTTTCTTGATTTGTTGGTGGCTGCCACCTACCTGGGTGCTCCCATGACCTCTGTGTTCACTCAGAGAGAGAAAGAGAACAAGTTCTCTGATGTCTCTTCTAATAAGGGCACTAATCCCATCATGAGGGTCCTACTCTCATGATCTCTTTTAACTCAAAGTACCTCTCAAAGGCCCCACAAATTCCGACACACTGGGACTTCGGGCTTCAACATATGAGTGGAAGTGGGTGGGACACACACACACACACACACACACACACACACACACACACAAATTCAATCCATAACAGGAGATTATTCTGCATAAGTTACTTGCATTCTGCATGTTTTATGAGTAGAGACATGACAGCATTTTCTTGGACTCTCCTTTTACAGGTGTTCTGAAAGCAAATAGTTTTGGAATACAGAGATAGTGTCCTTCTGGACAACAGGGAAATTTATTATTCTATTCTATTCTATTCTATTCTATTCTATTCTATTCTATTCTATTCTATCCTATTTTATTTTATGAGAGAGTGTGAGCAGGGGAGAGGGGCAGAAGGAGAGAGAGAGAGAGAGAGAGGATCTTAAGCAGGCTCCACACTCGGTGCTCACTGCAGAACCCTACATGGGGCTCAATCTCACGACCCTGGGATTATGACCTGAGCTGAAATCAAGAGTCAGATGCTCAACTGACTGAGCCACACAGGAGCCCCACAATTTTTATTTTGCAATCTGAGGCAAGATTGGACAGATTTTTTTGTAGTCCATCAAAAAGATTGGGTTTTCCTAAATTCGGGATTTCTTTCTTGTAACAAAACCCATTTTGTGATGTTAGCTTCTGGAAATTAGGGCTCAGGGAACCTGTCCAAGCAAATGCTGATGATATCTTGGCTCCTGGTATTGTTGTGAGTAACAAACTATCTTTTGTCTCACCCAGATCTTATGCCTTTTGCCCACATCCATAAATCTGGGGCAGGCTAACTTTTAGCTTGTAAGTAGGGTAAAAATCTCAAATCTAATGTCAAGTTCTTGACAATAGCTAGACCAGAAAACCCTATTGTGATAAGGAAAGAAAAATGCACATATGAATATATAAAGAACTTCTAGGTCAAAGTGAAGTTCAGTGCTGATGCTGCATTACATATTTTAATGTTCCAATTATTATTTTACAACCAAGGCCCTCACGTAACATCATAGTCAGAAACTATCCCGAAATAATCCAGAGTTAAACTAGTTCAGCAAAGAAGTATTCATCATAGGGAGAATAAGATTTCCTTGATGGAAATAGCTTACATATCAATAAAACTCTTCACACATTTTTGACCCAAACCAATCTAATTATATATCATGTATTAATTGATTAAGTTATTCTTTTATTGAATAAAATTTACTTATCTGCTATGTATGGACTGTTCACAGCTGCAACAGGAATTCCTCTTGGCACTGAGGACTATAGTAACATAAAAAATGGTGGAAGTCCCTGAGCTCAGGAAACTCAAATTCTCGTCTGGGAAAGAATCAACAGTTAATAAATAAATATGATTCCATATAGGGGAAAGTATACTAAAGAGCAAAAAAGTCACAAGGGGATAGAGACTAATAAGGGCCAATAGAGGACATGAAATATAGAGGAAGGCATCTTTGAGAAGATGATGTATGAGCAGAGACCTGAGTGTCTTGAAAGAGTAAGTCATGTGATTTGGGGAGAAGAATCTTCCAAACACATGAAAACTAGCCAGTCAGGAACAGAAATGAATGTAGCTTGTTCCAGGAAAAGCAAAAAGGCCAGTGTGACAGGAACAAATGCACCAAGTGAGAAAATGGTAGGAGACAAAGTTGGAGCTGAAGGCAGGGCCCCATTCATGTGTGACCTTGTAGGCCTTGGTAAGGACCTGGACTTTACAGTAAGTGTGATAGAAGGACACTTAGCAGAGGATGCTTGTCCAGTGTATAGACTGTACAGGGTAAGCATGGGAAGAATGCTATTGCACCACACCGGATATTATAAGAGAAAATAGTGGTGATGATTACAAGAGGTGATGAGGGAGTCAGGTAAAAAGCCATCTTGGAGTTATATTTTGAACATAGCTACTATTAATATACTGGATACGTGGTGTGAAGAAAAGGCCTTACTAAAGGATGATTTCCAGGTTTTTGCTTGGGCAATGGACTGAGTGGTGATGCCTCTGATTAAGATAGGGAAGAAGCATGAGGAGTTTTTGTGGAAGAAATCATGAGTTCTTTTCTGGTATAGGAAGTTGAATTTTCTATAATATGTTGAAGTGGGGAGGTTGAGTGGGCAGGTTCTAGAGTACAGAGAAAGGGTCTATGTAGGGTAGGAAGGGTTTGGGTTGTCTAGTGCTGTGTAACAAAACCCCCAAACCTTAATGGCTTGACAGCAATGTGAATTTTGTTTCAAATCTGCAACTTGAGTAGGTCTTGATGGGGACTTCATTTCTGCTTTATTTGGCATCAGCTGGGGCAATGAGAAAGCTGTAGGCTGAAATCATCTAAAGCCTCAATTACCTATTTGGTGGCTGATGATAATGGTCATCAGCTATCTGCTAGGCTGGGCCAGAACTCCTACACATGGCCTAACCATGTAGCTGCTTGACTTCCATGCAGCCTGCTGGCTGAGTTCCAAAGGGTACATACTGAGAGAGAGAAGGAACCAGGGTAAAATTGTATCACCTTTCCTAACCTAGTCTCAGGAATCCTGCAGCTTCACTTTTGCCTCTTTCTATTCATTAGGAGCAAGTCCCTAAGGTTGGCTCATATTCAAAGGAAGGGGAATTATTCACCTCTCCCAAGTGGTGCAGCAAAATATTTGTGGAAGTGTTTTTAAAACCATCACAGCTAAAGAAATAAATTTGGGAATCATTGGCACATTGATGAGATTTATACCTATTAGAAGGGATGGACTTGCTTAGGGAGAGAGTAATGTCAGAAGGGGAAGAAGGGTAAAGACAAAGTCATGGAAGACATCAACATTTAGATTCTCTTGGAGAAAGAGGAGCCAAAGAAAGAAACTGAGAAGGAGAAGCCATTGACGTAGGGGCAACACCAGGAGAACACTGTGTCCTGAAAGCCAAAAGATGAAAAATGTTTCACAAAAGACAGAACATTGTGTCAAATTCTGCTGATGGCTCAGATATGTCTAGTAAGATGAGGACAGGAAACTAGATGTTGTTAAGATCCTGGGGACACTGACAAGAACAGTTTCAGTTCTATGGTGACAACACAAATCTGATTAGAATGTTTTTTTTTCATTTTTAAAAAATGTTTATTGATTCTTGAGAGAGAGACAGAGAGAGAGACAGAGAGAGAGGGGGAGGGTCAGAGAGAGAAGGAAACAGAATCCGAAGCAGGCTCCAGGCTCTGAGCTGTCAGCACAGAGCCCAACGTGGAGCACGAACCCACAAACCGGGAGATCGTGACCTGAGTTGAAGTCAAGCGCTTAACTGGCTGAGCCACCCAGGCGCCCCTGATTAGAATGATTTAAAGAGAGAATTGGGAGATAAGAATGCAAAGACCATTTTCCAGTCTTTTTTTCGTATGTCCTCCACTGTACAAGTCTCCATGGGGTCACAATATAGAAGATAAGAGGGGAGGGGAAGAGCTAAGGCAAAGCATAAGCAGATGGGAAGTCATTTAAGCAAGGTGTTTATTTTTAACCATGGTGGAAAATAATCCTTCACGGAATATTGGTTGCACTTTTTCCTTCTGTGAATTTTTGGTGGCCCAACCGTGTCCAGTTTTAACCCAAAGGTAGGACTATACATTGATTCTTAAGACTGACTTTTGAAGTAGTTCTTATATACTGACACTGACAGTGGGAGACACTTCTTATGCCATGACATTGACGGCAGGAGACTTTCAGTGATAGTCTGAAAACAAAGCTAGGGCTTATTAACTACAGGCCACATTCTCAATGAAAAGCAGAGGCAAGAACCTATTGCATGTAAGCATATTTTCAGTTGCTAATTTGGGTTAAATTTATTTTTCATTTTAAGCAGAGAAACAAGCGCTTTAAAATGGATCTTATGAACCTTTTTAACCCTAATTTTTCAAACTGTCCTTTTAAAACTATACTAAATTAAGTCAATCACATTTTCTAGGTAAGAAAATTAATAACAGATAAGACTCAGTACCTACTTTTAGTGATCACCAATCTTACCTTACTATTTCCAATCGTTCTTTAAAATATGTAATGTTTAATCCCAATGTAATGTTATGAGATGGGTTCATCCTCCAAATGAGGAAACTGAGGCTCAGAGGGATCAAATGACTTGCCTAGAGTCAGACAAAAAGGTGGTAGAGCCAGGCTACTGAGAAATTTGCCTTGGAGTCTGGGCTCCTAATTACTGGGCATACTGCACCCTCAAAAAACATGCTCTCTTACCAGAAAAGGCAAGTAAACTGCAACTGCTTTTCAACAAGTTTTTTTTTTTAAATTTTTTAAGTGACCAAATAAAATTTTATTGAAGTATTTAAAAAGTGCACCTCTCAGAGAAGAAGAGAATGTGAAATTCTCAGCCCCATGGGTGATTTTTTTTTGAGTGTAGAAAAAACCCCATACTGCAGTGCTCTGATTAAAAATACACCAACACAGGGAGAATGCCAATTGCCTGTGTACTTTCAGGGAGCAGAGAGTTCTTTCTTGAAAACAGCTTTGTTTGAAAGACAAATACGAGGAAGGAAAAGTATTGGTAGTCTCATCAGGAGGCAAGTCCTGTTCTCTGGGCTGGCAGCCGTCTACCAGTTCTCAGAAATGTTTAGGATGCTGGCTTTCTCCAAACTGGAGTTAAAAGAAAGCCACTTGACCAAGTGGTATCGATTGTGCCACTGGGCCAGAACCCTGTGGGATGAGGATGAGAGCCCTATGACCTGAGTAGAGCTGGTTTCTTTACCTATCAGCCCCTTGTCATCCAGCTAGGAAATAATATTTAATTCAATTCAATAAAAATATATTGAGCAGCTACTGTTTACTGGCACAATTTGTGGTCCTGGGGATAATGAGATGAAGGAGACAAAGTCCCCTAAGAAGTTTTCAGTCTCTTTAACATGAAGAGAAACAAGCAAACGGGTAATTTAAAGTGTATGGTAGATATTATTATTATTGGGAGGCAGAGGGTAATTTAAAAGCAGGCGGTAATTCAGTTAGGTTTTGAATGATAAATATTGGTGTTTCATAGCATCCAGGTGGGATAGGGACAGAATAGGCATTCTGTTGGGAAAACACACAAAAAGTTTTTCGAACACAAAACAGAAGACAGGTACATTACTGTTTTAGTAAAAATAAATGTTCACTATAATATAGTCAAACAGTATGTAAGTAAGAAAGTAAAGAAGTCTGAGATCCCAATATTCAGAGACAACCACTCCCATGTTTCTGTTAGGGGATCACTATGAGAGTAACACTTGTAACCCCTCTTTCCCCTTACTCACTCTTTCCTGTAAAATCAGAATTGTTTTATCTGGTCATGAGCAGACAGAGTCTTTGGTAGAATTTACATTTTTGATGTTTTCAGCTCTGTTTCTGCTTCCAAGTAGCAAGCACATGTTCTAGAGGTATACTTAAAGACTTATCACTCTCTGTTCCCACTGCTGGAGCCCAAATGGACATGAAGAATAAAATTTCCCTGTATGATGTCTGGGTAAGAGTCAAGCATGCAGAATTAGAATCTCCTTTTTGTGCTTGGTTCATCCTGAGGTGAGACCCTGATGGAAATACTGAGCAATGCATCTGGCCCTTCGATCAATTGACATTTCGATCCAGAGCCAGCAACGTAAAAGCTTATAGATGTTTTGACTTCTACCTGCTTTCTGTTTTTATGTGTCAATTGTTTCATGTATATTTATCATCTATAAGACCGAAATAATCTTGCCTTAGAGACTTAATATAAGGATTACTTGGCAAAAAGCATTAATGCTGCCTAACTATGTTTGGCATGTATTTGGTGAAGAGTAGAAGTTAGTTCCTCTCTCCTTCATGTTCTAGCTCTAAAAAACATTCAGAATTTTAGAAGCAGAGATTTCCAAAGAGATTTTGATCTTCTTCAGCCTCTCTACTAATGTATGATCCTGTTCCAGAGTTCTGTGTTTGAAGGAGTCTAGTGAAAGGTAATTTATTCTTTTGTAATTAATCCTAAATTTAAGACTAATTTTTTTTTTAGTGTTTATTTATTTTTGAGAGACAGAGACAGAGCACAAGCCAGGAAAGGGCAGACAGAGAGGGAGACACAGAATCAGAAGCAGGCTCCAGGCTCTAAGGTGTCAGCAAAGAGCCCAACACAAGGTCTGAAGTCACAAACCACGAGATCATGGCCTGAACTTGGACGCTTAACCGACTGAGCCACCCAGGCGCCCCAATTTAAGATGATAAAATTAATCATCGGAAAGTTCCACACCAAACCATAATCTGCCTATCTATAAAGTTCCATCACTGTTCCGGAGTCTGCCTTCTGGAGAGACATAGCAAGTCTACCATTTCTCCTACTTGGTTGGTAATCATTCAGGTACCATGCCCTATTCCCCCAAGCTAAAAATCCATTTTTCAGCCATTTCTGGCTCAAACATTGGACACAGTAACTGCTCAGTTTTGATTAACTAAACTTCAATCTTACATAGCCAACTGTGTAGTTAACATTTATCTCCATTTGAAAAAGTTAGCTCAAATTTAGCATACTCAAAATGGTACCCTTGATTTACTCCCCAATCCTCCACTCCAACTTCTAATCCTTTTCATCTTAAAATAAAGCACCTCTATTCATCCAGCTATTTAAGAAAAATTGAAGAGCCATTTCTGGATCCCCTCTTTTCTATATAGTATGCGATTCAAGAGCAAATCTGGGTCTACTTTTCATTATACTTCTAAATTAACTCGCAAATCCATCTACCTATCTTCTTCCATCTTCACCACCTGCGCCACAGTTACAGACATCTTTATACCTGCCTGGGCACTTATAAAGATTTTCTCATTGCTTTCCTAATTCTAGTCTTACTCCTCTTTACAACTTTCATACAGCACAGTAAACATTTTAAAGTAAAAAAACCAACAGATTATGTTGTTCTCCAGTTTAACATTCTACAACAAGGGGCTTTCGTCGTATCTAGAATAAAATCTAAAAAATTACCATATCTTACAAATCTCTGCTTAGTTCCCTACCATCACCTTGTACGATTTCCTCCTTTTTTTTCTTTATTTCCCATACTATCCTTTTTCCATTTTTGTTCTTGAAACTGTTAAGATTTTTCCAATACAGGGCCTCTGAACGTGTGATTTTCTCTACCTAGCTAGCTTTCCTCTCTCCTCATTGTATGTTCTTCTACTTCTTATAACCCCACTGATACAAATTCCCAGAGAGGCTTTGTCTAAACAACCAAGATGAACTAGTACCCTCATCACCCTTCTACATTTTTTCTAGCACTTATCATTATCAGAAACTATCTTGTTACCTGTTGGTTTATTTTTTATTTTTCTTGTTCATCACTTTTATCCCTAATATCTATAATAATGCCTGGCATATGGATATGAAATCAGTATTGTTCAAAGAGTGAGTAAGTGATGGGTGTTTAGAGTCTTGGATGTTTGAAATATGGACTTCAGAGATAGAAAATCTATAAATGATGAGAAGGTCTAAAATGTAGTCATAAAAGTGGGGAAGAATTAAAGATTCCTGATGTGAAAAGGTTAGGCACATAGGATCTAAGAAGGTAGATGGTCATCCATATGGACAATCACCCAGACTGATGATGGATCTTGAGTGGGAGGAAAGTGTTTAATTTGTGTGCTTCTATTCTTGCCTTTTTAAAAATTTTAATTCCAGTATAGTTAACATACTATATTCCAGTACAGTTAACATACAGCATAGTGTTGTATTAGTTTCAGGTGTACAATATAGTGATTCAACAATTCTATACATTACTCAGTGCTCCTCATGATAAGTGTACTCTTAAACCTTTCACCTATTTCACCCATTCCTGCCCCTACATCCCTCTGGTAAACATTAGTAAGTTCTCCATAGTTAAGAGGCTGTTTTTTTTGGTTTGTCTCTTTTTTTTTAGTTTGTTCATTTGTTATGTTTCTTAAATTCCACATATGAATGAAATCATATGGTATTTGTCTTTCTCTGACTAATGTATTTAACTTAGCATTATACTCTCTACGTCCATCCATGTTGCTGCAAAAGGTTAAGATTTCATTATTTTTTATGACTGAGTGATATTCCATTGTATATATATACCACAGCCTCTTTATCCATTGATTGATAGATGGGCACTTTGTTTACTTCCATATTTGGCTATTGTAAATAATGCTGCAATAAACACAAGGTTGCATATATCTTTTCAACTTAGTATTTTCATATTCTTTGGATAAATACCCACTAGTGCTTTGCTGAATCATGAGGTAGTTCTATTTTTAACTTTTTGGGGAAAATTCTGTACTGTCTCCCACAGTGGCTGCACCAGTTTACATTCTCACCAACAGTGCAAGAGGGTTCCTTTTTCTCCATACCCTTGTCAATACTTGTTTCTTGTGTTTTTGATTTTAGCCATTCTGACAGATGTGAAATGGTACTTCATTGTGGTTTTGATTTTTCATTTCCCTGATGATGAGTGATGTTGAACATCTTTTTATGTATCTGCTGGCCATCTTATGTTTTCTTTGAGGAAATGTCTGTTCACATCTGCCCATTTTTTAATTGGACTATTTGATTTTTTTTGATGTCGAGTTGTATAAGTTCTTTATATAGTTTGGATACTAACCCTTTATCAGAAGCGTCATTTGCAAATATCTTCTCCCATCCAGTAGGTTATAGTTTAGTTGTATTGATTGTTTCCTTTCCTGTGCAGAAGTTTTTATCTTGATGTAGTTCCAATAGTTTAATCTTGCTTTTGTTTTCCTTGTGTCAGGTAACACATCTAGAAAAATGTTGCTATGACTAATGTCAGAGAAATTACTGCCTGTGCTCTCTTCTAGGATTTTTTATAGTTTCAGCTCTTACATTTAAGTTTTAATCCACGTTGAGTTTATTTTTGTGTATGGTGTAAAAAGTGGTCCAGTTTCATTCTTTTTGCATGTAGCTGTCTTGTTTTCCCAACACCATTTGTTGAAGAGACTGCCTTTTTCCTATTTCATTTTCTCACCTACTTTATTGAAGATTAATTGCTATATAATCATTGGTTTATTTCTGGACTCTGTTGAGTTCTATTGATCTATGTGTCTATTTTTGTGCCAGTGCCATACTGTTTTGATCACTGCAGCTCTGTAGTATAACTTGAAATCTGGAATTGTGATACCTCTAGCTTTGTTTTTCTTTTTCAAGATCACTTTGGCTATTTGGGGTCTTTAATGGTTCCATAAAATTTTTAGGATTATTTATTCTAGTCTTGTGAAAAATGCTACTGATATTTTTATAGGAATTGCATTAATCTGTAGATTGCATTGGGTAGTATAGACATTTTAACATTATTTGTTCTTCCAATCTATGTACATGGAATATCTTTCCATTTGTGTCATCCTCAAATTCTTTTCATCAATGTTTTATATGTTTCAGAGTACAGGTCTTTCACCTCCTTGGTTAAGGTATTTTATTATTTTTGGTACAATTATAAATGGGAATGTTTCCTTAATTTCTCTTTCTGCCACTTCATTATTAGTGTATAAAAATGCAACAGATTTCTGTACACTGATTTTGTATTCTGTGACCTTTGAATTCATTTACCATTCTAGGTGTGTTTGGTGGAGCCTTTAGGATTTTCTATATATGGTCCCATGTGGTCTGCAAATTTCACTTCTTCCTTGCCAGTTTGGATGACTTTTATTTCTTGTTCTTGTCCATTTGCTCTAACTAAGACTTCCAGTACTATGTTAAATAAAAGTGGTGAGAATAGACATCCTTTTTTAGAATTTTTATTTATTTATCTTGAGAGAGAGAGAGAGAACAGGGGAGAGGCAGAGACAGCTGGGAGAGAGAATCCCAAGCAGACTCCTGCCGTTAGCACAGAGCCTGACCTGGGGCTCAGTCCCACAAATCATGAGATCATGACCTGAACCAAAATTGAGAGTTGGATGCTTAAATGACTGAGCCATTTAGGCACCCCAAGAGTGGGCCTCCTTGTCTTATTCATAATCTTAGGGGAAAAGATTTCAGTTTTTCATAATTGAGTATGATATTAACTCTGGGGTTTTCATATGTGGCCTTTATAATGTTGAGGTATATTCCCTCTAAACCTACTTTGTTGAGAGTTTTTATAATGAATGGGTATTGTACTATGTCAAATGCTTTTTCTGTATCTATTGAAATGATCATATGTTTTTTACCCTTTCTCTTCTTAATATGATATATCACATTGATTAATTTGTGAATATTGAACCATCCTTGTATCCCAGGGATAAGTCCCACTTGATTGTGGTAAATTTAATCTATTGTTGGATTTGAATTTGGATTTGGTTTGCTACTGTTTTGTTGAGGATTTTTGCATCTATGTTCATCAGAGATACTGGCCTGTAGTTCTTTTTTTTTGTAGTGTCTTTATCTGGTTTTGGTATCAGAGTAATTCTAGCCTTATCGAATGAATTTGGAACTTTTCTTTCCTTTTCTATTTTTTTGGAATAGTTTGAGAAGAATAGGTATTAACTCTTTAAATGTTTTGTAGATTTCACGTGTAAATCTACTTTGTCCTGGGCTTTTGTTTGTTGGGAGTCTTTTGATTACTGATTCAATGTCATTGTTAGTCTGTTCCAATTTTCTATTCCTTCCTGATTCAGTTTTGGGAAGTTATATGTTTCTAGTAATTTGTCAATTTATTCTAGTTGTCCAATTTTTTTGGCATATAATTTTCATAATATTCTCTTATAATCCTTTGTATTTCTGTGGTGTCAGTTGTTATTTCTCTTGTTCCAGCTCTGATTTTTATTTGATTCCTCTTTCTTTTTTCCTTTTTCTTGTTGTTTGTGCTTTTTTTCTTTCTTTCCTTCTTTTTTTAATGAATTTGGCTAAAGTTTTTTTTTTTTTTAATTTTTTTTTTTTTTTAACGTTTATTTTATTTTTGGGACAGAGAGAGACAGAGCATGAACGGGGGAGGGGCAGAGAGAGAGGGAGACACAGAATCGGAAACAGGCTCCAGGCTCTGAGCCATCAGCCCAGAGCCTGACGCGGGGCTCGAACTCACGGACCGCGAGATCGTGACCTGGCTGAAGTCGGACGCTTAACCGACTGCGCCACCCAGGCGACCCAAGTTTTAACAACTTTGTTGATCTTTTTGAAGTATCCGTTCCTGGTTTCATTAATCTGTTCCACTGTGTTTTTGTCTTTTTTGTTTTTGTTTGTTTGTTTTTAGTTTCTTTTTCGTTTGTTTCTACTCTAATCTTCTTTATTTCCTTCTTTCCACTGATTTGGGTTTTGTTTGTTCTTTTTCTAGCTCTTTTAGGTGTAAGGTTCGGTTGTTTGAGATTTTTCTTGCTTTTTGAGGTATGTTTGCGTTCCTATAAACAAACTTCCCTCTGAGAATAGCTTTTGCTGTATCCCAAAGGTTTTGGACCATTGTGTTCTCACTTTCATTTGTGTCCACGTATATTTTAGTTTCCATTTTGATTTCTTGATTGATTCATACATTGTTAGAAGCATATTAGTTAACTTCTATGTTTTTGTGTTCTTTCCAGTTTTTTTTTTCTTTTGATTGATTTCTAGTGTCATAGCATTGTGGTCAGGAAAGATGCCTGGTATGACTTCAATATTTTTGAATTTGTTGACACTAGTTTTGTGGCCTCATATGTAATTTATTCTGGAGAATGTTTCATATTCACTTGTAAAGAATGTGTATTTTTCTTTTTTAGGATGGAATGCTCTGAATATATCTGTTTTGATCCATCTGGTCCAATGTGTCATTCGAAACCATTGTTTCCTTGTTGATTTTCTGTTTGGATGATCTGTCCGTTGATGTAAATGGAGTGTTAAATTCCTCTATTATTATTGTATTATTATCAATTACTTCTTTTATGTTTGTTATTAGCTGCTTTATGTATCTGGGGGTTTACATGTTGGGTACACAAATATGTACAATTGTTATATCTTCTTGTTGGATTCCTGCCTTTATGATTATATAGTGTCCTTCTTTGTTTCTTGTTATAGTCTTTATTTTAAAGCCTGTTTTGTCCAATATAAATATTGGTTATCCAGCTTTTTTTTTCACTGCCATTTGCATGATAAATTCTTTCCCATTCCTTCACTTTCAATCTGAATGTGTCTTTAGGTCTGAAATTAGTCTCTTGAGGGCAGCATATAGATGGGTCTTGCTTTTTAATCCATTCAATCATCCTGTCTTTTGATGGGGGTGTTTGGTCCATTTATATTCACAGTAACTATTGATAGATATGCACTTATTGTCTATTTGTTACTTCTTTTATGGTTATTTTCTTCTCTGTTCATTTATTCTATTGCTCTCTTCTTATAGTTTTTTTTCTTTAATGATATTCTTGGATTCCTTTCTCTTTATTTTTGCATACCTATTACCAGTTTTTGATTTGTAACCACAAATTTGCAACCACCATTAGGTTTGTATATACCATCTTCTGCACATAGCAGTCTACACTAAGTTGATGGTTGCTTAAATTTGAACCCATTCTTTACTACTCTCCCCTCCATCCCACATTTTAGGTATATGATGTCATACTCTACATCTTCTAGTTTGGAATATCTTGACTCATTTTTATAGATATACTTAATTTTACTGCTTTTGTGCTTCTTACTTTTCTTCCTCCTGCTTATGGACTTTATTTTTCACTCACAGAGTCTGCTTTAACCTTTCTTGTAGGGCTGGTTTAATAGTCATGAACTTTTTAGTTTTGTTTGTCTTGGATACTCCTTATCTCTCGTTCCATTCTGAATGATAACCTTTCTAGGTAGAGTATTCCTGGCTGCAGGTTTTGTTCCTTTCAGCTCTTTGAATATATCATGCCACTCCCTTCTGGTCTGAATAGTTTCTGCTAAAAAATCAGCTAGCTGATAGCCATATGGGGTTTCCCTTGTAGGTAACTGTTTTCTTGTCTCTTGTTGCTTTTTTTTTTTAAATGTTTTAATGTTTATTTATTTTTGACAGACAGAGACAGAGACACAGTGTGATCAGGGAAGGAGCAGAGCGAGGGAGACACAGAATCTGAAGCAGGCTCCAGGCTCTGAGCTGTCAGCACAGAGCCTGACATGGGGCTTGAACTCACGGACTGCCAGATCATGATCTGATGCTTAACTGACTGAGCCACCCAGGTGCACCTCTTGTAGCTTTTAAAATTCTCTCTTTATCACTACTTCTTCTCATTTTAATTATTATGCATCTTGGTGTGACCTCTTTTGATTGATTTTGTTGGGAGCTTTCTGTCTCTCCTGGATCTGGGTTTCTCTTTCCTTCCTCAGATTCAGCAAGTATGTCTTCAAATACATTTTCTGCCCCCTTTTCTCTCTTTTTCTTCTAGGAACCCTATAATGCAAATGTTATAACTCTTGATGTTGTTGCTGAGATCCCTTATTCTATTTTCATTTTTAATATTCTTTATCCTTTCTCCTGTTCAACTTGATTGCTTTCCATTACTGTGTCCTTCAGGCTGATGATCCATTTTTCTGCTTCCTCTAGTCATCTATTTATTCAATCTGGTGTATTTTTAATTTCAGTAGTTGTGTTCTTCATCTCTGATTGATTATTTTTCCTTTTTTTTTTTAACTCTTTAATGATCTTATTGAAGTCCTCCATTCTTTGCTCAAGACCAGTGAGTATCATTATGACCATTACTTTAAATTCTCTATCAGGCATACTGCTTACCTTCATTTTGTTTAGCTCTCTTGCTGTGATATTGCCCTGTTCTTTCATTTGGGACATATTTCTCCCTCTGCTCATTTTGCCTAACTCTCTGTGTCTGTTCCTATGTGTTAGGATAGTCAGCTACATCTTCTGCTCTTGAAAGTAGTGGCCTTATGAGGAAGAGATCCTATAGTGACCTGTAGTACAATATCCTCTGTTCACCAGAACCTGGGCTTCAGGGGTGTCTCATATGTGTGTTGTATGCACCCTTTTCTTATGGTTGAGCCACATTTGCCTTCAGTTCATTCACCTGTGATGGCTCACTTTGCCTTTTGTCAATAGTGTTTGGTCCTCGTGTTGTTAGTGGGACAGTGTGGGGTGCCTTGGGCTTGGGTTGAGACAGACCACGCATTTGCTAGAGATGTAGCAATGAACAGCAGGGTGCTTTCCCTGTGTTGTCCTCTGAGAAGATTTCATTGATGGGTGGGGCTTGCAGTCAGATGTCAGTCCCCAGCCCACTGCTAAAGCTGCAGTCAGATTGTTGTGTGTGGTTGTCTTCTCCTCTCCTGGGGCAGGAGTCACTTTGGCATGGTGCTGGTCCCAGTTGGGGCTGCTTGCACTTTGCCAAGCTTGTGTGTGGTACTACTTTGTTTGAATGGGCTCTGGCCAAGGGTATGCTGGAGGAGGTGGGTTGTCAGGAGAATATGTGGGCAGGGCATGCTCTTAGCATGTTAGGTGTAGAGTGCTGATGCTATAACCCTTCTCACAGGTGTCTGTGTGTCTAGGCTGAGGAGCAGGGGAGGGAAATGGAATTCACCAACTCTTTTGTTTTTGGAAAAGTCTCCCAAGGATCTCTGCCCCTCCAGTACATGCTCTGAGATTAGTGAACAATTCTCCCTCCTAATTACGCCATACATTTTTAAAATGGCTGCTTCCATGCTCTATCTGTACAGGGCTCTTTATTGCGCTGTCTTTTTAAGGGTGGGGACTCAGTTTCCTTTCACCCTCCTTAAAGTTTCAGGTGTTAAGCAGTGTTGATTTTAAGAATTTGTGGGGCGCCTGGGTGGCGCAGTTGGGTTAAGCGTCCGACTTCAGCCAGGTCACGATCTCGCGGTCCGTGAGTTCGAGCCCCGCGTCAGGCTCTGGGCTGATGGCTCAGAGCCTGGAGCCTGTTTCCGATTCTGTGTCTCCCTCTCTCTCTGCCCCTCCCCCGTTCATGCTCTGTCTCTCTCTGTCCCAAAAATAAAAAAAAAATAAAATAAAAAAAAATAAAAAAAAAAATTAAAAAAAAAAAGAATTTGTGAAATTATGCCCCTTTGATTTTCAAAGCCGAATGTTATGGGAATTTGTCTTCTCTGTGCAAGTTCCCTGTGCCTGGGGTGCCTGGAGTGAGGATCTGTTTGTTTCCCCCCTCTGAGCCTGCAGCATTCCTCCCTCCCACAGACAGTCCCACAGGTCTGTTTAGTCTCTGCTCTTCCTATCCTCTTCAGCATGGCTTTTCCTCTCCATTTAGCTATGGAGAGTCTGTTCTGCCAGACTTAAGATTATTTTCTGGCTTTTTTTTTATATTGATGTAGGTGTTATCTAGTTGTACCCATGGGACAATGTGAGCTTAGGGTTTTCCTATTCCACTATCTTTCTTGTATCTTGCCTTTCATTTTTAAGTTTCTGGAAATCTTTCTCTTGAATGAGATTCCTACTGGTATAACAGACTACAGTTTTATTTCCCTAAATTCTGTCATAATTTCCACTTAGTAATTTTGTAGATTTTGAGTTCTTATAAAATTAGTGATTTACTAATACTAATAGCTGACTCTTTAGGAGGAAGAATCCCTGAATTATAGCATTTGCCATTTTCAAGTTATAAATATTCCCATCATGGTAGATTTCAAACTACCAATGTGACATCAACCCTGTCACAAAATTCCTAAAAATTTACCAATTGGCTCTTGTGAACGTGTATGAGCTGATTCTAGTACACTATGGAGAATAAACCTTATAAAAGCTCCCTCTCATGCCTATCCACTCTCCCTTATATTCTCCAGCTTCCTTTCAAAAACGTTGCCATCTTGACTGAGAGTTACTCATTCTAGCTAATAAGCTGAAGATGACAGTAGAGTTTCCTCAAGCTTCTTCACGTTCCTTTGGCATCAGAAGTAGAATTTCAGGGGCACCTGGATGTCTTAGTCGGTTGAGCATCCGACTTCGGTTCAAGTAATGATATCGCTTGTGGGTTTGAGCCCTGTGTCGGGCTCTGAGCTGACAGCTTGGAGCCTGGAGCCTGGAGCCTGCTTCAGATTCTGTATCTCCCTCTCTCTTTGCCCCTCTCTTGCTCATGCTGTCTCTCTCTCTCTCAAAATAAATAAACATTAAAAAAAAAAGAAGAAGAATTTCTGTGAAGCTATTAAAACTTTAGTGTCAAGACCTCTTATTTGCATGAGTTCTTTCTAACACCCAAGAGAGGTCCTAGCAATTTCTTATTAATCATTTTTAAAAAGTATTTTTGTTGAATAAGATGAGAGTCCCCAAAATATTATAAACTTTAAGATCTCACAAACCTGATTACTCCTGTATAGCTCATCTAATTGGTAACTACGTCAAGCAGAAAGATGAACATACACGTTCTGCAGCTGACACCACAACTGCCTGGTTCCAATGCTTCTTGAGTCTCTGAATGAATTGAACATACCTGCTGCCTTCCTGATTATTGAAAACGTTCCTATGGATACAGCTGCT
This sequence comes from Puma concolor, assembly GCF_028749965.1. NCBI lineage: Eukaryota > Metazoa > Chordata > Mammalia > Carnivora > Felidae > Puma > Puma concolor. The sequence goes on from NC_141671.1 coordinate 111,538,518, forward strand.
TTGTGGTTTTCTCTCTCTCCCTTTAACCTTGGCTAATATGTAGGGGTATCGAAAATCTGCACTACTTAGCATCAGCCAATATCTAGTCCAGCCTTTTTCAGCAGATCCAGATTACACACAGCTATAACCTTGATATCAATATGCCCAAATATTTTACTCAGGCTGCCATTCATTTCTGTGGTGTCAGATTATCTCTATAGTTTTCTATTTATAGGCAGCTGAATGTGAAGAAAAAAGATTAGTACCTTCTGGAGAGTGAGAGAGCCTATCTTCTTCTGATGCTGCTCTTCAGGACCAGAATCACCTTTTACCTTTGAAGCTGATGAAAAACACGAAAACAACAGTTTACAAAGTAGAATAATACCTTTCAAAGATACGATGTTAATATCTTTTAAAGCATGAAGACTTGAAGGTTTAAAACTCTTAAGTATTAAGATAATTTTACCCTGTAATACTTTCAGCCAGCACTACATAAGTACATAGGCCTATGGAGACTGACAAATGTGAACACTGAAGCACTGGGTGGGCCAGTTTAGAGAGAGGGGGTGTATCCACCTATGTAAGCATGCAGTGGCATTTCCAACATAATCAGCTGCCTGAATTCCATGCCTAAACTTAGCCAATACATTTTCATCTGTTAGTAATTAGGAGTTATTTTAAAATGTTGCCCAATTCATTTTCCAGCATTACCTATAAATCAAATTACAGAAAAATAAATTTGATTTTTAAATCATTTTGGGAATATTTTTTGTGTCTATTTTGTTGGTATGCAGTATTTTCAGGCTTAGAAAAGGAAACATGAGAAATACAACGAAAAAATAACAAGAAAGCGCTACAAAAATAAAAAGTAGAAACAGAACCACGAATTATGAAGAATACTACATAAAACAAAAAAGGGCAGATCCCATTGATTTATATCTAAATATAAAAATAGAATTACAAGTTAGATTTTTTTAAAAAAGAAAAGGTATGGTTTTATACTCTATAAAGGAATCCTTAGCTTTACTTGAGGTTAACTGATTTCATTTAGTTAGTGCCCCAGCACTTTGAAAGGTGACTTCATTTATAAATACTCAGATTTCATGCAGTTGGTCAGGAAAGAATCAGTTCAGTAAGATGAAATAGATCTAGTGTCTTGTTGGGTTTCTCCATCATCCTTCAAGCTTGCCCAGTGTGTTCACATGTCTTTGCTTGTCATACTTACCTCAGTCTGGAAAGCTCTTTTTGCAGATAACCATTCTTGAAATTTAATTCTCCCTTCTCAAGAACCATTTGGAATCCGCCCCCCTTTTTCTCGAACTGCTATTTGCTCTACCCCCTGATAGCACTTATTTTGCTCTCATATATTCACACCACCTATTCTAATCTTTCTTTCTCCATAGATCACTTTTAAGATTGAGGCTCTGACTTAAGCCTTTCTGTATGTAACCTGTGGTACATAAAGCAGAGCTGGAGGTATCACAGAAAATATGAAAGTAAAGATGTTGAATAAGTCCTAGATTTTAGACAGTTCCCTTACCTAACAGTGCAAGAAAAAAAAAGGTGGTAGGTTTTTAAGTTTAAAAGAACACAGACTGAGTCACGTAGCTAGGTTTGAATCCCAGTTCTGCCACTTGCATGCTTTGTGATTTTTGGCAAATTCGCCTAGTTCTCCGGGTATCACTCTCCTTATCCCTAAAATGAAGAAATAATAGTACCTTATAGGCTTGTTGGATATGCAAAAAGAGACATAAGGGAGACAAAATAAATGAGGCGAAATAGCCTAGAAGAGTACCTGGCACATAAGCTCTTGGTATATGTTAGCAATTATTATTAGTCATAAAAGCATATTGATGCACTACTTATATAAATGTACGGCACTGGACTATGTTTCCATTATGTTAAATGAGAACAATGACTTACAAATAAGATCCTATAGCTTGACTCTAACGTTGCGACAATGATGATTTCCTTGTACTTAAAACATTTTCTAAGTTATCAACATATATTAGTTTATGGGAAAATAGATACTGTTTCTTAAAAACCTAAGGATTCATATAAGTAAAAGTTTGAAGTAAGAACTTGGATAATTTCATGAACTTAGACCAAAGTATAAATTTGACTTAAAATTATGCTGGGAGAGTATGAAAATCAAACTCTTACTTCAACCATGAACTACATCAATGAGGAATGTAATGGAAAATGGCTGGAAGAAACTTCTGGGAGTTTTCTGATGAGCTGGTGTTGCATTCTGAGTTCTCTGGGAACATCTGATGGTCTTTCGATGCTGAGATGGGGTCTGGGTTTCAAATTGTTTATTAGGGATTGACATTTGGGAAAGGAAGAGGGAGAAAGAGAACTGGGCAGAGGAAGAAGTTGAACTGTAATGTAGGCCCACTGAAACCTCGGGCAGCCTGTGGGGTCTTTGGGATGGGTATTGTCAGCCTGAGTGTCTCAGGACAGCCCTGACTTGCTTAATCACTAAATGTGGACTTCTGTGTGTTTTACATTTATTATCAAATAATACAAGGTAGTATTGTTTTTATCTTATATTTGTTTTATCCTAAAATTTTCCAGATGAGGAATCTGAGGCACAAAAAGTGATGGTGTTCAGGGTGAGCCACCCCAAAATATCCCACTTTGGGATATTAATTATTTTTAATCAAATTACTTAAAAACCAGCCCGTGCCAGAACAATACTCTGACCCTCTTCAATTCCCTATGTGAAGGGCTCCCTCCCTGCATCTGGATGGTAGAAGGCATCTTATTGACAGAGACAGGGAATTCAGGGATGAGAAGGTTAAATAAATAAGCCTTGTTACTTCATTGATCTGCTATGTCAAGTCTAAACTTCTTCGTCTTGTCAATTCTTCACAAATTCACTATTTCTTTGTCTAAAATACATAAAAGCTTCCTGCTTTGGTCACTTCTTTGACCCTCATATTTTTTTGACTGCTTTACATGAGTTAGGTCACCAGGCCTGGATGAATTTCATTCCAAGATAATGAAATAAATCACAGACTGCATTCTATAAACATTCTTGGATTCAGATTGTGAAAACTCATGGAGATAGGTGTAAGGAATGGATAGATATTGTAACAATTTCTTGAGTTCTGTGAACTATAAATGAATAAGACACAAATTAGAAATGCTAAAAATGAAAATACTAACATCAATCCAAAATGGGTTCATCAATGGGGCACCTGGGTGGCTTGGTCGGTTGAGCGTCTGACTTCGGCTCAGGTCATGATCTCATGGTCTGTGGGTTCGAGCCCCGTGTCGGGCTCTGTGCTGACAGCTCAGAGCCTGGAGCCTGTTTCAGATTCTGTGTCTCCCTCTCTCTCTGCCTCTCCCCTGTTCATTATCTGTCTCTCTCTGTCTCAAAAATAAATAAACGTTAAAAAAAAAAATTCAAAATGGGTTCATCAAGAATAAATCTCACCAAATATATCTATCTTCTATCAATATGTTTATGCATTGATAAATAATTGCTGTGAGATTGTGTTGTGAAAGGTGCTACTTTCTGTTAAAGATATCACAAAACAGAATTTATACCTAACTTAGAATTAGGCAGAATATGAAGTTGCTTCCATAACATAGTTTGAAGAGGACATTTAAGAAAATTAAATCAAATCTATTAAAATCTTGTCATGGGGACAAATATTACCATTTTTATTGGTATTACTATTTTAGGACCTTTTAAATAAGTCATTCAATCAACAACAATTATTTGGGAATATCTGTGGTGTGTGGGATATTAAGAAGGCCAAAAGTCTTATCTGAGTGTAAAATTCTGTGGTTCTTAACCCTGTGGAGTTTGTGTCACCTGGGAATGCTAAAGCATCAATCAGACATTGTTTTTTTGTGATTACTACATTATTCGCCACCATCACTCAGCATATATAGAGATACTATTCAAGGACAGTGAAACCAGAACAGGACTAAACTCACTTAAGGATAGTGGTACCTAGGTCCTCTTAGAAATTAAATAGGAGGCGCACAGGGAAGAAAAGAGTAGCTGTGGGGTGTTCATATTCTTCACAAAGTACCAGTAGCTTTCTTTATTTTTGCATTGGGCATTTCTTAGTGTGCAAAGTGAAAACAAATGTATTTTAGTTAGATGATGAGATGGAGGCATTGAAGGACTATAAGCTCAATGAAAATACCCAGATATCTGTATATGTGTAGCAATATTTTAAACTTTTAAAAGGGATGGAAGGAACAAACCTCTTACTGTCATAGATTATATGGAGATAAATCCAGCAACCTTGAAGTCAAAGCCACTGCTGACTCATTGACTTTGCATGGACCAAGACCCTAGAAAGAATGAAGCAGCTAGATATTGACACACATTCTTCTGTATGTAAAATTTTGCCCAACAACTCTGGGTATTTGGTTTATTTTCTATTCTCTCCATGATTATAAAAATTATACTAAATAAGAAAAACAACAAAAAAAGGCAATAGAAGAAAATTTGCCACGTGAGTATTCAAGATAGCTTAGAAATGAATCGTCTCAAACATACAACATTAACTTCAAATAGCTGATATCTCCAAGATGCAGTAATCCGGAATTGAGTAGGAAAAAAAAATGTGGTTGATAAGGTCAATAAAAACTAACACTAGATTTATTTGTGCTTTATTTCAAAAGAAATTGAAATTTTTGATAGTAGTTAGAGTAATAAAAATGAAAGCCTGAATTAAAGAATATATTTTCCTCATAAAATAAGATATTCTCCTCGTTACTTATTTTGTTTATTTTCCACCTACTCTTCAGGAGTATGTGGATAACAGATTCTATTTATTTAATAAAAGAAGAAATTAGGAGACATAACAAAAGTAACAAAGGTCAAGTTATTGTCAGCTAACCTTCTTTTAGCAAGGACATAATATAGAAGCAGGGCATACTGCTTTATAGAATGTGTCTTCTAGTAAAGAATAATGTTGACAAATGTCTCAATTCTCTTCTATATTCTTTGTATATTTTTTCCTTAATTCTTCTTCTTTATGTGCCAATTTTTCCCATTTGTTATTTTTACATAAAGAAAATAATCATTGCTTCATGGAATCCCATGACCCTGCAAGATGAGAAGACCAGTGGTGCAGAAGGAATGGCAGTAGTTGCATATAAACCACAGGGTTGACATCTAAGCATTTAATTAAATCAGACATTTTCCACAGGGTCCAAAGAATGTCTAGATTGAATCCCAGGTGGGGGATTCTTTGGCAATCATCACAGCAGGAAAACCAAGAGTTAGGTTTTTTTGTTTTTGTTTTTTTTTAAACAAAGGTATTGGGCAAACAATGTAATAAGAAATATAGTATCAAATAGCAATCAACTTTAAATATTTTAATTCTAACCACAAAAAAAAGCAATCCTTTCAGCTTTCCAAATAGCAAAAGCTGCTGTTTTTTTGTAAAGGAATACAATGCTATGCTTGGGGATGCAAATCTTGTGGTAGAGACTAGGACAGTTGACATCAACATGAGGGTACCATCTACAGACGTAGTCTGGAAGAGTAGGGGTCTTCCCTTCTCTTACTTCCCTCTTTTTTGTACTCCTAAAAATACTCTTAGACAGCATTCAGGTTGAGATGTGTATAATATACCAATTGAAAATAATGAATTAATTCGGCTATCACCTTTGTAATCGATACTACTCCTCTCATTAGGCATTTGTCTAAACAACTTGCCTTGAAAAATAAATCTGTAATAGTTGGATTTTAGGTATCATGAATAGAATGGTGGTAAGACATTTTTTGGTTTTTATTTCAAATCTCTTCACATATTGCACATTTGATTATATATATATATATATATATATACACACATAAAATATATATGCACATATATATTTGGAAATGAATGCATATATATGTATATGAATGTATGTATCCACATTTTACACATAAGAACCTTGAATGAGTGCCAGATTTATCCAGTAACTAAATCAATGATTAAACCATGTACAATCTCTCTTTTTTTATACTGGACTTTTTCTGATATTTTAAAAATTTTTTTCTCTCCTTATGTGAGATGAGTAAGTTTGATGCATTTAAATACTCCCTTAAAGCTTTTAACAAAGACCCAGATGGGAAAATTTGCCAGGTAAAAAAGAAAAAGTATGGTCTTCACAGGTACAGAAAAACAAACCAACGGACCGCAACAAAGCTCAGAAGAGACATATAGGACATAATTCATGATATAATTGCAACAAAAAGCGACATGATAATGGCACACTTTTCTACTTGATGACATTGGAAAGTTTGCCTCATTCTTTGAAAAAAAAATAAAGTTGTCTTCCCAACTTATACCACATACAAAAGGAGACCAGATGGATTACATGCTTAAACGTGAAAGATAAATGAGTTAATAGAAAAAAAATTGGGAGGATCTTTTTGCAACCTAGGAGTGAGAAAGATTTCTTCACAAAGTCTGTAATAGCTCCAACCCAAAGTAAAAAATTGACAGGTTGCTATATTAAAATTAAAGATTTTTGTACAAAAATGACAACAAATCAAGAAGAATAGATAGAGATAGTTGGACTATTAAATAGTAATATGATTGCTATCTAGATAGCAATAGATAACAATCTATTGCTATCTAGAATGCACAATGGTTTTCTACAGATGAACAGGGAAAGAGAAAAATCTGATGGTATAAAGGGGACAAGATGATAACCAAACAACTCCCCAAAAGAAAGCCCAAATGGCTAAAAAATATGTGAAAAGATGCTCAAACTCACTGATAATAAGAAAACAAAAGTAAACTTAAGATGTCAGATAGCACAGTGTAGGCATCAGAATATCAAAATTGTAAGGTTCACAACACAAAATCTTGGTGAGGATATAGGGAGACAAGAACTTTTTGTGTGCTTTTGATGGAAATGTCAACTTGTACAGTCAGTCTAAAAGGCAACCTGAAAGCCCACAAGTAAATGAGTCTATGAGTGATGCCACCCCTGAGTATACTTCCAGATCATTTCCCACTCAGTTGCATAAGCGACCGTGCAGAAGAAGCTTCATCACAGCATTGTTTGCGTTATTGAGGAATTAGAGTCCCTTACTAGCTCAGGGAACAGATACATGAATATGGGTGCATTGTATGGAATTCTTTGCAGGTTTAGAGGTAACAGACTAGGTATCCAAACAGCAACATGGATAAACACAATGCTGAGTGAGAAGAAAACAAAATGAGATTTCAGTTCAATTTATGCAGAACCTCATAAACACATAACACAATACTATATGTTTAAGTATATAAATCAAGTATGAGGGAGGCTTGCAAAAGGAAGAATGAGTGGTGAGTGGAAGTAGAGATTGAGAAAAAAAGAAAATGGAAGGGACTGATTTGTTATGAAATGAAAAGAATGATCATTGAAGTCATTTAAAGAAGAATCAAAGATATTTAAAAAAAATTTTTAATGTTTATTTCTGAGAGAGAGACAGAGTGTGAGTGGGGGCGGGGGGGGGGGGTGCAGAGAGAGAGGGAGACACAGAATCCGAAGCAGGCTCCAGGCTCCGAGCTGTCAGCACAGAGCCTGATGCAAGGCTCGAACTCATTGACCGCGAGATCATGACTTGAGCCGAAGCCAGACGCTTAACTGACTGAGCCACCCAGGTGCTCTGAATTAAAAATGTTATTAATAAAAAAATTTTTATAGTAAACTTTTATGAAAATTTCTTACTGCATTTATTTTTTAAAGTTTTTATTTAAAAAAGTTTTGTGTATTTTGATAGAGAGACAGAGAGCGAGTGGGGGAGAGGCAGAGAGAGAGGGAGAGAGAGAATCCCAAGCCGACTGCACTGTTAGCGTGAAGCCCAAGCTCAAACTCATGAACCGTGAGATCACGACCTGAGCCGAAACCAAGAGTCAGATGCTTAATTAACTGAGCTATACAGGCGCCCCTCTTATTGCATTTAAAATAAATTTCCCAGGGGGCACCAGTGAAGTGTCTGACTCTTGATTTCGGTTCAGGTCATGATCTCATGGTTCATGAGATTGAGCCCCATGTCGGGCTCTGTGCTGACAGTGTGGAGACTGCTTGGGATTCTCTGTCTCCCTCTCTCCCTGCCTTTCTCTCTCTCTCTCTCTCTCTCTCTCTCTCAAAAATAAATAAATAAACATTTAAAATAAATTTCCCAATAGTTTCCCAATGCTCGTCTGCCCCTGCATGACCTGGGGCCTGTCCATGCATCTCTCGTTACATTTTAGCCATATCAGTCCTACCTCCAGTCTGGGTCATACCACCTACTTTCATACCTCAGCCTCATTTTTCCTTCAGTTTTCTTGTCATTGAAGACCATTTTTCATCTGGGGTTTGCTTGACTGTTACATCTGAAAAATGTCATCTCTATTCACACTTTCAAAAAGGTCTTCACTCTCATTCTCTGTCATAGCCCCTGCTGTAATCCTTTGTTTAAACTGACAACAATTTGCAGGTATTTTACTTGACTGTTGCCACACACCATTTATTCCCTGCTAGCAGGTGAACTCATTAGAAAGGGTGCTAAGTCCGTCCTGTTCATTGCTTCATCTGCAACATCTAACACATAGTGAGCATAACATTGTAGGATGAGGGAATGAACGAATGAACAAATTTTAGGCACAGAAGTTAACAAGTTTTCAGAACTTGAAGATATTTTTCTTTCAAAATCAAAAATAGAAGAGGGGCACCTGGGTGCCTCAGTCAGTTGAGCCTCCGACTCTTGATTTCTGCTCAGGTCATGATCCTGGGGTTATATGATTGAGCCCTGTGTTGGCTCCGTGCTGAGTGTGGAGTCTGCTTAAGACTCTCTCTTTTTCTCTCTCTCTCTTTCTCTTTCCTCCTCTGCCCTTCTCCCCACTCAAGCTCTGTCTCTCTAACATAAAAAAAAATAAAAAATAGTGGCACCTGGGTAGCTCAGTCAGTTGAGCGTCCAACTTTGGCTCAGGAACTTTGCAGTTCCTGACTTTGAGCCCCACGTGGGGCTCTGTGCTGACAGCTCGGAGCCTGGAGCCTGTTTGGATTCAGTGTCTCCCTCTTTCTCTCTCTGTCCCTTCTCTGCTCTCATTCAGTCTCTGTCTCTCTCAAAACTGAATAAATGTAAAAAAAATTTTTTTTAATTTTTCTTAATGTTAATTTATTTATTTTTACATTTATTCAGTTTTGAGAGAGACAGAGACCGAATGTAAGTGGGTTAGGGGCAGATAGAGAGGGAGACACAGAAGCAGAAGCAGGCTCCAGGCTCCGAGCTGTCAGCACAGAGCCCGATGCAGAGCTCGAACTCACAAACTGTGAGATCATGACTTGAGCTGAAGTCGGACGCTCAACCGACTGAGCCACTCAGGCACCCCCCCCAAAACTTTTTTTAAATAAAAAATAATACAAAAGAGAAGATATTTTAAAGGGATAGGCAGATATAAGAGAGTTTTTACAAAGCCATCTTCCCACTTTACTATAGTAAAAAAAAAGATTTTATCTATAAGGCTTAGGGAGCAATTTGCATAAAGTACCACATTTAACTTAATTATTAATTTAATTGTTAAAATATCTGTGTTGTTCAATATTTGCATTATATTAAAAATATTAACATTGTTGTTATTACATTATTATAGCTTTCAAGTGAGGTAGGTATATTTTCAGGTATTCTTGGTATGTCCCATATAAACCATTCCTCTTTTTTTGAAAACAGAATATGTGTGTGTGTGTGTGATATGACCCTGAATGATTCACTTGTGAAGAAAAGAGAAACCAAAATTTAAAAGTCAATTATGTTTTTACTATTAAGATTTAAAAATGCCTATTAACATCAACTGAGGCTCTTACTACAAACCTTGTCTATTATATGAGAGCTATTTTCCTCAGAGAAACTGAGTCACAGAAGGATTGTTTAAGGTCATGCATGAGTCAATGACTTTGCTCGGAATGAAAACCCACAGTGCTGGCTCACTGCATTCTAGGTGGTGAGCCCTCAGCCACAGTTCTCAACTGCCATAGTCAGTCTGAGGTCAGAAACTGCTTTAAAGAAATCATAACTGTCTTCAATCATGGCAGATGGAAGTCTATAGATATTGACGTGTCCTGTGGTATTTCTATTTTTCTTAAAAAAGGAAAAACTATAAATAAAACAATCAAGATATACTAAAACAGTAGGAGAGAGAAAGAATCTTCAAAAGTTTTTACATTGCATAGGCTGTATAAAAACCTCCAGACACCACATTTTACCAAGAATAAAATTCTCAGTTCTCACTGCTCACAATGCAAAGGACATTCTTAGCATTTTCCTACTCTGTTGTAACTGCTTGCAATTATACATGAGGTGAGTTGATTAATTGCTGAAATGGCTGGTACTTTTATATACCAAGGTCAGTTGTATTTGTTCAATATTTACTTAGTGAGTTAGAGACCATGTTAGGTGCCAGACATAGTCCTTGCTCTCATAGAACTAACCTTCTATTTTCATGAATAGGTGAAACATGCTTGCCCATAGATGAGCATAAAAGATCAGACCTATTTTATTCTTTTTCCTGTTACACTATTTATTAAAAAAAATGATAATTTCATTAAAACTTTTTCTATAAAGTATACATTACCTGCAGATATTTGTTAGTGCTAAATTTAAAAAAGAACCAAAAATTATTTGAAGACATGTGAACTCCCTACTATACACACTGAAAATGAGCTGTAATTGTGGGTAATAAAATATGTGGTCTGTTACTGGTCAGAAATGACAAATCATGATACATTCATAGCAATGTGGATATTATATGTCTTTTCAAAATTAGACTGTGTATTCAGCTGTAACAGAACTGAACTAGGCTAGAATATTCAGTTGATTATTTTCTTTATGACACTCGTATACTGTGAAACTCCATAGTAGATATTCACAATCTAATTTATTCATGATCACATACAAGTGGTCTTGAATACAATTAAAAAGCATACACACCTTCCAGTGGAAACCTGATAATTAGGGAATTGTAATCCCTCTAAGGCTAAGAAAATATGTGTATATTTTCACGATAAGTTAAATTTTAAGATTTGAAACTAATTTAGAAAGGGTGCCATATTTTGCTCACAAATATGCTTATATATTTTTTAAAAAGGATAAATATCCAAATTCCAAAAAGGAATAAGTTATATTAAAATGGAGAATGCCCCATTTAGCGTTTCACAGCAAACAAAGTTTCTCTGACTAATGGATACTGTATAAAGATATTTGGTGTAGAAACTCACATACGTGGACAGAACAGAGGCCAGAAGCTCTGATTCACAGTTCCCTGCTTTTAACCACTGTCTTCCATTTCCCTGACTCCTGCCGTGAGGGAATAACACATGACTGAAAACTGGAGAGTGGAGTCCTCAAACTGCAGAAAGCAATGCTATGAGAGGCAAGAAGGTATAGTGGAAAGAGTTTGCAGTTAGAAAAACAGTGTCCAAACTCCCAAGCGCACATATTTTTCTTCTTCAGATTTCAGTTTGCTTCTCACTAAGATGGGAATAACAATGCTGACCTCTTGGAGCAGATCGTGATGATAATTGCCATTGAGGGCGATGATGATCATGATAATGCTGACTGTTGATGGTGGTGAGGATATCTAACATTTATTTCACGCTTTCCAGCTGGCAGACTCCATGTTAGGGGCTCTGCATGCCCTGTGCAGTCGAGCGTAGTGGTAAGAACGTGAGCCTTGATGGATTTGGAGGGGCAGGGTGTGGCCATTGAGAATGCCAGTACTATACGCCCATGGGTAACAATTTACGTCTCTGAATCTCAGAATTATTATCTGTGAAATGGGACTTATAATCATACTTTATTCTTAGTAATTGTGAAGAACAAGTAAGAAAAAGTATGTAACATGCCCTCCCCAGGGGCAGACATATGTTGAGTCACTTCCTTTCTGCTTGATGTAACACTTGAACACATGTAGCCACTTCTTCCTGGATAGAGGGAAATCATTAAAATTAACACCGACTTGGTTTTCATTATGTATGGGGTGAATCATTCACCCTTCCAAAATAAAAGAGCAGGGATGTTATGGGTTGAATTGTGTGTGTCCCCCAGAATTTATAGGTGAAGCCCTAACCCCTAAAACCTCAGAATGTGACTGGATTTAGGGATAAAGTCTCTAAAGAGATGATTAAATTAAAGCAAGATCCTGAGTGGGCCTAATCTAAACTGACTGGCATCTTCATAAGAAGAGAAAATTTGGACACATAAAGGACACCGAAGCTGTGTAAGCCCATAGGACAAAAACCATTTGAGGACACAGAGAGTGCCATCTACAAGCTAAGGGGACAGGCTTTAAAACCAAGCCTACCGACACTTTGATATTGGACTTTTAGCCTCCAGAACCGTGAGAAAATAAATTTCTGTTGTGTAAGCCACTCAGTGGCAGCCCAAGTAAACTAATACAAGGAGTTACCCTACCTGCAAGGTGCTTGCTTCACATCCCTTCAAAAAGAAAGCTTGGTGCCAGTTTTCCAGGCAGTGCCTGTGGTTGGCTCCTCTGTGGCCCAGTGTAGCGCCTGGGGCACAGAGTTCCAGGCATTCACTATTCAAACTTCCCATAAGAACTCTGAGGCCTGCTTTTCTTTTGCCCAGAGGATTGTATTGTCAAAGTGAATATTTTTGTGATCCATTTTTTGAATATGCCAGTGGTTCAGAAAATACACAGTGAGTGAAACCAAGCATAGAATGTGTTACCAGGGAAAACGGATAAATATTATTATTGATGAACAAATGGTTGGGAATGCAAGGAATGTAAGAGGTACACAACCTTCCGTAAAGCATGGGGTGCCTCCTATATTGACTCTATGTATGGCCTTATAGTAACGCTTTGTTAAAAAAGTTTATACTTCATTAGTTTTTGAGAAGAAATGTATTCTAATTTCTATTGATTTTAAAAAATAGACCATCACATACTTGAAAAAATTAGACATTTTTATAAAAGCTCCTAGGCCTTTGAGCTTTCACAAGATGCAATACAAAACAAAGCAGTCTGGTTTAAAACAATTACTAATGTTGGAACAAACATGGGGAGAGGGGAACAACTGATTGTGAAAGCTAAGATTACTTAGAATGTGGAAAGGCAACCCTGGAAAAGTCTCTAGAGCAGTAGCAGGAAAGAAAAAAGAAACCACAAAGTAAGTTATTAAAGAAAATATTGATGATATTTTAGGAATTCTTAATTCTTATTATTTTTTTGCTTAATATTTAGCAGACCTAATAATAGATAACTAGGCTATGGCTACATTTTTAATAGTTTAAGATTATTATAATGTGGGATCTGAAATCATTTCAATGAACTCTCTACACTTTGTTACATTGTAGTCTATTGGTCTATTTGCATTTTGAATGAATCTTCTACCCATGGCAATTTTTTTTTGTCTCCTTATTTACATAGATATCACACTAGATTATCAGGTCTCTAAGTATAGTGTAATGGCTCTTAGGAATTCCCAAAACCCTCTCGAGGTCAAAACTATTTTCATAATAATATTAAGACAGTATTTGCTTTTTTTGTGCAGACATTTACATTAATGGTGCAAAAGAACTGATAGGTAACATTGTTGACTCTTTAGTACAAATCAAGGCATTGGCTTCAAACTGCCCATTGCATTTTCATTGCCATGAACTCACAATAGAAAAAAAGAAAGAATGAAAGAATGAAAACGAAACGACGAAAGAAAGGGAAAAAGAAAAAAATAGCTAGTATAATCAAGAACTTCATTCACTTGATGAAGCAATCAATTTCTAAACTTTATTAAATATCAACCCTTGAGTACATCTCTTTTACGACTCAGATCTGTTTGAAGAATTAGGAATATCCACACAGCACCTCTGCTGCCTACCAAGGGACACCAGTTGTCTTGAGGAAAAGCACTTATGCAATTGATTTCTGAGCTGAATGAACTAGCTCTTTTTTTCATGGAACACCCTTTTTCTTAAAATAAGGGCTAGTAGACAAACTATGGCTTTGAGGACTTAGGTATTTGGCAGAAATTTTCTCAAAAATAAACAAAGTGAGCCTTTATATCAAGGAAAACAACTGACAGTATTTGTTTTCAATGATAAAATTCAGGCTTCTTAAATAAAAATAAGAATTTTGGAAAATGTCTAACCAACACCAGAAGCTTCCCATACTGAAAGACTTTTGATGTCATCAGTGGTGATATTAATGAATATTATTTTTTGATAATGTGTAACGAAATGTGTCAACATTAAAAAAATCTGTATTGCTCAGTGGTTCAATATTTTCCATAAGACTAATGTGTAATGCTACAAAACCACATGTATGTAAAAGATCTGTTCAAAATGCAAATAGACCAGGGTGCCTGGGTGGCTCAGTCGGTTGAGCGTAGGACACTTCGGCTCAGGTCATGATCTCACAACTCGTGAGTTGGAGCCCTGCGTCGGGCTCTGTGCTGACAGCTCGGAGCCTGGAGCCTGCTTCAGACTCTGTGCCTCCCTCTCTCTCTGCCCCAACCCACTCGCATTCTGTCTCTGTCTCTCTCAAAAATAAATAAACATTAAAAAATTTTTTTCAAAATGCAAATAGACCAATAGACTATAGTCTATTGTAATGGAGTGTGGATAGCTCATTGATACAGTTTCAGATCTCACCTGGTAATAATCTTAAAAATTTACAGTTTGTTGAGTTTTGGTATGGTATCAAAGGAATGAGGAAGGTATGAGGTAGACTCATAATTATCTAAAAAGTCTATTCTTCCCTTTTCCAACTACATATCTGTGTGAAGCCAAATATTCTTTGTTTACTTCAACCAAAATATTGCAATGAAATGAATGCAGAAACCAATATGAGATTCCAGCTTTCTTATATTAAGCCAGACATTACAAAATGTTTTAAAATAAAAAAAAAAACCCATGAATGACACTCTGTTAATATTTTTCTTTGTAAATATAATTATGTTTTGTAAAATGTTATCTATATTAACTGTATATTAATGGTAAAAATCACCTATATGATCTTGTGATGCACTTTTTTTGTTTTCAATGTATTTATGAATAAGTATCTTTAGAATTTCTCAGTTTTTACTGCAAAGACCCATCCTTCCCATACGACTCAGTTAAGACTCACTGTCAATCTGTCAGTGCTGATTCCCATAAGACTCTCAATGACTCCCAGGTTTACCTTAGACCATACTAGACATGGACCCTCTCAATTCCCATTCTTTGTCTTTTAAATTAGCCAGGCTTCCTCTCCCTGACAAAATATCTTAGACACAGAGATAAACATTTCTTATTCAACTGACTGACTTAAGATTCCTCTGATGACAAAACCAATCCCACTATAAAGTTACCCATTCTGGAAACTTGTCTACTCCTTCCTATAAAAGTCTAGGGCAAAACTACCCTGTCAAGACACTCTGATCTTCAGATCTAGAGTGTTCTCCCTATTATAATCATAGCTAACTCAAATGAAATTCTTCTTCATCACTTGTTCATTGATTTTTGTTGTTATTATTCTTTTGTTTTGACAGTAAGAATAATTTCAAGTTTTGCTATCTTCCACCTTTCAAACATGTTGAAGCCTATAAAAACAAGAAACTCTGGGCTGACATTTATTTCTAAAAACACAAAATGTTTATAATGCAAAATTCATCTGTGGAAACTGCAACCTCATTAAAATGAATTGCATTTCCATATGTGCATACAATTTTCTCTATGATTTCATTCAAGAGCAGGAAAGATGAATTAGGCAAGGATTATGTGGCAATATGAGAGAAAGGGCTTCCTATGCAGGCCACACAATAGGATGAAAGGTCACTACATATATAGTGCAATTTGTAGAGCAGAGAGCAGTGCTCCAATCCTAAAATGCTTCTCCTTTATATTTGGACATGGTGGGGGGTGGGGTGGGCGTTGGATGGAAGAAATCCAAAAGTGGCATTTAAGTGAGTTGTGAATCAAAAAATGGAGAACATGAGATGTTGATTTCACACTGCACACTGATATCAGCTAAAGCCTTAGCAGGAATTGGTTGCCAGCTAGGAAAGGAAGAAAAGGAAGATGCTAAGATGGTTGTCAAAGAATGGGAGTTGTAAGGGGAAAAGGGAAGGAAGGACACGGAATTCTGGCTGCATCAATAGTATAATAGTATACTATTATTGAAATAGTATATACTATATTGAAATAGTATATACTATTATAGTATAGTATATATACTATAGTATATACAGTATATATACTAGTATATATATATATATATATATATAATAGTATATATACAAATATACTATATTGAAATAGTATAATTGTTCTTTTTTGAAATTCTGTTTAGGGGTCTATCCTTCTTGGTTGTTCTTTTGACTCCATTCACTGACCCAGGAAATTGGGAAGCTCCCACAGAGGCCAGGAATCAAGCGGGTTTTAGGGCCTATTAGTCCCTGTCTTACTGTTGGACACAGCCCCCTTCAGGCTATGTGCTTGCAGAGGTACCCTGGCCAAGAAGGAACCAACAGCTAGAACTTAGTAAGAAAATCATGCTATTCTCTATTACCGGAATCTGTAATTCTCATCACCAGTTCAATGCAGTTTTCATAGCAGTAAGTATAAAACAAAGGGAAATGTCAGTGGATAAAAGGTCTCTGGTGGATGTCCTGCTCATGTAATGCTCACTTCCTGTGAAGATATATGCCCATCAAATAAAGAGCACTAAAGACACAAACTTTGGATGCAGGGGTACTTGTGACACTTTGGCAATGTAATGCAGTCTAAAGACTACTAGGAAGAGTTTTATTAACTATATCTTGTATTGTTACACATCCACTCATTTACAATTACTTCTGTATGTTATCGAGAACTCAGAATCAAAAAGAAAAATACTATTTCTGAATATTTTAAAAGTCACAGCACTTAACTTTATCTCTAAACCGTGAAATATTTTTGATTGATTTATATAATAAACCAAATAACTCATGAATTGGGCTATAAAGTGATTGATAGATATAAAATTAAAGTAAATCTTTGCCAAAGTTTTCCTACATTGAAATAGTAACTATCATTTTGTAATATTGTTTAAAAATAAAACATATTTTTTTAACAATACCTTTAGAATTGTATACTATTGTTCTGCTAAAGGACTTAGTAATTTTATCTTTGGGGAATTAATTATTCTCCTGGCATCCCCAAGAGGCATTTAAATACATTAAGATATTTTAAATTATTTGGTTTATTAGGTAGAACTAAGCTTATTTTGATTGAACACTAAAGTGAAATGAAATCATGTTACAGCTAAATTTATAGGAAGTTTCTTTTCTGAACGTTATGAAACAGATGTGAAGACAAAATCTGAGTTTAAAAGCATCCTACATAATTAGAAAAAATTAGAAAATTTAAAAAAAATCAACATTTTGCAAATTTCAAGTTTTACTATATTTCCCAGAATTTCTAGTAGATTAAAGTAGCCTACCATTGGAAGTCATATCCATTATGTGGGTTTTTTTGTGAGTTATAAAGAAAATATTTAGAATTAATATTTTAGATAATTTTATGCCATATAAGTATGTAAAATGGAAGATTCTTTAGAGAATAAACTCTCATAGTAACATTCTTTACTCCTATTCTACAGCAACTTTATCTGAAAAGAGAAATAGTTCTTAAGTGAGCATCTACTTCAAGAGAGAGTAAATCAAAAGCTTCTGGATTTCAGAAAGACATTTAGCTAACATGATAATCTGTCCTGCAGCTTTTGGAGGCCACAACCTGAGAGGAGCTTTCCAGAGTTCAGTCCTCAGTGAATCAGTCCTCAGCAGTTCAAAACATACCAGAAAAGAAGCACTGACCGTGAAATCATCTCCATGTTTTCATCAACCATATCCTTAATGTAAAAACTTGAGGTGTGTTATGTTAAACATCAGGGAGTCCCAACAGAAAAGGACCAATTATCCACTCACCTAGAGGCAACTGGTTGTCCTGGGAGAAGAAGGTTTGCCATGAGTCCAAGGAATTCAGTTCAAGTGTCAGCCTGGCTATTAACTCACTGCATGACTCTGGGAGAAATTCCTGTCTTCCTGGGTTTTTTCACATGCATCATCCAGAAGATAAATAGATTGGACCAGATTACCCAGGAGATTTCTTCTGACAAACTTACTATGTTGTAATTATTTAAGAAAAAATGTTTTTTGCTAGTATGAATGTATATGTTTATAAAAGTAAAAAAAATCATTAATGGTTAAAAAAGTCAAAATTCTGAAAAGAAAACAAAATGATTCTGTGATATTTGTGACACAAAATATACGCCCCACAAAAATATATAAAAAATGCATTAACAACCAGGTAATTCAATTTCTCTTCCACTCTTGTCTCCAGTAACCCTTCTTTAGTTTCTACCAGGAATGTATGGTATGACCAAAGTTAACAAAGCAGTTCTCCGCACATGAATAATTCCTATCCAGTGATCAAGGGCGAAAAGCAATGACCATGTATTAAAAGGTCAGTGCTACGTGTCAGAGGATGGTCCACATTCCCACTGAGAACAAGGCAAAGCTCTTGGACCCTGTGACCCCGAGTCTGTTTCTTTGTAAAGTTCAAAAAGAGACTCACTGAAGTGCTAAATAACAAACTTATCCACGGGTGCCTGAGAATGGATTTACTCTGCAGGAAATTAAATCGGAGCTATTGAGGGCTTGAGTTCATCCTCATTTTTTAAAATTCCAGTTTCTTACAACATGACCCAAGGCCTATTTTTATTGTATGATCCACTTCACTTGTGCTTAAGGAAGACTTATTTTCTTAAGTCACTGAAACATTAGGTAAAAAGAAAATAATAATAAGTATCATGAACATACAAAGTTCTGGTTTTTTCTTTGACATAACCTTGTTCTGAAAAACAAAACAAAGCACCAAAACAAAAGCAAAAACAAATTTGAGATTCCCTACCTGATCCAGAGAAGAACTAAAACATAAAAGCACATCTTAAGTTACTATATATAATATATGGTAGAAAAATCTCCCTTGGATTATTGTGAACTTTAATACTTTGTTATGTGGACCTAGATGCAGCACATTTGTATTACAAAACTAAGGAGTTATCCAGCTTGTATTTTTTACCCCAGCATTGGAAAGGCAACATTAGTAAAGATGATAGAGCATAAATCTCTGTGCAGGATAGATTGTACACCTAATTTACAAGTTGGCTTGGAAACATTTATTCTTAATAGAGAAGATCCCTGACTGTATTTTCCCAATTCTACTGGGAAAAATCTGTTAATAAGAATGAGAAAGGGAGGAAGAGAGGGATCATGAAAATATCTTCCTGTATTTAATAAATTTAAGCTGAATTTTAAGTATTTTTATAGAAATAAAGAGCAAATAATATAGAGCTATAAGTTCAGTTATGCCTTAATAAAAAGCATTATATACTTTTTTCTCATTTTTTTTTAAACTAGGCTTCACACCCAGCATGGACCCCAATGCAGGGCTCAACACGGGGCCCAACATGGGGTCCAACATGGGGCTTGAACTCACGACCCTAAGATCAAGGCCTGAGCTGAGAGATCAGAGTTGAATATTTAACCAACTGAGCCACCCAGTTGCCCCAATTTGTTTCTTGATTTGTATTTAGAAATGTCCTCATAACATTATTTCTCACTGTTGGGAATATTTTCCTTGCTATTTTATTACCCAGTCTTCTTTTTTTTTCCAGTTGCTCTAACTCTTCCTTCCATAATCTTTCCCCTGGCCTTCCTCTTCCTCCTACATCAGTTTTTTTCCAATTTGGTGTCAGGGCCCACCACCCTATGGACACCTTAAATGGAAGGCCATGAAGTCAAGTGTAGCCAGGATGCAGACCAAGGGGAAAATGAACTAGACTCAGATAGTTGAGCAGACATGAAGAAAGAGAAAAATTAGTGACAGGTTGCCCTGTTTCAAAGCAGCTGGTCTGTTTCTATTCCAATCCTTTTCAAGGTAGCCTTTACTTTCTTTCTGTTCTAAAAGATCCCCTAAGTCTCTTTCTTCCTCCTTCTCCTTCTTTTTTATTTTTAGTTTTTGGAAAGTTTATTTCAACAACTGCTATAAACTGACTGAATGTTTATGTTCCCCCAAATTCATATGTTGAAACCTAATCCCCAAATTGAGGGTATTTGGAGATGGGGCTTCAGGAGACAATTAGGTCATGAGGGTGGATCCTCTATGATAGGGATTAGTACCCTTATAAAAGAGACCCAAGAGAGCCCCTTGGTCCTTCAACTATGTGAGGTTGCAGCAAAAAGCAAGCCATCTGTGAACCAGAAAGTGGGCTCTCACCAGATACCACATCTGCTCATGCCCTGATCTTAGACTTTTAGTATACTCTTGGCCTTGTATGATTTTTCTCTATGAGGGAAACCCCCTGCTCACCAGGACAGAGTAGTCCATTTTCATTTTTGGTTTTAATTTAAAAGAGTTTAATTTAATTTAAAGAGTTTCCTGATCCAGAGCTAAAATCTGCTTTCCTATTAATTCCAAAGTGGAAACAAAGTGGTGAAAGGCCTTTGGGCTCCTACAGATCAAGCACGGATTGTTATGAATGTATGATCCTAAGCCTGTTTTGCTTCCATCTTGAGCCAAAGTGTCTTATCTGTAAAAGTGGCATGATAATAGCACCTGTCTCATAACTCGTGATAAATTACTGATAATCTTTACATAGATGGCTCTCAATTAGTGAAGGTTTGCATTATCTTTATTATATCCGGGGGTCTGTGTTATATTTTTTAGAGACACAAAAAGAAATCAACTACTTGTTTTATCAAATAGCCCTATGTTCCTTTATCAAAAAATATCTCTTGCCCCAAATAAAAATTTTCTGTTCCAGATATCATTCAGAAATACATACTAAGTGGTATCAATTTCAACCCTTTTATTCCAAAGGAGAAAGTAAGGTCACTTAGGTATAAATCTTGCATTGTAAGCCACTATCCTCTGGGTCACCAAGAATAGCAGTTAATAAAATTTAACTCTGCTGATTGTAAGTAATAACCTTCTAACAACCTCACAACTGACTGTTTTCAGATAGGAACATTGACAGAAATACTATGGAGGTAGTCCAATGGTTAAATGTTATTTAATTCAAAGACTCTCATACCAGAAAACCTCAAAACCTAAGTTTTGATTTACCTCTCTTGTTAATTTAACATTCGGGACTCAGAATTCACTTTGGCTTTACTTCAGTCTCAACCTGTTGTCTTACTTTCAGGTTTTCCCAAGGACTTTGAGAGTGTGGTTCCAAAATGTTTTAGTGATGTGGAGATTAAATGTAAAAAGCAATTATAAATATGGCATCAGATTTTTTAACCTTAACTTACATGACTATTTGGAAATAGTTATGTATGGTAGGGCAAACTTTGGACTTCCAATTTCCATGAATCCAGAAAGACGCAGGTAAGTTTTTTGTTTCTCCTCTCTGCCAAAGGGTGAATTCTCTGCAGTCTGTCTTTCATTGAGTTTGTTTCAGTTTTATGAATGAGGTGTGAATCTGTACTAACTTTTCCCGCCTCCATGTGGGTTCTACATCTAAACTCTTCAGCTACAATGATTGACAATATACCTGTCTTCACTCTCCCCTTAAAGATGCTGTGGCATAAGTTCATCAATTTACTTTTCTGTACTTCAGTTAAATTTTTTTTAGTTTATTTGAATTTCCTTCAATTTACTGTGAACTTGTCTATTATATTTTTAAGTATTTCTGGCAACTTCAACCATCCTATTGTGTTTTCATGCATACCAGTCCTCCAAATATTTTATCATTATTATTTTTCCATCATGGCTATCATATTTTCTCCAATTTCATCATTTTTGCTTTCTCTACAATTTTTTCAAGCACATCTTCATATTATTGATTTTTATATCTATACTATCTGTTTAGATAAGTTCCTAGTTAGATTTTAGAAGTCTTTCAGTGTCATTGCCCCTATTCTTTTCTTGAATGCTGTATTTCTTTTTTGATGATTTCATTTCACAAAGTCCATTTTTGGGTAAAGTGTTCGTGTTTTTGTAAGTTTCATTGAAAATATGAAGATGTTATATTCTGTAGTTTTCTTCTATGTGTCTTTCTTCTATATCTCCTAAAATATTGTTCATATCTATATTTTCTAATATGTATTCATTTTCTTCCCAGTTTCATCTTTTTTGGATGATCATAATTTACCTGGGTTTGTTAGTTGTCTAAAATAGAATGAATGAAATCTCCTTGATAGTCTTTTTTTCTCTTCTTCACATGCAATGAGATAGTTAAATATAGAAGACATGTTTTATCTTCAATAATTTTCTTGTTGCATGTGAGTGATAGGAAGCCAGAATCATGGGTAGTGTGAGAACTTTGTGCAATTTCTCCTTAAATGTTTCATAAATCTGCAACTGATTCCATGGGGTTGAGGATTTTCAACATCATTAAACTTCCCACCTTTAGGGCAAGCTAGCAATTTTTTCTAAGAATTAAATTTATAGTTTTTCATTTCATGTGCATTATTAATCAACATGTATTTTTCCCCATGTGCTTAATTATAATGTGCTGTTATGAGGTTATCAAGCTCTATACTTACTCTTTCTGATCAGAAACTAAGTGGGGAGAGATTTATATCTTTATTGAACGTGGTTCTGCAGCCCCACTGTCCTTTCCAGTTTGCGAGGGGAAATGGGCCTTATGTCTGCTCTTTCTTGTCCTTCTTGCAATCCACCCACACTTCCAGGCTGTGCCTTTCCTGGTATGAACCACTGGACATTTCTTCCATCCACTCTCTGCATCACTGTCCTGTGCTCACAAAGGAATGATGCATGGCTCTCAGTGTTCAATTCACTTTGATCCAAATCGTATTACAGACATATGACATATTACACACATATAACATATTATGATCCAAATTATATTATATACATATGATATATTACATACATATGACGTGTTATACATATGACATTTTAATATTATATTGGGACCTATCTTATTTGCACCAGAGCTGAAATTTTTTCCCAGTTTTGTCTTTACTTATTTTTGTATATATTTTTAAAGTGTACTTTTTTTTTCAAGATGTACTTCTGACTCATGGAGTTAGAATAGTAGTTTATTGATACTAGAGGAAACTGAAATTTAAAGGAATCCTGTGTCAGTTATATGTGACCATACATTCTTGCCACTTTGTGTATACAAAGTCACTGAAGCTTTCTAAGCTTTAAGGTCTTGACTTGTAAAATGGGTATAATTATACATGCTTCCTTGTGTTGTGAGAATTTAATTAAGTAATCATACAAAATCAATGAACACATTGCCTGCTTGTTATTAACTATTGTCCATAGTAGCAGTAGTATTTTAAAAATTGAGATTTTTCTATGTGGGAATTCGCATTTTAACCCTGTACTTCTAAAAAGGCAAAGAATGATTAGCCAATCACTCTCTACTACCTGGTAGAGTGCAGTAATCACCAGAAAATTCTATCCAAAAAGAAAATAAATGAAACTAATATCCTGAATGTAAAATAAAAAAATAACCATCTCCACCAAAGGATGTGGACACAGTTCAGTGACTTCGGCATTTCAATCAGGCTAAAACAAAGTCAGAAATAAAAACTACGAAGTAAACAAAGCAAATCAAAAATTAAAAGTTTTGACTCTTTAGCCCCATTGTAGCAAATTTGTAAAACAAACCTATTACCAGATAAGAATATAACCAAAAGTGAAGAAATAAGAGATGGGTAATATATATTTCCTATTAACAGTGTCAAGAAAGAACACACATAGGTAACATGCCAGTAAGAAAAATTCCCTTTACTGATGGTGATGGCCTTGAGCTTACATCACTCATCTTTACCATCTACCACTAGTAAAAATTTAGATTAGGGGCGCCTGGGTGGCGCAGTCGGTTAAGCGTCCGACTTCAGCCAGGTCACGATCTCGCGGTCCGTGAGTTCGAGCCCCGCGTCGGGCTCTGGGCTGATGGCTCAGAGCCTGGAGCCTGTTTCCGATTCTGTGTCTCCCTCTCTCTCTGCCCCTCGCCCGTTCATGCTCTGTCTCTCTCTGTCCCAAAAATAAATAAAAAAAAAACGTTGAAAAAAAAAGAAAAAAAAAATTAGATTAACCTCCAAGAGCAAAATATGCCAAACTATGATTTCTCTTTTAAAGGAAGTTTAATAAATAAATGAAGGAAGGAAGGAAGGACGGAAGGAGGGAAGAAAGGAATGAAGGAAGGAAGGAATATTTAATGTATTTGAAGAGAGGCATGATAGAGATAGAGGTTATTAAGTAATAGTTAATAATTATTTAGGTATTTCTGGCTGATTATATCTTTAACTCTGTAACCTAAATATTTTGATCTCAAAAGTCACTGACTAAAAAATTATGTCACATTACATTAGAATCCAAATTGTTATTCTTTGGTGTTTTATCCACTTTTTCTGTAAGATTGCCAGTCTTTCTCAGGGCTCATTTTTCTAACTATTGTGATATTTCTCAGTGCTCAGGAAATTGATTTCTCTCTCCCTCTCTCCCCAACTGAATAGGAATTCATCCAACTGAATCTACCACTTTCCCCCAAAGAGCTGACTGCTTAGTGCTATATTCTGGAGGTCCCTACTCCACTCTCTTCTGGAGCCACTGAGGGCTTCTGAGACTTCCATGTCTACTGCTTCCCTGGGGTAACAGCTTAAGGGCCAAGTCTTGACAGTCTCATAGACTTAGTTCTGTTGACTTCATGTCCATCTTTAGGCTCACCATTAAATCTTGGGTTTTGAGTCTGCTAAAGCGAAGGTTTGGCCACAATGGAATCACCAGCTTCCACTAATAGGGGTGGTTCTCAGACAAAATGAAGGATGCTATTTCCTTCAGTGAAGTGTGTCTAACACACACACACAACCTGGGTCCCAAAGTTTACTGATTTAATGGTGTAAGATGAGCTCTTAGATTCACTCACATACCCATTTTCCCCCAAGTGCCCCCAAGGTTCCAGGCTGGCTGGGTTGGGTGGGGAATCAATACCCATTCTTAAGTTGGTCAGTACTAACAATGGATAATTCCATTCGACTTTCTCATCTCCATCATTCTTTGCTGACACCTCTCCTTGGCTGGAGTGTCCCTTGTCTGACTGTAAAGGTGTACTGAGTGCTTTCTATGTCCAAGGCACAGTTCAAGCAATGGTAGATAAAAAAGAAATAATCTACCATTTGTTTTAATCATTTTGAACTTCGAAAAGAATGGGTGATAACTTCCAAACATCTTTCTCCAAGAAGGTTTTTCTACCTCATCTATATTTATGTATTCAAATATCTCTGTAGGATCAGCCGGGTAGAAACTAAGGCCCAATTAATATGTTGTGTAAGGAGTTGTACAACCCCAAATATCTGCAGAGTCTGAGCCCTAGATCCCTACTCGGTCTAAAGTCTTTTATACATTAGTGGTATACCAATGACAGGGCAGTGGGAATGGTCTACCCTAAATGCAGGCAATAAGTATATATGTTTTCTATGGTTGTCTTGCTCTCTATTATCACCAAACACCAGACATTGTAAATAATATCAGTGTTAAAATATTTTTACCAGAAAAAAAATGTTTTGTTGGTCTTAGAGTCAGCAAACTGTTTCTATAAAGGGTCAGATAGTAAGCATTTTGGGCTTTGGGGAATGTAAGGTCTCTGTCACAATTACTCAGCCTTGCCAATGTAGAGACAAAGCAGCCATAGACAGTATATAAATGAATGGGAGTGGCTGTGTTCCAATAAAATTTTATTTAGATAAATAAGCAGCAGGCAGAATTTGGCCTGCAGGCTAGTATGTGCTCTAAATTCTAAGTAATATTATACTTACTGATGAGTTTAAACAATAAATGTAAGCTTAAAATTAGCATATTTTTATTATTTATCTTATAGTAAACATTTTTTTTCTATATGTAAGTTAATTCAGAGGACCCTTAGTTTTACAGATGCACTGACACGTGCAGACTAAACTGCATAGTTTAATTTCTAGAGTAAATTCTTAATGGTAAGGAATCATTTGAGCTTGCATCTGCCTAGTTCTGGTCTCAAACCACCATGGTCCTGCATGTTCTTGTAATTACACATAGATTCAAAATAAATAATGGCCATAGTGATGTAAAGAGAAATAAACAGAAGTTGGTCACTTTAATTTTATTATATCATTTCAGGGTTGGCAAACTATGACTGTAGCCAGCAAGCTAAGAGTGATTTTTACTTTTTTTTAATATGTGAAAAATTTCAAACAAAGAATAATGTTTTATAATATGTGAAAATTATATGAAATTCAAATTTCAGTGCCTATAAATAATGTTTTATTAGAACATAGCCACACATTTTTGTTTATATATTGTTACAACAGCAAAATTGAGTAGTTGCAATAAAAATCATGTGGCCAGCACCAAGCCTAAAATATTTACTGCCTGGCACTTTACAGAAACATTAGCCAACCCTTTTTCTATGTGACAGGGAATTTTTAACTGTGTTTAAAAGTTAAAATACCAAAACAATATATGAACTGTAAGGTATAGTATTTTTATTTGGCAAGTCTAAATTTCAGCTTATGCATGAGATATTTTTTGACATTGAATAATATATTTAAAATTGAAAGTTCTTTTTTACTTGTTTAAACAAGTACTTGTTTACTTGCTTAAACAACAGAAACTAACTTTCTTACTGTTCTGAAGGCTGGAAGTCTCAGATAAAAATTTCAGCAGGTTTGGTTTCTTCCAAGGCCTTTCTCCTTGGCTTGCAGATGGCTGTCTTCTATCTCCTCACATGGTCTTTGCTCTGTGTGAACATATCCCTGACTCTATGTGTTCTCATTTCGTTTGCTTATTAAGAATACCAGTCAGATTGGATTAAGGCTCATCCTAATGGCCTCATTTTAACCAATCCTGTCTTTAAAGGCCCTATCACCAAATACAGTCACATTCTGAGGAACAAAGGGTTAAGGGCTTTAACATATTAATTTGGTAGGGACACAATTCAGCTCATAATATACAGGATGAATTAAAAATATAGTTTTAGCTTTCTAAGCCTGAAGGGAAATAGGATTACATTTTATAAATGAGAAAACAAAAGTTTCTCCAAGGCAAGATAGCAGTGAGACCATGAGGGCCCAAACCTAAGCCCAATGTTCTTTCCACTTAAATTTACAGAATATTTTTTTTTCCTGTTTCTTTTACTGGCTACCATTGAAATAGTAACTTTGCATTATGTCATTATATTATCTCTATTAGAAAAATTTTCATTTTGGTTTTCACTCTATACATTATTGTACATATCTCTGTTACCATACTATGCAAAACATTGATTTGGAAAAGTCTCCATCAAATAAATAAATAAATAAATAAATAAATAAAAGGCCTGGAAGTTCTCTTCTTTGATAGAAATGCTGATAGGAACTTTACAGGAAAAATTTGTACAGGAGGCCAATACTTTCAGTGATTATAAAGGGCTTTATCCTTCCCATCTGTGCCTCAAGCTGCCTTTTAAGGAAATAGAATATATTTGGGATAACTTGAGAAATACTGATTCAAGGGAAAATCAGCCATCATGTGTTTTCCATAAAACACAGCAATTTAAGCTCTATTTCAAGAGGATAGAAATATTTGTGAAAGAAAAATGTAATTTTAATTACTAAAATTAAAGGAATTACACGGTAGGAAGATGATTATTCCTAAAAGAGGAATATTTTTAAAATAAGGACATTTCTCCTGCAGATTTCCCTGAGAATTTCCCAATTTCTAAAGGTCATTTAGTAATCATTCACAAATGAAAAACACATACTGAATGTCCATCAACTGATGAATGGATAAAGAAATTGTGGTTTATATACACAATGGAGTACTACGTGGCAATGAGAAAAAATGAAATATGGCCTTTTGTAGCAACGTGGATGGAACTGGAGAGTGTGATGCTAAGTGAAATAAGCCATACAGAGAAAGACAGATACCATATGGTTTCACTCTTATGTGGATCCTGAGAAACTTAAGAAAAACCCATGGGGGAAGGGAACAAAAAAAAAAAAAAAAAAAAAAAGAGGTTAGAGTGGGAGAGAGCCAAAGCATAAGAGACTGTTGAGAACTGAGAACAAACTAAGGGTCGATGGGGGGTGGGAGGGAGGAGAGGGTGGGTGATGGGTACTGAGGAGGGCACCTTTTGGGATGAGCACTGGGTGTTGTATGGAAACCAATTTGACAATAAATTTCATATATAAATAAAAAAAAAAAAAAAAAAAAAAAAAAAGAAAAACACATACTGTTAGCTGAGTTTGAGGCTAGACAAGTTTGTTTATAAAGACGTCAGAGCATTTCAAAATGCTTGATGCTTATCGCATACATAGGCTCATGCAGTAGGCAGTGGGATAAAGGGAGGCATTTTCATATAAAACCTAACAGAAAGTGATCTCAGAAGCATAGCTAAGATTTTCCAGATAAATCAGAAGCACTTAGTGCCTTTTTTTTTTTTTTGAAGGGTTAGGGTGACCCTGATTTTACAGAAACGATTTTTTTCTGTACAAATGCCCAGGACCCATTCCAGAATTTGAGTCTGTTAACAGAAATGGGCAAGGTGTACTTTAAAAACTAAGGATCGCTGTCTGATTTCCCTGTGTATGTGTTCTCACAGTTTAACAATATTTTAGACCTTTAGCCTATCATATCTCAGCTACCGGAATTTTGGCCTCAATTTTGTTCCGTTCTTTTTTGTAATCCTCATGTGGATGGCATAAATTAGAAGGGTTAATGATAACCATGGAATGTTTTAAAGCATACTGATTAAATTGCCATAATAGCTGAAGTTTTGCTTTGTTTTTGTTCTTGCAAATAATATCTGGTTTTGGCACTTTTTCTTTTACTGGATTTATTTACACTATCCTATTTTCCTGAAGGATTTGCTGTTAGTAGCCTGTAAAGAAATGAAAGGAGTTTATCAAAGAATAGAATTTTAGAGATCATCTAACCAAAACACCAGTTCTTAGAGTCACAGAAACTGGGCTGAAAAAAGTTGAGGTGATGTTCTATCTAAGGCCACATGATAAATAGTGTCAGAGCAAGGACTTCAATGCAATCCATGTCTGGTAATTCTTCATCTTACTCTTTCTGATATGCCACACAAAATGTAAATATCCGGGTATGTTAGTGATCGCTAAAAGAAAATATAACATCAAGTGTTTTCAGTGGAAGAGTAGAGGATGTTTTAATTCTCTTACCTTTCTAATAGATGTTCTTATTATTTCTCTTCTGAAATTTTGATCCTTAGTTTTGGTCCAATTGTATTGATTTATTCGAAGTGTAAAGAAAAAATACTTGTGTGGACTCAGGTCACATTTTGTCCTGAGAGGCCAATTGATCAAACAGAGCTTTGGTGAAGGAAGAAGATTTAAAGTGGGCATCGCATTCCAGAGATTGGTTCTCCAGTTTTCTAGATCCTTAGAATTTTTTGTCAGTATTCTTTGAGATGATGAATTAAATCTTGTGAACTGATACACAGTAGACTTACTAGACACTGATTTATAAAGAAAGTCCAGTGACTAACTTGTAATAAAAACTAAAACTGCCATGCAGAAAGAGTATTTATGTTTACTGAGAGGTAAATAAAAGAGATGCCAAATTATAATCAAGAAGTAGCTCCAAATGATTTAATCAGCATCAGACAAATTAGACAACTTAAATTGTTAGCATTAGCAGTCTGCTGATAACCTGTTTTTTGACTCAAATTTGCAAATTTGAGTTTACATGAAATAATGAGAAGCAAAGGCACACAGAAACTTGAAAAAGATGTATTGTGCGTGTGTGTGATATTAGTCAACCCACACTTTTACATCTACAAAAGAAAAATGACTACATTTAACCAAACATACTCCTTAAATCTGTTGTTTATTTTGGTAATTTTGATTTTTATATCTGTGTAAAGAAAACATCTACTTTTAAAAATGTTCATTTATTTATTTTGAGACAGAGAGAGGGAGAGAGAGAGAAAGAGAGGGAGGATGAGTGGGGGAGGGGCAGAGAGAGAAGGAGAGAGAGAATTTGAAGCAAGCTCCACACTCAGTGTGGACATTATAACCTGAGCCAAAATCAAGAGTCAGATGCTTAATCAAATGAGTCTCCCAGGCGCCCCAGAAAACATCTACTTTAAAGAAACATTTGGATATTTGTGATGGTAATGCTTCAGATTCCTACCTTAGTAGGAGAAGGTTACTTTGGGATCTATTCTACCCACTGTTGAAATGTTGCTGCAAACTCTGATTTAATGCTAGGTGATCAGACTGTCTTAGGGGATGATCCTTACCCTGCAGCAGCCTACTGAGATAGTCATGTAC
Organism: Puma concolor; assembly: GCF_028749965.1. NCBI lineage: Eukaryota > Metazoa > Chordata > Mammalia > Carnivora > Felidae > Puma > Puma concolor. The sequence goes on from NC_141671.1 coordinate 111,568,767, forward strand.
ATTTACCTGGAATGTCCACTCACTTCAAATGTTCTCTGTACCTTAAAAATCAGTCCCTCACCTCTTTAAAAATCCACTTAAAACTTCCTTACCTCCTTCAGAAAACCCTGCATGATGAGTTCTCTTTGATTATCAATTGAGAACGGCTATGTTCATTTTTAACGCTGTTAATATGAATTTGTTGATTTAAAAATGTGCTTTTTGTCCTTGTTATTTAATGACTGTGATAGTCAGCCTCCATGGTAGACCCAAATATCCCCCCTCCTGATATTCATGACACTGTTACTACCCTTCCATAGTGAATAGGGCTAACTTGGATAACCAATTGGATATTGTGGAAATGGCAGGCAGTAACTGCTGAGGCTAGGTCATGGAAGACATTGAAGCTTAACCCTTGCTCTTGTGAATCATACACTCTGACATGTGAGGACATTCAAGAAGTCCTTATGAAGAGGCTTATGTGGTAAGGAAATAAGGCTTCCTGCCAGCATCTGTGTGAGAATGCCATCTTGGAAGAAGATCTTCCAGTCCCAGGCAAGCCTTCAGATGACTGTAACCCAGGATGACATCTTGACTACAGCTCATGAGACATCCAGAGCTAGAACCACCCAGTTAAGCTGCTCTCAATTTCCTGCAGCAACTGATAATAAATGTACTTTGTCTTAAACTACTAAGTTTTATGGTATTGAGTTATGCCCAATAAATAGCTACTGTAATAATTAATTATGTTTAACATTTAAGCTACTTGTGGTCATAAAATTTGCCATTTGTTTCCTTTTTTTTTTTTCACAAATCCTTCAGGCATAGGAGAAGCAACAGAATAGATATACAAGGTTAAAGACAAACACGTAGAGAAATTAAGACTTTGCCACTTCAACTGGTGTCATAGTGTTTTTCTCTGTACACATTGAAGATAGGGGCCAGAGTTTACTTATCTTTGTATTTGGTAATCTGAACCAGATGAGCAGGCACTATAATCTATTTTTTTTTTCCATTCCTATGATAAATTCTCAATGGTGGAATAATTCCCTGATAGCTAGCGTAATACCCACTTTTTCTAAGACTCAAGTTCCCACATTAGGTAATAGTCTATTACAGTTTTAGTAAACTCTGTAAAATTATTTTCAATCTCTCTGTTTCTGTCTTTTCCTCTCTTGCCCCCCTTCTTTTTTCAAATAACTAGCTGAGGATGGAGTGGAGGAGAGTTTTAAGAATATTTTTATTATTGATGAGTAATAGCTTTAAGAGTTTAATAACTATATGCATTTCCTCCCATATTTAAAGTAGGAATAATTTTTTCTTTTGAAAGAAAATTTAAGAGAATTGCCTTGATTTTTAATATTTGACTTCAGATTATACTTAATCAGTCAAAAATCTGTCTGAAGGTAATCAATGAAGAATTGAGGTATAGAAATATCATGTGGCCTGAATGATAGATGAATTAGAAGGTTTTAATTTACAGTGATTGCTGGTTTATGATAAACAGTGATACCCATGTTGCAAATAATATGGTTGTTTTCATGCATGTAAAAAAGTTTTATTAAAACAATCCCACCTTATCTGCAGTTTTGCTTTCTGAGGTCTGGTTACCAGTGGTCAACTGCTGGCTGGAAGTAGATGATTCTCTTTCCAATTCACCTCATTTTATCTCATCACGTAGGCATTTTATCATCCAATAAAGATTAGTATAATACTGAGGGGATCCTGGGAAGATGGAGGTATAGGTGGACGCTGGGCTCACCTTGAGTTCTGCTGATCACTTAGATTCCACCCACACCTGTCTAAATAACCCAGAAAACCGCCAGAAGACTGGCGGAACGGAGTCTCCGGAGCCAAGCGCAGATGAGAGGCCCACGGAAGAGGGTAGGAGGGCGGCGAGGCGGTGCGCGCTCCACGGACTGGAGGGAGGGAGCCTGGGCGGAGGGGGGGGCTGCTGGCCAAGCAGAGCCCCCTAGTTTGGCTTGCAAAAGCAGAGGGGCCCGACGGAGTGTGTTCCGATAGCAAGAGGGACTTGACATCTGGAAGGTTATAAGCTAACAGCTCTGCTTGGAGAACAGGAGGGCTGGAGGACAACAGGAGGGAGAGTTGTTGAGCCCTGGGACAGAGCTCAGCTTGGCAGGGAACAAAGGCGCTTGATCCCCCAGCTAAAATCCCAAAGGGAACCAGTTCCTGCCAAGGAATTTGTTTGCACCGAGCAAACACCCAAAGCTGTGCTTCTGCAGATCCATCCCTCCAGCAGGTCTGACTCCCTCCAGGTGTCGCAGGGCCCCTCCCGAAGTGGATCTCTGAAGGAAAAGCAAGCTGAGCCTGCCCCTCCCACCCCTGTGCACCTTGCCGATCCACCCCAGCTAATATGTCAGATCCCCAGCACCACAAGCCTGGCAGTGTGCAAGTAGCCAAGACGGGCCAAGCCACCCCACAGTGAATCCCACCCCTAGGAGAGGGGAAGAGAAGGCACACACCAGTCTGACTGTGGCCCCAGTGGTGGGTTGGGGGCAGACATCAGGTCTGACTGCGGCCCCGCCCACCAATGCAAGTTATTCAAGACAGCACAGGGGAAGTGCCCCGCAGTCCTGCACCACTCCAGGGGCTATCCAAAATGACGAAACAGAAGAATTCCCCTCAAAAAAAAAATGTCCAGGAAATAACAACAGCTCACGAACTGATCAAAAAGGATTTAAACAATATAACAGAAAGTGAATTTAGAATAATAGCCATAAAATTAATCGCTGGGCTTGAAAACAGTATAGAGGACAGCAGAGAATCTATTGGTACAGAGATCCAGGGACTAAGGAACAGTCAGGAGGAGCTAAAAAATGCTATAAATGAACTGCAAAATAAAATGGGAGACACCCACGGCTTGGATTGAAGAGGCAGAGGAGAGAATAGATGAACTAGAAGATAAAATTATGGAAAAAGAAGAAGCTGAGAAAAAGAGAGATAAAAAAATCCAGGAGTATGAGGGGAAAATTAGAGAACTAAGTGATACACTAAAGAGAAATAATATACGTATAATTGGTATTCCAGAGGAGGAAGAGAGAGGGAAAGGTGCTGAAGGGGTACTTGAAGAAATAATAGCTGAGAACTTCCCGGATCTGGGGAAGGAAAAAGGCATTGAAATCCAAGAGGCACAGAGAACTCCCTTCAGACATAACTTGAATTGATCTTCAGCACGACATATCATAGTGAAACTGGCAAAATACAAAGATAAAGAGAAAATTCTGAAAGCAGCTAGAGATAAACATGCTTTAACATACAAAGGGAGACCTATAAGACTCATGACCGATCTCTCTACTGAAACTTGGCAGGCCAGAAAGGAATGGCAGGAGATCTTCAATGTGATGAACAGAAAAAATATGCAGCTGAGAATCCTTTATCCAGAAAGTCTGTCATTTAGAATAGGAGAGATAAAGGTCTTCCCAAACAAACAAAAACTGAAGGCATTCGTCACCACTAAACCAGCCCTACAGGAGATCCTAAGGGGGATCCTGTGAGACAAAGTACCAGAGACATCGCTACAAGCATGAAACTTACGGACATCACAATGACTCTAAACCCATATCTTTCTATAATAACACTGAATGGAAATGGACTAAATGCGCCAACCAAAAGACATAGGGTATCAGAATGGATAAAAAACAAGACCCATCTATTTGCTGTATACAAGAGACTCATTTTAGACCTGAGGACACTTTCAGATTGAAAGTGAGGGGATGGAGAACTATTTATCATGCTACTGGAAGCCAAAAGAAAGCTGGAGTAGCCATACTTATATCAGACAAACTAGACTTTAAATTAAAGGCTGTAACAAGAGATGAAAAAAGGCATTATATAATAGTGACAGGGTCTATCCATCAGGAAGAGCTAACAATTATAAATGTCTATGCGCCGAATACCGGAGCGCCCAAATATATAAAACAATTACTCATAAACATAAGCTACCTTATTGATAAGAATGTGGTCATTGCAGGGGACTTTAACACCCCACTTACAGAAATGGATAGATCATGTAGACACACGGTCAATAAAGAAACAAGGGCCCTGAATGAGACATTGGATCAGATGGACGTGACAGATATATTTAGAACTCTGCATCCCAAAGCAACAGAATATACTTTCTTCTTGAGTGCACATGGAACATTCTCCAAGATAGATCATATACTGGGTCACAAAACAGCCCTTCATAAGTTTACAAGAATTGAAATCATACCATGCATACTTTCAGACCACAATGCTATGAAGCTTGAAATCAACCACAGAAAAAAGTCTGGAAAACCTCCCAAAGCATGGAGGTTAAAGAACACCCTACTAACGAATGAGTGGGTCAACCAGGCAATTAGAGAAGAAATTAAAAAATATATGGAAACAAACGAAAATGAAAATACAACAATCCAAATGCTTTGGGACGCAGCGAAGGCAGTCCTGAGAGGAAAATACATTGCAATCCAGGCGTATCTCAAGAAACAAGAAAAATCCCAAATACAAAATCTAACAGCACACCTAAAGGAAATAGAAGCAGAACAGCAAAGGCAGCCTAAACCCAGCAGAAGAAGAGAAATAATAAAGATCAGAGCAGAAATAAACAATATAGAATCTAAAACAACTGTAGAGCAGATCAACGAAACCAAGAGTTGGTTTTTTGAAAAAATCAACAAAATTGACAAACCTCTAGCCAGGCTTCTCAAAAAGAAAAGGGAGATGACCCAAATAGATAAAATCATGAATGAAAATGGAATTATTACAACCAATCCCTCAGAGATACAAACAATTATCAGGGAATACTATGAAAAATTATATGCAACAAATTGGGCAACCTGGAAGAAATGGACAAATTCCTAAACACCCACACTCTTCCAAAACTCAATCAGGAGGAAATAGAAAGCTTGAACAGACCCATAACCAGCGAAGAAATTGAATCGGTTATCAAAAATCTCCCAACAAATAAGAGTCCAGGACCAGATGGCTTCCCAGGGGAGTTCTACCAGACGTTTAAAGCAGAGATAATACCTATCCTCCTCAAGCTCTTCCAAGAAATAGAAAGGGAAGGAAAACTTCCAGACTCATTCTATGAAGCCAGTATTACTTTGATTCCTTAACCAGACAGAGACCCAGTAAAAAAAGAGAACTACAGGCCAATATCCCTGATGAATATGGATGCAAAATTTCTCAATAAGATACAAGTAAATCGAATTCAATGGCATATAAAAAGAATTCTTCACCATGATCAAGTGGGATTCATTCCTGGGATGCAGGGCTGGTTCAACATTCGCAAATCAATCAACGGGATACATCACATTAATAAAAGAAAAGAGAAGAACCATATGATCCTGTCAATTGATGCAGAAAAGGCCTTTGACAAAATCCAGCACCCTTTCTTTTTTTTTTTTTTTTAAGTGGATATTTATTTTTATATTTATTTATTTTTTTTTACAATGAATATTTATTTTATTTTATTTTTTTTTTAATTTTATTTATATATGAAATTTATTGTCAAATTGGTTTCCATACAACACCCAGTGCTCATCCCAAAAGGTGCCCTCCTGAATACCCATCACCCACCCTCTCCTCCCTCCCACCCCCCATCAACCCTCAGTTCCAGCACCCTTTCTTAATAAAAACCCTGGAGAATGTCGGGATAGAAGGAACATACTTAAAGATCATTAAAGCCATTTATGAAAAGCCCACAGCTAACATCATCCTCAACGGGGAAAAACTGAGAGCTTTTTCCCTGAGATCAGGAACACCACAGGGATGCCCACTCTCACCGCTGTTGTTTAACATAGTGCTGGAAGTTCTAGCATCAGCAATCAGACAACAACAGGAAATCAAAGGCATCAAAATTGGCAAAGATGAAGTCAAGCTTTCACTTTTTGCCGATGACATGATATTATACATGGAAAATCCAATAGACTCCGCCAAAAGTCTGCTAGAACTGATACATGAATTTAGCAAAGTTGCAGGATACAAAATCAGTGTACAATAATCAGTTGCATTCTTATACACTAATAATGAAGCAACAGAAAGACAAATAAAGAAACTGATCCCATTCACAATTGCACCAAGAAGCATAAAATACCTAGGAATAAATCTAACCAAAGATGTAAAGGATCTGTATGCTGAAAACTATAGAAACCTTATGAAGGAAATTGAAGAAGATATAAAGAAATGGAAAAACATTCCGTGCTCATGGATTGGAAGAATAAATATTGTCAAAATGTCAATACTACCCAAAGCTATCTACACATTCAATGCAATCCCAATCAAAATTGCACCAGCATTCTTCTCGAAACTAGAACAAGCAATCCTAAAATTCCTATGGAACCACAAAAGGCCCCGAATAGCCAAAGTAATTTTGAAGAAGAAGACCAAAGCAGGAGGCATCCCAATCCCAGACTTTAGCCTCTACTACAAAGCTGTACTCATCAAGACAGCATGGTATTGGCACAAAAACAGACACATAGACCAATGGAATAGAATAGAAACCCCAGAACTAGACCCACAAACGTATGGCCAACTCATCTTTGACAAAGCAGGAAAGAACATCCAATGGAAAAAAGACCGTCTCTTTAACAAATGGTGCTGGGAGAACTGGACAGCAACATGCAGAAGATTGAAACTAGACCACTTTCTCACACCATTCACAAAAATAAACTCCAAATGGATAAAGGACCTGAATGTGAGACAGGAAACCATCAAAACCTTAGAGGAGAAAGCAGGAAAAGACCTCTCTGACCTCAGCCGTAGCAATCTCTTACTCGACACATCCCCAAAGGCAAGGGAATTAAAAGCAAAAGTGAATTCCTGGGACCTTATGAAGATAAAAAGCTTCTGCACAGCAAAGGAAACAACCAACAAAACTAAAAGGCAACCAACGGAATGGGAAAAGATATTTGCAAATGATATATCGGACAAAGGGTTAGTATCCAAAATCTATAACGAGCTCACCAAACTCCACACCCAAAAAACAAATAACCCAGTGAAGAAATGGGCAGAAAACATGAATAGACACTTCTCTAAAGAAGACATCCGGATGGCCAACAGGCACATGAAAAGATGCTCAACGGCGCTCCTTATCAGGGAAATACAAATCAAAACCACACTCAGATATCACCTCACACCAGTCAGAGTGGCCAAAATGAACAAATCAGGAGACTATAGATGCTGGAGAGGATGTGGAGAAACGGGAAGCCTCTTGCACTGTTGGTGGGAATGCAAATTGGTGCAGCCACTTTGGAAAACAGTGTGGAGATTCCTCAGAAAATTAAAAATAGACCTACCCTATGACCCAGCAATAGCACTGCTAGGAATTTACCCAAGGGATACAGGAGTACTGATGCATAGGGGCACTTGTACCCCAATGTTGATAGCAGCACTCTCAACAATAGCCAAATTATGGAAAGAGCCTAAATGTCCATCAACTGATGAATGGATAAAGACATTGTGGTTTATATACACAGTGGAGTACTACAGGGCAATGAGAAAGAACGAAATATGGCCCTTTGTAGCAATGTGGATGGAACTGGAGAGTGTGATGCTAAGTGGAATAAGCCATACAGAGAAAGACAGATACCGTATGGTTTCACTCTTATGTGGATCCTGAGAAACTTAACAGAAACCCATGGGGGAGGGGAAGGAAAAAAAAAAGGAGGTTAGAGTGGGAGAGAGCCAAAGCATAAGAGAGTCTTAAAAACTGAGAACAAACTGAGGGTTGATGGGGGGTGGGAGGGCGGGGAGGGTGGGTGATGGGTATTGAGGAGGGCACCTTTTGGGATGAGCACTGGGTGTTGTATGGAAACCAATTTGACAATAAACTTCATAAAAAAAAGATTAGTATAATACTATAAGATATTTTGAGAGTCAGAGAGAGAGATCACATTCATGTATCTTTTATTATAGTAGATTGTTATAATTGTTCTAACTTATTATTAGTTATTGTTGTTAATCTCTTACTGTGTCTAATTTATAAATTAAGCTTTAACATAGATATACATATATACAAAAATAGTATATAGAGTGTTTGGTACTATTTGTAGCTTCAGATATCCACCGGGGGGATCTTGGAACACATCCCTCATAGATAAATACTACTGTGTTTAGAAGGTATATCAGTCAGTGTTTTCCAAAGGAAAAACAAGAAGAACACATATATATGTATATATAAAGAGATTTATTTCAAGGAATTGGTTCATGCTGTGGTGGGGGTTAGCAAGTTTAACCTCTGTAAGACAGGTCTATAATCTGGAAACATCAAGAGATGATGGTGCAGTCTTTAGATAGAATTTCTTCTCAGAGAAGCCTCAGTGCTTGCTTTTAAAGCCTTTCAACTGATTGGGCTGGCCCACCTTCTTTATGGGGAATAATCTTTACTTAAAGTTAGCTGACTGTAAATGCTAACCATGTGTACAAAATACCTTCACAACTATACCTAAATTAGTGTTTCATTGAATAATTGGTTACTACAGCCTAGCCAAGGTGACACATAAAACCAGCCATCATAGAAATTAGACTTACATGGGGCACCTGGGTGGCTCAGTCAGTTAAACTTCTGACTCGTGATCTCAGCTCAGGTCTTGATCTCAGGGTCATCAGTTCAAGCCCTGTGTTGGGTTTGGTGCTGGGCATGAATCCTATTTAAAATAAATGAAATGAAATGAAACTAAACTAAACTAAACTAAAATAACATAACATAACATAAAATAAAATAAAATAAAATAAAATAAAATAAAATAAGCTAAGATAAAATAGAATTAGACACACAGTTCCCATAGAGTAGGAATTATAAATTTCCCAAATAGGATTATCATAGTAAATGCTCCTACAATTAATGAAAGAAGTAAACTAGACATTGATACTTTTTTGTTGTTGAAGAATTGAAATATTTTTAATTAGTAAATTAGTTTAAATATTAGCAGTGTATCTGAAAAAAATGTAATGTGTCTTCAAAGGTTTTCAACTTTTAACATGAAACTCCTATTTATCAAAATAAAATGATCAGGGGTATCCAGCATATAATCTGGAGTGAAAAGAAGAAAGTTGAAGCTTGCACAGTCCCAATAACACCCACGATTTTTGCTTTATATCTGCTGCAGATTCTCCACTGGCAAAAAGCTTTGGTTTAATTTTAATCAGAAACAGCTGTTTCAGACAGATGCTCAGAGTTCAAAGACATTATGTACACAATTATAAAAACTTTCATTTTCAGACAACAGGAATAAACCAATCTAAGTGTAGCATGCCTAGGGATTCAAGTTATGCCCTTGTGTTTTATTTAAGAATGTACCTAACATAATGCTTACTAGCAGCTAAGGAAACAAGTCTGTCACTTCTCAAGGCCTGGAAAAGCCAGTGTCATGCACTTGGGGAGGCTCCCTTTTGTCATCTCTCCAGATATGGAAGTTAGAGCAGAGATGTTTACCTTACCTCCAAACAAATGCTGCTTATGTTTACCATTAGCAACATTAGTAATAAAAATCACCCATAGTTACTGACTCAATTAGATTTTTCGAAGTAAAATTCTTGGTTACCTGTCCTTCCAAAAGATACTAGAGATTCTAACTTTTGCTAACATTTCCAAACCACTTAAAATCCAGCTGAGAACTCTAAGCACTTGCCCTCCTGGGATGTGAATGTTTGTCACCTGCTGGGCTGTTACACTGTCACTTAGCTTCTACCATTTATTGGGACAGAAGTGCCCTATGGATTAAGGTATTTCCAAAAATGTGAATCAACACTAAAGCAAACACCAATGGAAAGGCAATATTTTTATATTAGACTCTGCAGAGATATAAATAAATTTAGATATGCATAATTAAGTTTGGATAAGCCAACAAACACTGGAACTTCTTTCTAGTTTAGAAAAAAAAATCAAAATCTTGAATAAAATTGAGGCTATTTTTATTCTTCAAAAAATTATATTAACAGCCATTGATACAAGACTAAAAATGACTGGGTTCCAGGCTTGACGCTGCCACCGACTGGTTAGGATATCTTGCGAAGAGTGTCTACCTCTCTGGGCCCCCATGTCTTCCCCTGCAGTATGGAGAAACGGTACTACAGCAGCAGTTCCTATCCTTGTGGGATTCATGGGTCAGTAAAATTAAAAACAAAAGAAGTTGACAAGGGGCTGCCAACGTCTTTCTTTCTTTCTTTCTTTCTTTCTTTCTTTCTTTCTTTCTTTCTTTCTTTCGGACCTGCCTAAGGATGGGGGCTGGTTGTCAGGGGAACCAACTATGTGATTGGATGGTTGGAACTTTGAGTTCCACCTCCCTGATCTAGAGGGGAGAGAGGGACTGGAGGTTGAATTGATCTTTGATGGCTAATGATTTTACCAATTATATCTGTATAATGAAGCCTCCAAAAAAACCCATAAGGACTGGGTTCAGTGAGCTTCCAGGTTGGTGAACATATGTAGATGCAAGGAAAGCTGGGAAGAGCATGCTCTTTCCCCGTACGTTGCCTTAAGCATCTCTTCCATCCAGCTGTTACTGAGTTATAATAAACTTGTGGTCAAGTAAGTAAAATGTTTCTCTAAATTCTATGAGCCCTCTATCTAGTTAATTGAATCCAAGGAGAGCTTGTTGGGACCTTCAGTCTACAGCTGGTTCCTCAGAAGCACAGGTGATGGAGTGGACAGTCTTGTGGGACTGAGTCCTTAACCTGTGGAATCTGATGCCATCTCCGGGTAGACAGTTTCAGAATTGAGTTGAATTATAGGACACCCAGCTGATGTCAGAGAACTTTTTAGTGGTGTGGAGACAAAACTACATGTGGGAATTGGAGTCAAAATCATTAGTAACTCAAAGTTAAACTATATGTCCTAAGTTAACTTTAGTTTAATAATTGCACAGGCCAGGTTCTCTTGGAAACAGATTCTTGGATGCAAATTGGCCTGCAGGTGGTCTATTGGTGAGTTTTCATTGTAGCAGCACTTTGAAAGTAAGAGAGGTTGGATTGGGTTCAGAGAGAAGCTCTGGAGAACTGCAGTACAATTGCAAAAGAGGCCTCAGCCAACCCCACAGAGAGCTCTGAGAAGTGGGACTGCACTTTGGAAACGTTCCAAATTGAGGTGGAGGGTTAAGCCTTTCTACCTCTTCACCATTTGTCACTGGATGTAGGCTCTCCTTGGAAGAGGCATAACATTGAAGAGTTGGTTCCATTCAGCAGAGAGTGATCCCTGAGAGGACTCAGCTGAGAGCCATCAGCATGCAATGATCCTGGAAGCTAAGGGATTGAGTACTTTGGCCTGGAATGAGAGTCTATACTTACTGACTGAATCACATCTTTCAAAGAAAATTCTTGGCTACAGGCCTTTTGCATAGACTGCCAAAAGATATTAGAGTTTCTAACTTCTGTTACCACAATATCCATTACAAATAAATTTTGATTTGTAGCCTAGAAATTCTTACATCTATTACCTTCTTCCAGACTCATTCATTAATTTATCTCACATTCAGCAAATACCTAAAAGATAACTAATGAGTACTCATCAAGCAGTAGGCTGCATGATGGGAATGGAGCAGTGTACATGACAGGCAAGTTCCTGCCCTCATGGAAGTTACGTTTTTTGTGAGGAAGACAGGCAATAAGCCACTTATTAATTAATTTAGCTAATATTTGAATTAAGCATCTACTATTTTGATAGATCCTACTGTAAGTACTGAGGAAACCACAATGAATAAGACAAAAAATATGTCCCTGCTTTCATAGATCTAACATATTAATGGGAGAGATGGAAAATTTTTAAGTGAGAAAATAAAAGAAAAAGATTATTTCACATAGTGTTTGGTAGTGTGGAGAAAATAACACATAGTGAAATGACAGAAATTGACAAAGAATGAAGAAAGGTCAAGACAGATACCTGTCTAAGCAGGTGGCATTTGAGATAAGAGTTGAATGGTGAGAGGAAACCATCATGTGAAGGCCAGGATGACAAGTGTTCAAGCACAGATAATAAGTGAATGCCCTGAGGGAAAAAGAAGAAGGCCAACTGAAGTATGGCTGATCAGAGTGAGGAGAGAAAGTAGATGGTGAGATTAGAGAAGTGGTTAGGCCTTACAGGTCATGGTAAAAAGTTTGAATCTCCTACATTTGGGAAACTGCTGGAGGATTTTAAGTAGGTGCATGAGGAATGTGACTTAAGTTTTTCAAAAAAGATCATTATGACTATCATGAAAAAATTGTATATGTGGGATAGATGCATAAGCAGGTTCTCCAATTAGAGAGATATTGCAGTAATCTAAAGTAGTGATGTTGGTAACTTGATAGCAAAATAACAGTAGAGATGGAGATCAATAGACATTTGCTGAATACATTTTGGGGATAGAGGTGACTGGCTGATAGGCTGGGCATTGGAGTGAGGAAAAGAGAGAATTAAAGGATGATTCCATTTTCATCCAGTCAAATACTGGGCAAAAAAATGAATGAGATAAATAAAAGTGGTAAGTGCTGTGAGAATGATGTGACAGGGAGTAACGGGAGAGACTTCGTTCTATGGGAATAGCACGGTCATGGAAGGTTCCTTCCATGTGAAGGAATGTGAAGGTAATGTTTAAGCAGAGATCTGAGGCATGAGAATGGGTTGGCCAGGTGAAGTTATGGGGCAAGGGTGAATAGTCCAAAGGGAAAAGTCCTGACACCATGACAAAGGCTTGGTATAAACAGGAGCCCATTATGGCTGGAACAGGGAGGGAGGGGAAATGTTGAGAGATACAGTTGGACAGAACCATGAAATAACTACTCATTATGTTGTCCTAGACCTATATTTAAATCACCAAGTTCATTGATTAGATTAAAAGTTGTAAGTTGGAACTGGAGGAAGACTAGTGTGGCTGGGGACAGAGTAAATTTTTATAATTCCCGGTATTTAGCAAAGCTGGGTTGTTTTATGACTTACCTCCTAGAGCCACTTAGAGATCTTTTAATTGTGTTTCAAGGTTCCACATGACTGAGTAAATGAAAAATTCATTTGTGACTTTGGTTTTAAATTTAGAAATAATTTTTGGCAGATTTACTAATAATAATAATCTAGAACACATGGAATGTTCAAAATTCTCTCCATTTTCAACATTTTTGTAGGACAACACAGACATTATTATACTCATTTTATCAATGAGTTAAAATGAGTCATGGAGCAGTTTTGTGAACTTGGCCAAAATGAATTCCCAACTAATGGAGAAATTAAGATTAGAATTCAGGTCCTTTCTTTCTCAGTACAGAACTTTTTTCTAGTAAACCTTTCATTTTTGGTAAATGATGAATCATCACAGAGAACAATGTTTAGCAGAACAAAATTCTGAGCTTAGTATGAACAAGACCACAGAGAGAAGCTGCAGAGAACATCATCCTGTGCAGTAAGAAATGCCTAAAGGCAAGCCTTTCTTCTCCCATTTCTAGTCTTTTCCCTTTTCTGGAAAATTCTGACTTTTCTAAGATCAAGAAAAAAAATTTAACTCCTGGTATCTCACTCACACCTGCTTTATAACTGAGGAGGTTGGTCCTAATATTAGTTTTTTTTTTTCTTTCTATACTTCTTTCCACTTAAAAAAAATTCATTTATTTTGAGAGAGCGAGAGCAAGGAAGGGGCAGAAAGGGAGAGAAAGAATCTCAAGCAGGCTGTCAGCACAGAGCCTGATGCAGAGCTCAATCTCATGAACTGTAAGATCATGACCTGAACTGAAATCAAGAGCAGGACGTTTAACTGAGTGAGCTGCCCAGGCGCCCCAGTATTTCTTTCAATTTTAACCATGTCGACTGATTTGAGATTTTTTTTAAAGTTTCGATCTTAATCATCTGGAAAGCAGGCACAGCATCTGTACAGTGTACCGTATATTGTGTGAATATGTGACAAATGTTTTCACAAGGTGATTTAGTTTAGTTTAGTTTTTTTTTTCTAATGCAAGCAATTAGAAAAGGACAGTGGCTACGTATTGTTGGTTTATTAGCTAATAAATGCCTGTCCAAAGCGTATAGGCATCACATCTGAAGTTCAGTTTCAACATGTTCAAGCAGGTGCATGTGGGTTTGGAAACTCACACTCATCATAAATTGTGCTTGTCTTGATAAAAAAATGTAGATGTAGACCAAAGTATGTGTCAACAATGAAACTTCTACTTCTCTTGAAATAAATCTTTGAAAAATATTAACCTAAAATTCAAGTGAATAATTCTGCACATTTCTGGAGTAACAGCATTAGATCTTTTTGTGTATTAATTGGTCCTTATGGCAATGAAGGTGTTGACACTCTTACTTCAAAGTAATCTAATGCTTTGAAAAAGCATGATTTGTTCTTATATTAGAAAAGAAACTAAACTCTTCTCAATAGTCTATTTAGGTATATGTAGTTTCTTCTGCAGTCTAAACTTTGGGGACATGAGTGGATAATTGTGAGATTCCCTTCAAGTTCTTCAATCTTTTCATCTCGAACAAAGGCTATATTCCTTCTTCATCATGATAATCAATTAACTGTTACTATTAGATGGAAGAATCTCAGATTAATAATAACAAAAAAGAGATTAATCAGAAGATTTAGTTCTGAAACAGAATTTTAATAGCATAGGTAGACAAGCTAGGTGTGTGTTTAAAATATTTAGATTCTAATAATCTGAAATAATAATAATGACATAATTATTATTATTAAGGAGTATATGGTCATATATTTCCAATATCTATTTGATGTGGTTGAAACAAACTCTAAGATGAAAGCTGACAATGTTCCATTTCTTTGTTCTCCTCCCAAAACCTTCTTCATTGACCACAGTTACTCATCTGACACTCATCTACCCTGGGTGTCCTGAAGAGACATGTTTGAAAATGTCTTTTACTTGAGGGACACAAAATTTCACGAGCTATATGTCTTACGCCCCTCTCCCTCTCTCTACTTTATGAGTGGTAAAATTACACTGCATGCATTGTTATCCCAAGACTGTGAAAAATACTTGTCTGTTAAAATAAACATTTTTTCTACACAGGTTTTTACCAAAGAGAAATAACATTTTATTTCCAAGCTGGCTTGTTTTTTTGGGGGGGAGGAGAGAATCTAAATATGATACAGATACAAATACAGATATGCTGAGTAACAATAAAGAAGCAATTCTCTTTTTGCTCACATTTTTCTGTTGCATCATATATGTATTATACATGCATTTGTACTTCTTTACCATTCACTGCTTTGAAGACTGAAATGCTTGGCATAATTCATTTTTTTCAAATATCTATCTCAAAATATACTTTATAAAAAATACAAATGAGCTTTTAACACACTGCAGACATTCTAAGAAATAGTCTGGAACCTCACTAAGAATAGTGTCAGAATTTGAGAGGGATTTGTTCTAGGCGTGACATGAAATGTAAAAATTGAATTTCTTGCACAAACTTAAAACCAAAACATCGTATAACCTCTCTGTGTTTTGGACCCAACACGTCTCTGTCTATTTGGATAAAAGCTATTGGATGCACATTTTTTGGTGAACTGTCAACAGCAAAGCATGAAAACAGATGTGTTTCTGCTATTTTCATTATTAGGGAAATAAAAGCAGCTGTGCTGGACTTGTGTGCGAGGGAAGCGCTCAGTGAGGCCTCCACACTCTGGGGGTTGGAAAATCTGGCAGTGTAGACCAGGATTTACATCAAGACTATCTTCAAACAATGCCAATGGAGATGATTCCTGGGCATTGTTCAGGGCTTCACTCCTTTCTGGACACATTAGTTCAGTTTTTCTGGGATCAAAGTTCTGTGTGGGAACATTTGCTAAAGGTAGGTAAAATTATGATGGCCTTCATTTGCATAAAAGCAGTAAGAAAGGTTATGTCAGAACTGGACTTTCTCAGCATTTGAGATTCTATCATTTAAAATAGTGAAGGTAGCGCATCACATTCAGGGGTGGCAAGTTCAAACCAATGATAAGTGCTTCAGTAGAGTTCTACTAAGACTATCTGGTCAAGGAGCACCAAATAGGCCCTTTTTAGACACAACGCACACAGTGGGAAAGAAACCTAGCATGTTTGGCGAAAGAAAAATAAAGTATAAAAACAGAGTTTTCTTTTATGCACTAGCAGACCTGACAGTAACCAGATGGTAGTTTTTTTTGCACCGGTGGTTTAGTGCAGAAGGGCTATTTTTGGTCCACTTTGGAAAATTTGTCACAAAAGTTCATTTGTCTCAAACTTTCTCTTCTTTCTGTAGGAGTCTGGTGTTTGTGTTTGTATGTGTGTGTCTGTGCATGTGTGCATGTGCGTGTGTATGTGTGTGTGTGTGTGTGTGTGGTGAGGGGGACTTATTTATGCAGTTATGTACTATTTTGCCTTTATAGACAGAAGTTATTCCTTGGCAAAGAGAAAGAGAAAAAATGTGAGAATGATAAAATTGGGTTTCTCTGCGTTGATCTGAAGTTTGAACTGATGCTATATTGGTGATCATGGGAAGAAAAGAATAGAAGACACTGATAAAAAAGAATAATGATATTTAACTCTATAAATTTTCTAAGCACTGTGCTCACTGATAGTATCATGAGAAATTTTCTCAAGGACAGGAATCAAATCAAGAATGGAAATGACTTAAAGGGGCATACATACTAAGACAAATCACTAAATTCAAGAAAGGATACCCTGTGCCTTAACATAAAATATTAGGGTTTTTTTTTAGGTAACTATATGGGAGCAGTTCAGTGCTGTAGCCTTAGATTCTCCAAATTATAGAAGTAGGTGCAGGCGTTTCTAATAAGAAATGAAATTCCATAGCATCTTAGCATTCATTGTCACAGCCTGCCTGAATGCCAGAATCCCCAGAACTTCTTGATTTGTCCCCTATCTTGTTATAGATCTCAAAAGACTCAAATTTTGCAATACTTAAAAAAAAAGAATGGGGAAAAAGAATGTTTAGGTATGGGTTCTAAAAAGCTTTGGCGTAAACTCAGACTCCTGCCCACACAGCAATTGTGGAGGGTTACGCAGAGTCTTTCTTTCCCAGGTGAAATATTTTTGATTCTGCAAGTTCAGCTCATATGTTTATTTTTATTCTCATAACATTCTCTCTCTTTCTCTGTTTTGTTCCCTCTCTTTTCCCTTTTATTTCTGGCTTTCAAATAGTATTACTACTGGCTTATAATTGACTAAGCTCAGATAAACTCAGTGAGAAAATGGGTTAA
Source organism: Puma concolor (assembly GCF_028749965.1). Lineage (NCBI taxonomy): Eukaryota > Metazoa > Chordata > Mammalia > Carnivora > Felidae > Puma > Puma concolor. Next base: position 111,585,908 of record NC_141671.1, read on the forward strand.
GCTAGGGCATCTGAATGGCTCAGTTGGTTAAGTGTCGGACTCTTGATTTTGGCTCAAGTCATGATCTCAGGTTTGTGAGTTCGAGCTGAGCAGGGAGCCTGCTTGAAATTCTCTCTCTGCCCCTGCCCCGCTCATGCTTGCTCACTTTCACGTTCTCTCTCTCTCTCTTTCCCTCAAAATAAATAAATGTTAAAAAAAAAAAAAAACAGGCTAAGCATTACAATCATGGAATGGTTATTAGGAATGCCAGTTTAAATGTGCTGGATGCTTTATCAATTATCAAAGAAGTGTTATTTGAAAATTAGCACAACTTTGGTCAAATTCTATTGATTTTTAAAGCCCAGTTTTCAAATATAACTATGTCCAGGTTGCCCTACTGAGTATTCTGGACAGATCATAGATTAAATGGAAACTCAGGGCCCTCCACTCTATAAGAGCAGGAGGTAATGGCAGATGCCAAGGGAGGAAAAGTGGGTTCTGCTTCCTCCAAGTAGCACCTCCTAGAGATGTAAGTGACAGCACCCTGACACTCATAGTAGGGCCTGCTGGGATCAACTTGTAAGTTTTTGTCTTGCTCACTCTCTTACATTCCTGTGTGTTACAGGATGTTTAAACCCCATGTCTTTGGGCTTGATCCAAATGGTGTGTAAGTTCAGAGACTGTGAAGAGGGCAGCAGACCCCAAGCCATGTCCACTCACAACTCGTATTCGGCAGCAAGACTGAGCCCATAAGTGTGAATTCCTTCACCTTCCTTTTCCCCACAATTCTGATATATTGACTTGATGCATGCCTGCCAGTCTCAGGGGATGAGACCTCCCTCACAACCAAGGTCAGTTTCTCCCCCATGCTCATGATTCCCTCTCTTCTTGGAATGAGATCTTACTCCATCAGTTATCCTTGCCTCTCCAACACCTTCAACCCCCTTCTCTTTACCTTGCCTTTGGCCTATGTTATAGACAAATCTCTTACCCTCAAAAAAAAGTCCCATCTTGACCCTGTTTCCTCTTCTCATTATTACACTGCTGTCCTTCTTTCCTCCCCATAGATGTCATAGCAGTGTTTATTTCCATGTTCACTCTTCATCCTACTGCCATTGGGCCTCCCCCTACCCCTCAGCAATTCTCTTCCACCTCTCCTGTGGTTCTCATCTTACTCTTCCAACTCCTTCTTGTTTTTTTCAGGGACTCTGGTTTTTTTTCTGCCTTCCTCTAAAATTTTGATGATTTTCAAATTTTCTTCTTACTGTATATACTCTGAGAGCTATTCTTTTGTTTCAAGGTTTTAACTATTGCTTGCTCACTAATGGCTCCCCCGTAGATTTTTCTAGGATAGTCTTCTCCTGAGGAAAAGTTTCTTGTATTTACCTCCACTGAACATTTACACTTGGAATTCATACAGGGGTTTTTTATTTGTTTGTTTTTTTTTTTTAAATCTTAATAACCCTGAGATGGAATCAGTCTCCTTTCACTGTTCTTTATGTGAGCCCTTGACTTTGCCTTTTTTCTTTCTGTCCCTCACACTATTACAACTGAACGACCACTGAGCCCTACCAATTGTATTCATTAAATATTTCTTGACCCTATTATCACTGTCTCATTATCTCTTGCCTGGTTTACTATAATAACCTTCTAGATAATCCCTCTGTCTCAAAATTTTTGATCCATAAGTCTATCCTTCACACTGTTAGAACAGAGTACCAAAAATCTGTTGCTGCCACTCTATTCAAACCATAAAATGGCACTCTTTGGCTTAGTATATAAACTTTCCATTACCATCTGAACTCAGCTACATTTTCAGTCCTATCTCTAGTTTAACTGTTTGTCAATGTTTCTTTTCATATACCACATTTCTTACCTTCATGTTCTTATTCCTCTAACTTCATAACCTTCCCTCACACCTTCACCTAACTCTGCTTCCTTTCTCCTCTACCCCTCAAGATTGCCACCTCCTGGATGGGTGATGTTTATGCTGGTGATCTAGGGCCTCACAATATCTGCTAGATAGTGGAGGCCAGCCAGGTGGCAAAGGTCAGATCAAGGGCATTGTTTTCTCACCCAAGGCAAATGTGTCGAACAGCCTCTAGATAGTATCCATTATTTTGAGAAGGTGGGGTGGGGGAGTAAAACTCAGAAACCAGTAAACAAAAAACCAGTGATTTCAGGTTTTAGAATTATGTCCAAAACATGGGCTGTGGTTACTTGAAAATGAAACTGAGAAGGCACAAAAACCTACTAAGTTTTGGAGGACATTGTATTGTCAAAGAATCTACAAACTAAACTTATAAAGATTTATTATTGTTCAAGCTCTAAATTAGATCATTCTGTACCAGAAGAAATCAGACTGCAAAAGCTGGTCAGCTCTCAAGCATACTTCAGAGGTGGCCACAGAGGACAATAAACTAGAAAGGAACTTCCCAAAAGGCAAAGCCACGGGCTCCTCTCGGAATGAAGCATCAGGAGCAGTCAATGTGGCTATATAAGTACTCATTCTAAGGCAGAGAACCTTGGTGGTTCTTACCCAACAGCCCTTTATAATCTTTATAGACAGATGACTGTTCCATGTTTCCATCTTTCCCTGTTTAAAATTAGAGACTTTATGACAGTTATCCTAGTCATATTCCACCATTGTAGATTTGGCATGTGTGTTTGGGGGGGGCAGTCACATAACTTGTCTTTTACTTTATAGGTTGTCAGATGCTGAATGAGACTTACAGAGGGTGTGAGTGCGCTCTATGTATCAGAAGAAATACCACAGATATTTGGGTAGACAAATGGGTATTGTGGAAGAGAGGCTTAATTGATCCCCAATATGTGTTCTCCTCATCCATGGTAATGGAATTTTAACTCTTACAAGGCCATCCAAAATGAAGAGTGCATTTTGTTTCCTTAACAGCTGGTTGTGGTTATGTGATTTGGTTTTGGCTTTTAGAGCAGAAATACTGTGTGCTTCCAGGATTTTCCCTTAACGGGATGTCCTTCTCTTACTCCCTTTGCCTTTTCTAGTTATGGGAAGGAGCGGATTGGGCCATCAATTGAACATGAGTTGGAAGCCACATGTGATGAAGATTGGAGCAGTGAAATAGAGGGAGACTTTGTGATTGAAGCTCGTGGAGCTAGCATGCAAGCCAAGTGGCTCACTTAGGATCTCTTTCCGTTCCAGCACCAAACTGATGTGATAACTAATGTCAATTAAATGAAGAAAAAATTTACAAAAAGTATCCAGATAATCCGACATGATGAACACAACTTCATTATTAAACTGTATGTTCACTTGAGGAGTTTCTTTGTTTTTTAGTTTTTCAAAAGTAGTTACAAACTTTCCCTCAAATGGGCAACACTGAAGCCATACAGGCATAGTTATTCTCCCCTTCACCTATGTTTATTTTACTTGGAGGGATGTGGAGCACAATTGGAAGACTGATGAAAATGAATTATAAGTTTCCACTCTCCTTTCTATGGACATGTATTTACTATGCCTCATTTGCATTGAGATAGTAGGTACTTAAATCATTGCATATTTTGGTAAATACTAATTTATAATGGCCAAAGTCACTAAGCAATTAATTTCAAGTAAGCATAAAGTAATGAAAAGTGAACTTGAGTAATGTAGGGAAAAGATAGTAGTAAGCACATTTCTGGGAGAGTTGGAACAATGAAGCCTAAGATTTCCTGGACATGGAACTCTAGCAAGTTCAAAAAGCCATCCCATTAGACCCTGGTGGATATATTACTAGAAAAATCAGATATTTCTCTTCCCCTTAGCTGTGTCTTTTCTCTCTCTAGCATGAGAGATAATTTTAGATTATACGGATGGGCTCTAAATGCTATTACATGTATCCTTATAAGAAAGAGGAATGAGAAGATTTGGCACACAGAGAAGATGATGTGAAGACAGAAGCAGCGATTGGAGAAATGTAACCATAAACCAAAGAATTCCAAGGAACGCTGCTAGCCACCAGAAGCTAGAAAACTAAAGGAATGGATTCTCCCCACAACATCTGGGAGAACCTCCACAGAACCTGCCCACACCTTGATTTTGAACTTCTGGCCTCTAGAACTGTGAGAGAATAAATTTCTGTTGTTTTAAATTACCAAGGTTGTGGTAATTTCTTGCAGCAGCCACAGGAAATTAACACAGTGGGCAAGTAATAACTATATAATATACATTAAATTGTTCTCCTTTACATTAAGTATATAACCAAGGTTACTCATTCATTCATTCCTTTATTCAGCTAGTAACTACAGTGATTGGCTCTGTGTGTGTGTGTGTGTGTGTGTGTGTGTGTGTGTGTGGTGTGTACATGTATGTATTTAATCATGCTGTATTTCCAGTGTTTAAACAGTGTGATGCTCTAGTGACCTTTTCTACATGCCTCATTCTTTTCTGCTCATAGTAACTTCAGTCTTTCAAGCCTTTGTCAAAAAAAAAAAAAAAGCCATGAGTAAGTTAATTACTTGAAGTGGGTTCATCTATTACACTGTTCTTTGCTGATACATGTAAGCACAATTATTACTCCACCTGGCCTGGCAGAATGACAGACATTTGATGGATGAAAGGTTTTTTAATGTATTTTATTCTTCTAAGTATTGCACAGATCTTTATTAAGGTCATATCCATGACAAATAGACCATATGTTTTAAGGAAGTAAACAGCTGAGATTTAAGAGTCAGCAAGTCGGTCTACAAAGGGCAGCCAAAATCTCTGCTATCATTAGCCTGTGTTCCACCAGGGAAGACATACAAGAGAGATATGGATACTATCTGACAAATATTAAAACAATGAGTTTTAATCCTTCTCCCACCATGTTACATCACCGCAATTCTGTTGATGTAGGCCAAGGAAAAGGGGAAATGACAAATGCTACCTCTGGGAGAAGGAAGGCATATGGCAGTGATAGTCTATGTTACAAAGTCAGCAGCCAGCCCACACCCCCTTGGCCCAGCAGCTATGGGCAGAAAAAGAGAAATAAAAGATTAGACAGACTTAGGGGAATGAGATGGTCAGACATGGACTTTTAACAGAAGAGGGCATGAGGGCTCTGGCCCCACTCCCCATTAGATCCCTGGGAGGAGCCCACTGAACAGAGTTGTTCACATAAAAATGTGGAATGACCCACACTGGGTAAGTGGGTGGAATGGCATAGACAGGCCCAGACAGGGTTTTGTTTTCCCTCTGAATTTCCCCACGTCCTGTGTAATGTGAATGCTAAGTTGACAGCCAGTTTCTTGCCAAGCCAAGAAGGCTTCACCACAAGTTCATTAGGTATAGATGTCAGCAGCAGACACCAGCAGAAAGCATAAAGATGGGACCGAGCCAATCATAGCTCACTGGATCCAGCCAGTTCACTAAGAAAGCAGTATAGGATGGTGGCTAAAGGCCTCAGTTATGGAGCAGACTGCCTGGGTACAATTTCTGGCTCTGTCATTTACAATGTAGTAAAAGTTTGCACAAATAACATTGCTTCTCTGCCTCAGTTTTTCCAACTTAAAACCAGGGTAATAAAAGTATTTACCTTATAGTACTGTTGCAAGGATTAAATTAAGCAATGCATGTAGTCAATTAAGGTGATGTTGGGGTTATATAATCATTCGTTAACTATGGTTGAGTTACCCAAAAACCAGCATGAGGCCAGAGATTCCCGTTTTCATATTGTTTTGATGTGATATTAATTCCTCCCCCTACTCTTACTCAAGGAAATTAAGGAGTTGAGGGGATATATGTAAAAGATGAAATACTTGTACCAAACTAAATAGTTGGATTGAATTAAATTTTAAAGTGGAATATAATTCATATATTTTCTTTTTCATTTTTCCTTGCTACTAGCTGGTGGAGTTGGGGACAGCCTTATAAGTAAGACTAGACTAATTCATAAACTAAAAAGGGATTTTTGTTTTTGCCTTTTTAAGTTGCACTGTGGATAAATATCTGGTCCTGGGCCCCAAGTTAATAAATGAACATTTATTGCAGTAATGATTTGTGACAAAATGCCAAGTAGGTAAAGTCATGTATAATGACTATATAATAAAAAATCACAGGATTTTTCTAAGTTGATTTCATGCAGTGCTTAATTTAAGTATTTATACTTTATATGTATTAAGACATTATAGTAAGAGGGAAATAGGGCCTGGGAAGAGCTCCCTGAGAAGGTGGTAATGGGGTTTAAACCTAGAAGTTGGAAAGGAGTCAGGCTTACTTATATTTGGATAAAGAGCTTTTCAGATAGATGTGTATTTCACAATACAAAGGTCCTGTGGCCAGAATGAATATTTTTGTTTTAGGAATGAAGGGAAAGCCAATATGACCAGAATGATGGAGATCAAGCCACACGCCAAGGTAGGATTTCCAGGTAATGATATGGAGTCTAGATTATATTCTGAAAGAAATGAGAAACCACTGGATGTTTTAATCAAGGAGTAAGGTGATCTGACATACATTTTTACAAATCACTTTTTTGCATGGAAAATGGGTTCTGAAGAGATATGAGTAGAAGAGAAGTAGACTATGAGGTACTTCAGACAAGTGACCATGATAGTTTGGACTAGGGTGATGATAGTAGAGATGGAAAAAAAAGTGGATGGGTACAGAATATATTTTAGAGGTGGAGACAATAGTTTCTGCTGATGCATTAGATATGAAGTTGGGAAATTGAGGACAATTTCTTGATTTTTTGGCTCTAGCCTGGACAGACAAAAGCAAGTACTCTATACTGAGGTCAGGAAGAATAATTTGGGGTTGAGGCCACAGGAAAGAACAGGTATCAAGGCTTCCGTTTTGAACTTACTTAGTGCAAGGTATTTAGTACATAGCCAAGTATCAATATCAAATGGTCAAGTAGTGTGAGTAGGTCTGGATCTTTGGGTATGGGTCATGGCTTGGGCATATAAAATTAAGTGTCACCAGTCATATAAAGGCATTTAAAACCAATGGACAAGGAGCAATCATCTAAGTAGAGAATATAAGTAAAGAAGAGAAAAAGGCTCAGGATCTGATTATGATGAAGCAAAACCAAAACCAAAGTTCAAAAAACAATGTTTCTTTATCCATCTTTCTCTCAAATATTTGTAAATGCATTGGAAAAGTGCATGAAAATTACAAGCTAAAGCTGTAACATTGATTCTGTGATGGGTTTGGTATTGGAGGTAGTTGAAGGAAAATATTCTTTTTTTTACTATATGCATTTCTACCTTGTTTGAAGATGCCTGACTTGAGTATACTAGTCTTATTTCTTGTGTCATTAAAACAAAACACTTGGAAAGCATCATAAGAAATACATGCCAATTACAGACATAGCCCCATGTCTCAAAAGCAGTCACTTAACACTCAGCATATGGACTTTTCTTTGTGTAAATGTATTTGGATGTAGAACTTTAAATATTGTATTTTTATATTTAGATATAGAAACTTAAATATTTTATTTTTAGTTTTTTACAAAAAAATATTTCCCAGAGTTTGTGTTATTAATTTCCATTCTATTCTACAGTGATTTTTTTCAACCCCAAGTCCTGATACCACTTACATTTCTAATCCAGATTTTAGTACTCTGAATCATATGTCTTCATTCTTTGCAACCATATAACTTCACTTGGGTATCTTTTAGGAGGCTCAGCTTAGATGGATCAGACTTGAGTTTCATCAGTTTCTACAATCAACTACTATTGGCTACTGTAATAGACAGTTCAGGCCTAACATCCACAGAGAAGAAGAAGGGGGAAATCAGTTATCATTAGGGTAAGGTAGCATGCATCCAGATGCTGAAGCCTGAAGAATTTAGGAATATTATATTTCACTACCTATGGATGGGCTTTATGATGAATTAGGGAAGTTGAAAATATTGGTTAAGAGTAAGTAAAAGTTAGGAAAAAATTTTATGGTGAGAATGATAACAGTAATAATCATAATGCAGAAATGGGAAGTCCCAAGTGGAAAGTGGTGTTACCATGGTACAAGGAAACAAAATACAGCTACTTCAGATAAGTTATCAAAATGTTTATGCATTTAGATTTTGCCAAAGGCTGAGTGTGTTTTCTGTTTTTTTTCTGGCTTATTTTTCATGATCTCAGTGGAAAAAAAATTACCATTTCAGAGGTTCTTATAATTTATTATACATTTAATAGCATTTTCATTTGTCATAACTCAAAATCCAAAGTAGTGGTTTCCATTTTTGTCACCCTGAATTATGAGTGAGTCAAAATCTCTAAAAGAGTACAGGGTGGCAGCGATCACTAAGCAGGACTTGATGACACTACTTCTCCCTCCCCTCCAAAAAATAGGCTGTGAGTTCAGATAAAGCACAGAGCGGAAAACTGGCACCTTTATTAGATAAGGGCACTAATTATAGTGAGGTGGGGCACTATTCATTTACATCCTCTGGTACTTCTGAAGAAGCAGGAGCAATGATGTGTCAGAACTGATAAAAGGCACTCAAAAACAGGCTGCCTGGTTTTTGTCCATAGGGAGTACACATCTGTAACCAAAGCCATATTAGACTTCCTGAGAAGAAACTCAAGACACAAACAATCTTTATGAAAGAATTTCTTATAATTAGATTCTCTATTTGTAAATAAGTCTAATTATTATTATTTGTTTTCTAGTGGAATGTTTTAACTCTTAGAAGGGTAGTTGATGAATTCTTACAAGTAATAAAGAAAAAAAAAAAGAAATGCAAAAGATTACATTGAAAGCAGCAAATCCTTTCACATATTAAATCAATTTGTTAAATGAACAATGTCCTAATTTTCAGCATATCTTTAAGTACTTGGTGATTTAATATGTAACAGCCAACAGTGAAAGTTCCTTTTCTATATAGTCTTTTCTTACTACTTCTTGATAATATAACATACTTACCCACAAAGATAAAACTTTTATGCTATTATTTGGCCTTCCTGGTTTTGATATTCAATATGTGTTTAATGAGTTTCTTTGATATACCTTTCAATAAAGAAGCTAATTTTTTTTACTGATTTTGATTTAATGTTTTTGTTCTAAACTTCTACATGTCTTAAAATTTAAGACTAAAAACTAAAACAAAGAGCAAAATTTCATTTTTATCACAAACAGCAGAAGATTGATTCATATAGGCCATACCAATGTGGCTACAGAGCTAGGCTTTTAAAGCTAGTTATAAAAAATCTCTCCAGTGATGTACATGTCTCCACGACATATATTTGGTCCAAGTTTAACCCTCTGCCAGTTGAAGAAAGTGGGGTAGGGAATAGGACAGCAAGTTGAACTCTCCCACAAATGGGGGAGAGGGATGCTTGGTGTGTGGGTGAAGTAAGTCTATAGCTCTTGCACAAATGATGGCTTTTGAATGTCAAGGCAAAACCATGATTATTTTTGCAGGACAAGAAATTACTTACCATTTCTCTATTTGTTTCAGGTTAGATTATTTTTTTAAATAAACTTAAAAGAAAGACATACATAGTTATTTGTTGAAACTAGTAGTAATTCTACTTGAAAAATCTCAATATAATTTTTACTTTGTTTTCTTCTTGGACAAATCCATGCTTCCCATTTATTTCTAAATTGGGACCTCTTCTTCACAAGTTTTTTTTTTTTTTTTTTTTTTTTAAATTTTTTTTAACGTTTATTTATTTTTGAGACAGAGAGAGAGCATGAATGGGAGAGGGTCACAGAGAGAGGGAGACACAGAACCCGAAACAGGCTCCAGGCTCTGAGCTGTCGGCACAGAGCCCGACACGGGGCTCGAACCCACGGCCCGTGAGATCGTGACCTGAGCCGAAGTCGGACGCTCAACCGACCGAGCCACCCAGGCGCCCCTCTTCTTCACAAGTTTTAAACAGGTCTACTTATGACAGTTTACAACAAGATCTTAAAGGGGATAGTGGTGGATCTCTGTGCCAGTATCCACTCTTGAATGTCCTCACGCAGCTCATTGGGAATCCATATTCAGAAGGAAAAGCTCCCCACACTTCATCTGACTTCTCCAATCCCAGCCAGGCTTCAGGGAGAGAACTTTCTTATCAAGAAAACCTTTGGAAAACTCCCTTTTACAGTCTGCTTCCATCACCTTGAACCTAAAAATTTACTCTAACCCATCTGCTAATGATCTTATACAACTGTGTACATTTACTTTATTTAGAGAACTATTTCCCCTGCTTCTTTCAAGTTATTTTCTAGAAATATCTTCCATGCAACCAGGAACAAATAATTTGGCAAGAGGAGGCTGTCAAGGCCAGTCCAATGATAATGGGAGAATGGAGTTCATGATTCACATTTGCCCAGGTTTTACTTTTACCTAAAGAAAAAATATATATTGCTTGTAAAGGTTTTGTTGTGTTGGGTCTGCTTGTTACTTGGTGGTTTTTTTTTTTTTTTTTTTTTTTTTTTTTTTTTGCTTTTGCTTTTTTAAAGACAAAAATAGAGAAAAATTTCTCCGAGGGATTAATACTCTAAGTATATTTAAGATAGCTAGTTTCAACATTTGATTAGTCATTCTGCAGATACAAAAAAAAAAAAAAAAAAAAAAGCACAAATCCAATACGTAATAAGACTCTAAGAAGAAGGAATAATAAAGGGAAAACATGGACTAATTGATAGAATCTAAACCAGCTATAGTTGGGGTGTATTTCAATAAAGCCATCTTAAAAATAGAAGGTGAGTTATTACCAAGGCCCAAAGAAAAAAAAAATTATAGTGAGATTGATGATCAAAGTTAATAACACCTGTAACTTTAATAGGCTCTGAAGTAAGCTTCACTGCCAAGTTGTTAAAAAAAAAAAAAAAGAAAAGAAAAAGAAGACTCAATCTCCATTTACAGGATAATCAGTGGCCTGCAGCAATCTGTAAAGATGAGAGAGGAAAAAAAAGGAGGATTAACATGTCACTCTCCCATGCTACCTAACCATGGGACCTGCAAATCCCAAGAATGAGGGAGACTCATACAAGATCACTTGGGATTAAACATGCAAACTAATGGCCTTACTTTTTGTTCCAAGGGGTCCTGTGATTGGGCTTGAAGCCAATACACTTCAGCCAACAGTCTCTCAATTAGGTACAGTCCCAATGCCAAGTTTCTCAGCAAGAGCATGTGAAAGGGCTCCTTTTGACTTTTGATCAAATCCATTTAAAACCTTTGCCATGGGATCTTGAAAATTGCCATTTAGAAATATGTCTGGAATGCTCATACCTGGGAATTGATATATTAGGTACCTGTTCTTACTGTAGCAATTATGACCAATAAGTTCATAATACTCTCAAATAAATGGATTCAAAGCAAAATATTGATGTGGACTATGAGGAAAACAGCAAATCCATTTACATTTGCCAACACTATTAGACCAACAGGTTTTAGGGCAGGGACTTTGTCTTATATCTCTGTGCAGGTGCAGAGCCCCATACATAGTAGACACTTAAGGAATATATTTTTTATTAGATGGATGAGTCAAACAGCAGATTGGTTTACTGAACTTGCAAAACATGCTTCAAATAAATAGGTGGTTCACTGTTTGGAAGACCCTTTTAGACTCTATTTTTTCAGCCACCCATGGTGAGACCTGAAATGTTTGTCCTCTTAGGACAGAAGAAGAGCTTTTTACACTGGGAAATCCAGTCCATGGCAGTAAGTCTGTTTTGTGAATGTGTCCTGATCCTTGCTACTTCAGAATGTTCATTTGTGTTCATATGTGAAGTATCCCATCGTGGCTGTGACTGTAGAACTATAGAAAAGGACTTTTATTTCAGCACCGTTTATTTTCTTTTCAAGTGTATGGAAAACAGGGGTTGACTAACAGGTAGTACTGGATACTTTGTTTTCAGATCATATTTGTCTTTTCTATTGACTTTTAATGGCAATAATAACACAGCTCACAAACTGTAAGAAGGATTCACACTTGTTCCCTTCAAGAGGGATGCTTCCAATGCTTTCAACTCAGCCAAGCTGGACACGATAAAGGGAGACACTGAATCCAAAGGAAAGAGAGGACAATCTGTAGCAAATTCCATGGCCTGTGCCCAGGATCATCTGTCTATTCTGCTAAGCTCTTCTACATAGAGCAAAACACATCTTCAGACAAAGGAACTTAAATTGCTTTTTTCCTAAGGAGAAATTCAGGAATTTATGCGGTATTGAACACTTAAATCTAAACCATGAAGGCTTTGAGAGGGTAAACTGTAAAACTGTACTTTTACAAACTTAAACAATATTTGCAAACTCAAATGCCTCTAATGATGAAAAGGATAATAAAGACCTGAAAAGTGGGCCAGATGATAGATGAATGGAGTGGTAGAGACTGGGGGGGGGGGCATGGTGTGGGGAGAGGTAAGCTTATGCCTATTTCAGAGTTATTCAAATTCTTGAAAACACACACACACACACACACACACACACACACACACACACACAGGCTAGAGAGTCAAGCCTGGATCTGCTTCTTGTCATGTGAAATTTTTTAGAAGGTGCAGTTTCAAAAGAATGAAGGATTCAGCCCTGTGGAAGCTAATTCCTTCTAACCCTTTCCTAATTTACCAAAAGCTCAACCCACTACTTCCTTGACCTGATAAGGTCTCAGACTTGACCTTATCCAGTACGCTTCTCCTTGAGCTCCCCCTAGAGGTGAAGGTCCTCTGCTAACAGGCCCACTGCTGCCACCCACTATCTTCTGAGTGAAGATGGGATAAATTCCCTGGAACCAGAGTAACACAAGGATTATTGCTAAGAAAATAACAATCAAAAGGAAAAAAATATGTATTTGAATTTATTCCTCATGTCTTGTATGCTAAATAAGAATTTAAGGCTTACTATATGCAAAGAAATCTAACAGATGTTCTGAAAAATACTGAAATAACCAATAATAATTTATCCTTCGTCCTTTGGAACATTTCAGAGCACACAAGAAAAAACAACGCTCTTTGTGCCTTCCTGACATTTTAAAATTGTCTTTCACTAATTTTACTACTATATATTTCTTAAGAATGGTGTTCTGAAGAACATTCTCTTCAAACTCTTTTTAATCTATTTACATTCCTTTATGTACTTCTATTTATTCTTCTGGTTTCAATCACCACCTATTTTCTAAAGATTTCCATCCTTTTATCTCTAGACTGGACTTTTCTTAAGTGACAGATTCATGCTTCCACTTCCTTACTGGAATTCTTCGCTAGAATGTTTCAAAGTCCCTTCAACTCCAACATACCCAAAGAATAATTTATGGCCATATGCATTTAGTACCAAACAAGCATTATTAGTGATAAGTGCTATGAATCTAGATCACTTTAGGCTGCAACTGGGAAAGTCTCATGACAGAGATTGACCTGAGCGAGTCTCTGAACAAAAGGCTGTTTGTGGACAACAGCATGAACAAAATCAAGAGAACAGGTGGTGAATAGGAGTACATCTATTGCCATTCTTTAAATGCAGAATTTTTCTACTGCCTCAATATTTTAAATGCCCAAGCTCAATTTTGACTTCTGTTATAATGAAAACAAAAAAAAGAATGAAAATTTGCCTCATGACGATCTCTTTCTCTGTATCTGATTTTTCCTTCCCAGTTGGAGAACTTAGAGATTGAGGACCAGATATTCAATGAAGGACTCAGCCACATTCCACTCACAATAGAAATATATGTATTTTCTTAAACAGTTGTGGATTTCTCTACACTTGAAAACCAAAAAGGGCAATCCTGAAGGCCCATTGAGAGTTGGCTCTTGAATACCAGGCATTTTCTTTATTCCTTCTGCATCCACTTGAGCGTGTGGATCTGGCTCTGCTTTTGTCCCAGCCAAGGAGCTGAACGCAGCCTCTGAGGCTCCCAGCATTGCCCAGCAATTGTGTAAAAGGAGGGCCTTCTTTCCATTCCCTCCCTTGTGGTGGCACTTCCAGCTTAAGTAACTCTTAGCACAAATTGGACTTTGTATAATCCCATCAGGCAAGTTCTTTTGACACTTACTTCAAAATAAAAAGATGTTTTTCTTCTTTTTCTTTTATGCAATGTTACTGTTGGGAAGGGATGCAGAAAGGCTTTTCTATTCCCTGACTAATCATAGCAGTCACTTTTCTACGCAGAATTGCAGATAATTAAGAGCATGATTTTTTTCTTTTTAATGTACAACTAGATACACCATAAAAATCTTAGCTGCTTGGAACTTTTTCATGAGAAAGAAGTATCCTTTTTACTGTGATAGCCTCAGGGGTGAAAGAAGTTATACTGAGACAGTTTATTAAAAAAGCAATACAGTTGAGAAAATTCAATAAAAAACAATAGGCTCCATTGAAGAGTTCCACTGTCCTGTTGTTTCTTTGCTCCCACATTGACAGTTATAAGAGTTTTGTAAATTTTGTGTTTATTTATTTGTAGCCTTTGAATAGAAAATTGTCCATTTGCAAGGCAAGTAAATTCCTTTAAAGATTTATCAACCACTGTCATGAAAGAAATCTTTTATAATTACACCTATTGAAATTAATTGGACAGTATTGTGTATCATGACTTGTTTGCCATAATACTGGCATTGTTCTTAATTGAAATGCTATTTGGTGAGTCTCTTTAATTAAGGGCTATGTATTTTTGTTATTATTGTTGTTGTTAATTCCAAACGGCACAAAAAATTTAGCCCAGATGAATAAATGAATAAGAATTTGAAGAAAGAGGAATTTTCCCAATTTTCACTAGTTTATAAGCTAGTACTTGTATAGGGATGTAATAAAAAAGTTTTGTTTTTAAAGATAGAACAAGACAATAATACATGTTAATGCACTTGGCTTAAGTTTTCGTAGAGTACTCATTTGGCTTTTAGGAATATATTCTTTAGAAATACATACAGTTCCTGCTCCATTGGAGAATGAGAAGCATGCCCAGACTAGAGACTTAGCATGACCTGTTTCAAAGTTCAGGATAGAGATATGGTTATAATATAGTTATCTCCACCCCTTCCTGAGCCAATCACTTATTTGTCTACACTTCTTTTTAGAAACAATAACTCCAACAGCAATATCCTTCTTTAAGCCCTCTACCCCCAAATAAAATTATCCAAGAATGTAGAAACCTAGTGCAAAGGAAGTAAGAGTGAGAGTTTGTCCTGATTCCAACAGCAAGCAGAGAAAGAATTGTGCCTGATTACTGCTTCTGCTATTGTTTGCCCCCCACCCTCCAACACATAAGATTGACTTTAAGGATTCTGCGTGCACAGCCTGAGGAACAGTGTTTGTGAACTGTTGCTGGGTATTCTTGCTGGTATGTGTATAGATATGCCCTGAAAGAGATGCCCTTTATTATGTGCCAAGGCACATATCACCATGTTCCTGAAAGCATGTAAATGAGGGAAAGAGTATTCCAGGCATATAGAACCTGCGTATGTAAAGACTTAAAACCCAGGAGAGATATGGCTGTTTAGACAGAGGAAAACACTGCAAAACTACATACATTTTTTAATAGCAGGTTACTCGACTATAAGATTATGGGTGATTTTGTTTTCCCTAATACCTTTTTCTAACGTTCATAGTTTTCTGCAATGAGACCACATTACCTCTTTATTTAAAAATGTTTAGGTACAGGGGCACCTGGGTGGCTTAATTTGTTAAGCGTCTGACTTTGGCTCAGGTCATGATCTCATGGTTCACGGGTTTGAGCCCCGCGTCAGGCTCTGTGCTGACAGCTCAGAGCCTGGAGCCTGCTTCAAATTCTGTGACTCCCTGTCCCTCCCATGCTTGAGTGCTCTCTCTCTCAAAAATAAATAAACATTTAAAAAAAATGTTTAGGTACACATGAAAATATAATATCAGTGACACTGGGAAAAAAAGTTGTACTTGAGAATAATATTATTAAAAAAAAATTGTATGGGGCAGTCCTTAAGCTGAATAATAGAAGGGAAGGGGAGAAAATAAATTCTAGCAGGGGGGAGGTGGCAGTGTTACCTACAACTGTGGTCTAGAAATCCAGGTCTAGGGCTTGGTCTGGATGATCCCAGAGTCTGTGGAGAGGTTATGGAGATATAAGAAATAATTTAGGGCTGAATTTAAGATGAGAATTTTTCCAGTCTGCTTTCCCTATTGCGTAAGGACCACCCATGCGAGATACCTGAGAATTATTCTTAATCCTTCACTCTCCTTCCCCTTCCAAGATTTTTCTTTGTCTTTGGTTTTCTGCAATTTGAACGTGATATGCCTAAGTATACATATATTTTTAATTCATCCTGCTTAGTGTTCTCTGAGAATTTTGGATTTATGGTTTGGTGTCTGTCATTAATTCTGGAAAATTCCCAGGCCTTATTATTTCTATTACCTTACTTCTCCTCTTGTGTTCTAGTTATATACATATGTCGCATCATTTGAAATTGTCACACTGTTCTTTGAAATTTCTCTTGTTTTTTTTTTTTTTTATTCAGTTTGTCTTTGCATTTCAGTTTGGAAATCTTTAAGTTCAACAATTCTTTCCTCAACTATATCCAGGTATATTAATGGGTCCATAAAATATATTCTTCATTCCTGTTACAATGTTTTTGATTTTTAGAACTTCCTTTTGATTTTTTTCTTGGAGTTTCCATCGCTCCACTTACATTATCAAGCTGTTCTTACACGTTCTTTACTTTTTGCATTAGAGCTTTTTCACATATTAAATATAGTTATTTTAAATTCCCTGTCTGATAATTCCAAAGATCATCCCACACCAGGGTCTGCTGCTGATGCTTACTTTGCTTCTCCAGACTATTTTTTCTTTCCTTTAAGCGAGCCTTATAATTTTTTTTTGAAATCTATACTGTATTGCGTAAAAAGAGTTGAAGTAAATAGCTTTTTAGTTTGAGGTTTTATCTGCTAGAAGTTGGGTTGGCTGTATTTAATATTTGTGGTAGCTGTAGAAGCCAGAGGCTTTAAATTCTTCTAGTGTTCTTGATTTTTGTCTCTCTTGTTGACTTTGGGCCTTCCTAAGCACTCCTCCATAGATAGAATCTGCATCCTGCAGTTTGTAACCCATAATCCACTGCTATTGTCAGAAGCCTTGTCAGTGTGATGGTAAGATGCAGAGAGGGTAAGAATTCTTCAATTTTATGAAGTAATCTCAGTCTTTGAGTGGGCATGAGTTTCTGGGTTGTGACCTCCAGATGTTTTTTTTTTTTTTAATTTTTTTTAACATTTATTTATTTTTGAGACAGAGAGAGACAGAACATGAACAGGGGAGGGTCAGAGAGAGAGGGAGACACAGAATCCGAAACAGGCTCCAGGCTCTGAGCGGTCAGCACCGAGCCCGATGTGGGGCTTGAACTCACGGACCGGACTGTGAGATCATGACCTGAGCTGAAGTCGGACGCTTAACCGACTGAGCCACCCAGGCGCCCCTCCAGATATGTTTTTTAACCTTCTTCATCTCCTTATATTATACATGAAGGCTACAGAAGGCAGGAGTTGGGAGAAATATCCTTTCCACAGGTTGGATAAGGCTCTGGTAAGGTCTTTTCCTCTGGAAGTAGGACTTTTTTTACAGAGCTCTGCACCTGTTTCAAATGGTCCCTGCCAGAGTCACAAGGGGATTTTATTAGCTTTTAACAAAAAGAAACTCTTGGGATTTCTGGATGTAGAACCCCTGAAAGTGTGAGTGGTCCCCCAATACTGCACTTCTAAGGAGTTTCTCTGTCTCATGCTAATACACACTCAGCTTTCAGTAATTCATTAAAATTACCATTTAAGTTTTCCTAGTAGTTTATGGTTACAGAGGCTTCCACCTCAGGTAAATATATCTTAGCTGTGACTCTGGATTTTTCTGTATTGCCAGATTTGGTGGTGGAGGTTTGCCTTTCAACTACAGTTCTGTGATGGGTCCAAGAAAATTCACTGATTTTCAGTTTGTTCAGGTTTGTTTTTTTTTTTTCTGTTGTTGTTATAAGGACAGATGGAACATCTTCCAAATTTTATACATGCCTGAAATGAGAGCAGAAGTCCTGTCCTCTTTCTTATCTTTACAACCAATAAATAAAAGATTCCTGGTTTTATCTTCTATCTCTTAGATTTGTCCTTCCTTTTGATCCCCCCCCCCCCCCACACTATTGCTTTCCTTCAGGCTTCTTTGTCTCCAACATATATCATTTCAGAAACTTAGTAAATGGTCCCTGTGCCCTTAAATCCCCTCAAATTATGGTGAACATACATTCTATTTTTCCAGGGATAGTTCTAGATTATGCCTATTTTCTGAGTGGGATGATCACAGTGCTCCCTTTTTGGTATTCCAGTTGGGCAACAATTATGTGGTCACCCTACCTTGAATCAATCCTGCCTCTGTCCACCTCTGTCCTCAAATGATCTTTCTAAGATTTAAATGTGATCATGTCCCTCTCCTATATAACACTCTTTAATTGTTTCCCTCAATCTATAGGGTAAAATCTCAATGCCTTATAATACAAGGGTACCCGAGGTCCTCCATGACCTGCCTCCTGGCATTTTGGGCTATTTTTTAATCATGTCTTTCTTAACCCTCTAAGTTTGAAGATCTGGCAATATAGAGCTACTTGGTATTTCTTGAACACAGAATGTTCTTTTAAACACTGCCACCTTTTCTCTGAAATCATCTAAGACCCATTCCTCTCCCTGCCAGCCCTTCTCACCTACCTCTCCCAAATTCAGTTATTATAAATCATCATTAACTAATTATCAATTATTCATAGTTACATTATAATTTAACCATTGTTTTTCAGGCTCCATCACACACATACAAACACTACACTACAAACACTAGAATATCAACCTTTCAAAAGCAGAAAATGGATCCATATCGTTTGAATTCTCAGTGTCTAACATAATAGGTACTCAGTAATGTAAGTGGTACTCAACAAGTATTTTGCTCAGTTGGTTTAGGAGACAGGAGAGTGATAATAATTCTAGTTAGTAACAAGGATACAATCAAGTTAACATCATGAATTTATACAGACTAATGGTCTCTTAGACCTATGATTTCTCTCAGAAGAAGCTACAATGCTGACTTTCTATAAATCTGACACTTCAAGTTATTAAAGATGGAAATAATAGGGCAATTCAATGATTTAGAAGAAGAAACAAAGACAAATGAAAATAATAGTGATAAAAAACTTGCCTTTACCTTTTGGCTCAGTTCCAATTTAAAATTCTGGAACTCTTTAGAGTTCCATGCTGGATTCTGGTGCACAGCACACCCCTTTTCTCTTCCTAATCTTAGCCCACTATTGTAATCTCTGTCCTCACTCTCCACAAACAGCCACATCCTTGCCATCCCCTTGGGCCTAGAGTTGTACACGCTAGCAGTATGGTAGGCGCTTTTGGAGTATGGCCACAGGAAGTGGTCTATGCAGGGAATATGAAGTTTTGTTGTCCCTGGAACCTAGAGTGTGCTCTGAAAGGGAAAGCACAAACATATAGCTTGACCCTACATATAGCTCACCTCACTGAAAGAAGGATAGCTGAAAGCAGGTCCAATGAGGTCCTCTAATGTTTAGTGCTCAGAGTAGGGGCTCCTTTGCTAAGGTCTAAGTGTGGTATGGATGTGAACATTATATAGAAAATGGGATAGAGGATAGCATTGTGTTATCATACATAAGCAGGTTTTTAATAGAACAAGGAGTGAGAAAATGTTTTGGGGAACTATAAAGTCTGCATTTAATAGAATGGGGCCTCATAGGACAGAATTGAAAGTCATAAACAAAAGCTATGAATGGAAGGAAATATAAATTAGGGATGAATGTTAGCTCATAATCTCATTTCTTCCATCTCTGCTTCTGGCTCCCTGCAGCTGGGCATATTGGTTTTCTTACCTTAGGAACAAACTTACTCTTCCTTCTTAAAGAGGTCTTTTCCTTGTTGCTCACAATAGGCTTTGAAATAAGAAATTTCTAGACTCAAGTCCTTCTCCTTCATTAGTGATTTATATTTTCTTCAATAACTTGGGTGGCAAGATTTCATTTCTCATAAACCTGAGAAGATTAAGATGGATTACCAGATTAGTTTGAAGAGAGTGGAGAGTTCATGGTTAGAAATGCGAAAACAGGAGATATCCAAGTAAAAACAGATATATTCAGAATTTCCATGACACCTTTGGGGTATGGTATGTAGAGCCTGTTTTTTGTCAAGAATATCTCAGTTTCTAGAGACTTTATTGACTCAATATATTGGAAGTCTTGAAAGAGAATCCATTTCAGCCACAGCAGTTTTCTCAAATGATATATCAGTCATCTGTTTCTTCTACCCATCACAGGCAGAGTTCTCCAGAAACAGATCCTCAGATGGAGCTCAGAGTGTAAGGTATTTATTAGGGATTAACACCTGTGAACGGACAGGTGGGGTGGGGGTGGGCCCTGCAAAACTGCAGCCAACACAATGGGGAGCTCTGTACTAAATATTGACTAGGGCATCTTTCCCAAGTTCAGCCAGAATGGCCAGGCTTTATATCTGACCTTGTTCATTCACTAATGTGGGCTGAGACAGGAAGGGCATGACCTCAGGCGGGGAATCCTTCTGTAGCTGAGGCAGACTCCGAAGAAGCTGACAGCTGGAGGCCATCTGCTGACCATGCTCCTTGCAGGTGGGCAATCAGTCCTTCCTTGAAGAAAGACCTAAATGGCACATGCCCATGTCTACTTTACCATCTTTGACTCTGAGTTTTTTTCTATGTGCTGGATCCGTTCTGAAATTTCCAGTTAGGGCAAAAATATTCACCCAAAGCTTCAGACTTATGTTTCACCAGTTTGACAACTCTAAAGAAAGAATCTCTTACAAAAGTTTCAGTTAAAGACCTGAAATTGAATATTATCAGTTTGTCTGGGGGTCATGAGCTCATTTCTAGAGCAAAGTTATGGTGCAAAGTTAGCCCCACCTAAAATGCATGGACTGAGAGCAAGAGTGGAGAGGTACCTTAAAGACATACTATTGTACTGTTACCAAATAAAGGGTGTTACAGAGTGGGGAAGAGAAGTCTCCTGCCCTCCTGTAGGCCCTGATTACCATGCATCCTGGAGCCTTTTCTAGAATGGTCTGGTGGTCCCCAAGGAATTGTGTAACTGCACCTAGTTATAGGTAGAGGATCTCAAAGTGTGCTGTTAACATTCAGAGACCCTCATAATTTTGGAAGACATGACCTTGACTTCACTATAAAGATGAGAATCCATAATGTTGCAGTGCACAGATTATTAAAAATCCACCCCCCCCCCCCTTTCTAGCAATTCTACTCATGTTCTGAAACACCATTTTCTTTTCTTTTCTTTGTAACAGAGTGGAGAATAACTGTGGTATTCTGCAACATACTGAATGGAAAAGTAGCACAGGAACACAGTAACAAAGAGCCTTTCATGCTGCAAGGGAGAGTATTCCTGTTGGCAGAGAGAACCTTCACCGCTGGGACTGCTAAACTGCAAATCTGTGAAAAGAAAGATTTCTATGTTTAGAAATACTGGATATACTTAAAATAGTGTCACTTTAGTGTGTGTGTGTGTGTGTGTGTGTGTGTACACAGCTTGCTTGTGTGTCTATGTATGTGTATGAATATTTTATTTAAAATCTCTTTGGCGGGGCTTATGAAGGTTTACTCTTCTTTGGAGTGTTGAATCTATTTGTCTGAAATATAATAAACCAGGGATTATACTCAGAGGGCACACATCAAGCAGCAGCCATACTACTTATTAAATATTGAGATATTTTTCTACCAGTTGGGAAATGGTACAATAGTAAATGTGATAAGCACTAAAATTCATTAATGAATTCCAGCACATGCGGTATTGGATTTTCTTAGAAACCATATACCGCTATGATTCATATAGACACACACACACAGACATACACACTATATATACATATATATTCATATATATATATATGAATGTATAGATAAAGAGAGAGACACACACACACAATATACATACACATATATACATTTGGTTTGGTTGGGGCACTGGAGCATAGAATGGGGAGATCTGCTAAAGGGATTCTGTTATTTGATTCAGGTGTTGAGGAATTTCTTTTGGGTTCAAAGGTCATTAGCTGGGAGAAGGAGACCCACACAGACGAATGGAGGAGAAACACGATAATGACTGGAGATTTTGGGAGAAGGCTGAGGCACAGACAGCACAAGTGGGTCTTAATTTTTCAATTGTGATAGTGACCATTCAGGTATAATTGGGAAACTTTGCTTTAGTGGAAAACTTTACACTGGGTAGGACTGACAATCCCTGCACAACATAAGAAAGTTTATGAGGAGGGAATATTTCCCGGGATCCCTTCTAAAGATCCAAAGAATAGGGGCACATGGGTGGCTCAGTTGGTTAAGCGTCTGACTTCAGCTCAGGTCATGATCTCAGAGTTCGTGGGTTCAAGCCCTGCATCGGGCTCTGTGCTGACAGCTCACAGCCTGGAGCCTGCTTCAGATTCTGTGTCTCCCTCTTTGCCCCTCCCTGGTTCACACTCTGTCTTTCTGTCTCTGTCTCTCTCAAAAAATAAATAAACAGGGGCACCTATGTGGCTCAGTTAAGCATCCTACTTTGGCTCAGGTCATTACCTCATGAGTTCAAGCCTTGTGTTGGACTCTGTGCTGACAATTCAGAGCCTGGAGCCTGCTTCAGATTCTGTCTCCCTCCCTCTCTGCCCCTTCCCCATTCACGTTCCATCTCTCCCTCTCTCAAAAATGAATTAATGTTAGGGGCGCCTGGGTGGCGCAGTCGGTTAAGCGTCCGACTTCAGCCAGGTCACGATCTCGCGGTCCGTGAGTTCGAGCCCCGCGTCAGGCTCTGGGCTGATGGCTCAGAGCCTGGAGCCTGTTTCCAATTCTGTGTCTCCCTCTCTCTCTGCCCCTCCCCCGTTCATGCTCTGTCTCTCTCTGTCCCAAAAATAAACGTTGAAAAAAAAAATTAAAAAAAAAAATGAATTAATGTTAAATATATATATAAGTAAATAAATAAAGTACCATTTCCTTTTTACAAACTTGCTCAGGATCGTGACTTGTATCTCTCTGTCATTGCGTTTCCTCTTTGGTTGCCTTCCCAAGTTTTTATGGCGGTAAGATTATGAATCATTTTCTGCCCCTCAGTTCCTAAAATAATTGTACTTTTCTAGGGATGGGTGCACATCAGAATTACCATAAAGAGTCTCCTCTGAAGAGTCCCTCACACAACTTCACACACAAAACTCTATCTATCTGGGAAGTATTTGAACATAAAGCCGTGTTTTTAAAAGTATATCAAAATCATTGGAGGCAACAGTGACTTAAAGAAGAAAAAACTAGGGACTCTTCAACCCTATGTCCTCTTCCAAACTGGGGACTTGGTATTAAGCAATGCTTCCTGACAGACTGAACTTGGTCATAGTGCTCCAACATTGAACACACTTGCTAATATCATCTGGATCATGTCTAGTACTGGCCACTGAGCTTCCACAATGTTCTCCAGGTCAACATTGTTCCTGAATATTCCTTATAGAAAAGGTCTTATGGCTTTGTTTTTATCTTAGGTCTTATCTTTCTCTCCTTCCATGCCCCATTCATCCCCATTCTGCATGCCCAGTCACTGGACCTCTGTCTTGACCTATGTTTCAAAGTTTTTGCAATGGTATCCCGCTTTGTTATTTAGACCCGCTGAAGGGTCTTTGGCAGTATGGGAGTCCAGTCTTAGTACATAATGGATTTCCTAGATGATCACAACAAGCCTGTCTGTATTGCCAAGTGTTTCCTTCTGCTGTTATTAGCTGGGTATTCCCTCCACCAAACTGTAATTCAGCACTAATGGATGAGTTTACTCTTACCTCTTGACAATTCTGTGAAATTAAATTTTGCTTTGAGTAGTTAGCCATGTGTAAATAATGAATGATTATTATGTCTAGATCATGTAGCTGCGATATGTTAGGAATCCCATCTACATTTGCTCTCCTCGCACGCACTTTATGTCAAACACGTTGGCTTGTTTTGTACCTATTTAGATTCAGGGCATTACTCTTCCTGTTACATTTGGAAGAGCCATACCTCCTTTTATTTACAAGCTTTGAATTCTCCTTGCTTCCTCCTTCTCAGAACTCTCACATATGATTATTTGATAAATGTCCACCACCTACACAGAACTGTAATTTCTAGAGGTCAGTGATCTTATTCTATTTATACTTCCCATTGCATCCCTAATGCCTGGCAGAGTGCCTGGGACATAGTAAGTGCTCAATAAATATCTGTTGAGTCAATGAATAAAAATATTAAGGCCCTTGAAGTGTGGGGCTGTGTAATGTCAACTCCATCTTAGAATCTACTATTATGTTACTCAGACTATACAATATATTTAAATAAAGGATGAGATGAATGGATATCTAGAGTGAAGATATTCTTGGAGAAATATATAACTTAATGTTATGCTACAGTTCATTGGGTTTTAGAAGATTTTTGTTTAATTTCAGAGAAGAGCAAGGTTTAGGCCTACATATAAAAGGACATATCCCTGAATAAAATTAGCACCATCTCTCATTATATAGAGCATTCTTAAGCTCATTTTAATAGTCAGTACCCATTTTTTAAAATAAAAAATCTGTTTCATAATTGCCTCCGTTTAATGTTGCCAACAGAACAAAATCAGATTGACCAAAGGACTTAACACAGTTTCTAACCATTGCACAAGCCAACAGAAAGCTCATTCTCAGTGCATTTTTGGGTTAGTCCACATCTCCCTCATTTATTATGGAATGCGACTGGTATTTCCTGCTTCTACAAAGAAACTCAAACCCCATTTGATACATTAAAGACTCAACAGGACAGTGTTGTTTTCTCTTGCTTCATCCATAAAACAAAGAATCCTCTCCTCTCCCCACAAAAAAATCTCAAGTAAGACCAGTGAGACTAACAACTTCAGACCCAATTCTGTTTGTTCTATAACAGTACTATCCAGTGGAAATTGAATGCCAGCCATAAATGTGAGTCACATAAGTAATTTTAAATTTTCTAATAGTCACATTAAAAAAGGTGAGAGTAACACATCAAAATAATTTTAGTTAATATATTTTAACTTAAAATACCCAAAATACATCATTTCAACATGTAATTGTATGAAAATTATTAATGAGGTATATTACATTCGTTTTCATTTTTTAAAGTTTATTTATTTATTTTGAAAGAGAGAGAGAGAGAGAGAGAAAGCAAGTGAGAGAACATGAACAGGGGAAGGGCAGAGAGAGAGAGAGGGAGAGAAAGAATCCCAAGCAGGCTCCGCACTGTCAGCACAGAGCCCAATGTGGGATTTGAACTCACGAACCCGAACTGTGAGATCATGACCCCTGAGGCCTAAATCAAGAGTCCTATCCTTAACCTACTGAGTCACCGAGGTGACTCTACATTCTTTTCCTGTCCTAAGTCTTTGAAATTCAGTGTGGACTTAGCACTTACTGTACATCTCAGTTCAGACCAGCCACATTGTAAGAGCTTAAAGCCTCATATGGCTGATGGTTACACATTAGGCAGTATAGTTTTAGAATGTGTTTTTGTGCTACATTTTCTCATACAGTCAGGAAAAATGTCCCCGTTCATCTTCATTCCAGCCACTGGCACTCTTGTGAGAAATGGCGACCTGTTACAACCTTTGAGAAGTTCTAAGTAGATTCAGTAAGATCTGTCCAAACATCTCAGTTGTCTCCAGGCCCTGCTTACCACCCAGCAGTTGCTAGTTTGAGCTCAGCTGGGCTAATGCTGTCCTTGTTGCAGCTATCATTCCATGTCCCCATCCAGGCTGCAGTGTGGCTCAGGCATATGGAAGGATTCTTTTCCTTTTGGTGTTAAGCATGGCTGAGAGTGATCAAGCCAAAGCTGACCCCACATCTCAGTGTTGCGTCCCATTTTAAATGCACTCACATTTGTTTTTTCTGTTTTTCTTATTCTGGACAACTGTGAAGTGCAGGTAGACTATTTCCAGGACAAGTTGTATTGATATATTAACATCTATAGATGTTGATACCTAGAATGATGGTTTTTTTAATGTTTATTTACTTTGGAGATAGAGAGAGAGTGAGAGAAAGAAAGAGCACAAGCATGGGAGGAGCAGAGAGAAAGAGAGAGGGAAACACAGAATCTGAAGTAGGCTCCCGGCTCTGACCTGCCGGCACAGAGCCCAATGCGGGGCTTGAACCCATGAACTGTGAGATCATGACCTGAACCGAATTTGGATGCTTAGCCATCTGAGCCACTCAGGCACCCCCCCCCCCCAGAATGATGCTTTTAATGAAAATTTTAAAACAGAGGGCCAATGAAATGGTGGAGAATTAGTGAACCAACCTACACTGTCATGAGAATTACATGTTTTCTTAAATTGTAATATATAATCAATCATGAAGATTACATGATGAATTCTAATAATTTCTGGCTCATCTTTATCAGGAGTGGCTGAAGATAAACCTTAACGTAAGATGATTTTCTTGATTTTCAAACTGTACTTCTTAGACCTTATTCCTCTGCAGAGCCTGCTGCAGGGACCCTGGGCGGAAGGCAGGGAGGGGAGTGTGGATCAAGGGTGGTAGGCAGCAGAGCTCCAGGCTCCATCTCTGTCTTCAGCCACAGCAGCTCTGTTTGTTTTTCTTTTAATGCTTCTGGGCAAGATCTAGTATGGATAAGTGGTTTCTGTGCCAAATTTTTAGAAAACCACCCACCTAAGGGAATTGTCTCTGTTTTGATTCAGTCTGAATCTTTTTCTGCGCTCCCCATATTGCATTTTCATCCTGCTGTCTGTGCTGGGATTGTCCACTTTTTCCTCAGGGCCTTTATTACTAAGCACTTAGTCTTCTCTTGTGCAATTGCTCAAAGAAACGCTTTAAGTACCACATCTTTTAAGCTCATTTTTATTGTTTTTATTGTTTTCTGTTTATTAAAATAATTCATGCTTATTGTGGGAAAATGAAAAAGAAAACTAGATAGAATAAAGGAGAAAATAAGAATCCTCCATAATTGCATCACACAGAGATAGTGTTAACATTTTGATATATTTCCTTCTGAATTTTAATATGTGTATCTTGAAACTAAATTGGAATCATATTTTATACTGTTTTATTGTTTTCCTCAATTACCATCATATTGTAATCATATTTCTATTTTATTAAAGCATAATTATTATTAGTTTTTTAATTCTTAATTCTTTGTATGTCTCATAATTTACTTGCCCATTTCTCTATTGTTGGAAATGTTGACCAATTCTGATTTTCCTTTATTAAAAATAATGTTTCAGCTATCATTCTTGTACAAACATGGTGCTTCAGTGAACATTGCCACACATAAATATTTAACCACTTCCCTAAATTTATTTTCTAGCAATGGAATTGCTAAGTAAATAAACTTTCTAATGCTTATCCTAGATTTTGCCCAAACATTCTCCTCCAGTATCAAAATACAGCCCCAGTATATGTGAGTGATGACCTAACCTCACCCTTCCTGAGTTCAATGCTTCAATAGTCTTTCAGTTTGGTTGATTTTTTTAAGCAGTTTTTGTTTCTATTTGTTTTTATCTTATTTTTATTGATAGCTTGTTCAGGGTATTTGTATATCATTGTTTTAAGCTGCACACACACACACACGTATATTCCTTTGACCATTTTTTTTCTTAGATATTAATAATTTTAATTTCATTTATAAGACCATTATATATATTTTTTGTTTTAATTAAATTAAATTTTATAATTAATTTTTAATTTCTTTTTATTTCAGAGACAGAGAAAGAGAGCAGGGGAAAGGAGAAGAGGGAGAGAGATAGGGAATCCCAAACAGGCTCCACACTCAGCACAGAGTCCGACACAGGGTTCAATCCTACAACCCTGGGATCATGACTTGAGCTGAAGTCAAGAGTTAGACACTTGACTGACTGAGCCACCAAGGCTCCCCAAGAGCATTTTATATATTAAGGCTATCAAATCTTGCTTCATCATATTCACTGTGAATACAAATGCCTATTTTTTCTTTACCTTTTAATTTGTTAACTTTTTTTTTTTTTGACAGCACAGGTTTTGTCATAAGCACTCTTTGATCTCTATTTACTCTGCCACTCCAAGCAGGTTCATCCACACACATGGCTGCAATTACTACCTATTACATTGATGACTCACAGACTTACCTCTCCAGCCCAGGGAGCTCAAGAAAGAGAGGGACTATATGTTTGAAGATATATATGTTTTTATGCTTTTTATGTAACAGAATGGAAAGTAAATTGATGAGAAGGAGGACCATGGTTTTAAAAGACACTGTGTCAGTTTGAACTAAAAGAGAGAAAAACAGAACAAAGTTGAGAGAGGCCTTTGGAACTCCTGAACATATATATATATATTATATATATATATAATATATATATATATACATATGTATATACATATGTATATGTATATACATATGTATATGTATATTATATATTATATATATATATTCATCCTATTAGTTCTGTTTCTCTGAAGAACCCTAATATAGGGAGTATATAGCTTATGTCTTTATTTCATAGATCTTTAACTGATATCTTTATTTGAGATCTCTAACTACATTCTTGGAGTTATAACCAAGGAAGTATACTTGAGGAGACTCCTCTGCATTTGAATCTGATTTAGAGGATTTAGGTTTTGAGACTAAACCTGATGCCGTCATACAAAAAGACTTGTCAAGAGGCTTGGAAGGTGCTGAATGTATTTTGCATGTGGGAAGAATATAAATAATATAGGGCCATACATTATTTGGCACTCTTCACATGATGAGGTAGATCTATGTTTCTTCCCTTGAATTTGGATGGACTTCTAATTTGCTTATAACCAATGGAAGGTGGCAGAAAGGTGATGAAGCTTCCACCTTGTTTACAAGAAGATTCTCTTTGGAGCTCTGTGTCATCTTGTAAGAAGTCTGACTGAACTGAAGCTACCATGTTGTGAGGAAATTTAGCCAATTGATAAGACCAATACACAAATAGTCTGGTCAATGGCTCTAGCTGAGCTCCCAGCTGACCACATAACCATCAGACATACTGAGTGAAGAAATCTCTACAAGATTCTAGCCTTCAAATATAGAATCAAAATCTTCCTACTAGAGGCCCCAGGTGTTGTAGAGCGATAACAAGCCATCCTTGTTGTGCCTTGTGTGAGTTACTGATCCACAAAATCTATGTGCAAAATAAAATATTTTTCATGTCTCTTAAATTTTCAAGCTATTTGTTATACAGTAATTGTAAATGGACCCTTCACACTCAACATGTCTAAAAGCAAACATGTGATCTCAGTTTCTCAGTCTATCAAAAGGCTTTGCCAATTTCACTCTCTACAGTTCTCTTACTTTCTTCAATTTTTTTCCATCATCACTGCAACAACCTACATTCTAACTATAATACTTTCTTGTCTATATTATTGCACTGTCTTCCTAATGCTCTTCCATTTTCCACACTGAAGCCAGATTATTCTTTTCAATATAAAAACCTAATTATATTTCCCACTTCCCATTGCTCACCCCACTTCCCACATAATTCTGCTTTCCTATCATTTATAATGTAAAATAAATATTTTTACTTGTCTTATGCTGCCTTGCATGACTACTGCCTACTTCTCCAGCCTCATTGGCTTGCATACACTGACTTTTGATCTCTGCATTCCAAATACCTTCATCTTTTCTGACTCTCATGATTAGATTTTTAAAAATATCTTTGATTAATATATTAGTTTTTTTCTTTTTTTCTACTAGATTACTGCTTTAATATTCTTAGTGTCTCAAATGTAGCATGTCCACCTGCTCTTCCTTTTCCTTCACCAAAAAGCTGTTTATTTTTCATAGAAAGGCCAGGAGAGGGAAGCTGCCCTAGTATAGGGTACTAATGGTGTTTAGACTCCAGCCTCCAAGGGAGGCTGGTTATGGTCCAGCAGTTAAGGACCTTGGTCTAGGGTATAAATGTCCTTCAAACCAGGCTCTGCCCAGTGTGAGACAATTGGAGGAAAAGAGAAGGACCATGGGAGGGAAAATGGATTGGGTCGGCTTGAGCTTACTGGGAGTGACTTCTGTCCACCCCAATCATAGTGTTTGTGCCTTGAACTGAAAAGACAACCCCTGAGCCCAAAATCTCTGGAGTGAAGGTGGTCCAAAACCACAAGAGAAGAAGTGAGAAAAATAATCTCTGCAGCTCAGGTCTCTCCCAGGGGGACATAAGTCCCAGACATGCCCTGGTCCTCAAACTCAGGAGCAGAAATGATGTCTGAGGCTCAGCCCCTGCTGCCTCCTCACTAACACAATAGATATAAGTATGGCCAATAAATCTTTTGAAAGAGCCAAAACAAACAAATAAAAAGCAGTTGGCCATACTAATAACAAAGGAAAGGCTGAGGATACTCATGAATTACTCCCAGTTCATCAACCTATTTCCTACTTACCTTTCAGAATCAGCTCAATCATTGATTCTCCAGGAAGGCCTTTCCCAAGCCCACAATTTAGAACAAATCTCCACATTTTATGTTATCACGGCACCATGCACCTCCCTTGAACTCTCCTATCATAATTTTAATTTTACATTTAATTTTATAATTCCTTAACATATTTGATATAAAATAAATATACATTTATAAAATATAATTTATATTTGATATATACTTCTCCTTCCCCTGACCTTCCTACACACACAAGATTATAATCTCTATGAAGACAGGGCTGTATCTTGTTTTGTTTATCTTTGTATTTCTAGTCCTGGCAATTAGTAAGGACTAACTGCCTTAATTCTGTCAATTAGTAAGGACTTAAATATTTGCTGAATATATGAATGCAGATATAAAAAATGCATATAATAAGCATATAGATCTTTTGTTTTGTTAATTTATGAAATCACTTCAGGGCTTATAGAATCATGTCTGTTAGATAGTCACTTAAATACACTTAAATGTTGTATATGCATACACATGTATTTATTTATATATACACACATTTAATCCATTTAGATGTATTGTGGTGTTTGTGAGCTAAAGATATAACTTATATTTTTTTTCTGTTATTCCTTGAAACACCATTTGTGGAAAAATCTATTTCTTGTCATTGAGATTCTTCCTTGAATTAAAATAATATATAATAATTATCTTCTCACTGATAAAGACCTCCAAATGCAAATTGGCTTGAGCTGTTAATAGCTTGCACCTTAACCATGGCTTGATCTCTCCTTGACCGTCTTTCTAGGCTCACCCAAGCAAACCCTCAGCTCCATTTTGTCTTTTATATGTAATATACCCTTTTATTTGAATCCAGCTTTTGTTCTCATGGACTTGGTACTTCAGAGCCCACCTGTGCCAGCCATTTAGGGTCCAGATCCTCTTTAGTCCATGGCCATAAAGACCAGGCCCACTCATCTTCATGTCAGATACTTGGTCCTAGACCCTCAGACCTAGTTACAACACAGAAGAAAAGGCGGAATCACTATAGGAAATCTACTGATATTCTATCAAGCACATTTATAGATTTTTCAGATTATAACATGGCTATTTAGGTGAATACAAGTAACTTATGTTGTGTAGAATATCTTTCATATTATTGAGCTGTTTGCATCCATAAAGATATTCATAGTAATTGTTCATATTCATTGTTTGTCCTCCCCATTTCTAATTTTGTGTTTTCATCTTACTTTTTTTAATGTTTATATATTTTTGAGAGAGAGATATCCGGCAAGGGGCAGAGAGAGAAGAGGTCACAGAATCTGAAACAGGTTCCGGCTCTGAGCTGTCATGTCAGCACAGAGCCTGATGCAGGGCTTCAACCCATGAATCGTGAGATCATGACCTGAGCTGAAGTCGGACACTTAACCGACTGAGCCACCCAGGCGTCCCTCATCTTACTTTTTAAATAAAATTATATTTACAAAAGTTTACAGTTTTTCATTAAAGACTTACATCCTGACTTTGTTTATTAATTCTACTACCTTCTGATTTTCAAATGCTGGATTTCTGCTATAATACATACCATTTTCTCTCCTAGGATTTATTTTGTATTTTTCCCTTGACTTTTTGAGTTCAATGAACGCTGCTGCACTTACATTCTTTCAGTCCCTTTTCGATATTAAAAACATTGTATAATTAAAATAGAATTCTTGTTTAAGTGCTGGTCTGGCCACATCCTTTAAGCTTCTATTGTTTTTATTTTCAAAATAACCAGTGTTATTTATCTTAATACCTTATCCTATTTTTTTTTTAAATCAGAGAGTATTTTAAAACATGAAAAATGTTTTTTGTGCTTTCGGTAGTTGGTCATTTGTTTTCGAGTATGTGGTTTAATTTTATTATAGCCAGCTACTTTGTTCTGTTCACTCTCACTTTTTGGGAATATATAGTTTTCTTTATATACTTATACATGATTAACTATTGTGCAAACTTTAATATGGATATGGCACCCTAATTCAACTGCATTAAATAGTTTATTACAATTATCTTCATTTTTAATTTATCCTATTTGAGATCAAACCTGTGATAGGAGTGGGAAAGTCTTCCACCACTTGTATTTCCAAGTTTTGGCTTCTTTTAAGTTGATACCACTATATGCTTATGTTTGCCGTGACTGTTATAAATGATTACAGGATGCAAATTTTCAACATACTAAAAAGCTTTTGATTGATAAGTACTTTTCTCTCTTTTACAATAATCTTTTTCAGAAATTTTAGAATAGTTTTAGATTTATATAAAAGCTGTAAAGCTAATATCTCGTCTGCCGTTTTTCCTTTTAACATCTTACATTACCAGGATAAATTGGTCACACTAAGAAACCAGCACTGGTACATTTCCACTAAATAAACCTCAGGCTTTATCTGGATTTAACAAGTTTTCTTTTCACTAATGTCCTTTTTCTCTTCCAGGATCTCATCCTGCTTAATTGTTGTGTTCCCCTAATCTCCTCTAGTCTGTGACAGTTTCTCATTCTCTCCTTGTTTTTCATGATCTTGACAGTTCTAAGAAACACTAATAAAGTGTTTTGTAGAATTCCCCTCAAGTTGAGTATGTCTGGTTGTTTGGTTACACTGGACTTGACTTTTAGGGAAGAATATACAGAGGTAAATGGTCCCTCTTTAATACATTATATCAGGCGTATGTGCTATTGACACGAGTTACCATTGGTGTAGTTAACACTTATCACCTGGCCAGAGTAGTTTTTGCTAGGTTTGTCCGCTGTAAAATTACTCCCCCATCTCCCACTTTTCCATACTTTCTTATTTGGAAGTAAATCATTAAGAGCTGTCCACATTTACGATGAGGTAGAGGAGGAAATTAAGTTCTACCTCCTGAAAGGGTGATGCCTTTAACATTTAATTATACTTTTAGATTTCCTTCAGTTTAGTATTCAACCTCTGTTGCCTCTCTCTTTCTTTTTTTTCCTTCCATTTTTGTTGATCTTGTATCATTTTATTTTTAGTATGCTGCTTTTATGGTTGGATTTTATTTTACAAGTCAACATGTGACTCTTTGTCTTGTCAGAGAGATTTCCAAGGAGTTGTATATTAAGAATTGATTCTAAAGAACACTGCGTGCTTCTGACATGTTTGTCAGAAATGCAGCCTTTGACATAGACCACCAGCCTATCATGCAGGGAGGGGCAGGGGGTTTCTCCATGTGATGCTGGAGCACTCAGCTGTCTTCTCACTGGCAAGTGAGTTCTCTGGATGGGCGTCAGCCTTCTGCACGTATTGTTGAAGGAAAAGGGAGTGTTTTAAAACTTTTTTAACAGGACAGGGCGCTTAGGTGGCTCATTCGGTTGAGCTTCTGACTCTTGATATAGGCTTAGGTTATGATTTCACAGTCATGGGATCCAGCCCTACAACAGGTGCATACAGCCTGCTTGGGATTCTCTTCCTTCTCTCTCTGCTCCTCCACCCTCTCCCAAAATAAGTAAGTAAACATTAAAAACAAACCCACTTTTTGACAGGTTGAGTCACTTCTAGCTAAGAATGTGACCTAAAAAGAAATCTCTTATTTCGTCACACCATAGTCTTAATGGTTCAAAATTTAACAGCTACCATGTGTGTGTTTGGTGTTATCTCGAGTGCTTTACATATAACATCTTATTTTATCTTCCTGACATACCAAAGACTAAACCTTGTTCTTCCCATTTCACAGATGCTAAAACAAATCTCAGTGAAAAGTTGTCACTTCTCCTGGGAAATGGCAAGGGTTAGAAAATGAGCCTATTTTATTTAAAACAATTTTTTTTGAGAGAGACAGAACATGAATGGGAGAGGGACAGAGAGACAGAGGGAGACACAGAATCGAAAGCAGGCTCCAGCCTCTGAGCTGTCAGCACAGAGCCTGATGTGGGGTTCGAGCTCACAGACCATGAAATCAGGACCTGAGCTGAAGTCAGACGCTTAACTGACTGAGCCACCCAGGTGCCCCAAGCATATTTTATTTTTAAACCTGTGTTTTCTTCCTCTGCACCAAATCCCCCAGTGGACAGAAAGATCCCTGACAGCACATTCCTTCGGCCTCGTACCCCTTCCTGGAGTTTTCCAAAATTTTACTGTTTGTTTACTTCAGGCTGAAAATCAAAGATGCAATTTTGTATTACTAGCCTGCTCTTATTAAGTAGGGAAAAAAATCGGTAAGCAGTGGTCTAACCCAGAGGCACACCATAAAGAAAACAGCATAGAAGTCACAACGTGAAATTATTAGAAGAGGAAAAAAGCCCCCCTTAGTTTAATTCAACTCAGTAAACACTCGATTAGGCCCTGTTGCTATAGAGATGCTTGTGGAGATGCAAAGGGGAATTAGATGCAGTATGTACACATTAAGGAGCTCCCAGATTGTGACAAGTAAACATGATATGAGTTTCACTAGAATAAGGATACTGTATTATAAAAATAAGGATCACATTATCATGAAAGTAAGGGGTATGTCCTCACTGGCATTTAAACGCCATGTTCCGCTTCTGAGTTAGTGACTCAGTTGGAAGGAATGGCTTCGGGTGGCATACTGTTTTTTAGCCAAGAAACTGCTGGTTTTGTAAGACCTACCAAGTTTCCTAGACCATTCAACTTCTCCCCAGTATAAAAGTAAGATTTTTTTTAATTTAAAAATTAGTTTATTTACAGAAATGTTTGTGAAGTGGATGCCTCATAAATCTTTCAGAAAATTACCAAACATTAGGCCAAGATGTTAAGAGATTTCTAATATTATTGTTTTTTTTTTAAAAAATGTTTATTTTTAAGAGACAGAGGGAGAGAGCAAGTGGGGGAGGGGAAGAGAGAGAGAAAGGCAGACAGAGAATATGAAGCAGGCTCCAGGCTCCAAGCTGTCAGCAGAAAGCCCAACAACTTGGGGTTCAAACTCACAAACTTTGAGATCATGACCTGAGCCCAAGTTGGACACTTAACCAACTGAGTGACTCAAGCACCTCTCTAATATTATTGTCTTAATATTGCGCACATAAGAGTGACTATAAATTTTCCCCCTAATGTGAGGAACAGAGTATTTTTTTTTTAATTTTTTTTTTCAACGTTTATTTATTTTTTGGGACAGAGAGAGACAGAGCATGAACGGGGGAGGGGCAGAGAGAGGGAGACACAGAATCGGAAACAGGCTCCAGGCTCTGAGCCATCAGCCCAGAGCCTGACGCGGGGCTCAAACTCACGGACCGTGAGATCGTGACCTGGCTGAAGTCGGACGCTTAACCGACTGCGCCACCCAGGCGCCCCAGAGTATTTTTTTTTAAAGTCTTGGTTTTAAAAATATAATACATTTGAAGGAAACAGAACGTGTTCTCGTTACTTTGGTGTTTGCAGAGTACACGTTTACTTGGAAAAATTAAAACTCAACGTACTGTTTTCCATTATCTGATATTAAGTACCCAAGTATGTGTAAATCTTAGTTTATAAAACATATTTGAAGTTAAATCAAAATTTTAAATCAAAATTTTATGTATATCTTCTACCTGATACAGACTATTGTACTTCATATTTCAGTGGATTATCTTCAAGTCTAGTATCTGTTGAGGCGTTATTTGTTGAAAAATTCAACATTCTGTCACACATTATCTAATTTGGTAACATTAGAAGTTATGCCAAGTTTCCTCTGTGCGGTCTCTGTCCCTCTAAAAAACTTGTAAGGAGAATCCTAGCAGATGTTGGCAGCACTAAAAATCTTAGTGTACTAAAAATTAAAAGTTTGTAAGTTCCATTGATGAATGTAGTTAGGAGAGTACTATATTTAAACTAAGGGACATGATGTTAAAACTTGCCTTACTTTTTATTACATCTCAGATTGCAACAAATCAAAAAAGATAAAACTTTATAAGACTACAGTTATTTCTTGTAAGACACTTGCTTGTAAAAATTGTTCTCTGCCTTCGTTTATTTTTATTTTTAGTTTAAAAGCTAAAGCCAAGCCAGGAAAAGGAAAAGATGAAAAACCCCAAATCAAGGTAAGTAGTGTTTTAGCAAAGCACAGCATTGTGAAATAAACCAGAATGAACATTATTATGCATGTCAGATTAGGTGTCCCATAGTCCCTCTCTTGCCAACAAAACTGACTTTACCTTTCTTAGGGATATCTAAAATAGAAAAAATTGAGAAACTATTTCTGCATAAGTTGAATTTCAAAAATGTGTTTCATATGGAATGCATTTCTTTTTCTATATTTCCAGCTGATAGAAATATGAAAGAAATCCAGGCCCTGCCTGGAGGTTGAACTGTTTTCTATAACTGATACTATAAAAACTAAACAAGGGCTTGAATTTGACAAGCACTCACATGTTTGGGGTATATCTGAGTTATCCAAACCCCTTAATTTTTCAACTCATTTGAAAATATTGTGAAGTTTTAGGAAAAATCTCTGTCTTCTTACTTTCAGCTGAGTAAAAGATAATTCAAGAGGTCTCAAAAAGGACAGCCACTCATCAGTTTTTGTGTGGTCAAATGGTCAACAAATTAGTTGTGTGTCAAAACAAAAAAGAAAAAGGCTTTTATAATGCCAACAGAAATTTCATAGAAACTTACTTAACAAATTGTAAAATATAATAATAATAATGGCATAATAATTTAAAAACACAGCCTAATAGACTGTAAAAGGGAGAAGAGTGGTTGAAGTTGAATTGATTTGGTTGGTTTCTGGCTTACGTTCCCTGTCTCTTTTCTCCAAACCTCCTGCCACTCTGTCCCCTAGAGGCCACATGCAGACCAACAGAGATCATCTTGGTAGCTCAAAAAGTTTTTTTTTTTTAATTTTTTAAGGGCTTATTCATTTTTCAGAGACATGAGTAGTGGAAGGACAGAGAGAAGACAAAGCAGGAGTAGTGGAAGGACAGAGAGAGAGGGAGACACAGAATCCGAAGCAGGCTCCAGGCTTTGAGCTGTCAGCACAGAGCCCGACACGCGGCTCAAATGCACAGACCACAAGATCATGACCTGAGCCAAAGCCGGACGCCTAACCCACTGAGCCATCCAGGAGCCCTGGTAGCTCAAAAAGTTTTTTAGGAAGCTTAGCCCACTAGCAGGTAGCATTAAAAATGAAGTCATGTCACCAGCAAGACATAATGCTTTTTGTGCCAGAGATGAATCAAGTTTACTAACTAGTTTGTGAGTTTCAACATTCTCTTCTGTCTTAATTTTCCTAAATATCTTCCTGATCTTCAAATGAAAGCCCTGATACTGAGACTGATTCAAACTTTTCCAGAACTGCCCTTTTCCCCTTTTCCAGAACTGCCTGCTGATCGCTAGGCCCACCCACCAACTGGCACATTGTTTTGTTTGGACACATCTCTGAGAAATTAGGATGCAGCATCTCGCCTGAAAGAAGTTAAAACCTGGGGCTCCTGTGTGGGTCAGTCAGTTAGCATTTGACTCTTGATTACAGCTCAGGTCATGATCTCACGGGGTGTGAGATGGAGCCCTGCATCAGGCTCTGTACTAATAACACAGAGCCTGCTTAGAATCCTCTCTTTCCCTCTCTCTCTGTCCCTCCCCTACTCTCCCTCTCTCTCTGTCTCAAAACTAAATAAATAAACTTAAAAAAAGAGAGAGAAGTCAAAACCTTTCACTGCTGTGCCTCATTCATTCATTCATTCATTTGTTCATTCTTTCATCCATGTATTAGTTAATACAGTTTTATATTTTTTCAGTGTGTCCTAGAGTAATTTTTAAGGTAGGACCACCAGGAGTTAGTAACTGATTACATATAGGGAGAGATAAAAGAGAAGCCTTTACCAATTCCAGTTTTGATGAAAGCTTTGCTAAGCACATTTCTGCTACCATGAATCCAGAACACTAGCTCTGTCCCCTTCTTTTCCTTGACTCCACTGAGCAAACTGTACCTTAAGAAAGGGGTTCCTCTGTCCTGGGCCTCCTATCCTGTCTCCTCCCCACTCATTTCTTCTATAGCCTTGTGTCTCATGCTACCTGAGGAAGGCTGCTCCCACTATGGCAAATTTGACCTAGAAGTCCTTTAAGAGGGATGATTTCAAAATTGGAAGCTAAACCTACTTTAGGTTTATAACCTTCACTTTAGTATTTAACATAAATGACTATTTAAGCTCCATATTCCCAAAGTTACCCTCACAAGAAATAATAATTGAATAAGTTAAATGTCTGTAGGTGTTTTATGAAGTAGAGCAAATTATTTAATAAGTAAAATGGTATTTGGTATTTATTTCTCATCCTCAGGAAAGGCTTCTGTGACAACTGTGTGATTTTATTATTGTACCTTGTAACAAAAAGGAAAGACTTAACTGTAGGATAATGATATAAAATGTGATAAAGAATTAAACTTTTTAAAAAGGTGAGCTACTTTTTTAAAGCTTATTTACTTCTTTTGAGAGGGTAGGGAGAGCAGGGGAGGGGCAGAAAGAGAGAGAAAGAATCCCAAGCAGGCTCCACGCTGCCAGTGCAGAGCCCAACGCTGCTCGAACTCAAAAACCTTAAGAGCATGACCTGAGCCGAGATCAAAGGTCACACACTTAACCAACTGAGCCACCCAGGTACCCCAAAGGTGAGCTACTTTTTAAAAGTTATGAAACCAAGCAAATAAAAACAGACAGACTGTTTTCAATGCACATCTTACATTTCCATAAAATATGTTAAGGCAAATAAAACAAACAGCTTTCCGTGGAAGGCCCGCAACTGATTGCCAAACAAGTGATAGACTAGCTTTGACTTGATCTCGTTTTTTTCTTTTTTTCATACTTGAGCAAACTCCCGTTTGAACTCATTAGTTCAAAGCCCACCTTTGTCAGAGAATAACTAGTGATTAGAGCAGACTTAATCCTAATGTACCTCCCAGAGGTATGCTAACAAAGAGAAAACAGTGGTGATTCTCTCCTTCCTTCACATGAGAATCTATTCTAAAGAGATTATTATAAAAGCTTTCCTTTATCCTCCATAACTTTGAAGAACTTAAGAATGATAAATATCATCTTTTTTATTATGAACTTGCAAAGAAGTACTAAGCAGAAAGTGATTATTTTCCTGGCCTGGTTATGTTCAGACGAGACATAATCTTTTCACACTGGTCTGATAAAGTCTTAAGTCTTTTCTAAGATGTGGGGAAATGAAGTGAAAAACTATTTTAATAGTCTCTGTTCTGATTTTATCCAGATCTTTTTTATTTCTTTCTGAAAATACTGGAAGCTAATAAGGAAACTTGAAGCAAGGAACTTAGTTCCAGAAAAAGTAAATTTGTGATTTTATACATGCTGGTTATTAGGCACCTACAGTGTGTTTTAATGATACTCACATTGGTCAATATCATCTCTTAACATTGAAATTATCCAAAATCTAAGGGCTCCCTATGTCAACAGAGTAAACAAACACAAACATCTGTTTAGAGCAAACATAAAGTTTTCCTATAAATATATAACTCTATGGAAACAAACAGAAAGTCATTGAAAGGAAAAATGATAGTTTCCCAATATCCTGGGACATGACAATATGATTTACCTTGGCTCTAGATCAACTGATTTCTTTCCGAAACTGATGCTTTCTCAGGCTCATAGTTACATACGTATGACTGTATTAGCATGTGAGGCATTTAGCACATCATGAAATCAAATCTAAGAGGAATTCATAACTTTCAAGGATGTGAACAAACTGAGATCATGTAAAAGGAAGAGATTTTTAAAATATAAAACAATTTTTACCAATGTACACCCAAGTAAATTTCCATTCTATAAAAAAAACTTTTTTTCTAGACTGTCTTACATATCCTTTAAAAAATTTTTTTAGGGGTGCCTGGGTGGCGCAGTCGGTTAAGCGTCCGACTTCAGCCAGGTCACGATCTCACCGTCCGTGAGTTCGAGCCCCGCGTCGGGCTCTGGGCTGATGGCTCAGAGCCTGGAACCTGTTTCTGATTCTGTGTCTCCCTCTCTCTCTGCCCCTCCCCCGTTCATGCTCTGTCTCTCTCTGTCCCAAAAAATAAATAAACGTTGAAAAAAAAATTAAAAAAAAAATTTTTTTTAATGTTTATTTATTTTTGAGAGAGAGAGAGAGACAGAGCATGATTGGGGGAGAGGTAGAGAAGGAGAGGGAGACAGAATCCAAAGCAGGCTCCAGGCTCTGAGCTGTCAGCACAGAGCCCTATGCAGGACTCGAACCCATGAGCTGTGAGA
This sequence comes from Puma concolor, assembly GCF_028749965.1. Classification (NCBI taxonomy): domain Eukaryota; kingdom Metazoa; phylum Chordata; class Mammalia; order Carnivora; family Felidae; genus Puma; species Puma concolor. The sequence continues at coordinate 111,626,381 of NC_141671.1, forward strand.
ACATGACCTGAGCCAAAGTCTGACCCTTATCAACTGAGCGACCCAGGTGCCACACATACTTTTTTTTTTTTCTGGATAAAGCAATCTCATGTTTCTTATGGCAACAATAGTGCCTTCTGTTTTTGCTGATGTGGGTATATTTAGTTACCTAAGAACATTATTTCCTAGTCTTTAAGTGGGCATTACTTTAATATTTTAAAAATCTTGGTGTTCTTGAAGAAACAAAATGAAAGAGCATGTTTGCAGAGAAAACAGGATATCTAGCCTCGTGAGCCTCCTTTTTTTCTACTATAATCTTTTTTTCTTGTAAGTAACCTGAAAGTAAACGGTAAACATTTGTCCTCTCTCAGGATGATTTCAGAACATTAATGAATAAGAAAATATCTTTAAAATGAAGTAATGTTTAAAAGTATGAAATTTTAAATAAAATATAATCACTGTTGAAACATCAGGGGATAAAGACAAGAGACAAGTAAAATATCAAAATATCTACTGTTGAAAAATCAGGGGGAAAAAGATTAGATAAGAGAAAAAAAGTAGCATAACCTATAATCCCTGACTCAGACAGAACCTATATTAACATGTTGGTGGGCACCCTTCGGAATTTTTTCTATGTATGCATAATCAGTGTCTGGTGTTAGCAGTTTTGGAAAATAACATAATGTTACCTTTCTTTATTTGTGCAAGTTTAAAAATCTTGTGGACCTTTCCTGAGGGTCATGTGGCCAAAGGTTGTCAAAAGTCCCTGACTAATTCTGACTGTAGGAGAATCCATTCTTACGCTAGCCTGTCCTCTCTTTTGGGAGAAGAAAATCTCAGCTATGACTGAAGCGATCTCTTTCCTTACAGTCCTCAAGATAGTGACCATCTCAACTTCAGTGTTCTGTGGCTTCCAGTACCTTCTTCCTGTCATCATTCCCCCTTGCGTTCTGCTAGTGGAAACAGAATTTAAATTTACTTCATTTAGAACAGAGGTCAACAAACTTTTTCTGTAAGGGTCGAGATAATAAATATTTTAAAATTTGTGGGCCAAGAGAAAATATTAGGGATATAATGTAGGCACTTTCACAATAAGAGAAAAAATTTCTACACTTCTATATTGATGAAATGAGATAATAATAATAATAATAATAATAATTGCATACTAGAGTCGACAAATCATTTTGAGAACTACAAAACGATATTTTATAATACAGGACTATAAATGAAAAGAATGGAATTCTGTTTTGGGGAGAAGGGGCGTAACATTCTGGCTAAATGGAATTCAAAGTTAGTGTTCCCTATCGTCAAAATCAACTGCAAATATTCATCTGTTAATGGTATCTGTAATGAGATTTTATGTATTTCATCTTTCAGAATGTCTTTTCACAGTGTTAGTACTGCCAAATACTGTTATCAATCCACCAGCATATGATTTTAATCATATTTAAAACTTGAAATACATTAACAAAATTCTATTAGATTCTTCTTTTGATGTTTGCCTTTTAGCATGTCATTACATTTCAGATTAATCACTTCCAACTGAAGGGTAGGTGAAAGCTTTTCAATTGCACAGTTAAATGTATTTTGAAATAATGAAATTTTCTGTCCACTTGCACCAGGGTCTGAAAAATGCTCCTGGAGCTATAGTATGAGCTCAGAAAATACACGTGCTGCAAAGTTGTAGGGAGAGAGAAATCTTGAGCCTTGTTTTAACTTATGCCAGCAAATGATGTGTATAAGCAGCTTAAAATTATTTGTGATTCAAGAAAACATTGGTTGTCAAAATGACTTCATTACTGTCTGTGTCACATATAAACTCTGTATTGCCTTGAAATTTTAGATTTAATTGATTAAGAGACATTATCAAGGCCACAGCAAAAGCTAACATCCAAAGCTACTTAATATTAAACATAATGATTGAGGGAAGTTCTTATTTTAGAAATTTTATAAGCTTAGTAAATGTGTTCAACAAAGACATTTTCTACTCCACACATATTTATTTCCACCATTAAGTGTAACATATTTTAGCAGATTCCGTTGCACATTGTACTGCCTTCTCAGTTTGGAAAGAAAATATTCTCTTCTGTAATTATCCCACACAGGCTGTTCACAGATTCTAATTCTTCTGTCATACCAAACTCTGCATTGATTCAATTCAAATAAATAACAACCGAGTATTGGTGATATCTGTTAACTCTTCAAGAACCAAGGAAAACCACTAAAAATCATTTTTTAAATTTTTTTTAATTTTAACTTGTTTTATTTTTTATTTTTTAAATTTATATCCAAATTAGTTAGCATAGAGTGCAACAATGATTTCAGCAGTAGATTCCTTAGTGCCCCTTACCCATTTAGCCCATCCCCCCCACAACCCCTTCCGTAACCCTCAGTTTGTTCTCCATATTTATGAGAGCCTCCCACATCCCCTCCCTGTTTTTATATTATTTTTGTTTCCTTTCCCTTATGTTCATCTGTTTTATCTCTTAAAGTCCTCCTATGAGTGACGTCATATGATTTTTGTCTTTCTCTGACTGACTAATTTCACTTAGCATAATACCTTCCAGTTCCATCCATGTAGTTGCAAATGGCAAGATTTCATTCTTTTTGATTGCTGAGTAATACTCCAGTGTGTGTGTGTGTGTGTGTGTGTGTGTGTGTGTGTACCACATCTTCTTTATCCATTCATCCATCGATGGACATTTGGGCTCTTTCCATACTTTGGCTATTGTTGATAGTGCTGCTATAAACATGGGGGTGCATGTGTCCCTTCGAAACAGCATACCTGTATCCCTTGGATAAATGCCTAGTAGTGCAATTGCTGGGTCTTGGGGTAGTTCTGTTTTTAGTTTTTTGAGGAACCTCCATACTGTTTTCCAGAGTGGCTTCACCAGCTTGCATTCCCATTTCTTTCATTTTTAATTGACTATCGAAGTTGCTTCCTATATCCTCAACTCTTTAAAGAATATTCTCACTAAAATTTAGCTTAAACAGGTTCATTTCTCTAGATACATTTCCTCAACTGCCGCAATCAATCAAACATGATCTAATTAATTCACCATTTGTAAGTGTCTTTCCTGCTTGACTAACAGGTGAGCAAACTGAATACTTACTTTGGTTGCAGTCTCATTTTCTTTTTTTATTTTTAAAGATATTCCACATTAAATTTTCTAGTTTGTCTGATCATGCTTTTCTTTGAGTTGGAAATATTGTCTAGAAGGCTTACTTTGGTAATGTTGATGTACATTGTACTCTCTAGCATAGCTATAGTGTCACTACATAGGAAACACCATCATTCACTATCTAATTCAATAATAAATAACCCACACTCCACTGTACCTTAAAAGCATAACTTTCAAAATCTAATTTTCTCTTTTTCTCTTGTGTTGACATGATAGGTACACACTGGTAATTTATAAAAATCATGTTGTGGTACAGCAATATGTATGGCACTTGAAATCCTGTTGAGTCATAATTACATCATTGTGATTCACAGTGTGCTGAGCAGGAATCTGAAGTGATGAGGGTGTCATGTAAGGTCTCTGTTGTGACAATTTAACGTTGCCAATATAGCATGAAAGCAACAATATATAGTACATAAACAAATGAATGTGGTGTTCCAGTATTACATTATTTATGAATACTGGAATTTGAATTTCATGTGTCAATAAATATTATTCTTTTGAGTTAATCTCAACCATTTAAAAATATTAAAACTATTCTTAGCTCATGGGCTGTACAAAAACAGAGAGTCAGATTTCATTCATAGGTCAGAATTTGCCAATTCTTATTTAGACTAAAGCTTCATATTGGTGCCATTTCTGCCACTATTCATGAAAGGGAAGGAGAAGAAGAGAGAAGAAGGAGGTAGAGGAGGAGAAGCTGGAGGAGGAGGAGGAGGTGGAGGAGAAAGAGGAAAAGGAAGAACAGAAAGAGGAAGAAGAGAAGGGATTTTATGGTAAAACACACTAAAGTCTGCTCCTTGTGGTCAAAGTTAGCTCATTTCCTGCCTCTAAAATCACACTTGGACATCCTCATGACTCTAGTTTTATACTGAGATTATGAAGGAAGAATGAGCTCCTATAATCCCAAAGTCATATGTAGGATTAATAGCTTCCTCTTCTTAGGATTGGAGTGCCTGGGTGGCTCAGTCAGTTAAGCATCAGCTCTTGGTTTTGGCTCAGATCATGACCTCACAGTTCGTGAGTTCAAGCCCCGTGTTGTACTCCGTGTTGCTTAGGATTCTTGCTCTCTCTCTCTCTCTGCCCCTCCCCAGCCCCTCTCTCAAAATAAATAAATAAATAAATTTAAAAAGAAATAATTTCCTAGGATTACTGGCAGTAAGAATAGGCCATGACTTATCCTGCCTACCATAATAAAAGCCAAAAGAAAAAGTCATATAATGTTATTAAATTTTCAAATGTCTGGACTGTTCAATCTTACTCATGTCTGTATTGTTGGTGTAAGTTGTGCATGTATCATATATAAACTGGAGTGTTCTCCACTATGTTTTCTCCCTTTTCAAGCACATACTGTTAGAGGGTAAATCATGAATTTTATTGGAGCTGCTACTTCTTAAAGGAAACTAAGGCTAAGCCACGTATGTTTAGAATGATGTCTTTGGAATGATACCACACTTAGTTGGGGCATGAAAGGGTCAAATGCCTCTTAATATCTATAGTGGATCCTAAAGTTATAAAAAAAAAAAGCAGCCCAAAGTAAAGATAAAATATTTAAAATAGCCCTTCATTTTTCACACACACATACACACACATATGTATGAATGCATGTATTTCAGATTTGGTTTTGTAATCTTAGTGCCCATCTTGATAAGCATTACCTACTAGATGATCTAGTATGAAAAGAAGCCATGTCTTCTACTGGAGAATGTACTGAACCAGAACTGAAACAATCATATATACTTTTAATCATGTAATGAGAATGAATCTCTACTTCCTGAACAAGAGATTCTAATAAATGTTTGACCAAAGTCAGAGATGCTGAATATAAAAATACCAAAAAGAGAAATTTCTGTTTGCTGAGGAAAGTGGTAAGATTTCCCAAACAAGGGGTAAAGGACTAAAATAGGAAGATGAAGAAAAGGATTGAGAAGGAAGGAATTTTGTGAACACCTAAGTGTGGGAGTATAAAGGAGTAGCTGCATTGACTACATTGGAAGCAGTTCAATTTTCCTTACTTTTTATTTTATTACCATCCAGAAATTTCCCTAACTCATGAATTTTGCATATAAGCATGTTTAATGAAGCAAAGGCTAGTGATGCAGGGTGTTCAGGGGGAGGATAGATTGAGAAATGGGCAGAAGAAAAATAGGATCATAGGTGTCCTTTTAGACCTGTTAGGGGATTATCCAGTTTTTTAAGAGCATGTACATCTTTGATTGCCTAGGCTGTTTTGCAATTACATAGGGGTAGGAAACTGATAACTTACAGGAGACCATAGGGAATGCAGAATCTTTTCCATAGTAGTGCAAACGAAATTATCCCTTAGAGATATAATCAATTTAAAAATTAACATCACCCTATAACAGTGGTTCCCAAAGTATGATTCAGAGTCCCTTCAGTGTCACAGAGACCCTTTCCAGAGGCCTAAAAGGTCAAAACTATTTTCATAATAATACTAAGATATATCTGCCTTTTCACTTTTATTCCTTCACAAGTTTACAGTGGAGTTTTCCAGAAGCTACATGACATATGATATCACCAGAGATGAATGCAGAGGCAGATATGAGAATCCAGATGTTTTCTATTAAGCAAGACATTAAAGAGATTTGCAAAAATGTAAAACAATGCTACTCTTCTCACTAAATTTGTGTTTGTTTTGGAAAGTATGGCTAATTTTTCATACATATATTACTTATGATTTAAAATACTACGTCTCACCTAAAAATCACATAGACATTATATTTCTTGTAGTATTTTACCATTTCAATTTTTTGTATGGAGATTTTGGTATATTTGTAATTTTTTTTGCTACATGGTATAAAGTAAGGATCTTTTTTTTCTCAAGTGGTTGGCTAGCTCACTTGCCAAATAAAATTTCCTTTCTTAATCATTTGAAATTGCACCTCTATCATACATGAGGTTTTCACATATACTTGGTTACTTCTGGTTTTCTTGTATATTACACTAATTTACTTTTATTGTGGTACCAGTTATGGAATTTTTAAATTATTAAAATTATATAGTTTAAGGTAGAGTACAGCAAGGAGATACTCACTATTCTTTTTCACACTTCTTTTCCAAAATAAAATTCTTCTTAAATAAGTAAATATGTACAAAAAAAGCAGGTAAATATGTAAATTATGTGTAAACTGTTAGCAAAGCATTGACTAGCTTTTTCTTTTTTCACCATTCCACAAGGATTTCCAGTTTTATTGAGGTATCATTGACATATAACATAAGTTTTAGGTATACAACATCATATAAAGGCAAAGTAGTATTTGTGGTATTGCAACTGAAACTATGATCAGGAAAGAGAAATGTGTAATTGAATTTACTTTGTTGACTTGGGAAACTGGAGGGTTTTCTTTGACTCTTAAGAGATGTGTAAGCAAACATTACTATCTCTTATTCATACTATGGTCTCCTGTCACACTTGAGATAGGCTTAAAGTCTATAATGGCTAAAGGCTCATAATTCATTAAAAGTTTTCATACAAAGGAAAAATATATATGTATGCATTGTGAAATGATTACCCCATTACGTTAATATCCATCATCTCACGTATAGTTATTTTTCATTATGATGAGAACTTCTAAGATCCACTCTCCTAGCAACTTTTAAATATATGATACAGTATTGAATAGTCTTTGGACAGAGTTCAAACTCCATCTCAGAGTCCAGACTCCAAACTCTATTGAACAACTACAATGTACCACATACCCTACACAGTGCTTTACATTGACATATGTAATAGTATTGGTTAACTCTTGTTTCTTAGACAATGTCTCAATTTATGTTTTTTAAAAATATTTTTAATGTTTATTTATTTTTTAATGAAAGAGAGACAGAGTGTGAGTAGGCAAGGGCAGAGAGAGAGGGAGACACAGAATTTGAAGCAGGCTCCAGGCTCTGAGCTGTCAACACAGAGCCCAATATGGGGCTAGAACTCACGGATCATGAGATCATAGCATGAGCCAAGGTTGGAAGCTTAACCAACTGAGCCCCGAGTGCCCCTCAATTTATGTTTTTATCTTAGGAGGGATACAAGATATCCAGAAAGTATTAATGTATCCACTCATAATTTACCTATAAATACTATTTTTTCTTTCCAAATCACTAACCACTCTTTCTTATAGTTATTATTATTATTTTGAAATAATTTGAAACCTAGTATTAGTTTGAAAAGAACAAGAGTTCTAATATATTTTAATTTTCAGCAAGATTGCTATTAAGTGTGCTAAAACATCCATTGTTGGCCAAAAACAAGGTGATACAATATCTTCTGCTTCATTTTGGATTGTGAGGTTGTCATGAAATGTCATAAAAGTTTTTGTTCTCAAAAATCATCTACTATCTTTTCCTTTGGCAAATATTAACAACCATTAACTACTGTGATGGTTAATTTTATATGTTAACTTGACTGGCCACAGGGTATACAGATTAAACATTATTTCTGGGTGTATTTGGGAGGGTGTCTCTGGATGAGATTTGTATTTGAACCAGTGGACTCAGTAAAATAGATGGCCCTCCCCAGTGTGAATAGAGCAAGAAGTGAAGAAAGGAGAATTCACACTCTCTTTTTTTCCTGCCTCATGTTAAGCTGGTATATCTCGTGTCTTCTCCTACCTTCTAACTGGGATTTACACCATTGTCTCCTCTAGGTCTCAGGACCTTAGACTCAGACTGAATCACATTCCTGGCTTTCTTGAGTCTCCAGCTTGCAGGTGGCAGATCCTGGGACTTCTCAGCCTTCACAATGTGAGCCCATTCTTCATAATAAACCTCCTGTTTTGAACCTTTATAGACCCTATTGGTTCTGTTTCTCTGGAGAACCCTAATACAACTAACTTTGGTATAAAAATATTAGGAAAAGCTGCAACAGTAACAGCTGTAGCATTTTAGGAACATATTTGTGTGGCTACTCGATAGTTCCATTTTCCTTCTAATTATTCATCCATTTATATGTACTAATATTTCCTAAATGTCTCTTATAAGTGGTTTTAATTGATTTCTCTTCTCTTTTTTTGGTTTAATTTATATAATATGAAGCTGTATGCATAATGACTATATGGTTCTTCATATGAATATTCTTTTTCTTTACTCAGTTCTTTAGGCTTTCTATACAAAAATTTCTTGGCATAGCTAACTTATTCCACATTTCACTGCCTTTGAAATTTCAAGAGGGGTTTCCTGTGCTCTGTTAGCTTTTCCCAATTTCTTTCTTTTCTTTTTCTCCCAGATTCTTCTGGGCAGTAATATCAAATAACTATGAGGACATCTGATATTTCCAGAGAGAGGATTTTCTGTTGAAAAAAACTTTTTGGAAACAGGAAATCATTTTTAGTTGACCACATTCAGAGTTCCAAAGCTAAAAGCTTTGGAAAGTTTTATTTTATTGCTTCTTGATGTTAGCATAATGTAGGCTCCCATACTTAGTCAGGATGTCTTTCTTGGAATTATTACTTTAGAAAATGATATACATAAATATGCTCTGCAGAATGTAGCCTTATGTGTGTACCAATAATTCTATCATCTATCTATCTACCTATCATCTATCTATCATCAACTATCTATCTATCTATCTATCCATCTATCTATCACCTTCTGTAAAATAAACAATGTATGTTAAATGATAGAACTATATATTGCAAACAAACAAAACTAGAATGATAATCAGTGATATACAATATAATATGAAGGAAATTATTTTGGTAATCCATGAAGAATTGTTTTAATATATATTTTGATTTATGTGTTTGCTTCTGAATATGCAAATTACTTTTATAAATTATAAAAGGTTTAGAAGAAGACAGGAATATGACAACAATAATAATGTATTAATTTTGTTTATATGGAGACTATTGATAATAGCACACTTAGACCCAATAATCTGAGTTTAAATTAGAATCTACAGTAAACCCACTGAAATAGAATTGAATCACAGGGAGTTGTATAAAATTCATTCTCCATATTATTTGCCTATCTGTGCTCAAAAATGTAAATTGCCAACCAACAGACAGAAAAATTAGTGAATTACTTCTTTTAAGATTCTCTATTTTATTTTTTTAATTTTTAAAAATGTTTATTTATTTTTGAGAGATGGAGAGAGAGCATATGAGCAGGGGAGGGGCAGAGAGAGAGGGAGACACAGAATCTGAAGCAGGCTCCAGGCTCTGAGCTGTCAGCACAGAGCCCGATGTGGGGCTTGAACCCATGAACCGTGTGATCATGGCCTGATCCAAAGTTGGACACTCAACCGACTGAGCCACCCAGGAGCCCCAAGATTCTTTATTTTTCAATGACACTGGGTAGGACTCATGGAGAAGACTGAAACGCAGGTTAAGTGCTCATCGGTTTTGAAAAGCCATGAAGTTCATTTTGTACAAGCATCTCGGAAAACTAAAGGAAAACCAAAGACCCATCAGCACTTTTTTTCTACATGTGCTATGTGTTCTGAGGTACATGAAGAGGAATAACCACCTCCCCTTGTGGTGCTTGGTGGAGTTTGGACCTGCCTAGCAGAGAGTGAATGACTTTACACTGGAACACTCTGAGGCTTGAACATCCTGGCAACATTAGCCGTCACAGCAGCCCCTCTAAGGGAACATGGAATCCAGGGTGGTATAATGAGCTTCCAGATTTCAAAAGCCTCCAAAGAGAACATGATGTACAGGTCAACTTCAGATGCTACTAGGGGGAATGCTGAACATGGTTATTTAGAGAACGTCACAGGGCAAGTGCCTCTCCTTCTACCACTATCACTGTATGCTCCCTGTCACAGAGATCCCATCTGGTGTATTCACTGCTGTATCTGAAGTACTTTTAATATTATAGGTTTTCAATGAATGATTAGAGAATGTAATGAATGTTATAAACTGCCCTATAGGGATAACCATACTGAGCATTCCAGCTTCAAAGGGACCGAGGGCCAAATTGAGGATTTTAAAGGGCACTAGATGTATAGAAAGTTCTACTGGGAAGTGACTGTCACAGCTGCTACTGCCTGCAGAGAAAGCACTGGTAACCATAACAATCACTGAGACATAGGGAAGTATGAGAAGCAGTGCAAGGAGAGCTGCCTTGACTTTTGCTAACTAGAATTACCACTGAAAGCATTAGTCCAAAAAGTTCAGCTTCCAGCTCTGCTGGGTTACAAAGTTAATAAATGGCAGATTTAAAATGGAAAGGACAAGGGGAAAAGGATGAAAAAAATAGGTGACTTTGGTTTATCATTTAATTTAGTGCAATTTAACACGCACTTGTTTGTGTGGATTCACTGCTAGCTCAGCACATTTGCTAAACCTCTTATCTCCTTAAACCTTAGTTTTAAACATCTATAACTACAATTGTCAGCTCTTTAGGGTTTTGTGGGAAGAGCTGACTCACATGGACTTGACCTACATGAGCCTGGGTTATGCCAGAATCAATGATTCCACCAATGAAGAATTTTTAAGCACTTACTAATATTCAATATATTGCACTGGACTAATTACAAAAGAGGATGCCTTAGGGGCACCTGGGTGGCTCAGTCGGTTAAGTGTCTGACTTCGGCTCAGGTCATGATCTCGCCATTCACAAGTTTGAGCCCTTGTCAGGCTCTGTGTGGACAGCTCAGAGCCTGGAGCTTATTTTGGATTCTGTGTCTCCCTCTCTGCCCATCCCCTGCTCATACTGTCTCTCTGTCTCTCAAAAGTAAATAAACACTGAAAAAAAAAAAGGATGCCTCAATATGGTTCAGAGTGTCCCATTTCATAAAATTCTTTTCCTCAGGGGGCTCACCTGGCTTGGAACTGTACTTTATTCATATTTTCCAGCTCATTACCTTATTCTAGGTACATCCTTAAAAAGACCATCTATGTAAGAGTCATTTTAATCATATTATAGTAAAATTCATGCCAAGAATAGCTGGTATTCACAGGGTGCTACAGCAGGTGCTATGAGTGGATTTCCTGCTGAAAGGCCAGATTCTTCTGAAAGAAGGTTACCAATTATAGGAAAAGAAAGTGTTGCCAGCTAGACTGACAAACCCCGCACATGGGTGCTGCCAGGTAAAATAGTCTTCTTCATCCTAGACCACTACTTACCAAAAAGTTTGGACTCCCTGTTTAAAATTACAACCTCAGAGTTTCCTTGGTCTATGGTAGAAGCATCTTTCCAAGTTCAGTGTTGTCACTGTCCAACTTAACTTCTCATGTCCTTTATACTTAACTAATTTTTTTCCTCAACATCATTACCCCTGAAAATTTAGTCTAGGTGACTATAAGTGGCTGGGCTTTTGGAAGCATGTTCACAAAACTAACTGGAGTAAATAAAATTGATTGCTAAAATGAATTCAATATAAAACTTCAAGAGACTATGTCTGATTTCTGAATGAACTGAGATGAATATTGATGTAAGCCTCTGTGTGCTGAGATTTCTTGCTACTGCCAGTAATATGATGTCTTTCCTTAGCCTTTGGTCATGGCAAAATCCTATTTTATTTTTAAATAAAATTTCTGGAAGACAAAAAAAAAGAAGAATGAAAAAGGAAAAACAAAACGTCTATGATTTTATAATCTCCAACAACTATATTGATATATTTGTATTTGTCTGCCTAAAAAATCCATTTTCTATATTTACGCCCTGTATTTTCTTGGTTGAGTATGATTACCAATTACCTGTTGGGTAAATATTTATGGAGCATGTGTTAACCATGATCCCTAGATTTTCTACCTATTACTTTAGTTTATCCTCATCCACATCCTATGAATTAGGCACAATATTTTACAGGTGAGGGAAGTGAAGTTCAGAGAAGTTCAGTCAAAACCGTATACCACACAGTAAAGGAAGGATTGAAGTTCACACCTACGTCTGTGTGACAATGACAATTTGCTAGTTCTTACTGTTTATTGCCAGTACTGCAAGGGAGGTCACAAACACAAACACGTGTAAAGATGGATAATCTGCAAGGGTGACAACCACTTTTTTAAGGGGAAAAACTGGGGGCCGCCTGGGTGGCTCAGTTGGTTGAACGTCCGACTTCAGCTCAGGTCATGATCTCACGGTTCGCGAGTTGGAGCCCTGCGTCCGGCTCTGTGCTGACGGCTCGGCGCCTGGAGCCTGCTTCGGATTCTGTATCTCCCTCTGTCTCTGCTCCTCCCCTGCTCACACTTTGTCTCTCTCTCAAAAATAAGTAAAGATTAAAAAAAAAATTAAAAAAAAAAACTGGGTTACATTTCCTGAAAAATGTTAATGCATTTATGGTTAAGTTCAACAAGGCTGGGGACCACTGAGACCTAGATGTCCTTCTAAATAAATGTCGCCTTTCACAATCAGAGACATTTGGCAATCCTAACTGAGCCACATGTGTTCGTTTCTTACATATGTGGCAGCCAACAGATGTGCAGACACTGCAAAGCACAGAGGAACTTGTGCTGCAGACTATTTTGTCCCAAACTTGACATTTAACTTCTCTAGGGAAATGTTACGTCATTGAAGTTCCATGCAGTTCTAGCAAAAGCACAAGAAGTTTTATTTTTTTTAAACAAACGAACAATTAAGAAGCATGATGCAGCTCAAATATATTTGCTTTAACCTAAAATGGATTCGAATAATTGGGTTCAGATTTTCCTGATTACTAGGGTGATTATACAAAATTTAGGTTGGGCTTAGGGGTTAGCAGCATATGTTGAATATCTCATCTGTATCATCACCTGCACTTTACCTCAGTTTCCCTGAAGTATCAGGATAATACATCCGAGTGCTGTTATGAGGAACAGTGGATAATCCATGAAAAGTACTTAAGACAACGCCTGACTCATGGTTTGCATTTAAGAAATGTTAGCAATTCAACACTAGAACAAGTTAATCAATGGAATCCATAACTTGTGAATATATACTCTTTTAATTTTTAATGGGCTTGTATATTTCTTTTCACCTTGCAGTACATGCTTTAAATTCAGGAAAAAAAAACTCCAGACATACTTAAGTCAAAATGATTGCTCCTAGACTTTAATCTCATTGTTCTATACATCATAATTGTTTAGTATTCATGATTGAGTTCAACAGTAAGCATTCTCTCATTCCCTTTCCTGTTTTACATCAATTGCCAAGTCTCTTAAAATGCTAATCATATACTTTTATTATGTTTGTTACCTTTGCATCTCTGTGATCTCTTAGTATTTTTTCTATCATTTTAATGATTTATCCAAATTCCAAATCATGTTTAAAACCAAAAAAGTAAAATTGTCAGGTACGGGAAAAAAAAGCTATTCAGCAAAATGAACATTAGCAAATGAGAAAAAAATATTCAAAATTCTTTGCTGCCCTTCAGTCGGTGTGACCTCGGGCAAATCTCATGATTCCCTGGTTCAGCTTCTTCATCTGTAAAATAAAGACCATAATACCAGCCAGGCCTTCCTCCAAGGATATTGTGAAATAAGATATTATATGTGGAAACTCTCTGTAAATATTATAGTCTGAGAATATGAAAGCTTGTTTATTTAAAACTTCATGGTGAGAGATAAGATAAAATAAGTGAAAACCTCTAGAAGCCATATACAAAGTGCTTATGTTACAGATGACGCTTTATGAGAAATTATTTATTTAATCCCTTATGATGGAGGCACTGTGGTATGATCTGGGGTTTTGCAACATGATAGAGCTTTTCCAGGAGAGACAGCACAGAACACTAAGTAGAATCTGATAAAGGCTAAATAAGTGGTCTTGAGAATGTGTACTGTAGGTGTCCAGAAATGGAAATGAGAGCTAGGGGTCAGTTGGTCTCTTCAGGGAACATGTACAAATAGATGGGTTTTTGACCCCAGTATTGCATATTGTGTAGGAATGAAATGAAGAAAGGACAAAGAAGTGGGATTCCAGTGGGAGGAATGAACATGCAGAGGTGGTAGAGAACAAATGCTAAGCCGTGGACTAATTCGGATGTAGCAGAGCTTTCCTGTAGGGAAGTAGTGGGGGATGAAACTGGCAAGACCGAGCAAGTCTAAATGGAATGCCAAGAGAATGATGTACTTTGTTAACACAGCATATTTAAAAGGAAGGCCACTGAAGGATTTTTGAGCTGGAGAATAATGAGGTAAAAACTGTGAACTCTAGCTTCAGACAAACCAATTTCTAATCCAAATTGGCCTTTCAGCCAATGTTTTCTTAGGCAACGCTTACTGGACACGCATGGTGCAGTGGAAAAAGTATGAGTCTGGGAGTCAAGAGAGGACCTTTGGAATGCGAGGCCTCTTTTCTGGACCTACCTTTGGGCCAGCATGGCAGGCAAAGCCATTGTCTTACATCCTGGCTCTTTTTCATCGCTTCTGGAACCATTTCTGCCACATTTTTATTTCATTGGATTTCTATCAGTGTTCCTCCAGGTTAAGAGTACAAAACAGGTTAAAAGATGTTTTCTCCTAAGAATCCTCGAAAAGGTTCCAAACTTTCCTGTCTGCTATTAATTCTTTTTCCATTTCTTTATTGCTCAATCGCCTTTAGTTGGTCACATTGCCTTTCAGCATACAGTAGGTTACTACATCACAGTTAAAAGCATATGATTACATTTAAAATGACCATTTCCTGTCCAGATCCATCATTAAAATGCTCTGTCACTAATAAATTCCAACTCATATTTAGTGTTATTTTAACATCAGATATGTTCTTATTACCTAAAATTATTGGAAGCCAAGCTTTATGTTGAGAGTTTGAAAAATCATCTTTGTATCTATAGAGGCTTGTGACAATCTTGTTTTTATCCAGACAGAAAAATATTTGGTTCTAAAGCTATCTGTGGTTCCCATATTGATAATTTATGTACCAACATGTTAAAAGTAAGATTTTTCTTTCTTTTTTTAATTAGGAAAAGTAAAGTCAATCTACCCATCTGCCATCATCTCTCAAAACTGGAAAGAGGAGATAACTTAAATTTTTATATATTCCTTAATATTTATTTCAGCTTGTATAGAATGGCAGAAACCCATCCACCTACATACATATGTAGATTTGAAACCAGCATTATTTAAATCATGCTTCACAAAACCTAAGTAGTATACAGAGGGCAAGTCTCCTTTAACTGCTGAGCCAACAAAAAGGACTGATTAGAACTGTGATGTTATCCCACTAAAGTATAAAATGGAAATATGGGAGTCTAAATGGCCACAGTAGAGAATCCAGAACCACAATTTCTAAGTTTCTATTTACTTCTTTCTCATAGACATGGGATATGACTTGAAGTAAGTTATCTCATTGTCAAGAATGTGCTCTTCTTATTCTGATTTTCACATGGTAAAGTTAAATAGATACTACTATTATTGGTCTATCTATGGATTAAATTTAGGTCCTTGGAAAACAAATTTTAAACAAGGATGGAAGTAAATGATGCTGATTTATGGGTCTGGAAACCATGATAAAATCATTGCTATCTGTCTTAAGTTGTTATAAATAAAAATGGACTTAGAACACCATTACTATGAATTTTTTCCTAATGCCTACATATCAGTAACATTTTACAAACATAAAATAATCTTTTCAAAATGCTATTTTAAGGTATTTACCATATATTTTATTATTGTTACACTTAAAATATTCAGAGGTAAAATTATCTGGAACTAGGATGGCCAACATATATCCTTCGTTTTTAAATAATTTAGTTGTGGTCTGTTATGATCTTTCTTTGAGGGAATTATTTAGATAAGCCCACTTTCTTTCAAATAAAAATTTGAGGTAATGAAATGGGACTTTTTAAAAAATCTCAAATTCTTATTAAGAAAATCAGAATTCATTACTGAAACAAGATGAAAAAAAACCCACCATGAACTCCTTAAGATTAAAAATATCTCTTGCCACTTTTTGAAAGCTATGCTTTCATAAATGCCATTTTCAAAGCCAGCATTTCTTCCAGATGATGAAATAAGTTGAAAAAATGTTTTCAATCAAAGAAAGAATGCTTGTGCGATGTGGGGAGAGGGAAGGAAAAGATATAATCTTTAAAACTATATGCAATTCCAAGTACAGTTATTAATTCTCACCTTTTAAACTCAAGAATTCATTAATATATGTACAGCATCAACTGTGCACCCATCTATCGCATGATCCAAGTGACACACTAAAGATCCAAATGGGAGAAATAAATGAATGTGTATATTCATATGTACATATGTAAGGGTATGAGAAAAGATATGTAAATATAAGAGCACATTTTAAGAAACACAAAAATTAGGATGGATTTTAA
This sequence comes from Puma concolor, assembly GCF_028749965.1. NCBI lineage: Eukaryota > Metazoa > Chordata > Mammalia > Carnivora > Felidae > Puma > Puma concolor. Next base: position 111,642,755 of record NC_141671.1, read on the forward strand.
TATATTGTCATAGAAATATGCACAGAAATGGGAAATTGGAAACAATAGATTAATTAAACCATATAGTTCAAGGAAAAGATGAGATCACATCATTTAGAAGGAGGATAGGAAAGTGATTTTGCAGAGAGAAAGCAAAGAAATACCGTGTGTCACATATCTACATGTGACCACCCAGAGCCATTCCCTTTTTTTTCATCTTCCCTCTGCCTCAAAAATGGGCCTGCACCAACTACATCAGTAGAGATTTGGTGTACTCTAGCTTCTGGATGACTTTATTTCTTCCAGGTTCTGTTAATCTCTCCTTTCCTCAGCCCTTTGGGATTAAGGGTGGTAATACTTCACTGCTTCCAGCCCCCATTCCTGCCCTATCTGTGGTGACCAATTTCCACTCCACTCAAACGTTCATAATATGTCACGCTGTAAATAGATGCTCATCCAATGATCTCTTTTCTGGAGGAGACTTGGCTGATACATTAGTTGGCACCAGAGGTGGCCCCAGGAAACAGGAGCCTCGAAGGGAATTCTAGGATTGGTATGCCATATACGTGAGGAGTGCAGGGAAAACCTCTTTGTTGGGGGGTGTGTGGAATCAGATGGGGGTAATTTTTAGCAACTTGTATTCCAATATTCAGGTCATCACTATGGTTTCATGGGATGATAAGTTGGCAGAGATCAAGTGGCTGGCATTTAGCTGCTCTGATACTTAAGATTTTAGAATCACTTAGCTTCTTCTTATAGTCCTAGAGGATACAAATAGGGAAAAAGAGGCTTCAGGCTATGAACATGTAATTACGAATGTGCTGAGTCACAGGTTTCCTGAGTGACTTAGAAAGACACAGCTGATAACCAAGCTCAGGGTACGATTGTGAAGGTTGCAGAGTCATAGCATTAATTGTAAACTGTACCTGCCAGATCCCTTAATATACTAAGGGAAAGGCAATTATCAGTAAACAGTGGAGACTTACCTCCATAGGATGAGACATATGAGTAGACACAGATGAAGTTGAAAACTAGAATCTCTAAATTCTCTTGAACCTCCCTCAACTCAAGAGCAAATATTGACTCTTCAGACTCTCACTCACCAGCCCATAGAGTTGGAACCCAGCAAAGCCAGGACTGAGTCCACAGAAAGTGGAATGAAGTTTTAAGTCATCTCAGCAGTTTAAAAACCCTCAGTTAGCAGAAGTGTTTGCAGAAAATAAAGGGACATGGTTGGTGGAAGAAGGCAGTTATGATCATCAATTTATGCTAGTGGCTGGCCACAAAGAATTTAGAAGCTGTGACTTCTAGTACTCTATTTAATTTTTTCTTCTCTTTTCCCATGAATTTCTTATAGGAAGAATAACATTAGTAGCTAACATGACTTTGAGCAGGAATATGACTAAATTGATATTACCCATGATGAGATTGTTCACTCCCACTGCAGACACAGGCTTTCCATCCAGACAAAGGCAATATTGGGTGCTAAGGGGGAAAAAAAAAGCTAACTCATACTACAGCAAAAGCAACCCATACCTTCTACTTCCCATCGCAGAGGAGCCTAGCAGAAAATAGGAAGTAGTGAAGAGAATGATGTCAGGAAACTTGTTCCTTTGGCTCCATTCTGGTGAAGTTACCTAGGGCTGGCTGTGCTCTCAATGAGAAATTCCTCTCTTCACCAGGTGGACTTTTGTTCGCAAATCTTTCCCAGAGAGTCCTCCCCTCTCCATCCCATGTCCAGAGAGGTGAGGAAGAACTCTACTGCAGTTGTGCCTAGGTCCCCGCATGATCAAGTCATTTCCTAAACTCCATTCACACCTTGGGCATTAGTCCCTTTGTAAGTAAACTTTGCTTTAGTTACTTTGATGTGAGTGAGCCATCTGTTTCCTGTGAGGAAGGACCATGACACTTAGATAAATGATAACAAACATGCCAAAACCAACGTTAGAATATGCAGAGACAAATTTGGCAAGCTTCACGTTAAAAAAAAAAAAAAAAACAAAACTCACTAAGAATTTTTCTCTATTTTGTACTATTGTGTATATTATCTGAAAAAGACATCAGTGAGTCACCATCTAAGAGAACATAGGTTCCAAGCTCCAATCATTTCTAAAATGATACTGACATTCTCTATGTGGGTCGTTAAATGTCCAGGTCACAGAATGACTGAGGTCTAGAGTAGTAACACTTTGGAAACATTTAGTGAAGGTAATCTCTTCTAGCAACCTTAAAAAGGTCTACTAATACAAAACCATTTACCATACCAACTAATGCAAAACTATTTACCATAATTAACATTCAAATTCTTCCTTTTAATTTTACATCTGTGTATTCAGTCTAAATAAGCATGACATCACCATGCAAATCATGTGCTTTCAGAGTTTTCTAGTTAACAATGGTAGATTTTTGCTGATTCATTCAGTCTCTCTTGTTTATTTGTCTCTAGTGACTAATGGTGAGTAATCAGAGAAGGTAACTCATTTGCAATTAGGTTTTCTATCTGGCTACCTATCTACTAATGGTTAGTAAACTGTATCAAAGTGCAAAAACACATTATTAAAATCCATTAGGTTTGCTCTCTTATCTAAAGACCCAAACCAAACCAAATTAATGGAAAACATTTGTCCTAAGCTGGAATTAGGTTTGTTGCTTTTTTAAAAAATTATCTGACACATTTATTAATTCAGCCAACATTTGAACATCAACAAGTGTTAGTTTAGGTAGTAATGGTAAAAACAACAAAAAAGAAAAAGAATAAGGAAAAAAAAAACAAATAACACATGAGTCTTCCTTGTGGGAAGTTTTTCGACCAGGTTGGAAGAAAAATTTTTAATTTAAAAAAAAAATTTTTTTTTAACGTTTATTTATTTTTGAGACAGAGAGAGACAGAGCATGAACGGGGGAGGGTCAGAGAGAGGGAGACACAGAATCCGAAACAGGCTCCAGGCTCTAGCTGTCAGCACAGAGCCCGACGCGGGGCTCGAACTCACAGACCGCGAGATCATGACCTGAGTGGAAGTCGGCCGCTTAACTGACTGAGCCACCCAGGAGCCCCGAAAAATTTTAACACAAGATAAGTACCGTGGTAAAAATAAGCCACGGATAGACATAGAAAGGGCATCTAAGTCAGGTAGGAGATGGTCCAGAAACTCTTAGGGACATCACATAGCAGGAAAAATGTTGGAGAATGAATAGAATTAGATAGGCCAAGAAAGGGGACAGGGACATTCCTAGGAGAGGAACAAACACATACAAAGATGCAGTGATCCAACATAGCATGATGTGGTCAGGGAACTTCCAGTGGTATTTTATAGCTGGATAAAAGGGTAGCTATCAAAAGGTGACTGACTAGTCACAAAGCATAGGAAGACGGCAGCAAAGCTACAAAGCTTTTACTTTATCCATAGGACTATATCATTCAGACTGCCATTGGTTGGAAGAATAAGAACACCTTATGGTAAATGGCTTAAAAATAGGAAATGTAGTGGCTGGGTGTAGCTGTAAATCCATCATAGGTTGGCTTCAGGGCTAGCTAAATCCAGGAGCTTCCTGTCATTTCCTGAGGTTTGCTTTCCTCTGTGTTTTGGACCCAATCTCAAGCTATGAAAATGTTCCGGTGGGGGTGGGGGGCGGTGGAGAAATAAATGTCATTGTCCTTAGAATTTCTTTACATACTACAAGGTTTAAAGAGAGAGAAAAGGCCTTTATCCCAGCATTTGAAGGAAGAGTTCTGAGATTTACTGAGATTGCAACTTTTTAGGTCACATGCCCACTCTCGAACCGACCACGGCTCATCCCTGGGAGTGGAAATATTTTCCATGAGGCACTTATGTTAAATTCTCAAAATTTAATCATTTCGTAAGTAATGGAAGTAACCTCTTTCTAGCACCACATTTTCTAAAAAGCTCAGTTAATGTTATCTTTACTTCTTTCCACTGGAGTAAATCATCATGTTCAAATGATACTAAGTGTTGGGCAAAAGGGTGACATGTTATAAACCAAATGGAATTTCATTATCTTAGTTTTGTTAATCACATATGATGGGTATTAGATTTTCAGTGCCTGTTCCCTTTTTCAAAGGAATTGATGAGAACTTCTCACTGCTATCAGTATGGCTAAGAACAGAGTCTAGTATGTCCCATAGTATGAATCCTATCAATGTTATACTTTATTCTGTATTGGTCAGAGAATACATAATGTGTATTCTGATCACACATACTGATATGTCCAAATTTTGCTTCTGGCATTTATTACTGAATTCTTACTACTGTCCTAAGTATTTCTTCAACAGAAATCTTTGAGGATGGCATCTTTGTCACCTGATTTCTTGAAAAAATCAGAGTATATTTCTTTAATGTGCTTTGCACAATGTTGCCTCTGCCCATTCCACACATTCCCTTTGGTGGCTGCATCCTCTCTATGGTGATCTGCTTGTTCTCACCTCAGTGGTGGCAGGTACATTTTAAGCTTTTTTGTGTGTGTGAGAAGTCACTTTTTTGTTAGGAGTTTGTTCACAGTGCTTTGACACATCAAGAAAAAGAATAACACAAAAAGATGAAGCCATTGTTGAGCATTATTTAATGTATAATATTGTATAGAATATACCTCTATCAATTAATCAATTTTATGAATGTCTATGTTTATGCTTATTAAAGTTCACTTCACATTTAAATCAACAAGAGTAGATTCTTCCTTCTCTTTCAAACGGGTTTATTGTAGCTTTCATTGGTCCTTAATGTTGATCTGTATCTGAACAAGACTGATTAATCTCTTCTCAGATATTGTCTAATTTCAAATGGCATTTGGGCCAACTCTTGCAAGTGACTCATTGATTAAACGTTAATCTTCAATGCATTATACCTGGATCTTCAATGAGTATAGAATATATAATTGATAAATTAGACATACTTTTAAAACCAAGTTAGAAAAAGTGCTCTTAACTGTAGTCCTTTTATTTGCATAAATGCTGATACCAAGTGTCTTATCTAAAGATGATCTAGTATTAACTAGATAGTTAACAATGTTCTTCATAGGAAAGGATACTTTTTCTTAAAGATGGTTTCCATTCACCATCTCTGTTGATGATTTCAATTACAGAGATTACAGGAATTTGCTTATGAAATTTTTAGAAAATTCTAAATTTTTAGGATTAACAAAACACAGGCAGATATAAACCAGCCTTCCCACCAACAATGCAAAAGAGATCCTCTTTCTCCATATCCTCACCAACATCTGTTGTTGCTTGAGTTGTTATGTTAGCTATTCTGACAGGTGTAAGGTGGTATCTCATTGTGGTTTTGATTTGTATTTCCCTGATGATGAATGATGCTCAGCATTTTTTCATGTGTCGGTTGGCCATCTGGATGTCTTCTTTGGAGAAGTGTCTATTCATGTCTTTTGCCCATTTCCTCACTGGATTATTTGTTTTTTGGGTGTTGAGTTTGATAAGTTCTTTAGAGGTTTTGGATACTAACCTTTTATCTGATATGTAATTTGCAAATATCTTCTCCCATTCCTTTGGTTGCCTTTTAGTTTTGCTGATTGTTTCCTTCTCTGTGTAGAAGCTTTTTTTGCTTTTGTTTCTCTTGCCTCCGGAGACGTGTTGAATAAGAAGCTGCTGCGGCCAAGATCAAAGAGGTTTTTGCCTGCTTTCTTCTCAAAGATTTTGGTGGCTTCCTGTCTTACATTGAGGTCTTTCAACCATTTTGAGTTTATTTTTGTGTATGGTGTAAGAAAGTGGTCCAGGTTCATTCTTCTGCATGTTGCTGTCCAGTTTTCCCAGCACCACTTGCTGAAGAGACTGTCTTTATTCCATTGGATATTCTTTCCTGCTTTGTCAAAGATTAGTTGGCCATATGTTTGTGGGTCCATTTCTGGGTCCTCTATTCTGTTCCATTGATCTGAGTGTCTGTTCTTGTGCCAGTGCCATACTGTCTTGATGATTACAGCTTTGTAGTATAGCTTGAAGTCTAGGATTGTGATGCTTCCTGCTTTGGTTTTCTTTTTCAAGATTGCTTTGGCTATTCAGGGTCTTTTCTGGTTCCATACAAATTTTAGGATTATTTGTTCTAGCTCTGTGAAGAATGCTGGTGTAATTTTGATACGGATTACACTGACTATGTAGACTGCTTTGGGTAGTATCAACATTTTAACAAAATTTGTTCTTCCTATCCAGAAGCATGGAATCTTTTTCCATTTTTTTTTGTGTCTTCTTCAATTTCTTTCATGAGTTTTCTATAGTTTTCAGTGTATAGATTTTTCACCTCTTTGGTTAGATTTATTCCTAGGTATTTTACAGTTTTTGGTGCAACTGTAAATGGGATCGATTCCTTGATTTCTCTTTCTGTTGCTTCATTGTTGGTGTATAGGAATGGTAGGAATGCAAGCTGGTGCAGCCACTCTGGAAAACAGTATGGAAGTTCCTCAAAAAACTAAAAATAGAACTACTCTACAGCCTAGCAATTGCACCACTAGGCATTTATCCAAGGGATACAGGTGTGCTGTTTCGAAGGGACACATGCACCCCAATGTTTATAGCAGCACTATCAACAATAGCCAAAGGATGGAAAGAGCCCAAATGTCCATCGATGGATGAATGGATAAAGAAAATGTGGTATATATATACAATGGAGTATTACTCGGCAATCAAAAAGAATGAAATCTTGCCATTCGAAACTATGTGGATGGAACTGGAGGGTATTATGCTAAGTGAAATTAGTCAGTCAGAGAAAGACAAAAATCATATGACTTCACTCATATGAGGACTTTAAGAGACAAAACAGATGACCATAAGGGAAGGGAATCAAAAATAATATAAAAACAAGGAAGGGGACAAAACAGAAGACTCATAAATATGAAGAACAAACTGAGGGTGACGGGAGGGGTTGTGGGAGGGGGGATGGGCTAAATGGGTAAGGGACATTAAGGAATCTACTCCTGAAATCATTGTTGCACTATATGCTAACTAATTTGGATATAAATTTAAAAAAATAAAAAATAAAACAAGATAAAATAAATAAATAAACTGGCCTTAATACTTTGCAAAAATGGTCCTATAAAAATCTAACAGAGTTTATTATGTTCAAGTACATAAGAGATTTGTTAAAGTCATAAGACATAAGTTTTGTTCAAAAGTAACCAATATAATAAATAATGGACTGCAGAATCAACAAAGAGCTGTATCATACAGTATTTTTTTATTGCTAAGAGAAAAAAAACATCATTGGGGTTTTGAAAGTAGTGATATTTCTTTACATTGCTCTCATGTGAAATTTTTTTTTATTATTAAAAAAAATTTTTAATGTTTACTTATTTTTGATACAGAGAGAGACAGAGCATGAATGGGGGAGGGTCAGAGAGGGAGGGAGACACAGAATCCGAAGCAGGCTCCAGGCTCTGAGCTGTCAGCACAGAGCCTGACACGGGGCTCAAGCTCACAGACTGTAAGATCATGACCTGAGCTGAAGTCGGACACAATCAACAGAGCCACCCAGGTGCCCCTCTCATGTGAAAATTTTAACAAACTATATATTACTGTGCAATGCAGTACTATTTCATTGTAATAGCAATTTTACCCCTCTTGCTTTAAGGACAATACCCCACATACTAAGGCATAAATTGGTGACCCTTAATTTAGGTACCCACCTGATGAATGCAGTGGGTTTTCTGAGGTCATTTCCAAATCACTGTTCTATTACAGTTGTGAAAAAGGAATCATTACCATGTAGAGTAGCGAGAAATTGTGGAAAATTTCTCTTCTCCATCCTCTGAACCCATAGAAGTTAATATCTTCATCTTCTTTGTATTATAGCTAACTTTATACTCATCTTATTCTTTCATTGTTCCATCCTTAAAGGTAGGGTTTGTGGCTTATGTATCTTCTCATCTCTTGCATCAGTAAGAAAAAATTTTTTCATATAAAAGGTATGCCCAAAATTTGGTGAATTGAATTGACTGTTAGGAGAACCACATTATAACCCATTCTTGTTGTTAATTAGCCATGTAATATTTGATGAACCACTTAATCCTCTTGGGCCGCAGTTTCTTCATCTGTAAAATGAAGGAGTTCAACTAGCTAATCACGAATACCCATTCCTGTCCTAAAATGCTGTAGAGTGTATGACAGCAATAAACAAGCATCAGTCATCCTTATTAACATAACACCACTAGAAATCTGTGGAACATGTTTATATTCCAATATTTTAGATTTCATCTGCTATTAATCATCTACAACCTAGGTTTGGATTCCATAGTTTTTTAGGCTCTTCTCATAAGCAACTGTGCTGAATTACATTTGTTTAATGCATACTGATAACTGCTTCTACACTGTGCCAAGCCTGAGAAAAGGGGTCCTTCCTTGCACATTAAGTCACTCTAGAGAGATGTTGCACTTTCTATAAGAAATTTTGGGTTAATTGCACCACTGGCATTAGTTTGCCATGTTTCTCCAGGCAGAGACTTGTCTGGTGGTTCAGGCTAAGGAATTGAAGTTGGAAGTTTTGTTTTGTACTCCTGTGTTTTGTCCTAACGTTCTAACCTGTACTGAAGCGAGTGATTGAGCACTTCCTTTTTCCGGTTTACCTAATTAGAAAAAAATAAGGAGAGTGTGACAGCTGCTGACTCGCAGGTATACAGTAAAGATCACATGTTAGTAAGAGTTCACTAGACATTAAATGTATTCTGAAATGATGAGTTTCCTCAATGTCTAGAACCACATATTTTCTTTAGCTCTATGTTCTGAAACAAAGCACACACATACCCCCACCCCCCCACACACACTTTGCTGAGCTGCACTTTGGCACAGAGGGTGTGACTGTAAAGTCATAATAAACCGTGGAGCCAACAAAAACCACTTAACTAGGCCCACCTATACAGTATGACCGAGTTGAGGATAAGCCTCGCTAAAATATTTCACCTGGCATGGGTTCAAGTTCTGAAGTTGAATGAGTCTGCTTTTGTTTCTCACTAAGCCTGGAAGAAAGGGACTTGTCGGCGGGGAGGGAAAAGAAGGGAGGAATGAGTTAAGTTCTCAGCATCTTAAGTTCTTTTTCTTCGCTTCTTTTCAAACAAGCACACCACATTGAATAGCATGTGGAAAATTGGCATTTCCAGTGAATAAAAATTAACTGGCAAACAACAAAAGGAAAAACGGAGGAATGCTGTTGGATGCTGTTTGGCTTGTCTTGTCTTGTCAGAGAGAGAACATGTGTGAATCAAATGGGTTAAGATGAATTTTACCTACACGTCTGGCTCCTGTTCAGATGTTTTAGATTTCTTAGTCAACTTTATTTGCTTGGTAAAGCTTTTTTAAAGTATGATTCTTCTCTATGTTAAGAACATAAAAGAAGAAGACTATAAAAGTAGTATGGGTGAACAACTATTCAAGTGTTCCGCTTTAGAAAACGTGCTCACTTTTGTTTTCTTTTGGGGAAACAGTTTTTAAAGTTTCTTTAAAAGCCAGCAAACCAACACAAGCATCTGTAGAGTTCTGGCCTTTGGAAAACATTGCTAATCTGATGTTTTCAAAAGAAAGCATGTCTTTTTAAGAAAACACACATGCAAAACCTTCTTCAATATCAAAATACTTTTCTTCAGGTGCAGTGGTTTTGCCCCTCTACAGTATGCTGCATGCCCTTAAAATGTTTGACTCTAAAAACCTCAATTTATCCTAGGGATTTTAGAAAGGTTCATTTGCTTCGCAGTGCTGTGAAGTTATCCACTGACTGAAAGCGTTTGGTCTTAGTAAAAAGCCAGAAGCCCGCTTCATGGCTGTCTTACTTCTTGCTATTTTCCTTTTGAGCAGATAACCACCTGACACAAAATACAATGTATATTTTCATTCAAAGGCATGATCCTCTGAATGCAGAACAGATACCCTCTGTCATGCCAACTCTATCAGGACTTGTGATTGAAATAATGAATCAGAGGCAGGTATCTGGTGAAAGAACATATGTTCAGTGGCAGACATCAACTTTCATGAAGAATACCTTCATGAAAACTTGTACAAGTTTATATTGTAGTGACAAGGAAGTCAAACAACTCTACACATGTAAAACAACCCACAACCAAGGCCTTTCCAATAATATCAAGGCATGGTACTCTCAGAAAATGTCATTAAGTCATAATGACTAGTGATGCATTTCAAAGAGTATTTAAATTTCAAAATAATTGGACATTAACTTCGTGGGAAAATACATCATGAGGAAAAAAATTACCTATGAATGATACTGCTCAGTAAAACCAGACTTCATTATGTGATACCAGGTTAGAGTCATCTTAAAGGTAGAAACTTCCAGAATTATAGACTAGTTGAGTTGAAGGAAACTTAGATCTCTCAATATAATTATATTCCTTTATGGATGAGGAATGTTAGGTTCAATGATATCAGGCGATACATAGCAAGTTATAAACAAAGCGTGGTCAAGGTTCTGTTTCCCCGTAGCCCCATGCACATTACACTATGGCACATTTCATATAGCTTTGGGGTTATATACTTGTATCCATTCCATATCAGTATCTCTGGCATCCAGAGTTAGAAAAAGAGAGGCACCTAGATTTGAGTTGAAGAAACTAAAGTGGATGTGAAACCAAGTTTCCGTAGGGAAATAGTGGCAGTGTCTCTCCTGAGCCCAGAAACATGTGGCAGCCAAGTTTAAATAAGTGTAGAGTGAAAGGAATATTCTACTCTCTTTTAAACAGAAGCAGAAAGTCAATTACTAAGAAAGAAATGATTTTCCCAGCGATTTTATCTTTTTGATGAGTTTTTGTTAGCAATTGACAATATCTTTCCGAGGACAAATACTCCTGCAAAACCAAAATAAGAAGAAGATATTATGGTTATTGTTATGTCAGTGATCTCTTTGTCAATTATTTTCTTCTGTGTGTGTATGTGTGCATGTGTGTATGTGCATATACAAACTATGTTAAAGTATTTTTTAAGTTTATGGCCCATAAATAAAAAAGGAAAATATTAGAATTATTCATTAAATCAAATATTCCAAATGTAATTTTTATGTTCCAAACCATATTCACTTTTTGACTATTTTGTTTGATCTTATTTGTTAAAAATCAAATATAAAATTAAAATAAGAGCACGTTTAGCAGCCTTTGAAAGGTGTGTAATTGCTGACTGTAACAGCAGGTGATTGAGGGTTCAAAAACTATTTTGCATAAGCCTCCAAATTATTCATCATTAAATCAGCCCAATGTGTTCAGCTTTCACAGACCAGCTTAGTATCACTGCCAAATTAAAGTTGGCATCTTGGGAGCTTATTGAATCTTTCTGACCAAGTGTTTTGTTACTGTGTAGGATTTTTCAAAGTAAGACAGAATAATAATTGAAAATAGAACAGCACTTGCCTGTGAAAGTAAGTTTTAACACTGTTCCTCTAAGGGTAATGTTCTATTTTGATTCCTCATTTTTCTTTTGTATGCTGGTGAATATATAGTTATGCTGCAACACTTCTATTCCTGAAAACTTCTGTCTTACTCTGGCTCATAATAGTTGACTTCCAGCACTATAGGATAGTGCACTTTAATTCCATGAAACTAACTATGAAATTATCATTTCTAACATTTTTCTTTTAAGTTCATATTTAAAGCCACTTAATAAAAGTCAACTGAAACAAATGTTCTTACTTTTCTTTTCTCTCTAGTTTAATTTTTCTTCAAAAAATAGTGTTTGTTCATGTTAAAAAAATGTTCCCTTTTTTTGTTTGCTATACGTAGAAAACAATTTATCCTCTGAAACTGCATTATGCACAAATGGTAAATTATTTACAAATTTATGTTGTCTATAATATTAAACAGTATGTATTCTTCAAGGATGACCAAAAAGGCTATCCATCTCACTTCCCCCCAGTAGCAAGAAGCAGCCAGAGGGGACCCTCAACAGCATTGGGTATGTCCTTAGCTAGACCCCTAGTTTCCTACGTACATTTTCTACTTGCCTGTGTTATTAGGCAAAAGAGTCACTACTCTCTGCCATTGCATCACAAGGACCCTTTCCCTCCTATATCTAGCAGCATTCTCTCACCTTTCCTGTCAGCTCTCCCAGCATCATAAAAGGAGGTCAGGATTTGCTCAAAATCTCTTCAAGTCCTCTTACATTTTCTCTCAACTCTCCATTTAGGTGCCTCCAGATTCTTCCTACTACCTCATCCCAAAGCTACTGTTATATTTTAAAACTTTTGTTGCGCTAGCACACCACTTTCAAGCACAAAAATTTGTATTGTTTATGTCTTACTGTGTAACAAATCACCTCAAAACTTAGTAACTTACAACAACAGTGTTTTTATCCTTTGTAATTTCTGAGGATCAGGAATTTGGGAACAACTTTCTGGATGGCTCTGGTTTCAGGTCCTTCCTACAATTGTAGTTAGATTTCAGCTAGAAAAGAAGTCACTTGAAAATCTCACTGGGGCTTGAGGATCCTCTTTCAAGGTGGTTCAATTGTTGGGCTGATGGGGTGGTGCTGTTTGCCGGAAGAAAGTTCAGTTCGTCACTGCATGGTTCTCTCGAGAAAGCTGTTGAGTGTCTTGTTACAATATTGGAAGATAATTCTTTCTGTGTCTCTCATATCTTGTGAGCAGAGGAACTGAGAACTTTGTTCTCAATTACCTTTTCAAGGATGTTTGCATAGCAAGCAGCCCTGTAGGATAGAGATAATCTCCCTCCAGAGTAAAAGACAGTTTATTTTTCTTCCCTCATATCATAAATGTAATATCTCTTTAAGGCAAAGATCAGGCAGGTTTAAAAAACTGAGTCCCCTAAACTTGGGGTTCATCTCCACTTTACATTAGACTGTGGGAATTGGGGTTCAAGAAACTGGCACAATGCTGGTACTTTGGTTACTTCCTTTGTTTTGAGTGATAAACTGTCCTTTGAATGTGACCCTGGAGTCTTGTGTCTTCTACTGTCATCTAAGAACCCGTAGCAGGGTAACTTGTTAGCTTGCAAGTCAGGTTAAATCTCCTCACTAAGAGTTCTTTATAGGCAGATGGCTTCCACCCCAGTGAATGATCCAACAGGCCAAGACAGAAGCTGAAATGATTTTTTTTTTTGACCTAACAGAGAAAACCACACATCATCATTTCCACATTTCCAACATAGGTCAATCCTGATTTAATGTGGGAAGATACTCTAAAAGGTAGGAATACCAGAAGGTAAGGATCATTAAGAGCTATCCTAATAGCTGGCTATCACAGCTCTCCTAAAAATTGTAAACGTTGTAAAAACTTGAGCTCATAAATAATGTATTGGTTATTTTTGTGCCACCTGCAGAACTCGAGCTACTGCATTTCATATTACATTAGTGGTACTCTTGTTGAATTGCATTGCTCTAAAAATATTACATGTGGTGTAGGGAACAAGATTTCCCTATAATATGTGATGAGAAGGTCTACAAAAATAGAAAATATTTCTTGGTATACCCTTTACCATCTAACAAACAGAAAAAAATCTCAGCATCAAATCATAAGTGGTACGCTGGCCTTGTGAAGACTCACTCTAAGGATGCGACTGGCTAAGTTTGATTGCCTAATAGTTCCTGATTTATCAAAATCTTCTGAACATTATATAATAAAATCAAGAGAATAAAATTTGTGGAATTGTGGCCAAATTTCAAACACTTCCTCCATTTAAAATTTTCAGGATAGAGGAAGGAAAAAGGACACAAAGAAGGATTAAAAATAGTCCAGTCCATTCACATAATTCGAGAAGAATAATTAAAATTAAAGGCATTCTTTTAAGTTGATATTTTTGTAAGTTTATGTATTTATTTTGAGAGAAAGAGAGAGAAAGAGAAAGAGAGGGAATATGAGCAAGGGGAAAGGCACAGAGGGGGAGAGAGAGAATCCTAAGCAGGTCCTGCACTGTCAGCTCAGAGCCTGTCACTGGGCTCGATCTCATGAACCATGAGATCATGACCTGAGCCAAGACCAAGTGCTGGATGCTCAACCGACTGAGCCACCCAGTCACCCCTAAATTTATATTTTTAACTTAAAATCATCTTTCTTTAAATATTACAGTATTAATAATTAAACTGGGGAAATTTATTTGTATGAATCCATTCCTTACAGTTATAATTATGGAGTTCAACTGAAATTTTGCACAAGGGTACTAAAAATGCTTAACATTTATTTGAGGACATGTAGTTGTGTTTAATTTTATGTATATTTTTTATGTATGTCAATTTTTTAAGTTAAGGGAAAGATGAAGAAAAGTGGTGTTTGAAAAACAAGGCCCTTAGCCATAAGCAAATCACTTACTCTGATGGGCAAAGAAACAGTATCAATTTCTACTTTAGGGGAAAAATAATTTACTGTACTGAACTTTTTGGAGAAGGAATGATATCCAAACTATGTTTACCTTACTTCATACATAGTATGAAGGACTTCAAGGTTAATTTTCACATAATCAACCCTTCCCCATAAATGTCTTTAGAATCCAGTTACTCAATATATCTCAAGCACACTATGCACTACTTTTGTGAAATTTTAAGACAGAGGGGAAAAAGAGATTTGAGTATGGTGATTTTTTCATCTAAATATATCTAAATCGAACAGCCATCTTCAAGACCTGTCCTGTTTTGATTCATGGTATCAATTCAGCTAATAGCACAGACTTCTTTGAAGCACAGTGACTGAGATTTATAAAAAAATAAAAAAATTAAAAAAAAATTTTAAAAACTGTCATGATCTCTTTGGAAATAATTTTTAAATTCTTATGCAGTTATTACATTTCCTGGCCTGGAAGTACAGAAGTTTAAAGCATTAATTTGGAACACATTCCATCTTTTGCCTCCCATGGTTAAACTGTTTAATTAAAGGCCTTAAAGGCTTCTGGGCAAAACAATCAGCACATGGTGTGATCATCTCCCTCTTTTCTCTCCACTTTGTGCTTTTTCATCTTTTGGAACTTAATTCATTTATTCTAGGACTATTTGGCACTCTTCACTTAGGCAATAGTAGACAAAAGAAGTCAGTAGTCATTGGGTTTTGTAGATTCTTGTAGAGATTGATTTCTGATTGCTGAAGACAGTCAAGTGTTGCACAAATATTTATTTAGTGAATGCCAACTTAGGTTCCTGACACCCTGATAGATATTTTGAAATAACTGATGAATCAGATGTAGCTCCTTGTTTACATATGAAGAAGTATTCAGGCAAGAAGGGGAGATGAGACAGGGCCATAGCCATCTACAGCCTGAAGAAGCAAGGAGTAAAGTGCTAGAATAAAATGTTATAACAGAGACAGTGAAGAGATTATGTTTTGAGAGGAGGAATTAAACAGAAGACACATATGTGAAGTGAGATTTAAGGTCTACTAGAAAGGATTTAGACATGTGGATGTTGGGAAATGGGAGAACATGAAAGAAAAAAAAGAACAAGTAGGCAAGGGGAATGTGGGTCATCAAAGCAAAGGATAGAAAAGGACTTTATTTCATTTTTAATTAAGAAGAAAGCATTATTAAAAGGTTTTACATTAGAGAACTAGTAATTGAGATTTGTATTTTAAATAGCTAACTCAGGCTATAGTACAGAGATTGGACTGGAAGAGGTAGGAATAGAAACAAAGAGAAAAGAAACCAGTCTGTTCCTCATAGCTGTTACTATTTGCAGTTTGAGTGATAATCCATTTTAGACAATGACAACCCCTTCCAGCTTGACTTGGTATCATCTTTCAAGCCTATTTTTGCTTTTTACCTTCTGGTCCCTCTTTTGTGACCATAGCTAAGAAATGTCCTCTTCAGTAGAATCAATACATTGAGACCACTCACTATATGGCTTCCACAGTAGGGAAATGAGGAGGTCATTAGAGAGTAAAATAAAATTTGCCATAGTGATTACTGTAGATTATTTTGTGTGTGGCTTTGTGTTGAAGCTAGGTGTAGGAAAGTATGAAGTTGGTCCATGAATCCAGGTATAGGATAAGGGGAATCAGAATTTACGTCTTAGGCGCAGCAGTCTCAGGAAGCAAGCACTCAAACTTTCAAGTCTGTGGAAATAGGTGGAGAGCAGTACTGTATCTAAAAGCACTAATTAACATTCTGCCAAATGGAGTAGATGCTGCAACACCCTGAGGCAATGGCAGACTGGAAAAGGGAAACTATTTTACAAAGGACCTTTAATAAAGCCTGTGGGAAGAAAGGGGATTGGTAAAGTTGTAACAAGTTAGAACATATATGGATACTTCTACAATTACTTGCTAACCCGAGCAAGTCAAGATCCTAGAGCCTTAAATACCCTATGGGTAACCAGTTTTTACATCTTACTAATTAAGTTTGTAATAAAGATAGCCAATTGTGAATATTTTATTTTGGTGATGAGAAATAAATTTTCTGGGGAAGAAAAGGCTATAATTTAAAGAATTCTCTGTTGGCTTCTTTGTACATGGTTGTATTGACTTTGAGACCTTGTGACTAGATCAACACTTCTAGTGTGGTATGAAATAAATATATTAAAAATGCATTTTTGTGGGCATGACATGGCAAGAGATTAAGTCTCTTGCTCAAAGTTGTATGGCAAATTAGTGTGGTGCTATCATATATTCAGTTTATGATCAGGTAAATGAATGGGTTTGCATTTGTGAGAGACTAAGCTTAAAACCCAGTAAAAGGACAATTGATGACACAGATGAGAAGATGGCTCACCCCCAAAGTAGCAAGAATGGCACTGTTTTTATGACTTGCTACTTATTCTTGATCCCAAAGCTCAACATAATGAAATGTAACAAAACATTTAGAACATTCAGCTTATGAAAAGTACTTGCTTTTCTAAGATGATATGCCTATTTATGACACTGAGTTCAATGCCACTACTTAATTGTAAAAAATATAGCTTAGAAAATTCTAAAACAAGGAGCCACCAAGTCTCAAGTTTACAATCATTCTTTAGATACTGTTGAAGACCGTTTTCATCACTTAAAACAATATTTCATGTGTCTGTCAGTGAATCATCATACACTCGATCTCATACAAAAATAACTGTATTTGCCAATAGTTTGCAGTCTGAAGAAAAATAAATCTCTTCAACTAAACACATCAAAATGTTTTAATATTTGCCTATATTGATTTTATATTGATTCTCTGACATTTATTCATCAATTTATGCACTCAAGAAGTTTTGGCAATTTTATCCAATGTCAAATAGCATAGGTCCTTATTCTGAAGCAATTTGTAGCTTAGAAAAAAAGACGAATAAGACATACGTATATACTAAGAAACTGTGTTAGTTAATTCTGTTAAAAATATTTGCCCACTTTATAAATATGTGAAAAAATGATATATGGTAGAGTTTTCTCCCCCCACTTTTTTAAATGTATATATAGACATTAAAAAAATGATTTCAGCCTTTGGGGGCACCTGGGTGGCTCAGTCAGCTGAGCATCCGACTTGGGCTCAGGTCATGATCTCATGGTTTGTGGGTTTGAGCTCCACCTCAGACTCTGTGCTGACAGTTCAGAGCCTGGAACCTGCTTCAGATTCTCTGTCTCCTTCTCTCTGCCCTTTGCTTGCTCACTCTCTGTCTGTCTGTCTCTCTCTCTCAAAAATAAATCAACATTAAAAAACAAATGGTTTCAGCCTTTGAAGTTAGCTTAAATAAATTTTTCTTACTCTAAGATTTGAAAATGATTCTTCCATATATCTTTATAGTATGCTATAATTTCATTTTTACTTATACAATTATAACATTCTTGAATTAATATAATATGAAAGAGAATTTTTAAATGTCTAGCAGTTCATCAAGCACCAGATAGTATTGTCTCCACTTAAAATAATGAAACAGACATTATTCCTATTCTTGAGAAATCTTATTTTTATTATTTATTATTTTAAGTTAATTTTTAGAAATATTCTCCTGACTTTTTCTGAACTTATTTATTTTATTAATCCAACTAGCTATTCTAACAACAATTAAATCATGTTTTAATTATTGAAACTCAAATTGGTCTGGTTACTTTTACACTTTCATTGACTCTAACCTTAGCTGGACCCACAACACGACTAGACAAATTGTGCCTGTTGGCACTTTCTCATTCACCTTGTGGATAGTGCAAATTTTTACCCATCTCGTCTATCAGAAGCCTAGTAGATAAAAGCAACAAGTAAGAGTAAAGCATTACATGAATTGCAAATATGTGTTTTATCCAAGAATCATTGCCTGGAAATAACAAAGGAAAACCAGGGTGACAAGGGACACAATTTTCTTTCTTCTTAAATTCTACCATAGAGTGAACAAATAAGGAAAAATAAATGTTCAGATCTTGAATATTAAGTACCTTTATTTTCCACAAATAACTATTTTTGATTATTTTGTTGTTTCTGTTGTTGTTGCAAACAAGGACCACTTAAGAATCTTATTTAAAATTATCTTTACAGTGGTAGTGTTATGGAGTAGTGTTTAAGAGCCATGCTACCTTTATATGAATCCTAGTTCTACAGCTGATTATTGTGTAACCTTGTGCACATTAATTCACTTTGCTGAGACTCAGTTTTCTCATCTGTGAAATAGGGCTATATTAGTACCAGCCTCATAGGAATGACATGAGTATCGCATTAGTTAATATATCTAAAGAACTTTGGTTGGGTCTGGCACATAGTAGAAACTTGATAAATATCATTATTGTTAATACTATTATTGCATTGCATTATTGAGTGACAAATGTTTTAAAGATAGTTATATAAAAATATTTTGATATTGCCCAAGTGAAACTATCAACTCATTTTTGTTAATTTCACATTCAACCTGTTATAATAATATTAAAGCATAACCTGAATAATGTCCCCTTATTTTTATTTCTCACATGACGTCACTAGTGATTTAACTCACAGTATTTTCTAGACACTTTTTACCAATGATAGTTAGTTTCAGCTCTTTACTCTTTCTCAAACCTCTTAAATCCAATTTTTTTTTAAATTTCTGAATTTTCGTGTTCTTATTGTTTGAAAAGAGAAATAACATAAGTTAGAAAATGCATAGATATGTGAGTTGAACTTGAATTTTAATTTGTATATATGACATATGTGTCATTCATTATCTATGTGTGTGACTTAGAGGATAAATGATTTCATTGCTCTGAGCCTGAAGACCTTCAAGTCTAAATTGCAAATCCTACCCTGTAGGATTATTGTAAGCATTAACTATTATATATTTAAAATACTTAGTAATGCAATGGCACATAATAGATAATCAATGGTAGCATAAAGTTGAACACAAGCAGCAGAAATGGAGAAATATTCCCACATATAAGACACAAAGCAAAATTAGAATAAAAATGAGATGCCACTTCTCACCTACAGTTTGGCCAATATATAAATAAGGAAATATTTTAAAAATATCCAGTATGGCAAAGGGTTGAAAAAAAAATGGAAGTCTCACAAACTGTTGGTGATAGGGTAAAGGATTACAGTTCTATTGAGGACAATTCTGTAGTATCTATCAAAGTTTAAAAGACAGTCTTTGGGGCCCCTGGGTGGCGCAGTTGGTTAAGCGTCCGACGTCAGCCAGGTCACGATCTTGCGGTCCGTGAGTTCGAGCCCCGCGTGGGGCTCTGGGCTGATGGCTCAGAGCCTGGAGCCTGTTTCCGATTCTCTGTCTCCCTCTCTCTCTGCCCCTCCCCCGTTCATGCTCTGTCTCTCTCTGTCCCAAAAATAAATAAACGTTGAAAAAAAAATTAAAAAAAAAAAAAGACAGTCTTTGACACAACAATTGCATGTTTTGAATCTCAGTTAACAAAAGTCAATAAATGCAACAGGCTGGGAATCCTGCAAAACAGTCATCAGAAAAGTGTGGATCATAACCAATGCGCCGGAAGAAATGCCTTGACACTGAACTAAAGGCTACCAGCTACTCACGATGTCAGTGGCTCCTCTCATTTCAAGGTGATTATGAATCGTCAGGTGGTTTACTTAAAGTGCAAATTCTTCGATGAATTTCCCGAAGGCTCCCATGTAATTCTGAAGATGCTGGCTCTCAAAATCACACTTGAAATACCAAGGCTCAAGAACTTCCTGCTAAAGTAGTACTTGAAACAAGAGATTAAGGAATTGACCATTTCTGCCCCCCATTCACACCCCTCCCCACCAAGGACCAACAGGATTCAAACCCAAAGCACTTTTTCTGATGACCCCATAATCTGACTCAGAATCCAGCTCAGTGCAATGTCCCACCTTTCAGGTACAAATTACTTAGGTCTATGTGCATCATATGGAAACACCAAGCCACTTTTTCCATTTTCTTATGCTAGGCGTTCTCAAACAGATTGCTAGCCCTAATACCCAGACTTTTTAATGCAGCAAATCTGAGAGAAGGGTGAGAATTTGCACTTTTAATAAGATCCCAAGAGATTCAGATCCTGCTGGTCAGGGGCTATACTTCAAAACCACTGTTTTATGCAATAGTTTATGTGCAAGAAAACCAAACCAAAACAAACAAACAAACTCATGCCAATACTAAGTGATTTTTAAAAAACACAAAAAGTTCAAATAAATGCAAAGGAAATATATTTCTTATTTGAATAGTTCAAACTGGAAAAACAGGTCCTTTCAATCCTTCCAGAAGACAAAGGAAATAAGATTGGAAAAACAACTTCAAAGCTAAGGGCACTCCTTGAAAATGCCCCATACCTAAGCTGAGAACTGCAGATGTGCAAAAAAAAAATACCAATTACCCCCTAAAGCAGGAGAAATATTTAGAAATCAGTAGTTTTTCTATACACTAATAACAAAGCAGTAGAAAGAGAAATTAACAAAACCACTCCATTTACAATTGTACCAAAAAGAATAAAGTTCCTAGGAATAAACTTAACTAAAGAGGTGAAAGACCTGAACTCTGAAAACTATAAAACACTGATGAAAGGAACTCCAAGCATATGGAGAGAAATTTATTCCACGTTCATGTATTGGAAGAATTATTGTTTAAATGTCCCTAATACCCAAAGTAATCTATAAGTTCAAGTTCAATGCAACCTCTATCAAAATACCACAGCATTTTTCACAGAATTAGAACAAATAATACTAAAACTTTTATGGAACCACAAAAGACACCAAATAGCCAAAACAATGTTGAGAAAGAAGAGCAAAGCTGGAGCAACTACAACTCCAGGTCTCAAGATACACTAAAAAGCTGTAGCAACCAAAACTGTATGCTATTGGCACAAAAATAGACACATAGATCAATAGAACAGAATAGAGAGCCCAGAAATAAACCCATGTTTATATGGCTAATTAATCTATGAACAAGGAAGAAAAAATTACAATGGGGAAAAGACAGTCTCTTTTTTTTTTTTTTTAATTTTTTTTTCAACGTTTTTTATTTATTTTTGGGACAGAGAGAGACAGAGCATGAACGGGGGAGGGGCAGAGAGAGAGGGAGACAGAGAATCTGAAACAGGCTCCAGGTTCCGAGCCATCAGCCCAGAGCCCGACGCGGGGCTCGAACTCACGGACCGCGAGATCCTGACCTGGCTGAAGTCGGACGCTTAACCGACTGCGCCACCCAGGCGCCCCAAGACAGTCTCTTTAATAAACGGTGTTGGGTAAACCTGACGGCTACACGTTAAAAAATGAAACTGGGCCACTTTCTAACAGCATACACAAAAATAAACTCAATATGGATTAAAGACCTGAATGTAAGACCTGAAGCCATAAAAATTCTGGAAGACAACACAAGTAGTAATTTGTCTGATATTAGCCATAGCAACATTTTTGGTATGTCACCCAAGGCAAGGAAAACAGAAGCAAAAATGAACTATAGGGAGTACGTCAAATTAAAAAGCTTTTGCACGGTGAAAGAAACCATCAACAAACCAAAAAGACAACCTACTGAATGGGAGAAGATTGCAAATGATATATCTGATAAGGTGTTAATATCAGAAATATATAAAAAACTTATGCAACTCTACACCAAGGAAACAATCTGATTTAAAAACGTGTAGAGGACCTGAATGGACATTTCCCAAAGAAGACATACAGATAGCCAACAGACACATGAAAAGATGTTCAACATCACTAATCATCAGGGAAATCAAAACCACAATGAGATATCATCTTATACGTTTCAGAATGGCTAAAATCAAAAGACAATAAATAACAAGTGTTCACGAGGATGTGGAGAAAAAGGAACCCTTGTGCACTGTTGGTGGGAATGTAAATTGGTACAGCTACTGTAGGAAAACAGTATGATAGTTCCTCAAAAAATTAAAAATAGCAATACCATATGATCCAATAATTCCACTACTGGATATTTACCTCAAGATAGTGAAAACACTAATTCAAAAAGATGTATATACCCTTAAGTTTATCGCAACATTATTTTTAATAGCCAAGATATGGAAGCAACCCAAGTGCTCACTGATAGAAATATGGATAAGAAAGATGTGCTCTGTGTGTGTGTGTGTGTGTAGCGGGGGAGGGGTATGGGTGCAGGTGTGGAATATATACATAGAATATCACTCAACCATGAAAAATGAGATTGTGCCATTTGTGACATCATGGATGAAACTAGAGGGTATTATGCTAAGTGAAATAAGTTCAATTGACAAAGACAAATACCATATGATTTTACTCATATGTGGAATTGAAAAAAAACCAAATGAATAAAAAGACAAAAAGCAGAATCAGACCTATACATATAGAGAACAAACTGATGGTTGCCAGAAGAGAGGAGGATGAGGGCCTGGGCAAAATGGGTGAAGGGGAGTGGGAGATACAGGATTTCAATTATTGAATGACTAAGTTATGGGAATAAGAGGCATAGAATAGGGAATATAGTCAATGATATTGTAATAGTGTTGTATGGTGGCAGATGGTAGCTATGTTTGTCGTGAGCATAGCATAGAGAAGTTGAATCACTATGTTGAACACCTGAAACTGATGTAACATTGTGTGTCATCTATAGTCAAATAAAAAAGAGAGAAAGAGAGAGAAGAAGAAACATTCATAAGATGTGTAAGCATTGCTATTAACAGTGATAATTGATAAGGACGAATCTTGTAAATTTTAAATGGACAAAAAAAATCTGATATGTATTGCATCTATATTAAAATATGTCATAACTGTTCCCTTGGCATGACTGTTGAGATTAAGTACTCAGGTTTAAACATAACCTTTTATGTAATACAAGAAGATAAAGTAAATTCTGTGACTGCTTACCTTCTTCAAGCATCAGGGGGACTAAAGTGCTACAGAGATAATCAAGGAGAGGCAAACATAGAACTTTGGTTAGTAGTAATAATTCCTTTGTTTGGAGTCTGTACATGTGATTCTTTAGATTGAACCAATTCCTTTAGGAATAAAATTAAATTTTCCTGGCGATGTTTATACAGGATGGGATTTGGGGTATCAGTGAGCATAGGTTGCCGCTGTTCCTAATGTGATTTTTTTTAATGTTTATTTATTTATTTTGGGAGAGAGAAAGAGAGAGAGAGAGAGAGAGAGAGAACAGAGTATGGACACAAAGAGACAGAGAGGAACAGAGAATCCCAAGCAGGCTCTATGCTATCAGCAAAGAGCCCTACACAGGGCTCAATCTCATGAACTGTGAGATCATGACCTGAGTTGAAATCAATAGTCCCACACTTAACTGACTGAGTTACTCAGATGCCACCCTAATGTGATTTTTAAAATCTTGAATGTGAACATCAATAAGCTTTCAGACAATTTGAATTCTTTCTATCCCTAATGTTAGTTGAAATTAAAATAAACCAGGTGTTTATCCAGAATGATTTATCACATGACTTAGCCATTATCTGTTTATAAGGTTCCTCTTAGATTTGAAAACCTCAAACTTTTAAAAATATAAATTAACTTTGAGAAAACATCATTTACATTTGGAAACTTGAAGTCAAATTTGTCAATAATAATAATAATTAATAATAGGGTGCCTGGGTGGTTGAGCTAAGCATCCTCCTCTTGGTTTCAGCTCAGGTCATGATCTCATGGTTTGTGAGTTGAGTTTGAGCCCCACATCTGGTTTGCTGCTGTCAGTGCAGACCCACTTCAGATCCTCTGTCCCGCTCTCTCTCTACTTGCACTCTAAAATACATAAATATTTTTTATGGGGCGCCTGGGTGGCGCAGTCGGTTAAGCGTCCGACTTCAGCCAGGTCACGATCTCGCGGTCCGTGAGTTCGAGCCCCGCGTCGGGCTCTGGGCTGATGGTTCAGAGCCTGGAGCCTGTTTCCAATTCTGTGTCTCCCTCTCTCTCTGCCCCTCCCCCGTTCATGCTCTGTCTCTCTCTGTCCCAAAAATAAATAAACGTTAAAAAAAAAAAAAATTTAAAAAAAAAATAAAATACATAAATATTTTTTAAAAATCTTAAAAAAATAATGATTGTCCTAAAACACATAACTGATTTGAAGGAATTTATTATAAATTTGCTTTTTAAAAAGAAAAATGTGTCACTGGATTTAGAATAATTATTCCCAAAGCAGAACCTAGGACTCTGAAAAGCTCTTTAAAGTTCTTTCAGTTTGATAGTTTATGTTTACTATTTTTAACTATTATTATGTACCTGCATGAAATTCTGACATACAGTTAAAAATCAAGGGGGCTGATATTTTTCTTGTATCTATTAATCAATCTATTTATACTTCTGAGGAAGTATTGTATTATCTATATATCTACTTGTATAAATATACAGATGCTTTCCTTTGCAAAAGTTGGAACATAAACTACATATATTAATTTGTCTTACATTTTTCATGTAGCATTGTCAACATTTGTATTCTACATCATGATATGTAGACCTGTCATTCATTTTATTAGTGGTATCAACTTTCAAAATACAGAGATACACTAATTTAATTTAAGACATTGCTATCAATAGCTTCTTACCAAATTTTTGCAACTGCAAACAACACAGCAGTGAATACTCTTATCAGCACAACTTTGTGCATATATAGGACAGCTTCCTAGAGGCAGAATTGCTTGATCAGATTATTTGCTTTTAAAGTTTTGATGGATTATGCCAATTTGTCCTCCAAAGAGCTTGTACCAATTTATTCTTCCACCGAAATGTTGTGAATGTTCTGTTTTCTACCTCTTCTGTAACAGTGATGATTAAAATATTTATTTTTTTCCAAATGAATAGGCGAAAAATGACATCTCATGTTCTTTAAGTTTATGATTATTTGATTGTTACTTAAGTTGAAGGGATAATGAAGAACGCATCCTACTAACAGTGGGGGAAATTGGGAAATAGGTGTAACACAACATTCAGGTTTCAAATTGTATTAAAGTTAAGGTTTAGCTGGTGGTATGGAGAGACCCCAAAGAACAGCAGCTTCAATACTATGTAAGTTTTTTTTCTTTCTCTTTCTTGCTCATAAAACCTTCTGCTAGTCTGGGCTGGTGGGGCAGCTCCGCTCCATGTGGTCATCCAGGGGACTCAGTTTCTTAGCATTTAGTATACCTAGCAAATTATCTCCATCTGCATGGTGACAGCTGGGCTGTGAAAATCTACATATCAGCTTGTGGAAAGGGAATAGAGAGAAATTCCAGGGCAAGCAACTTCCGATATATAAATACAATAGACAGACATTGCACATACCACGTATTCTCACATTCCAATGTCTAGAATGTAGTCAACTATCTGTATGTAGCTACAAGGGAAGCTGAGATATATGGTCTCTAGCTCAACATCTAAGTGTTCAAAATCAAAAATAATAAATTTTAGCTATTTTCCTGATATCTGCTTCTCAAATGAAGAAATGGTTGCTTTGCCCCCAAATTCTGTGTGTCTGCCCTGTGTCAGAAGTTTCACTTAGCATCCTGAGGGACTGAGGAAAAAAAAATATTTGCCAGGTGAGTAGTTGCTTTCCAAGGAACCTGGGACTGTGTTAATTTTCTTCAGTAAAGATATCACTTCCAAATAATAACTACAATCATACAAAGTTTTTGATAATCTAGTCATTCTCCAAAATCCATCTAACCATCTTCCTAGGGGTGGATTTCCTGGGTCTTTGTTTAAAGACATCCTAGGTCTGGAAATTGACTGGGACTATAAGAAGTAACGAATTCCCCCTTTGGCAACTCAAGTTAGATTTTTGTTTACCAGACATATGCTTTTGCCAATTATACAGATCAAGTAATACCTCTTTGGCTGCCCATCCACTTTATACCAGGGGACATTGTCATCAATTAGCCACAGCCACAGATTCCTGGAGGTCAAAACACTGGTTGCCACTCAGTCTCTGTGGCTGATTATGGTAATTGCAACCACCTTTTCTATGATGGTTAAGCACTACCACATGGTCTTTGCCATTCCAGGATTGTGTTATTCCCACTGAAATGAGAGATTCCAAAAAATGAGAGATCCTATACAATAGCAGCATCCTTCGCCTTTATTTTCAGTTTTACAAAGGCCGTCACCTTAAAAGTTCTCAAGGATGCCACTCTCTTCTTTGTGAATTCTCTTAATTTTTTATTGCCTTGATGGAAAGAGTATTCTCTGGAATCTCCTGATGGACATGGAAGGAAGGTGTGTAGGTTATATGCAATCAATCTACCTCAAAAGTCTCAATGCTCGAAATCTTTGGTTTCCTTCCTCCTAACGTGGAGGATAAGGAAGTTATGGCATTTTGACATCATGAAATGTTGGTTTTCATTAAATCCAAGATTCTGTAGTCAACAAAGGAAACTACTAAATGTACTTAAAGCTGCTTTGGCTGACACACTAAATTCAAAATGCTAGGTACACACATCCTTATAAGTAAGTTGGCCCAATTCACGCTTACATTTTACTCCCTTCAGCATAACACTATTAGAACCCATCCCCACACAGTCCATCAGGTTCCTACTGATCCAACTTTAAAAGACCTTCTAAGTCTTATAATAATGTGTACTCTATCTCTTCTGGAAGCAGGCTTATCAATTTTCCACCTGAGCCATTCTGGGATCTAGCTGTAGTTATAGATAAATATGTGAAGAGAAGTGGTAGGGGTGTGTATTAATAACTGACATCCCTTTGTGAGGCACAACTCAGATGAGGTCATTGAAAGGTCTTTATGCACGGAAAGATTATTTTTCTCATTCAAGGGAAGACAGGCTACTGCTTCACACACAAAAATCTTGAGGTGATTTGGGAATCAGAGTTCATACCTTTAAGTGGGTCTATCCAAATATGTTCATCCCAAGTCTCAAGTCCAGCTTTTCAAGTAGTGCTCTAAACTTGTCATTAGATTTGTGCTGATGCTGTACATTTATATAATATAGCAATTCTGAAACCTAAGCTACTATATTTTGGGTCCAATCCTCAGGCATGGTGCCCTATAGTTACTAAAAATAAGGGATTTTTTTTAAGGTCACCACAGAAGCTTTTTAGTTCCCCACTAGTGTTTTGGGTTTGAAATTTAAGTCCTGTACTTATCTTTTTGTTTTTGTAAGTTCCCAGGATGGTCAAAAACAGCTGGTATACCCCATATTCTTTGTAATTATCATTATTGTCATCAAAAACAAATGCTCCAGCCATTTGATATCTGGCTCTTCATCCCACATCAGCACGGAATAATTATGATTCCATGGCATGCCATTACTAGTCTCCCATTTTCCTCCAGGAAGACCATGTGTTCATCAAATATGCTAACAAACCAATTCAGAATACCATATTGAGGATCTACTTTATGAGGCTATGTTTGGTGCCCAGTACTGTATTTGTTGAAATCCCTACAGAAAACACAATTCTCCCCAGATGGTTCAAATGAAGAGATTTCAACAAAGGGCTATCAATGTGTGTATATGTAGGTTGAAGTAAGGCATCCAGACACTAATATCAGTAGGGAAATATATAGTCCTAGGACCAGAAGTTCAAGGAGGAAATGAAGTTCCTTAAGCACAAAGAGAGTTAGAATTATAAAAAAAAGGTACCACCTGGTTGAAGCTTTGGACTTGGAGGGATGAAGCTAGTGTTGAATATACCTGCCAAGCCATGGAAGCATCGGGGAAAAAATAACTCTGACTTCTCTCTCCTTGCACCTTCCAATCTTCTGCCAGGGCTTCCCCTGGCTGAATGTCATTGGAAGCCAATCAACTAGGGAAACTAGAAGATGCAGTCCTTGGACATAAGTCTCTTGGCTAAAGAGTTAGGCAGGAGAATGGAGAAATGGAACTATGAAGAGGTGCCTGGTGGTGGCATGGAAGGGAGATGCAATCGAAGAACTAGAAGCAAAGATAACTATTCCTCGTGGCATCTCATCTTATCCTTTTACTAATACTATCTGCTTTTCCACATTTTATACATAGGGAGAGTGAGGGTCAAGGTGGCCAAGTAAATGGCCTAAGATCACATAACAAATAAATGGTCAAGACCAGGATGACCACAGTCCTGTCTAGTGCATATTTATATTCCTCCCTCTTCTATACCATATAATGACTTAAACATTTAGATATGAGCATGGAAATGGAAGGAGACTGAAAGCAAGGGAGTTGGAATGGGGAAAAGGTACAAACAAAGCATGCATTTTTGATATTCTTGAAACAAGTAATTTTAAAGGCATCTATTTTCTTAAGAGAAGTTATCACAATCTAAGATTACTTATTGTAAGTGTGTCAACTGGTTCCCTTATTAGAATGCAAGGTTCATGAGGACAAGGAGTTTGTTTGTCTTGTTTATTGCTATATTCCTGGTACCAAGATCTGTACACAATATTTGGTAGATTCTCAAAGAATATTTGTTGAATGAAAAAGTAAATAAATGAATAAATTAGTGGGTCAGGATATAAGCATATTTCTTTGGAAAAACTGGAGCACAGAATTGTATCCAGCAATATTAAATTTGTAAATAATCCTGAATACCATTTAACTTTTCCTGAATATTTCCAGGAAATCCATTTCAAACTATATAGGTAGCTATTCCCTTGTTTAAATACACCAGTAAATATAGTTATATCTATACCAAAGGCAATTAGTTATGTCTTTATCCAAAATTTAACCTCTATAATATTAAAGATAATATCTTGATCACAGCAATCTTTTAAATACTTATTAAGAAACAGTATAATTATTGTTCTTCTTATTTAAGATATTGTTACTTGTTCTTTCAGCTTTTCTTCATGTAAATTAATTTATAGGTATTTTATCCTCCTGGGTACCCTCTTCTCTGTATAGTCTAATTTTTAAGTATTTTTTTTAAATGTTAGAATTCAATGATATAAACTTAATATAATATTCCATATGTTGACTGACTGGTCAAGAAAAAAGTAGGATAGCTGCTTCCATTGTTTGGGGAATTATATCTCTACTAATTAACCTATAAGAAAAATGATTTTCCTTTGTAGCCATACCCAGTTGTTGACTCACAAAACTGCTCTCAAATCCAAGTCACTGTGTATAGGTCAGGTTGATATTATCAAAATAAATTTTGAGTTTACTGGCATTTTGCATAAGTGCAACTATATCCATTTTGCTCACAGTCTATCTGCAGCACTTGGCACAGTACTGAGTATACAACAGCAACAAGGCCAACAACAACACAGTAATGGTTAATACTTACGAGCACATACTTACATTTCAGGCACAGGATACACACTGGGTCAAATTGTTGTTTTATTTACTAGAATTGGCTCCTGATTAGTTAGTGGGACTTTACCATTACTAGCTTTGTCTACACATTTAACATCCCATGTTTAGGATGATGGCGGGAATCCACTTCATTGTGATGTTCTCTAGGGTTCACTGGATACTGACCACAGATTCCAGTCTGTTCCATCTGCACAGGCTCACAACGGGTATTACCAGAGCTGATTCACCCTATGTATTTAACATCCACATATTTCTATACATTTTTCCTTTCCTCATTGCCTAACTTTTTAGCTGTTTCTTGTTTGCACAACTTGTCTAATTCATGCTCTACCTAAAACACAGTGAGGTAAATGGACTAAAGGAAAGTCATTGTAATATCTAAGGATATAGTAGAATTTGAGAAGCATAATTACATTTGAATGGATGTGAGAAAATGACAAATGTTTGAGTAAATGTTTGCACATCTGTGTGAATGACTGTGAAATCTTCTGTGTTTATCTATGATTAGCATTATTACATGGGGCTGATAAAATGTATACAAACAATTTTCTTAAATTAAATAAAACATTTTTTCCTAATGGTACCTTTTGTGATCTATAAGACCAATGGCAAGTTATGTCAGGTTAATGTATAGACTGAAGTGGAGTCAAGAAACACTGGGATGTTTTGCCCAGCTATATTCCTTCCTATTGCTCATTATAATACAGCTGATTATTTTTCTCAATTCCCCCATCTGCCATGAAGCTGGCAGTGCATGAGCCTGCCAGTGCAGAGTAGATTTTGCCACTCCATTGATGTTGGAGATGGGCATGTGAAGTTTTTGGCCAAAGGGCATAGAATTCTGAGCCAAAGTCTTCATAGGGGTCACACTTTTCTGCCTGCTTTCTTGGCCTCCTGTGAACCACTGTGAAGAGACCTTGGTTCATACAACTCCTGGTCCTAGTCATATATGGAGACAGACCAACTTGCAGTTTACCTATAGCCTGGGACCAAGCCCAGCCAACATACCCCTATAGCAGAGTCACCCCAGACAAACTATAGACTGATGAAAGGGAAAATAAACAAGCGTGGTCACAAAGTGTTAGACCTTTGAGTGGTTTGTTACATAGCATTATAGTAGCTATCCCTGATTTATAAAGTTACATTGGGTTTTAGGGGAAAATTTATACCAAAAGATGAGATTTAAGGAGAACCTGGGTGGCTCAGTCGGTTGAGCGTCAGACTTCAGCTCAGGTCATGATCTCACGGTTCATGGGTTTGAGCCCTGCTTCAGGCTCTGTGCTGACAGCTGAGAGCCCGGAGCCTGCTTCGGATTCTGTGTCTCCTTCTCTCATTGCCCCTCCTTCACTTGTGCTCTCTCTCTCTCTCTCAAAAATAAATAAATGTAAAAAAAAATTCTGAAGATGAGATTTAAAAAAGCTGAAGGTGATGCCAGGAGAGGAGCACAAGATAGAACTTTGAAAAGCTGAGAAAGGAATGGAAGTTATTAAAAAGAATGAAAGTCCCCTTTGCCTTCAATTCCTGGCCTCTTCTCACATACAGGGTTAAGCTGTCATCTTACTATATCAAAATTTTAGCTTATAGGGTGTCTACTAATATGAGTAATGAATAAAATATAGCTAGTAGCAAAGAACTAGTTTTTCTTAAAAAAGAATAAATTGGAGGATGGAGGGTAGGCACAGGGTCTATGGTTCAGTCTACATGAATCACCGTTTCCAGTGAAATTCTGTGTGCATCTCAATTAGGTTTAAATGTTAGAGATCCATTTATAGAGTACAACATATCTGTTTTTGATATCCCAATCACATGCCATGGAAAAGGTGATTGAAAAAACAAAAAGAAAAGGACAACTTTCTTCTCGAGGGAAAATTTTTTTAAACGTGCTGCAAATGAGTTGAAACTTTGATTTAGGTATATTTTGCTCCCATCCTACTATGAAAAGCTGAATGGAAAAAATGATCCACTATTTCTAAAACTTGGAAATTAGGAAGTTACTCTTCAATACTTTTATGGATATATAACTAATGAGAAATAAATCCAGTTACATTCTTTAACTCCTGCCACCTCCCAAGAGTGGTGGCTCAATTCAGCATGACCTGATGTCGGCTCAGGAAATTTCCACCCTGAGATTTTCTTAGCAGAGTCAAAATCAGTCACAGTCAGAAACAGATAAAGATTGTTTTTAGGAGAGTGCCTAAAACTGTATTTAAATTCTATCTTTTAAAGTTGCAAAGGGCTTGGCTAATGATTTTCCATAGTGTCATTTTTAAACTATTTTGGCATGTTCTATGAACAGTACATACATTTACTATTCAAAATTAATAAAAAGGCATTATATTTCTTGGAACAGTATATTTTTGAGAAAGCAAAAATCCATCCCCAGGACACTGACGTTATCCAGCTTGTTAAGGGTGACAGACTTAGGCCTGGGTAGACGTTGGCCTGAAAGTAGATTGAGAGTGAAAGAGGAATTTGGAATAGGCTGGGTCTCAGACAAAATGATGATGATGTGGGTTCCAGGTGGAAGAAACACTGGCTGGGTTTTGGAAATGTCTCCACTCACTTTCCCCAGCTGAATTAACAGTATATTCTCCAAAGACATTCTTTTTGTGTAGTTCTATACCCACTACAGGGAAAGTTCCAGGACTCATCCATTTTCCTTTAATTTTTTCCCACCTGAATTCTGTAAGGCTGTTCAAGAAAGAGGAAAACCATTTTGGAGATGGACTTGTAAATGAGGTATAAATTCATAATGTGGTCAGTTATTAATTATATAATGAATAGACTAAGAAACAAGCAGAGAACAGTCAACTCCCTATCATTGGAAAATAGAGACAGAGGGAAAAGGAATGTGCATAAAGATAAGCCAAATTACAATGAAAGGAAAAGTAGCTAAATGGACTTAATTAAAATATTACTTAGGGCATATCCAACATTTGGGAGCAAATACTCTATTTGGTAGATATCATTTAAAATTACAAAAATATGGGAATGCAAGTTGGTGCAGCCACTCTGGAAAACAGTATGGAGATTCCTCAAAAAACTAAAGATAGAACTACCTTACAACCCAGCAATTGCACTACTAGGCATTTATCCAAGGGATACAGGTGTGCTGTTTCGAAGACACATGCACCCCAATGTTTATAGCAGCACTATCAACAATAGCCAAAGGATGGAAAGAGCCCAAATGTCCATCAATGGATGAATGGGTAAAGAAGATGTGGTATATATATACAATGGAGTATTACTCGGCAATCAAAAAGAATGAAATCTTGCCATTTGCAACTATGTGGATGGAACTGGAGGGTATTATGCTAAGTGAAATTAGTCAGTCAGAGAAGGACAAAAATCATGTGCCTTCACTCATATGAGGACTTTAAGAGACACAACAGATGAACATAAGGGAAGGGAGACAAAAATAATATAAAAACCAGGGGGGGAACAAAACAGAAGAGACTCATAAATATGGAGAACAAACTGAGGGTTACTGGAGGGGATGTGGGAAGAAGGATAGGCTAAAGGGGTAAAAGGAACTAAGGAATCTACTCCTGAAA
Organism: Puma concolor; assembly: GCF_028749965.1. Classification (NCBI taxonomy): domain Eukaryota; kingdom Metazoa; phylum Chordata; class Mammalia; order Carnivora; family Felidae; genus Puma; species Puma concolor. Next base: position 111,675,804 of record NC_141671.1, read on the forward strand.
TCATTGTTGCACTGGATGCTAACAATTTGGATGTAAATTTAAAAAAATAAAATTAAAAAAAAAAGAAAAAAGAAAAAAGAAAAAAATTTAAAAATAAAATTGCAAAAATAATAAAAATTTAGTTCAAAGACACTAAGCTTCAATTTCTTTCATAAATAATGTCCAAAAATTTTACCATTAAACAGTTTGAACTGAACTGTTTACATTTTAACAGATTTATTCTTTGTTAATTACAGGAAGAGGAACCGAGTTAAGCAGAATCGGAGTCCCTTTCCAACCACATTTTTCCAGCTTTATAGCCAATATGGTAGCTTTTGTCTGGGTTTCATGCTGACCCTGTAATTCACTCAAAAGTTAGTCCCCATTAGAGCAGGGACTGAGCCTACCCTCTTACAGTCATCAGCACTTAGCAAAGGACCCAGAATGTAGCTAAGGTTTCATAAATATTTGTTGTATGAAAAGCATGAATGATGGGCTATTGGCCAGGAGTAGAGTGCTAGGACTTGAGGGGATCAATGAAAATGGTTCTTTACTCTGCTTGATTCCATAAACCAACTGATAACTAGGGCAAAATAGTAAGATGGAGAACAAAATAATCCATGATAAAGTAATATATGGCTTAAATGTGTGGGCAAGTGGACTTCCTAATTCTGGCCCTCAGAATTAGAGAAATGTATACATAGGCATAAGCAGTCCTGGACCACCAGACACTTTCTCCTGAAAAGAGAGTGGAAAGAGAAAGAGGCTAGTTTATACACATCTAGTTTCTTCCAGATTCATCCATCAAATTGAATCCTTTGTCCACTGGTTATGTTTACTTTCAGAAAGAAAATGCCTTCTAAAATGTAAACTTTTTGATAATTTTTAGAAATTATAGAACTTCACAAATGCGTCCTCTCAGTGTTTGCCTCCACAAATTAGCATTAATCAATCCCCAAATAATCACGAGTTGGATCTAATTTCCCAAAATGCCCATTAAGTTGTGAGACAAATCCTGAGCACATCATTGTCCCTCCATGGATGAGTCACTAAATGAGGCCATTGACACAATTATGCATGAATCATGGGAAAAATCCAAGTGCCAACTTAAAATATTTTGAAGCTTTTTAGGGATTTGTGAAACATGTTAGGTTATAGGAAATTCTTTGGTTAACTCCATATAAAGTGGACTCTTAAAATCATAAAAAACACCCAGAAAAAATTTCAAAACATGCAAATATGGATTCATATTTCAGTTTCAACTTACTTTTAACCTTAAAAAAATCAAAACTTAACTGATTTTAGGGTCAAAAGTCTTAGAAACTACTGAGAAACACATGGTTCCCATCAAAATATAACAGACTGGTCAGCCAAAAATTCACCCCTGAATTGTCAAATGATTTAAAAGCCACTGAGTATAAATTATTAAATTATACTGAAAGAAAAGTTTCACCCTATTTCATTTCTTATAATGGAATTTTTCCTGGTTCTATTGGTCTAAAAACTGCTGCAACTTATTTCAAATAGTGACAAATGATTGAAAGTTGTCAAATTCAGTTATTTAAATAAAATAACAAGTTACAAAGTTATACCTTATCTGGGACACTTAAAAAGCAAATAGGAATGGTTTAAAAGAGAAAGAGAAAAAAGTTAGTCAGGCCAAAATATTGTATTGAGAGAATTAATTTTGTCAGAGAATTGTTTTCTTCTTAAATTGAAGCTAAGTCAATGGAAACTTCTGATAAAAATCACAGATTTGATAAAAATTCATGAGTAATTCTGTTTCTATTTTTAGCTCTATTTCTCATGAAAAAAAAACCCCACAAAACATAATTTAGGCTCTTTCAGAATACAACTACTATGAGTTCTGATTTCATATGGGTCAATTGCAGATATTTTGGAATAGTTTAGACTTCCTTAACCTTGCATTTTTTCCATGATGTTTTCATGGAAAGAATATAATAATTTCCGTAACATTTTATAGGCCTTTATCAATTTGTAATACTATATAGCATATATTTCTGTCCAATCTTCTTTACAAGATAATTTTAAGGAAAAGTTTTAGTAGAGAGTCCAAAAAGTATAAAAATACATAAAATATTGGAGAAATAAAGTTTCTACATTCCTACACTTGCTTACCTTTTCTATTTCTCTCACATCTGCCTCTTGTTTTCCCAACAATCTCCTTGTGGATGTTTTCCCAACTTCTCAATGCATGTGTTAACTCCGAAAACTTCTTCTCCAATCTAATGCTTTCACACACTGTATTTCTTTGGTGATCCCTAGGAGAACCTGAATGTTCTCTTCTCACCCATGGTCAATCCTAATTTTGTACTTCCTAAAAGATTTTTTGGGGGGGAGGGTGGAGAAGCTATGTCATTATCTAGAATTCAGTTAAAACTCATTGCTTCTCCCTCACACTGACTTTCCACTCCAAATTTGGGCTGCATTCAGGGGCACTGTGTCTATCCCAATCTCTCTAGCCAGGAATGTTGGAGTCATCTTATTTCCTTTATCTTTCCTCCCTTAGATCTACCACACCTATCCTCACTATCATTAAATAACCAATTTTTTTCTTTTGACATAGTTCTCTGACATGCTGTATCTTCTAGAGTAGAATGAACAAAAAGTCAGTTGTTTTAGAATACAAATATTAATTCCACTAGTATAGAGATCACTCTGAATAGAAACAGTTACTACAAGTTTGGTCTCATTACTTGTTCTTTACCTTGACAGAGTTTAAAGGTAGATATATCTACTAGCGCCAAAGCAATCTTTCCTGCTTTGGATTATCAGCAGCCTGATAAAAAGAGAATTATATATTACGGGAGAATTATATACTTATGGAATGAATATATACGGAATAAAGCACACAAAGCATTTGAATCTATTCTGTAGCACCTACTTTTGTAATGCTTTAAAGGGGTTCTCAAGGTGTCATATCTTTTGTCCTGGCTTCTCAGATTGATCACATACTTTGGGGGCAGCAACTGCTTCTGATACTGTGAGTAACAAGTTATTGGCATCCATGATTCTTTAATCTTGGTGGTTCATATGACACAAATAATGTGCTATTAGCCTTTCATACTCTTTCCTCTAACCCCACCTCTTCATTCCTTTCACTGCCTATTAGCTAACAGGAGAGCCAGTCATTTCATGACATAGCTTTAAATTCAATCTTGTCAGAAGCAGAAAGATAAAACAGATTTCAAGACACTTCCATTTATAGAAATGTTGCTTACTTATTCATATGTTTAGAAAAAATTATTTGATAAGTAAGTACAGTTAGTTATTCCACATTGGTGTAACCATGTGAAAGATGAGTACCATGAAAAATGGTATCTTGATAAGAAGCTTTAGCCATGAGGAAAAGATAGTTATATACAACATATACATACCAGTTTAGTTCATACATTTGTAGACTTTGTTTTTCTTTGAAAAACATTTGTTTGTCAAATAATATAAAAAACTTCATGAAAATTGTGCCAGATTATTAAACACACCTGTATAATTTAGTTGATTAAAAGATACACAGATGACTTTAATGATCAAAATGCATGGCCATCTTACTAACTGAACTCATTAATCAACTAACAGTGGAGTAATCAGTAGTAATTAGCCATCAGCCTCCTTTTCATGGTCATTTTACTAATTAAAATGTTAGCTTTAATTTGGAGCAGAGGAAATATAAATTGAAAACGATTTTTTCTAACTACAGATTATAGTGGCCAATCCATTATTGGTTTGCTTGTTAAAATTTCTATGAGATGACATATAGTTCCTGCGGGCATTTCCACCTTATGGGACCTGCATGTAAAATTACTTACCAGTTAAGTGTTACAGTAAATGGAAGAATTAAAAAATACTTTTACGGGTGCCTGGGTGGTTCAGTCGGTTAACCGGCTGACTCTTGATTTTGGCTCAGGTCATGATCTCATGGTTTGTGAGTTCGAGCCCCATGTCAGGCTCTGTGCCGACAGTACAGAGACTGCTTAGGATTCTCTCTCCCTCTCTTTCTGCCCCTTCCTTCCTGTACTCTCTCTTTTTCCAAATAAATAAATAAACTTAAAAAAATACATTTAGATTTTACTGTCATCTTATTTAGAAAAAAAAAGCTTCTGAATAACATAGGAAACTATCAACAAAAGGAAGAGGCAACCTATGGAATGAGAGAAAATATTTGCAAATCACATATCTGATAAGGGGTTGATACTCAAAATATATAAAGAACTCCAAGAACTTAACAGCATAAAGAACAATCTGATTAAAAAATGGCAGAGGAATAGAACAGACATTTTTCCAAAGAAGACATACAGATGTCCAACAAGTACATGAAAAGATGCTCAACATCACTTATCATCAGGGAAATGCAAAACAAAATGGCAATGAGATATCACCTCACATCTGTTAGAAAAACTTTCATCAAAGACCCAAGAGATAACAAAGGTTGATAAAAGTTCCGCTATTAAGTGAATGAGTCTGAGAATCTAATGTAAAACATGGTGACTATAGTTGGTAACATTCTATTATATAATTAAAAGTTGCTAAGAGAGTAGAGGTTAAATGTTCACACATTAAGTAGATTATAGATAGATAAACGATGGGTAAAAACATTAGGTGATGGATGTATTAATTAACTAAAGGTGGGAATCCATTATCAATGTATACTCTACTAACCATGATGTTACACTTTACACACCTTCTATTTTGTTTATCACACCTCAATAAAGTTGGAAAAAACAAATAAGAGAAAAATTTTCATTCAACCCTATAAAATACTCCCTATTAGCTTTCAGCTCATTGAATATAAGTGCCCAAACAGAATTTCAGCTGATCTCAAGAACTAAGATATGAAGATACGTTTATCTTAGTTAATAAAATTTTCTGTCTCTAACACCAAAATATAACAAATCCATTAATGAAAAGGTATAGTTAGAGAATTGTTCTGTTATCACTCTAATTAATATGTTTAAAAGTAGGGGCGCCTGGGTGGCTCAGTCGGTTAAGCGTCCGACTTCAGCTCAGGTCACGATCTCTCGGTCTGTGAGTTCGAGCCCCGCGTCGGGCTCTGGGCTGATGGCTCAGAGCCTGGAGCCTGCTTCCGATTCTGTGTCTCCCTCTCTCTCTGTCCCTCCCCCATTCATGCTCTGTCTCTCTCTGTCTCAAAAATAAATAAACGTTAAAAAAAATTAAAAAAAATATGTTTAAAAGTAGGTGGAGAAATGTGGAAAATAGAGGGGATAAAAGAAGAAAATTTAACTTTGTATTGTTCAATCAGGTCCTTACAGCCATGGGGTCCAGGGGTGGCTATCAATGGGGGTACTTCATCTAAAAGGCTCTGATACAAAGAATGCTTATGGACAGTGTTCCAAGACACCATTACCTTAATACCTCCTGCTTGAGGCAAAGCTACACACAAATGCACATATTAGACCAAGGTCTTATTTTTATGGAGAATTCCACAGACTATATGGACACTCCACTCCAGTGTTTAACAACTGTCATGAAATTCTGTATTATTCTATAAGGTCATTCTTTCTCCCTGTTCTGATGAGATTGAGAACATCTGGTCCTCATTCCTAAAATAATGACATTTCCTGTTCCAGAGATCCTTTTTAAATCACCCTCAACCCTCTCTTCTTTAGGCTAAATTCCAGGTCCACTCGCTCTTCTTCAGAGTTTTATGTGCCAAGGCTTTATATATCCTTGCTCTCCTCTGAGCCCATAAAGAGACTTTCTCCTCCAGCCCAGAATGGGACTCCTGGCTGAGAGGAGCACTTGACCCCTGCTGAATATTCACAGAACACCTTCCACACCTCTGCCAGGCAACTGCTCATTCATTCCAGTTTTCAAACAGCTTAAGAAAGACGCACTGTTTCATTTCAGGGAAGAGACTTTCTTTCCATCAACTAGCTTCCCCTTCTGTCCCCAGGGGAAAGAGCAGAGAAGATTGAGCTTTGGGAGTCAAGTGACAGACAGCTGTGGTTTCAGCTTCCAGCGGTCACACTACTCCAGAGGGACCGGAAGGTCAAGGGAAGCATGTAGAACCGCAGGCTGTTCACGTGGCTCAGAGGAGGAGATGACCAACCCCTAATAAAACACCGTCTGCCGGACATGCCATTGGGACTGGCACGCTAATTGAAAACAGCAGGCGTGGGGCTGCAGCTCTTTGACTTTAGCACTTAGTTTGGAATAACTTTTCCTTCCTCAGAAAAGGCAGTCCTGGGCCAGTAAAGCTGTGTTGTTATAAAAAAAAATCCAAACAAATGAACATCACTGCTCTAGCAGAAGATTAAGAAACATCTCTCTTTATTTACTTTTTCAGGAAGTGCATATTTATTTCCTTTCAACTGGGTCAAAGCTTGACACTGCTGTACACAAATATTTTATTGACTTAAAATAAAAAGATCTACTAATCCAATTTATCTTTCAATAGTATGACTGCCTATTATTTTTATTACAATTAAAAATCATTTTTTCTAAATCAAAATAACACAGGCACATAGCTCAACCATTCTACGTTACTTTTATTGAATGGCGGCACACTGCCTGACCCTAAGCCATTTTCTTCTCCCAGAAGCAACTTTGTAGTCCTTTGGCTATTTCCCTTGTTGCTTACCTTTGCTATTCTAAATAACATACTTAGTGTTCGTTGGTTTTCCAATTTCAGGCATTATACATTGACTTTCTACCATGGAAAATGAAAATTGAGCTCGTGTCACTTAACATCTTCCTCATTCACTTTGTTCCCAGACTCTCAATGTAGTTAGATCATAATGTGGCTAAATAAATATTAACCATTCCCATTATTATGAATAGCGTATAACTGTTTCATCGATTTATTTTTGTGGATACATTTCTCCCATAGCTTTTTGATCTGCTGTAATATGAATTGATTTCCCAGTCCACAGCTGTGATTGTGGTTTCTCTCTTCACTATTACGGGGCATTCCATTTGCTTCTCTCTTGAGTTCTGCTATTTTCCGGGTTCCATTTCTTCCTCTTTATGGATGTATTCCCTCATTTTGCTGGAGACATCTTCTCAATAAATTTCTGAGAAGGTATACATAAGAATTTTGAGACCTTATGAGTTTGAAAGTATCTTCATATTCTCAAATCTAATAAATCGGTCATTTGGGTATAGAATTCTAGGTTTATTGTCATTGTCACTCAACTTTCAAATGCTTTGTTCCACTGACATCTAGTTTCTAGTGTTGCAATTAAAAACTATAAAGCTATTCTGATTCTGGATCTTTTCTATGTAAGCTAACTTTTTGTTTCTCCTGGAAGCTTCTAAGACCTGTTTTCCTAATTGTTCTGGATTTCACAATAGTGTGCCTTGGTGGAGTCCATTATCTGTGCTGGGTACTTATTGGTGTTTTCAATTTTGTAAAATTATCTTGAATTATTTGCTTTATGATTTCTTTCACTTTATTTTCTCTGTTCTTTTTTTCCCCCTTAAATGTTTTTTGTGAAATGTTGAGTCTTCTGAACCAACATTCTAATTATCTTTTCTTTTTTTCTTTTATTCTATTTTTTTTACCTTTTTTTTAACCTTTCTATATCTTGTTTTTCCTCCTCATCTTCATCTTTCATTCTTTCTATTAGACTTAAACTTTTTACAATAATATCTTTTACTTTCAGGATTTTTGTTTTTGTTTTTGATTCTGTTTTCTAGATTATTTTAGGATATAAAATGTCTATTCATTCATTTTCCATTTAATAGTTCCTTATTCTTATTTCATACATGCTGCATATTCTCATATCCTTCATGACACTGATGATTCTCATGTGTGTGTGTTTGTGTGTGTGTGTGTGTGTGTGTGTGTGTGTGTGTGTGTGTATTCTTTTTACTTCTCATTTCCTTTTATAAACTGAATACCCAAGTTGCTTTCTTCTTCTTTTGGAATATTTATGCCTTTTATGCTAGCAGTCCTCCTCAAATGCTGAGAATCACTGAATGTCTACTCTTAAGTATTTAAGATTTAACCAAGGTTGGGGTGCCTGGGTGGCTCAGTCAGTTAAGCTTGGTCTTCGGCTTAGGTCATGATCTCACAGTTCGTGGGTTTAAGCCCCATGTGGGGCTCTGTGCTGACAGCTCAGAGCCTGGAGACTGCTTCAGATTCTGTGTCTCCCTCTCTCTATGCTCCTCCCCCACAAACACTCTGTCTCTCTCTCAAAATGGATGAAACACAAACACTCTGTCTCTCAAAAATGGATGAAATATTTAAAAAATTAAGAAGAAAGATTTAACCAAGGTGATTTCCTATCAAATATGACATATTAAACATAAATTTTCCTTTGCTCATCTAAAAACTCACCAAAATAACAAAATAGAACTTACTAAATGAAATTGACAAGGTCAAAGAGAAATGAAAAGTCAAAACCAGGGACACAAATGAGCAGATCACATGGGAAAAATCACTCAAGAGCCATCAATCCACAGATCCTTATACTTCCTATTGCATTACATCTACTACATTATTCACTGATTTATATTATCTCCTTAAGTTTTGTGATGTTTTGAGCTGGTAATCTCTTTCTATTGTCAGAAGTAGCTTTGGATTTCAGTTCCATAGTTTACTAGATAGTTAGCTTGGGACAAATAACCTACACTCTTAAAGTTTCAATCTCATTTCTAAAGTTGAAATAAAATAACTTCCTTATATGGTTGTTGCAAGAATAGATGTATTGTCTGGAATGTGATCATTATTAATACTTTATGATTTTTCCAAAACCTAGTCCTCTTAACTATGTAAAAATATCTAAAATATTTAGTTATTTCTGTTTACTATGTTCTTAACTATAGCTAAGACTGTTAATCAAAATAAAATAAAGCCAATGGACATTGTGTATAAATATATTCTGATCTCAAAATTTTGAGATAGAAATATACATTATGGTAGCAGTTTTACAGTTGCCTTTTTCCTGATCTTAGCAGAAAAGCTCTCTGCTTTTCATGCTGACTATGATGTTTGCTGTGGGGTTTCTATATATGGTCTATAAGATAATTTTCTTCTATTCCTAGTTCATTGAATGTTTTTTATCATGAAAGCATGTTGAATTTTGTCAAACACTGTTTCTGCATCTATTGAGAAGATCATGTGATTTTTATACTTCATTCTGCTAATATGATTGGCTTTTGTATGTTGAACAATCCTGTGTCCCAGGGAATAATCTTATTAGGTCATGAAGTATGATCCTTTTTATTATTTTTTAAAGTTATTTTTTATTTTTATTTTATTTTATTTTTTGATGTATGATCCTTTTAGCATACTGTTGAATTTGTTTTGCTGGTGTTTTGTTGAAGTGTTTTACATTTATATTCATCAGGGATATTGGTCTGTAGTTCTTTCTTGTGGTGTCTTTGTCTATCTTTGTTATCAGAGTAATGCTGGCCTTATGAAAATGAATTATTTGGAAACGCCTGAGGGAGATTGATATTAATTCTTCCCTAATTGTTTGGTAGAATTCTTGCAAAGCCATCTGGTCCTGGGCTTCTCTTTGCTGGTAGATTTTTTTTTTTTAATTACTGTTTCAATCTTTTTACTAGTTATAGGTCTGTTTAGATTTTCTATTTCCTCCTTCATTTCTGATTTTATTTATTTGAGTATTTTTTTTAAGTATAACTAAGGTTTTGTCACTTTTGTTGATCTTGAGAAAAAGTAATTCTTAGTTTGGTTGATTTTTTTTTATCTTCTATGTCATTTTTTTTTTCTCTCATCTTTATCATTTTCTTCCTTCTGCTAACTTTGGGCTTTCTTTGCTTTTCTTTTCTTTGCTTTCTTTTTTCTTTGTCTAGTTCCTTGAGGTATAAAGTGGTTGTTTATTTGAGTTATTTCTTCTTTTTTAACACAGGGGTTTATCTCTATAAACTGCTTTCTTTTTTTTTTTTAATATGTATTTATTTATTTTGAGATAGAGAGAGAGCATGAGTGGTCAGGGGAAGGGCAGAGAGAAAGAAAGGCAGAGAGAATCCCAAGTAGGCTCCATGCTGTGAACACAGAGTCCAATGTGGGGCACAAACTCACAAACTGTGAGATCATGACCTGAGCCAAATTCAAGAGTTGGACCCTTAACTGACTGAGCCACTTAGGTGCCCCTAACATTCCTTCTTAGTACTGTTTTTGCTGCATCTTTTAAGTTCTGGTATGTTATTTTTTAGTTTATAGCTTTTGGTTTGGTTTGTCTCAAGATATTTGCTAATTTCCATTTTGTTTTCTTTCTTAACCCATTGGTTGTTAGGAGTATGCTGTTTAATTTCCACATATCTGTGAATTTTATAGTCTCCCTTCTACTATTGATTTCTAGTTTTATTCACTTGCATTTGGAAAAAATACTTGGTATGATTTCAATCTTTTTAACATTGTTAAAATTTGTTTTGTGACCTAACATATGATCTATCCTGGATAATGCTCCTGGAGAATAATGAGTATTCTGTGGCTGTTGGATGGAATGTTTTCTATATGTCTGTTAGGTCCACTTGGTCTATATTGTTGGTCAAGTCTTATGGTTCCATATTGATCTCTGTCTGGTTTGTTCTAGGCCTTATTGAAAGTGGAGTATTGAAATCTATTATTGTGATGCTATCTATTTCTCCCTTCAGCTTTGTCATTGTTTGCTTCTTATATTTGGGTGCTCTGGTGTTGGGAACATATATAATCATAATGCTATATCTTCTTGTTAAATTAATGTTTTTATCATTATATAATTCCCTCCTTTGTCTCTTGTGAGTTTTTCACTTAAGGTCTATTTTTTAGTTCTTTGTAATTATTACCATTTAGTGCATGCATCACATCTTCAGTTTGGTAGGATGTTTATTAGGATTATTTTGAATTCTTTGGTAATTCACATACCTTTATTTCTTTGGGTACGTTTCTGGAGATTTATTTTGTTGCTTTGGTTGGGCCGTGTTTCCCTGTTTCTCCATGTGACCTATTACTTTGTGTTGTGGCCTGTACACTCAAAACAATAGCCATCTCTCCCAGTCTTTATGGATTGGCTTGGTACAGGAAAGACCTTCACCAATTATCTTGACTAGAGATTCTGGGGAGCGTCTCAGTCTTTTCTGTGGATATACCTTTCCTGGACTTACTTGTCATCACTTATGAGATGCAGCAAAAGCAGTACTAAGAGGGAAGTTTATAGTGCTAAATTTCCAATTAGAGAAGATTTGTAGGCTTTTTCTTCAAGAGTTCATAATCTCTTTTTCTGTCTGCTGTCTGTGTGTGGTACTACAAGTTCTCTGGAACTTCCATAAACTGCCCAGCTCTTTTTTTGTTCCCAAGATCCCTAGGCATCTAGTGTAGTCTAGGTTCTGTCAACACCCAACTCAAATGAGACAAAATCCAATTCCTTGGGCAAGCCCGCTGCCCCACAAAAAGCAGAACATTGGACACATGGTCCAACTATTTCTTTCTCTAAGAAGAAGCTGGAAGTTGAAGGTTTTCTCCCACTTGCTCCCTGCTGAGCCTGGGGACAGGCAATCATGAGTGAGTGAGGTAAACAAAACTTCCACCTTTGTTCTTAGTGGCACTCAACCTGGCCTCCTTTCCTGTCAGTGTTTAGATTCAAGCAAGACAGAAACCAATACCTCTGGCAAGCCCTCCCACCCCACCCTTAAAAAGTCTAAATGTTTGATGTATGTTTCAGTGTTCTCTTTCCCACCCCAGGGGAAGCTGGGAGTTGGGGATTTTCTCCCAGTCATGCTGTACTGTACTGCACTGAACCAGTGGGGAGGACTCTGGCCAGTGAGTGCCATTAATTTTTCTATCAGGTTTGATGCAACCTGTTTCATACTTGTTTGGGTGAAGGGATTTCTTAACTGATTTCTGGATTTTTCATGAAAGGAATTGGTCTGTGTGTTGTGGAATTGGTATCTACATGGAGGAAAGAGGTTTGTACATGGGGTAAAGAGGTTTGAGGCTTCCTATTCTGCCATCTTACTGATGTTCTCATTCAAAGCATGGTTAATTTTATAAATAATAAAAAAAGCTGTCTAAAATGTTAAGTAATTATTAGATCATACAGGTATGTGATAGGAGGGTATTTTTGATAGTATCAACTTCCATCTCTCCTTTCCTACCTTTTTCTTCTTTAGCTCACACTGTGATTGAACTTGAGGTTTGGATTGCAAAGCAAAATTCTTTAGGAAGGGGACCTTACAAGGAAATTTTACATGAGGTCCTACAGATATTTTTAGAGGACCTGAAATAAATCTCCTGTGAAGTAAGTTTCTAACATTTCATGTCTTTCTTTCCTTCATCACTCAGCTTGAAGTTGGAAAACCATATTTTATATTAATAGTCTTACAGAATGAGTGTCAGAAGTTTGTGTCGTAAGTAGTCCACATCGCCTTAATTCCCCTGGCTTTTCTTAGATATTTTTTGCATGAAGAGATGAGTTCCAACTATAAATTTTTTATCAGCTGTCAGATTTCCATTGACCAATGGTTCATTTTCTCATTTAATAAATCACTTCCACTCTGCTACACAGTGGGAAACTTCCTGGTACACTTCCAGCATAACTGAAAATAGTTTGATGTTCTCAGATTCTCCCTGAATATATGAATGAAGATATTAGAGAACCTGCAAAGTCTCTGTATGCTGAACGTGGGATCATCACATAGCTTGTCAGCTTGCCAGGGCGTCAAATAGAAGCAAACTGCAGTTGAGGAAAAGTATTCTGTTGACCAGAAGGAAAGATGAGCACATCTGAGTCACACGTTCCATCCCAAAGATTAGGCTTAGCTACATATGTATGTATATGCATGTATAACATAGAATATCAATAAAAGTTTTTCATAAATATTCTAAAACCTTTTTTTATAAATTTTCTCCCACTGAAATAGAATATGTAACCATACTAGATATCCTATTATCTTGAAGCTCTTATTTATCTTACCTCCATTTTCTAGAGTAACATTTTATTCACCAGGTACAGTGAGAAAGGCTGATAAAAGCACAAAGTGGATGGAATAAGATCTTAAGCCAAGAAAACGTAAATAATAAACAAATTGTTAATTTAAAATACCTCTTGCCATGGGGTTCCTGAGTGGCTCAGTCGGTTAAGAGGCCAACTCTTGATTTTGGCTCAGGTCATGATCTCACGGTTCGCGAGTTCAAGCCTCATGTCAGGCTCTGTGCTGACAGTGTGGAGACTGCTTCTAATCCTCTGTCTCCCTCTCTCCGCTCCTCCCCTACTCTCTCTCTCTCAAAAAAATAATAAATGTTATTTTTTTAATTTTAAAATACTTCTTCCCAAATAGCTTCCCTTAGATGAACAAACAAATCTAGCCTAACAGACCATAATGCCATTTGTGTATATTTTTGCCTTTTTGGCCATAATGCTTGCAATGGAAATTTATGCTAACATGAATTTTAGGAATAATGTCACTAAACAAATAATCTTCAAATAGCATTTATTGAGCATTTAATCTGTTCCAGGCACTGTTGTAAGTGCTTAACACATGTTGTCTACTTGCAACGACCGTAACAAAGAGAACGATGTTAAACAACCTGCTAAAAGTCATAACCAGACAGAGGCAGAGCTGAAATCAAAAACCCCTCTTCCTGACTACAAAAGCTACGCTCTTTGTTTTTTAAGGTGTGCTTTCTTCTTATTTATTTATTTATTTATTTATTCATTTATTTATATTTTGAGAAAGAGAACATGCAGGAGGGGCACAGAGGGAGGGAGAGAGAGAGGATCTCAAGCAGGCTCTGCACTGTCACCACAGAGCTCGATGTGGGGCTCCAACTCACAAACCGTGACATCATGACCTGAGCCGAAGTGAAGAGTCGGATGCTCAACTGACTGGGCCACCCAGGCGCCCCCAAAGGTCCATGTTCTTAAGCGTTATCTTACTCCACTTTCATTCTTGGTGTTCAATGAGTAATAACACAGGCTGGTTGCTCTATAGTCTTAAACAAAGAGGGGATGTAATAGGAAAGGGTGAAGTTATAATAATATCCTCCTACTCTGTTTTATGCTAAAGTAAATTAGTCATCATGAGAAAGAAAAATCACTTCTTTATATATGTATATATAGTTTCATTGGGAACCTATAAAGTCTCATTTTTTGTCAATATGCTTATCCAAAGACTGAATTGAGTGCACTGTACCTTCTTAGAGCTCTATCCAGGAAAGGATAAGAATGTTTATATGCTTTCCCCCCGCCCCAAATGGCAAAAAGCCCAGACTTTTTGTTACTGTTCCATGGTAAACATTTGTCTCTCTAGTCATCCAGATTCATGATTCATTTGTCAGGGGCTTAGTGGGCACATTTTGGCCAGCAGCCTGCCATGTGCCCATGTCGGGCCTTGAGTGAGTTCTGTTCAGAGGAAGTCTCCTTTTGACCATACAAGAGCATGTGCATGGGATTTCTGACCAGAAGCAGCTTAGCAATAAGATAGGTATGCGGCACAGGAAAGGCCTAAGGAGGCACCTCGCCCATGAATTACCACAGCAGCACATTAGCACTGAGCTTTGTTGGCTGTGAACTGCAGTTGGGGAAAAGGAGCGCTGTGGAGACACTGTTCCATTGTGCCTCTCTACGTGACCGATAGGACAGACCTGTGACTGCTTTAAGATCCCGTCACCGGAGCATATATGAAGCAAGTCTAGAATTGCTGCGCCCCATGACAACTGGGTGTTTACCTTGTTGCCTTATGATTCGTAAGGGCCTTTTGAGTCATACAGCATCACTATTTACAATTCATCAACACTAAATCTAAAAATCTGCATAAAATATCCACACTGCTGCCCTACCACCCTGCCTTCACACACTTGTTGGAAATCAAGTCCGTGCTTCCAGGAAAGCCATTCTCAGTAACAACCACCATATGAAACTAGGAAAATATCTGAGAATGTAAATGTAGGGAAAGTGAAGAGGCTATAAGATTAAGGATCAGTTAAAGCCACCTCTTCTCTCTTTCACTTTCTCCGTATCTTCTTTTTTTAATGTTTATTTATTTATTTGGTGGGTAGAGAGTGGGGAGAGAATCCCAAGGAAGCTTCACACTGTCAGCACAGCCCCACGCGAGGCTCCAGCTCCCCAACCATGAGATCATGACCTGAGCTGAAATCAAGAGTCAGACACTTAACTGACTGAGCCACCCAGGCGCCCCTACTTCCTATATTTCTGATTTCATTTATTTTTTCAGTGACTAATTATTGAATGCCTTCTATGGGCAAGGCACTGCAGTAGGGACAAGAGAGGTGGGAGAACATTTTGAAGTACAGAGTATTTTGGGAAGTAGGTTGGTGATGGGTAGTGTACCAACAAGCAGAGTTTAAAACAGCAAATGAGTATAGAATATTCAAAGAACTGTTCAGCAAGCAACATTCATTTGTATATTTATATATTTATATAAATATAAAGTCAAAGATTCCCAACATATTCTGCCTATCCCAAAATTTTATGCACAGTCAGCCCTATAGACAGGAAAGAAGTAAATGTGTGTTCTCTGCCTCCTTCCTTCCTGAACTCAGAGCTCTGTCTCAAATATAATAACCACAGTTCAACTTAATTATACATTCAATGGGTTTCAGGTGGAGAGAGGCTATAATTTGAAATATTTTTCTGTGAGAAATTACATTTAAGAGCCAAACCATTTACAAGCAAATTTTGAGGGTTGTGTGTACCTACATGGAGTCATGTTTTTCTCCCTTAGAGGACTTAATGTGTCATATAACTATATTTATAACTACATAACTATTTAGAGTTTAACTACGTATATAAAGTCAAGCTGAATATGTAGTAAAATTTCTTTCTTCACAGTAAAATGTTCAAGATATACTTATGGCCAGACACAAAGTGAATTTAGGGGGAGTTCTGAGTATGAGTTTTATTCATCCTAAATATTCACTAATAACATAATTATACATTTATGATGTTTTCCTCTTGAGTTTAAATTTGTGATAGAATTGTTTCAAATTCTAAAAACTTAGAATTCATCTAATCCTTCCTTGGGTGAAGTTTTCAAAGCTGTGAAAGGAAAGATTGTTTTCAACTCTGCACTGAGATCATTCTCACTAATAGTACATATTCAAATTCTTGTGAGTGATTTTAAATAACTTGCTAAGAGATCAGCTTAATTGAGGAAAAGTATTGTTAAATCTGAGGTCATTGTGCTATGATACAGGTACATTCTTATTACACTTTTTTTCTCTAAAAATTTCTCAGACCTAAACACTTTATCAGATTTAATTACTTTTTAGGAGTTATATTTAGAGACATTTCAGTTATGAGACTTCATCTTTAGTTTTTATGGGACCTGAATCTAAAGAGATAAATCAGAGTGGTTGTTAAAATCTGAATTAATATTGTTGAGATTTCATTGCCAACAAAACTGTTGACTTGGAATATCTTTTGTGACTTTAGTGTATTTAGTCATGAAGGTTGAGGGCAAAATATTAAATAATATTTCATAAAACATTATAGAGTTCATTCTGGGTCACTTCTGGGTTTCCATTTGTATTTTTCTGGATATGCATTTAACAACAGAATAAATGTCCAATATGACTGACATTATGAGAAAAAGAATTAACTGAAAGGTTTTTCAAGTTTTATGAATAGAAAAATCCTGAGAGGATCAAGATACCCCAGAAAAGAAACTGTTAGTATACTGATGTAGAGAGCCCCACCTCGCTCTGACTGTGCCACGCTAGGAGGTACTTCCTAGAGTAATATCATGCAGAGAAGGGCGAATCTTGGCTCTGCACCTCCTAACTCAGAACTTGTGAGTTTATGCAAATTATGTAAATATTCTGGGCCTTTGGTTCCACAAATGTACAAGAGAAAAAGAAAAAGTACTGTATAGAATTGTTGTTGAAGATTAAATGAGGTCCTGAACACAAAGCACCTAAGAAAGTGTAGGACACAGCAGCTTTTCAATAAACGGTAGCTATATAGCTATAGCCAGGAAGAAAAATGCTGAGCAATAATGAGCAAATAAATCACCACAACCCTGTGAGTCTTGGGTCTGACTGAGTCCTAAAGAACTTGTGAAATTAAAAAAGCATGGCTGCTTCATTGACGTGTGTGTGTGTGTGTGTGTGTGTGTGTTGGGGAACACGTTTATGGTGTATGAGAATTTTAACTCTGGTTCTCTGCTTTTTTCACCTAACAGGCAAAAAAGTCTCATATGCTCAACCTTTATTCTTAAGACTTACTTGAAGCATTAAGTCTATGTTGTCTAAATATATAAGACTGGTAATGGGAATTAATCATATAAACTAGACTCTGTATATGTATAAGCTCATGCTTTACCCTTCTAGTATCCAGAAAAAAATTTTTTTAAGTTTATTTATTTATTTTGAGAGAGAGAAAGAGGGGTGGGGAGGAGCAGAGAGAGAGGAAGAGCAAGAATCCCAAGGAAGCTCCCCACTGTCAGCACAGAGCCCAAGGCTGAATCTCATGAGCCATGAGATCATGACCTGAGCTGAAATCAAGAGTCAGCCTCTTGACTGACTGAGTCACCCAGGTGCCTCTGGGTCTAGAAATGTTTTAACTTTATTAAAAATCTAGCTCCTTAGGATAGTACTAACTGAGAAATTGCATTGTTGGAAATTTCAGGAAAGATCACTTGGGGTCGTTTTTAGGGAATGTCCTGTAAGTTATTTTTTGAGATCTCTGGACATGTTTCTGCAGACAAGGCCAGTCCTGCCTGTGGCTTCTCTGTTGTCATGGTCCACTTCAGGGAAAGGAGGAGTTGTGCTATTTTTTTTAAGTTTTTTTATTTATTTTGAATGAGAGAGAGAGAGAGCACAAGCAGAGGAGGGGCAGAGAGAGAAGGAGAGCGAGGATCCCAAGCAGGCTCAGGGGGTGTGCTATTTAACCAAACCAGCCTATATGACTTTTTCTCTAGTTATGGGATATAACTGATTTGGGAAACAATTTGGCAAAATGTACTATGAGTCTTGTTGATAGCTAAATATTCATATCCAGTTAAAATTCAGTAACTTATCATTTATTCACAGAAAACTAATTCAAAGAAAAACAATGTGCCAAAGCAATGTGCATGAAGAAATTCACTGCAGTGTTATTTATAGTAACATTAGAGATGATCTAATTGCTCAACAAGGGGGGAATGGTTGAATAAATATCAAAACAAGTCAATGAAATATTATGTAGTTGTTAAAGTAATAATTTTGAACATTATGTAATAACAGGAAAATGTTATGATATAATGTTAATTAAATAAAACAGAGCAAAGATCATATTACCTCATTATTACAACTTCAGAAAATATGTAAGCATGGGTCCTAGAAGTAAAAACTGCAAATTGTGTATTTTGATGGTGAAAATTGTGTTTGTTCTTCCTTTATTTTTATGTTTTCTGTATTGTCATAATTCTGTTTGTACAACAGAAGTACTGCGTAAGCAATACATAATTGAACTTTTATGTACAAAATGTACAGCACTATACAAAATACGTTAAAGGACAATTCTGGATATCAAGATTTGATGTGGTTCTATTTAAATTAATAATTACATGGATAGCTCAATAATATAGTTATGAGAGTATATACAGAAAAAAACAGAGAGTAAAGGTAGTGAATTCAAAGTAGAAGACATGGATTGTTGTCTCAATGTGACCACTTCTAACTTTATTTCTGAGACAGTTTATTCCTCTGAAACTTAATCTTCTCACCTATAAAATGCAGGAATTAGACCAGAAGTTTTTAGTTTACTTTCCAGTCTAAATCTCTTCCATACTGATCTCATAGTTCTTTATTCAAACCTTATCTAATTCAGACACTATCTCACATGCTAATAATAATATTAATTACTATTATTGCATTTGCTTAGAACATCTGCTGAAAATGTGATTTTAAAAATTTAATTGTTTTCTTATTTTATTTTTTTAAAGTGTATTTATTTATTTTGAGAGATAGACAGATCACCAGCAGAGGAGGGACAGAGAGAGAGAGGGAAAGAGAATCTCATGCAAGCTGTGCTGTCCGTGCAGAGTCTGATATGGGGCCCAAGCTCACCAACCATGAGATCATGACCTGAGCTAAAATCAAGAGTCAAACGCTTAACCAACTGAGCCACCCAGGTGCCCTTTATTTTTTTTATTTAAACAATTTTACATTTATTTATTCTGATAGAGAGAGGGAGAGCAGGTGAGAGGGAGAGAGAGAATCCCCAGGAGGCTCCCCGCTGTCAGTGTGGAGCCTGACACAGGGCTTGATCTCACAAATTGTGAGATCATGACCTGAGCTGAAACCAAGAGTCAGATGTTTGAGCCACCCAGGCACCCCTATTTTTTTTATTTGAGAGAGAGAGAGACAGTAGGGAAGAGGGGTGGAAGGCGGGGGGGAGAGAGAGAGAGAGAGAGAGAGAAAATCATAGTCTCCACGCTTAGCATGGAGCCCAACAGGGCTTGATTCCCACTACCCTTAGCCAAAATCAAGAGTTGGACACGCAACTTACTGAACCACCCAGGTGCCACAAAAATGTGATTTAATTAATCTCAAGTGATCATAATCTGTAGGTACTATGGATCCTAGGAATTTTATCTTTGGAGTTGCATAAGATAAAAAATTATGTGTAAATCATTCTATCTGAAAATTAAAAAATATAAGTATTTTCTTAATACATATTTTTTAAACTTCAACATAAAAAAGCACCTTATACCCAATTTAAACTTTGCAATTTAATTAGCACATCATAGAATTATGAAATAAAGTTTTTCACAAAATTATGACTGGATCAGGTTCAGTTTTCTTGTTAACTGCTCACTCTCATTAAAAATTGGTAAGTTAGAATTATCAGCGATCAAATGAATTTGCTTATGAATGTGAAACAAACTACTCAGGATAATTAAAAATAAGCTGCAATAAAGAATGTCAAAGAATCTCTGAAACAAAGTATATTGTGATTCTTACCACCTTAGAACGAACTGGAATCATCACAAATGAGGTTCATCCAGAGGCAGCTTGCTTTTTGACATTTTCAGTAGCAGGAAGGAAACCAATTACCTCTAATCAGAGACTTTGGTAATTAGTACAGTTCAGGAGCTCACCACCTACAGGAAATGAAAAGAAAGAACATAAAGTCAAAGCAGCTTGCTTGGCTTTGATCTTCAACAAAACTGTTTGCTATAGTACCCTAACATTCTCAACTTTACTGAATATGAGGGTTCATAACAAACACAGCATGCTGATGGCTGATTTCATGAGGAAACTCCACCTCTCTCTGCTCCCTATTTTTGTGTTGGACAAGAAGCTCTTCCTTCTGGAGATAAACTCTTGAAACTTTATTTGCCCATGTGGCATGAGGTAAACCAGTGTCAATCTGAGAACATAGATAAATTTGACTGAGCTACAAAGCATTTAGGCTTTGTGAAAACCAGCCAAATTTCACCATAAAATCTTTCCTCATTTGGCCTACAGTTTACAGTCAAAGTCATTTATCTGTCAAGTATTTATGGAATATTTATTTGTACCAAACACAGAATTATTTTAAGTGCAAGAAAGGAAAAAAAATCACAAAATATTCAGCACTAGCAACCCCCAATTTTAAAATTCCATGGGCTTTGAGGTTTGATGATTTAGTTCAAGTTGTGGGTCGAGTAACAGACATTCTGGTCAAAGGACCTGTTATTTTTAAATGCTCTATCTCCTAAGTAATATTGGTGATGTAGAGATTCCAGGAAAATATGGTCACAGAAGGTGCAGAGAGCAATCAGTGTTAGTTGAAAGATTGGAGAGAGAGACAGACACAGAAAGAGATTAAATAAACCATTCCCATAACTCCTGTTTGTCACTTACATGAATGACCCCTTGCCCAGAGAACAGGGATAGAATTGACCTAAATTAAGCCTACTTAGATATGTCTATTTGTCAATCCAAAATCTTTAGGTCCGCTCCATGCACCAACCACCGTGCCAGGCATGAGATCAGCAGTGACTACCAATACAGCCACCAGCTTAAAATGTCTCCTCTAGTTTTTATCAAGCTACGATTCCACATAATTCCTTATTGTTCTGCCATTTAGATGTTTGGCTTTTGAACTAAGACATTTGAAACAAGGTCAAAAGAACATTAAGATAAGACCAGGATAAAATGCTAGTAGAGTACAGTTTTTGGATTTTGTCTGAGTTTGTCCCATGAAATGCTCCTCAGTGAAGTTTTCTAAACTGAAATAGCTATAACTATTTTCTCCTTCTTCCTCTTCCTCTTCTTCTTCTTCTTCTTCTTCTTCTTCTTCTATTCTTCTTTTTGAGAGAGAGAGAGAGAGAGAGCAAGAGCAGGAGCAGGGGAGGGGCAGAGGGTGTGGGAGAGAGAATCTTAAGAAGACTCCATGCCCAATGCAGAGCCCTATGCGGGGCTCAATCTCCAACCATGAGATCATGACCTGAGCCAAAATCAAGAGTCAGATCCTTAACTGACTGAGCCACCCCTGCACCCCAAACTATTTACAGTAAAACCTTAGATTGCAAGTAATTGTTCTGTGAGTGTTCTTCAAGATAAGCAAACATTTATAATAAAGTTTAATTTGATAAATGAATATCTTGCAATGTGAGTAGTACATGATGCCGGATGTCACATGATCACAGCTGAGCCAATGGTTCAATGGTTCTTGAAATTGGGTTTGATATACAAATGTTTTGGATTACAAGCATGTTTATAGAATGAATTATGCTCAAAAACCAAGGTTTTACTGTACTTCTAATTGGCAAAACCCCACAAATGTTTGGTTTGGCCTCACTGGGGGTGGGGTAGCCAGGGGAAAGTTAAAGTTTTTGCCTCATTTTTGGAATTAATTTTTTCCCATTTCTCCTTTTCATTAAATGAGTGCTAGCATCTAAGCTACATGTCCTTTCTGACCATAATTGTTTGTTTGTTTGATAAAATTTTTTTTACATTTATTTATTTTTGAGAGACAGAGAGAGACAGAGCACAAGTGGGAGAGGGGCAGAGAGAGAATGAGACACAGAATCTGAAGCAGGCTCCAGGCTCTGAGCTGTCAGCACAGAGCCTGATGTGGGGCTCGAACTCACAAACCGTGAGATCATGACCTGAGCCAGTCAGACACTTAACCAACTGAGCCACCCAAGCGCCCCAATAATTGTTTGTTTTTGAATTCCAGTAGTTAACATGCAGTGTTATGTTAGTTTCAGGTATACAATATAGTCATTCAACAAGTCTATACATTACTCAGTCTTATGTATGTATGTATGTATGAAGTCATGTGTCTTTCCCTAATTTACTTCACTTAGATTCTACATCTGTGTTGTTGCAAATGGCAAGACTTCATTCTTTAATGGCTGAATAATATTTCATTGTGTGTATGTGTGTATATATACATATATAATCTTCCCTATCCATTCATCAATCAATGGACACTTGGGCTGCTTCCATAATTTGTCTATTGTAAATAATGCTTCAGTATACATAGGGGTGCACATATCCCTTCAAATTAGTGTTTCTGTATTCTTTGGATAAATATCCAGTAGTAGAATTACTATTGACCACAGTCATTCTAATTAGCCAAAAAGTAGGTGTGGAAAATGCAAGAATTATGCACATTTCTGACAGGTTTTACTCTTGAGAAATTTTCACATGGTTCTCCTTGCTCCTTCCTCATTTTATCCATTCCAGGACACCTGTGATTTCAAGAACAGCCCTGTGGGGCACCTGGGTGGCTCAGTCAATTGAGCGTCCCACTTTGGCTCAGGTCATGATCTCACAGCTCCTGAGTTCGAGGCCCGTGTCTGGCTCTGTGCTGACAGGATGGAGCCTGGAGCCTGCTTCAGATTCTGTGTCTCCCTCTCCCTGTCCCTAACCTACTTGCATTCTGTCTCTGTCTCTCTCAAAAATAAATAAACATTAAAAAAAAAAAAAAAACAGCCCTGTAAGAAAATACATTAGCACCTTCCAAATTAAAAGCCAATGTATGACCAGCAATGTTAAGGGATTTTGAAAAATCCAAAATAGTAAAAATGGAGTAAAATAGGAAATAAGAAAAAAAAATAGGAAAGAATGGAGTAAAGAAATAATAAAAGGAA
Organism: Puma concolor; assembly: GCF_028749965.1. NCBI lineage: Eukaryota > Metazoa > Chordata > Mammalia > Carnivora > Felidae > Puma > Puma concolor. The sequence continues at coordinate 111,698,802 of NC_141671.1, forward strand.
ATAAATCAGCCAAACTGTCAAGCTTTCTTGATATAGGAGATTAAGTGTTGATTTTTACATTTTTGTACTTCAAGATGAGATGATATTGGCATGGCCATTTAGGGCCCTCACTCTTGTCTACATTGTTTGGCAAGCTTTACATGGATGCTTTTGTAGTACAGTAATCGCCTCTCTTTGGGTATACTTTTCATTTCAAAGCAATATATAAACATCACACCTCCAGTTCTGGAAGAGCTTGAGGCACAAAGTAAAACCAGAATGGATGTGATCATGGGAATATCCATAACCAGGCGCTAACATTTACAGTTAAATATGTCAGCATCAGACTTCCTGCTGTACCACCCACCATTTCACACAATTCAGCCAGTTGACTCATTCAAAACCTTAAGGCTAATGAGAATAAATTAATGAGTCATCATTAATAAATGGGCAAAGTATGTCCCTTTATTCCTCACCGGAGTAAAATAACACTCCTGGGTACTTCTGGAGTAAATGTGTATCAACTATATAGTCTTTTGAATTACTAAGACTATCTATAATAAGTTACTTAGGGAAAACATACAATTTTCAGAGATGTGAGCTACTACTTGTCAGGCAAGGGAAACTATAAAACAAATATTTACCTTATATTTATGAAGAAAACTGACAAACAGACTTTGTTATGATTCTTAATGATAATGAATCATAGTTTTATGTGTAATGGTGGAATGAAGTAGTCAGAGATCAGATCGTGGCATTTCTGCCTCCGTGTTTTTAATTCATCAACAGAGGTATTCAAAGAAAGCCTTTGTTTTGTCCTTTCTCTGAATTCAGAAGTCTCACACTGTGCACAATATTTTTCACTCCTATCAGGTGATGTAATGACAAGAATATGTTTAAGATCAGCAGATGAGAAATTATATGTAAATACAGTGTGTTATTGACAGAAGCCAAAATACTCATTCAACTGATAAGGAGAACACAGAAATTTACTAGAAGTCAAAAATCCCCAAAGAGACCTCTATATTAATGAGTGCTTATTTTAAACATATTAACTACTTCAATAAATCATATTCTTTGTTTTTTCCATTAATTAAACAAATATTTAACAGTTTTATTGCACTACAATACACATACCATAAAATTTACCCTTTGCAGCTTGATGATTTTTAGTAAACTTTAGAATTGTGCAAGTATCACCATTATCCAGCTTTAGATAACTTCTTTTACTCTAAGATCTCTCACGTCTGTTTTCAGTGAAACCAGATCCCACGCCCAGTTTAAGCAACCACTGATAGTCTCTGTCTCTATAGTTGTGCTTTTTCTAGAAATTTCATGCAAAAGGTGTGGTAGATAGAATAAAAGCCCCCTAAAGATGTTCATACCCTAACCTCTGGAATATATTACCTCATATACCAAGACGGACTTTACTGATGTGACTAAGACCTTCAGATGGGAAGATTATTCTGGATTATTTGGATGAGCCCATTCTAATCACACAAGTCCTTAAAAATAGAGAATTTTTCCAAGCTGGATCAAAGGGATACAATAATAGAAGGATCAGAGAAATGCAATGTGAGAGGGACTTGACCCACCATTGCTGGCTTTGAAGAAAGAGGAAGGGGACCATGAGCCAGGGAACACAGCCAGCCACTAAAAGGAAAAATTTCAGAGAAACTGATTCCCCTCTAAAGCCTCCAGAAAGGAACGATACCAAAAGCAATATCCAATATAAAAATAATCAGTGATATCTTTTTTTTTCAATATATGAAGTTTATTGTCAAATTGGTTTCCATATAACACCCAGTGCTCATCCCAAAAGGTGCCCTCCTCAATACCCATCACCCACCCTCCCCTCCCTTCCACCCCCCATCAAAAAAAATAAATAAAAATAATAAAAATAATCAGTGATATCTTTTGAAAAGATTGCTAATTATTGATAGCCTATAACTTAAACACCATGTACAGTCTTAAAAGGCTGGTGCTGTCCTTGTTGTCACTCAAAATGGTAGAACCCAAAGAGGCTGGATAACATTTTAATTTTCTACTATCTTTCCCCACATGGTACCATATAATAAAGATTTTCTTCCTTCTGATTTTTATTTTGCTGTTGTATAAATATTGTTAGTCTAGGAAGAACTGTTTTTTTTAATTTAAGTGAAACGAACATTAGCTAATTATTAGCTAATACATCACTTTTGCACAGGCTGTATGAACAGGCAACTTTTCTCTAGTGCCAGATCTCTTCTCATTTAATCAGATAATTCAAAAAATATGAGTGAAAATGTCAAGATCTGATTATTCCCATTTACCTTGGACTCTGAAAAGAGTCAATAAGGCCTGCTTACAATTTAGCCTAATTACCATAACTGAAATAAGTCCTGTAGGAAAATGTCAGTGAACCTAAAATAATATCCTTTTTTTTTCATATTAGCTAGTTTAGTAGTTTTCCCTAATCTCTACTTATGGGAAAAGATATGGAGAGACCTCTTGTTGTCAGTTTATACTTGAGTTGTATAAATATATAGAAGAAGAATATCTAGATATCTTCTAACGTAACTGAATTTTTGTGTTGGTGCTAAATCTCAATTCATCTATTATATTTCATAACATATAAAGTTATGTCTTATTAAAATTAAAGAAAGCAATAGTAGCTCATTTATAGACTTTTATTTCTTTGGATTATAAAAATACACCTTTAGAAATGATTAGGGTATGTTAAACCATAAATGTCACTGGGTAATAACCTATCCTGAAAATTATTTTTCCTATGAAGGCTAATTACTGAACTTTAGTTTTTGCTAATGTATTTGCCACTAAATGAGATGCATATGAATATATTACCTATTGTTCAGGCAGCAATTTCTGGGTTTGGAAATTTATAAAAAATAATAAATCCAGGTTTAGTTCATGAAATAAAAATGGTTTGAATCTCATTTAACCAACGAAAAATGCTAAGGACTAAAGCACAGTAAATTCAAGATTAAGATTAGCTCAGATTTGTGCTTTACAAAAAATTCTGTTTTCGGGTGTGACTTCAGTATGTTTTTAGGAATCATCGTAATTGCCACTATAACATAAAATTCAGATACTCTTAACCTTTTGCTGACTGATCCTTCACTCATCCTTCTATGCTCTTTCTAATTGAAACTTTTATTATCTAGTATTTGTGAAAATTGAAATTCTGCCATTTGTTACCTTATTTTTATGGGTTTGTCTATATAATGATTTTAAAAAATTTATTAGTGAAACAGATTACAAGCACAGAAAATTAGAGGCTGCTTTTAGCATTTATGTATTGTCATGGAATTTAAAAATTAAATCCCCAAAATGTTAAAAGCACATTAACTATGCACAAAAATTTATAGAATAATTCATAGATGTCAAAGAATATTCTATGATTACTTTTGCACTATATATCACTAACTTGTTCTTTTAGGTTTTGGTTTTGGCTTTTTGTTTTGCTTTTCATGAAATACCAATTGAATTAAACTTTCTTATGTGTTATTTCAAACTATTTAAAATAGTGTCTGATGGGAGTCCTTTGTTCGTCAAGACACTACGTAAAATTAGCACTATATCCCAAAAATAAGATTGTTTTCATTACTACTGTTCTTATTTATTACTTAAACTGATCCACCTTTAAAATAGTCCTGCTTAAATTGATCCCCCTGATTTGTCATTTATCATGAGTTATAATACAATTTTTGTTTACTTTTGTAAAATATTATACTTTACATTTATAAATTATGTATCACTCAGTACCTGGAACAAGTATCATCTTCTACTGAGTGAAAAGGAGCTCACAATAAAAAGTTAGGAGGGCAGAGCTTGAGTAATCTGGCAAATTATGGGAATCCTTCCACACTTCTCTGTGTCCAAGGAAATCCAGAATTCTTTTGACTCTATACATCATATTTTAAGTTCTATTCACACGGTGGCAGGGGGTCTATTTGCTTTTAAAAAGGAAAATAAAGAGTGAAGTGATATTAAGCTTTGTCATGCTATATTCCAATTTTACGTTACTATACACTTTTCCAATGTTTTATAAAGTATTTTATAATGACAGTGGGGATCACAAGAGAATATTTGTAGCTACACTAAAGTGCTAATTTATGTAAACAGATTCAGCTTCTACTTTATGAAATCAGTGACTTTTCTTGATTGCCAAAGAGTAGCTTCAAAATGGTGAGTTTCTGGAGTGCCTCAGTCGGTTAAGCGTCCGATTTTGTTTTTTGTTTTTTGTTTTTTTCTGGCATTCTTTTTTTTTGCAATATATGAAATTTATTGTCAAATTGGTTTCCATACAACACCCAGTGCTCATCCCAAAAGGTGCCCTCCTCAATACCCATCACCCACCCTCCCCTCCCTCCCATCCCCCATCAACCCTCAGTTTGTTCTCCGTTTTTAAGAGTCTCTTATGCTTTGGCTCTGGTCATGATCTTATGGTTCCTGAGTTCCAGCCCTTCTAGGGCTCTGTACTGACAGCTCAGAGCCTGGAGACTGCTTGGGATTCTGTGCCTCCCTCTCTCTCTGCCCCTCGCCCACTCATGCTCTGTCTCCCTCTCTCTGTCAGAACTAAATAAACATTTTAAAAAATGGTGAATTTCTTCACATGTATGATTGAAGACTATGCTATAGATCATTGGGGTTCCCAATAGTGTCCAAGCTTTTCTTTCTAAGTCACATTTAAAGTATATAGTTTGAGGTGGAATGAAAATATGTACAGTCATTTTAATAAAAGCTAGGAAGGTTTTCTTTGCAAGACCTGCATTATTAATAAATATAACCCCCCGTGGGTTTGTTTTCTATGGTGACATTCTTACATTTTAATAAAAACAAAAAAATAGAAATCAATACTCATTTCACAAACTCATGATTCAAACTATCTTAAGTTCTAGAAATAATATTTCCTGCTATCAATATAGGAAAATATAATTTTTCTAGCTAACAGGTTAAGGAACATCACTTCTGATAAATCCAGTGCCAGTTGCTGTATTCAGTGTGGGTGGCTGAACTTACATGAACTTTTTCCCTTGTGTTTTAGCTGATATGAGCCTCGGTTTAGTCTTGTCTGGCATTCTATGAAGTCTATTACTTTCTTTAATACTTTCAGGTTTCCTGTTTCCTTTTAAAATATCACATGTAATGTATTGAATATGTATGCAGTTATATTTTAATAGAATGTCAAAACAGAAAAGAGAAAAAGGACATTTTGCTTTTTGGATTCATCCACATGAGAATTTTCAAAATCATTACTGAAAAGGAATGTTTCTCCAATATATTGAATAATAGCATATTTCTTTGTTGGGATACCCAAATCTGAATTCGAATGTCAAAATCTATTTTTTTGTTTCTCTATAATTTTCAGCAAAATTCCTAGATAAAATTATAAGCCAATAATCAAATGGAAAAAGAGTATGTTATACAGTATCTTTTATTTATTTCAAAATAAATTTGGTATTGTTAAATCCACTTATAACCTTCCTTGTTTTTCCTTTTAGTGACTTAGTGGCCTTGTGATAATTTTAACTTTATTGATGATTTTGTGTACTTATCATGAATGAATGTTACGAAGACTTGACTTATAATTTTTGATATATACAGACATTAAAGAAAGTTTGCACAATGGGAATTTTTTTCATCAGAAAAAAATGGGTTGATTTTCTCTTATAATTATTTGGGTTTCTGTGTGATCATATGTACATTTAGGATCTTGATGCATACTATCATCTAACTCTTTAAAAGATGAAATTATCATTACTTTTTCAGCTAAGAGGAATTAATTTGGGGTTTAAAAACTTAAACAACACTAAAAATGAGAGTCGTCTTCTGGATTTACTGGGGTCGAAAAACAGTGCCTAATTTCATGGGCACTATCCTTTACAATTCCTGGCATTTTTTACTTTTGAGGGTATCCTGATATATCATTTGGCCTCCTGCTTTACCTCCTTGTTTGCCAAGACAAGTCTCAATGAGGTGTAGAAAAGATATTTGGGGCCAAATAATACAGTGTGGTTGAAAAACACTTGCCTCATGTAAATATAGTCTTGGTGAGAGAATATCTAAGATTTGCCTTTCCAGCAATAATATTATGTAGTTTTGAGAAAATTGTGGTATCATTGCCTTAGTTTGTTTATAGGTAGAATTATAAAGGCTTAATGGATACTGTTAAACATAAGATGATTCTTTGCTCAAGTTGTTAATTTGGAATTCTTTGTAAAATAGAAAATCAGCAAAGTAATGTTTGGTTTCGATATAACATTTTTTTTCAAAAGGATTGCAGCAGAAATGGTTTAGAAAAAATTTCTTAATATAATAATTGGCATCCTAAAAAGCTTGTTGCCCATTGTGTTGTAACACATTGATGATTACCTAGAAAAAAGAGTTTCCTATGATATGACATTATAATACTGTTATAAATCTTTGCTTGCATTTTATTTCTGCTTACTCCTGATGAATTACAAAACAGCTGTAGCAATGGGAAAGTGCCTCCTCACATTTTGTTTTGTGGAAACTCAGAGGTGAAGGGGTTTTTTTTTTTTGTTGTTGTTGTTGTTTTCATTGCTTGATTTAGCAATGCTCTTATAGATAATGTTATATAAGGTGAGCTTGCTGAATTTGGCTAGTCAGGAACTATTGCCCAACTCCTGAGAGTTTTGTGTAGTCTCTCATAGCTCGAAACTACAAAACAATTTTGTTTTCAAAGTTCATGTAAGACCTAAATTTAGAGATTCTGGACAATAATTCACATGAATTCTTTGAATGCTTTCTTCTCAGAATTATATTTTTGATGGCCATCCACTTGTATGTAACATTGCCACATGCTGATATCTTCTATCATAAAAAGATGGCAATGGTATTCTTATATTCTTAGCATTCACAGCTCTATATTTTCTATCATTTACCAAGTACTAAAGGTCCCAGGGGAGTCAGTGAGGTGCAAGTAGATTTGTCATCATACAATCCCATGTTAAAAATTCTATTTTTGAAATATTTTTGCTATGAGGACAAGTTGCTTAAACTTTCTCAGCCACAGTTTCCTCGTTTCCTCACATATAAAATAGGGCAAAGAACAGTGGCTAACTAAATTATAGTTATCTTATGTCTTTACCTCAGACTATTTAAATGAGACTGACTTGTAAAGAGCTGAGCAAAAGCAATTAAAGCAGCAATGAAAAGACACATAATTTATGTCATAAACATCCTTTAGAAACAGTAACTCTCTCCTTCATGTAGGATAACTTGTAATGTCTCTAAGTTAGGAAACAGCAGATGTTATTCCTTTAACGATCAGTATAACCTTGGGACTGAGTGGTAGGGTGGATGTAGTTGTTGAATCTTTCATCTGCTTAGGTACTGATTGGCAAGTATGTGCATGAAAACATGTGTGTGTGGTGTGGGTGTGTGAAGATGTGGGTGTGTCGGTGAATTGCTAGGATTCAGGAAGCCTCAACCCCAACTTACTTGTTCTGTGATCTAGTCCCTTAATTGTGGTTTCCTCATATTTAAAAGCAGGTAATAACAATTTCTCTCGAAATGTCACCAGTTAATTATAAATATCACATGAGATAAGTATATGCCAGTGATTTACAAACCATTAAGTACCGTAAGATGAGAGGTATTCTTATTTAAGGGGCGTATATGAGTATTCAGATAGAAAACAAATGCCTTCCATGCCACACCATGCTCTCTTAATTTTTTTATTATAAAACAAAGCACAAATAAAGAAAACCTCACAAAATAAGTATATAACTTAATGTATTATTATAAAGGGAACACCCTTGTAAACACCACCCAGATCAAGAAATAGAACTTTACTAGATACCCCAGAAGCTCCTCTATGTGCCTAATCCTAATAATAAATTTTTGTGTCCTCCCCCCAAAATAATCAGTACTTTAATTTTTATAGTGATCATTTGCTTGGGTTTCTTTATAGTTTTATCACCAAGTGTCCATCACTAGACTCTATACTTGCATTGCATTTATTTCTTTAAAAAAGCAATATGTCTTTTAAGCCTCTATAAATCTACCAGTTCCCTCCTGTATTTCTTTCTCTTACTTCCTGTTGAAGATTCCAAGTAATTCATACTGGACATTTCCCACAGTCTGAATTTCGTTGATTACACACTCATGGTATAATCAGTAAGTTTCCCTGTCCTTTGGGTTTCCTTGCAAATTGGCAGCTGGATCCAGATGCTTGATCAGAATGTTTATTCTTTTGGCAAGACTATGGTCAATGTTGGGTTTATTCATCAGTGTATGGTTCTTTCCTTTTTTCTTTCTTTTTTTAAAGTTTATTTATTTAGAGAGACAGAGAGAGAGAGCACAAGGGAGGGAGAGAGAGAGAGAGAGAGAGAGAGAGAGAGAGAGAGTCCCAAGCAGGCTCTGTGCTGACTAGCTTGATGCAGGGCTAGAACTCCTGAACTGTGAGATCATGACCTGAGCCAAAATCAAGAGCCAGGTGCTTAACCAACTGAACCACCCAGGCACCCCTGGTTGAAGCCCACATTGTTCCATGTAGACATGACCCACTGGTTCCTAAATCTTTTGATGTGATCTTGGTAGTCTTTGATAGTTTCAGGTTCATCTAATTTCCTCCTTTGGACTTGGAATTATCCATTTCTCTTTGCAATCTTGGTTTCTTTAAAGGGGAAATGATATTTCAAACCACAATCTGGGCGCTAAGAGCTTGTGACTTCTTTCTAGGTCTTTTCAGTGGACAAGACCAGAAAATGCACATATACATGTTTACACATATATTTAGTTGTATATATATAAAATCTCTCATGACTTCATATCAATACTTTCAACTCATATTTAGTACTACTGAATTTTTACTTAATTTCTGCTGAAGTATACCCATTTTTTTGTTCTTCCACACCAAGTGTCCTTGCTTTCAAGGACATGGGGGATAATAGTATCTCATTAGAATTAAATTGTTTTATTTTACATTACACACATGATATCCTCAGAATAACAATACTCTATATGATTATTGAGAACAGTTAATTATTTTCTACATGTTCTTTCTAGTCATCTCCACTTTTTAAAAACAGCTGTACTATATTTACATTGTCAGACCATCTAGCTATTACAAATGTTCTTTCTTTTTTAACTCTCATTTAACTGACCACATAAGAGACTTACTGAGAAACTTGTAGAACCTAAATGCAAATACTTATGGAGGGAAAAGAGAATACTTAATACATGGGTAGATATATACCATGTTCTTGAATATAATTCATTAGTTAGAAATAATACCATATAGGGGCACCTGGGTAGCTCAGTCAGTTAAGCGTCTGATTTTGGCTCAGGTCATGATCTCAACAGTTCGTGAGTTCGAGCCCCATGTTGGACTCTAGGCTGACAGCTGGGAGCCTAGAGCCTGTTGGATTCTGTGCTGTGTCTCCCTCTCTCTCTGCTTTCCCCCACTTGCTCTCTCTCTCTCTCTCTCTCAAAAATAAATAAGCATTAAAAAAAAAGAAAGAAATAATACCATATAAGCACCAAAATAAAATTTAGGTGAATAACATATTGCAGTAAGAAAGACCTTTCTAAGCATAATATCTAAGGGAGAAATCTTCAAAAAAAGATGAAAAATTTTGATTTTCAACCACTATTTTCTCCCAAATAAAACTAGGTCTTTGTAAATTAAAAACTAACATCAAAAATTAAAAACCAATGGGGCCCTGGGTGGCTCAGTCGGTTAAGCGTCCGACTTTGGCTCAGGTCATGATATTACAGCTAGTAAGTTCAAGCCCCACATCAGGCTTTGTGCTGACAGCTCAGAGCCTAAAGCCTGCTTCGGATTCTGTCTCTCTCTCTCTCTCCCTCTCTGCCCCTCCCCCACTCACACCCTGTCTCTGTCTCTCTCAAAAGTAAGTAAACATTAAAAATTGTTTTAATTAAAAAATAAAATGATAAGCTAAGAAAAAATATACATATATGTGAAAGAAGTTTAATATTCTTTGTTATAGAATAAAGTAATATAATAATCTTGTTTGGGCAAAGTATGTTTAAAAGAACTTACCCATTAAAATGCACATGCCCAAAACTAAGTAATTTTCTCTAAGATCATCATAGGTCTAGGAAAGTATTTCATTCTAAATGCATTAATTACAGTATGATTTATAATTTAACAAATTGAAAATATAATATATTGGAAAAATACACATTTCCTAAAATGCAAAATTGGCCAAATTATTTCCCACCAATACTATGATACTTAGCATCAATTAAAAATAATTTTAGCTGTGTTTGTCTGTGTATGTCTGTATGTGTGTGCATTGACTAGAAAGATGTTTATAGTACTATAAAATGGCAAAACATCTTACAGGCAATGTATATAGACTACTCCAACCCTTTTTAAGAAAAAAAAAACCATAATTTTTCTGAAAACAAGGCTCTCAGACTTTACCAACATTTAATTATATTTAACTCATTTTAACCTTTGAAATATGTTCGTGACACAAGAAGATCTTCTTCAGTATTATTGAGGTTTGTTTACATCATCTAGTGGAAAAGCTGTTACTTGTATTTCCACTTCCCTTTCTATACAAAGAAGTTGCTTTTAATAGGGTCTTTCCTTATTACTATAAACTATTTAACTACAATAATGATTTATCTAAAAAAACCAATAGACTTACACACATCCAACCATCTGGCATTAAGCAGCAAATAATAAAATTTTGTGTCAGATGCTTAAAAGAAAAAAAATGAAACAAAGAAAAAACACTTAAAAATAAAAACACATGACTTAATTTTTGAGGTTAACAATACCTGTTATTTGAGTCAGGCAGTTTGAAATTAATATTTGACAAATATATAGAATTATATGCATATGTATAGATTTTAAAAATTCGCAAACTTATTACCTCACTAACATGGATTTAAAAAATTTTTTTTTCAACATTTATTTATTTTTGGGACACAAAGAGACAGAGCATGAACGGGGGAGGGGCAGAGAGAGAGGGAGACACAGAATCAGAAGCAGGCTCCAGGCTCTGAGCCATCAGCCCAGAGCCGGAAGCGGGGCTCGAACTCACAGACCGCGAGATGGTGACCAGCTGAAGTCGGACGCTTAACCGACTGCGCCACCTAGGCGCCCCACTAACATGGATTTAAAACCTTGCCCTCAGATGACTAGTATGTGGTAAAAACATTATAACCTCATATTCTCTCAAATTTCAGTCTATCACTCTATCCAACTGATAACATTAAAGAAGGATTGACTCATGATATATATCCATTGTATGGGATCAACAGTATTGAGGTAAAGAAAGGAAGAAAACTGAGTAACTCTTAATTGATAAATAGGAATACATTTCAGTGATTTCACAGTATGTGTTGAAATTTGTCATTTTGTTGTTTTTAACTCATATTTGACTTCTTTTTTTAAAATTTTTATTTTAATCACCTAGTGCTCATTACAAGTATACTCCTTAATCCCCATCACCCATTTCACCCATCCCCCAACCCACCTCCCTTCTGGTAACCATCAGTTTGTTTTCTACAGTTAAGAGTCTGTTTCTTTGTTTGTGTATCTTTTTGTTTTTTTTCCCTTTGCTCATTTGTTTTGTTTCTTAAATTCCACATGAGTGAAATCAGTATGATTTCACTTTGCATTATACTCTCTAGCTCCATCCATGTCATTGCAAATAGCAAGATTTCATTATTTTCTATGGCTGAATAATATTTTATAAGTATGTCTATCATATATATATATATATATATATATATATATATATATATCTCACTTCTTCTTAATCCATTCATCAATGGATAGACACTTGGTCTGCTTCCATATCTTGGCTATTGTAAATAATGCTTCTATAAACATAGTAGTGCACATATCCTTTTGAATTAGTGTTTTTGTATTGTTTGAGCAAATACCCAGAAGTGCAATTGCTGGATCACAGGGTATCTCTATTTTTAACTTAAAAAAAAAAGCTTATTTATTTATTTTGAAAGAGAGAGTGTGTCTGCAAATGGTGGAGGGGCAGAGAGAGAGGGAGAGAGAGAATCCCATGCTAATAACATGGAGCCTGACACACAGTTTGATCCTATGACTCTTGATATCATGACCTGAGCTGAAATCAAAAGTCAGATGCTTAACTAACTGAGCCACCCAGGCACCCCTCTATTTTTAACTTTTTGAGGAACCCCTACGCTGTCTTCCACAGTGGCTGCCCCATTTTACATTCCCATCGACATTGCATGAGGGTTCATTTTTCTCCACATCCTCACCAACACTTGTTGTTTCTTGTATTGTTGATTTCAGCTATTCTGTCAGATGTGAGGTAGTATCTCATTGTAGTTTTGATTTACATTTCCCTGATGATGAGTGATGTTAAGCATCTTTTCATGTGTCTATTAGCCATCTGTATGCTTTCTTTGGAGAAATGTCTGTTCATGTCTTCTGCCCATTTTTTAATTGGACTATTTGTTTCTCTGTGTTGAGTTTTATAAGTTCTTAATATATTTTGGATACTAACCCTTTATTGGATATGTCATTTGCAAATATCTTCTCCCATTCCGTAGGTTGGCATTTAGTTTTGTTGATTGTTTCCTTCACTGTGCAGAAGTTTTTATTTTGATGTAGTCTGAATAGTTTATTTTTGCTTTTGTTTCCCTCGCTTCAGGGGACCTATCTAGAAAAAAGTTGCTATTGCCAACATCAGAGAAATTACTGCCTATGCTTTTTTCTAGTATCTCATATTTGAACAACGTCATAGCTTTCCATTTATGTAGATGCAAAACAAATAATTGAACAATCTTGGAAAAGAGCAACAAATATTCTTTTTCACTCAGCAAAATTGTTCAAAGCATACTACTATTCAAAACCATTAAATAGTTTATTTTGTAAAGTACCTCAGGAAAATTTTGTGACTTTTCTTAGCTTTTATTTAAAATTCAGTATAATGAGTGTTGTTTTATCAAATGCTTTTCAGCATCTGTTTATATCATTGGGATTTTCTTCTGAATTCTGTTAATGTAGTAAATTACATTAAATTGATTTTTAATGCTAAACCAACTTTGATTCCATTCTAGAATAAAGCCAACTTTCTCATCATGTGTCATCATTTTGATAAATAACTAGATTTAATTAGTATAATTTTTAATACTTTTACATATGTGTTCATGAGAATCATTGCCTTGTAATTTTATTTTCTTTATAATGTGTAATTAGGTTTTACTTTTGAAGTCATGTGAGCCTCATAAAATAAGGTAGAAAATGTCTTCCCTTTTTCCTAGTCTCTGAAAAATATTGTTTAAGAATAATTTTTTTTTCTTCCTTAAATGTTTGGAATAATTTATCAGTAAAGCCATCTGGACCAGAGCACTTTTGTGGCAAAGATTTTAATTACAGATCCAAATTCAGAATTTCTATTTCTTTTTGTGTCAGTTTCATTAAGATGCATTTTTAGAAGAGGGGTGCCTGGGTGGTTCAGTCGGTTAAGTGTCCAAATCTTGGTTTCAACTCAGGTCACAATCTCACGATTCGTGAGATCAAGTCCTGCGTCAGGCTCATGAAGACTGCTTGGGATTTCTCTCTCCTTCTTCCTGCTCTCTCTCTCTCTCTCTCTCTCTCTGTTAAAAACAAACAAACATAAGAAACATTTTTAAAAGAAATTTTCTCATTTCATTCTAATTGTCAAAGTTATCAGCATAAAGTGGTCCATAATGTTCTTATCTTTTCAACGTCTCTAAAATCTTTACTGATGCCCTTATTTTTGATATTGGTAATTTGTGTTTTCTCTTTTGCTTTTTGCATCATTCTTATTCAGAACTTGTTAATTCTATTAATCTTTTACAAACACAGCTTTGGTCAACCCTACATCATTAATAATAATGGTATGTGCAATATATAGCAAATTTTTAAAAGACCTCTTTGCTTTTGTTGCTTTCCTATTGTATATAATGAATATACAAAGCCTGGGCAGGTGAGGAGCCTGGGTCCATGGGAACTGGCTTGGAGGCTGGGTCAGCAGGGGCTGAGTTACTTGGTGCTGGAGTGGGCCTTGTGGCAGAATTCATGAGACTAGCAAGTGTAGCCTGGTACCAGGATTCACTGGGGTGGGCCTGGAGCTAGAGTCTATTGTGAAGTCAGCTGATCACTTAACTCTTTTCCCCATCTCCCTCTGTGCTGGTCAGTTCAGGCTTAGAGGAGTGGTGACAGAAATAGTCCAAAGTTGTTCTTTCTACCTTCTTATTTCAGTGTTCCACCCAGATGCTGTAATCTCTCACCTAGAACCTTTAGCTCTTATGAAGGTATTTCCATCCATGGATACTTGTTCAAATTGATGTTTCTACAAGGGGACAATGCTGGTAACTACTATATCATCATCTTGCTGATGTCAGTATCTAATGTTTTCTTTGTATCTATCCTGGTTGGGGTTTGCTGACCTTAATAAACATGGAGATTGGTTTCTTTCATTAGTTTTAGGTAATACTGGCCATTATTTCATCAAAAATTGCTTTCGTCCCATCCCTTTCTGCTTCTCAGATACAAAAGACATGTTTATTAGACCATTTAACTGTTCCCCAAATTCTCTTACACTCTCCTTACTTTTTCCATTCTTTTTTTTTTCTGTGTTTCTATCTGACTATGTTCTATTAACCTCTCTTCAGGTTCACTAAACCTGTCTTCTGCTATGGCCCATCTTCCATTGAGCTCATCCAATGAAATATTAATGTCTAATATTGAAAATTTTAGTTCTAGGATACCCATTGTTTTTCTATAGATTGATCCCATTTCTCTGTTGAAATTCTCCATGTCTTCATCCTTTTGGGATTTGTTTTTCTCTATATGAACACACTATTTGTACTTGTTTTAAACCCATTGTCTGCCATCTACAGTGTCTGGATTGTCTGTTGGTCCACTTTTTCTATTATTCTCTTTATAATCAGTTACGTTTTCTGCCTTTTTGTATGTTTGTAGTTGTATTATGTGGAAAAGAACTTTGGTTCCAAACGTTATTTTCTACCAATTCTATCTGGTCCTTTACTCTATTAGGTAGATAAAGTAAAAGTGTGATTACTTTAATTCACGGGTCAGGCTGATTTTTAGTTTTACTAAGCCTCAATCTACCTTGGGGTTTGTCAGTGCTCTTTAGGAATAGTCCTTCCCAGATTTTAATTGAGATCCTTATGCAGTCTCTGTTTATTCAGCCTTCTAAGACAGAAGGAGATTGAATTGTCTTCATTAGAGGTTTGAGCTTAGCTCTTTAGACTTCCACTCTACGCATGTTTGAAATTCTGGGAAAAGTCTTATGAGGGAAATGGACGATGCATTTGAGGCAGTCCCCTTCCCATTAGTAAAACTTTGTTTTCAATCACTAAGAGATTTGGGAAAATTTCATTCGGTTTTCTAGAATGCTTGGGCAAGCCCATCAGCCTCCTGTGTAACCCTAAAGTCTGCCAAAAAGAAGCTTAAGTATTATAAATACTATTTGTGAATGTTAAATGGTTAAGGTTGTGTTTCTCTCTAGAAAATATATTAAAACTGATATCAACTGAGAACGTATTGTGTTACTGATTTTCTTTTACTTAAATGCAATTAACATTTGTACATGTGGTCTCACATAGTAGTCAACATTGTTTCTATATTAAAGTAAATTTTAAAATGGCGATCTTTGAAAACATTTCAGTCAAGATAAGATTCTTATTATAGAAGACTCCAGTTTTTGCTAAGCTTACTTTCATTACACCCATGTGGATTCTCTTGATTAAATCATTCCTATTTCTTAGGAGTGAGCAGGAACTACTTTTTTTCCCATTAAAGAATAAAAGTTGTCAAACAATAAATATTCAGTGAAGTAACATGAAATTAAAAGAAAGTCCAGAAAATGCTATCTCACTCTTTCCCCCAGGTTCTGTAACTAACCCTCACTCCAGCATGGGTGAGGTGGATTACAGGAGAGAAATAAGAGGAAATTTTGGAAATTCTTCAAGTTCATGTTTATTTAAATCTTAATCTCTAGAAAGCTACTCTCTGCATATTATCATATTTCACACCTACAGTAGCTTGCTTAGAAATTATTGCTCACCATTCTAGTTGAAGCAGAAAGTAGGGGGCTATGACTCTCATACAAAATCAAGGAGAAATTATGAATTTACAGGACAAAGCTATTTAAAACAAGATGTGTGCTTTTTTGTAATCCATGTGCATTTGTCCTACTAATTAATCTGAGATCATTTTAAGAAGAAATTGAGGCTAAAATTGGTGAGTTATATTCTAAATAAATGCTACTCAAAATTGAGAAGCAATTAAGAGGACACAGAAAGACTATAATTAAAAAATAAAAAGCTAACTATCTTCTTTGTATTGCAATGTTGTACATCAAAACAGAAAATCTATTGAAAGTACAGGATTTTACAGCAGATAAATCAATTAATCTAATCATAAAAACTAATCTAGAAAAATCAATTAATCTAAGAAAGCTATAAGGTTATTCCTGACTTCTTAACGCCATGCTAATTAAAGTTCATTCTGAGTCTCTGAATTTTATTATAGAATTAAAATCACCAAACAAAAGCTTTCTTAATAATCTGTTGGAAAATTTAATTCACAAAACTCATTGAATAAAAAATGTGTGTATGAGTATCATCAATAAAATATCTGAAAGGGTGTACCAAGACTATTTTTTCTTGTTTCAAATGAGAAATCAAATCAACTTAAACAGAAAAGAATGTATTGGTTTGTGCAACTGAAAATCCAATTTGAATGAGGTTTGGTCACAGACTAATTCCCAGCTCATCACTATAGAGCTGGGTGGGTCTGGGTGGATCTGGGTGGATAAACAGGTAGAAGGAGACATTAAGGTACTTAACTGGCCAAATCTGGACTAAGTGCTCTATCCCTGGAACCCCAGACTAAAGGAAGAAGGATGTGGATATCTGAGCCAAAACTGGAGAATGAAGTTTGCTTCAGGATAAGGGAAAAGAATTTGGGAAAGTATGAACAAAAATAGAGAGAGAAAAAAGAGGGAAAAAAATAAAGAAGAAAACAGCAGAGCAGTTTTCAGTGGATAGCTGGGGATTACAGTTCAATTTAATTTTGTTCTTTTTTTTAAAATATATATTCTCTGATGTGAAAAATACTAAAATATTTGCATTTATTCTTACTGGGAAGCTCATATAGAGAATTAAATTAGTACTAAAACCCAAAGTACTATCATGTACAGAAAACTTGGGTTCCAGATAAGATGCTCCACCTGAGTGAATTCCTAGCTCAATCAACTCTTTAAAAGTCATTACATCCAGAATTTCTGGGCATTGTTGAATATAATAATGTTTCTTTGGGTTGAAAGTAAGGTCATGCTCTGGTCACCTTCCTCAGGAATATGTCTGAAAGAAAGAGATATATTTGTATGAAAGTTAATACCAGAAATGTGTATATCAGGCCTTAAGCAATAACATTCTCAGAATCCAAATTGATCTTGGGGTTTCTAACACCGCCCCTGGGGATTTTAGTCTGCTCAGTGAATGGATCAAGAGGTGCTGGTAGTTAAGAAACAGAAAATCAATCTTTGGAGTCAGAACCTCAACATCAAATTTGTTCCATGAGTATATCTCAGAGTCCCTATAAAAGTGAAGAAACATGGTTGGTGCACTCAAGGTTTCAACATGATATTGAAAAGGAAGCACTTACAAAAATAGGTTTATTAGAAATGAATATGGGTTTCATTTTTCTATTATAATGATTTTATATGCAAAGCATAGCCATATAATGATTTTATAAGCAAAGTTGACTTTCTGTTAAATATCTTTCCAAAGGTAGTTGTGTTAAGAACAAATAGGTCAAGGAAAAAATATTATTTCTACATTGCAAAATAGAAACTGTATTTGCTAAGAGAAAGAAAGAAAGAAAGAAAGAAAGAAAGAAAGAAAGGAAGAGAAATGTCATTTGTTAATCTGTTTCTTGTGATGAACATTAAAGTATAAAAAACATTTTCTTACATTTTACTTCTTGAAACCAAATAAACTAAATATGTGATTATAAATTATTTCTTTCAAAACAAGCAAAAGCCCAGTTCTACGGTTCTTTACCTCCAAACATGCACCAATAATATGTTTTAGGCAGCATTATTTGTTGACAAGTGAATAATCTGTAACATCAAGGTCTCTCCTTACTAAAAGCACATAAAAAGTGAACCCATGCCTGGGTGCCTCAGTAGGTTAAGCATCCAACTCTTAGTTTCGGCTCAGGTCATGATCTTACAGTTTGTGAGTTTGAGCTGATAGAGCAGAGCTTGCTTGGTATTCCCTGTCTCTCTCTCTCTCTCTGCCCCACCCCTGCTCTCCCTCTCAAAATAAATAAACAAACATTTAAAAAGTGAACGCTAATGTAAATTATGGACTTTGGGTCATAATGATGTGTCCATTGCAGATTAATTGATTGTAACTCTGATGCGGGATGTTGATAGTGAGGAGTAGTGTGTGTGTGTGTGTGTGTGTGTGTGTGTGTGTGTGTGTGTGTAGGGGGAACAGAGAGTATATGAGAACTTTTGATTTTCCACTCAATTTTGCAGTAAACCTAAAACTTCCGTAAAAACTAAAGTTTATTTATTTAAAAAAAGCATACACATAACGATGTTTCACAAAATTACATATTGTTCTGAAAAGCATCCCAGTAACTATATTCATAGTGGCAGAAATTCTAGCTATTCACAAAACTTACACTCCCAATTTTTCTTGTTTACCTGTTTCTTTAGGTATTTTCTCAATTATCGCATACTGATACAATAAATCTTTTTAAAAACTTAATTCCCTCAGCTTATGTTATCTTTGAACTCTTCTGAGATGGATCTCAACCTACCTCTGTAAAAGTAGGAAGCACACATATTTTATCCTTCCAGGAATACTGCAGTTTTTGTTTCATTTTTTTCAGAGAAGTCAGTGACAAACCACTCACCCATCTGTTTGCTTAATAGAATATTTCAGTCAGTGAGGCTGGTATCTGGAGCCAGACAAGCCTGGTGGCACTGGGCTTTAGCCAAACATCTCAGACCATTTTTCTAGATGTTTTAGGTCCAGCAAAATACAAAGCTGGTCTTACCAAGTACTTTTTCTCTTTAATTTCTTAATTTGTGCACATTGTGAGGAAAATGTAATCCATCTGTTTCATTGGCACTTATTTGACAAATTACTGTTTTGTAAGAGAATTTGATGTCCAAGAAGCCTACGAGTCTTTTTATGAGCATTTGAAAACCTCCACGACCCATCAGAACCCCGGGGAAGTGGGGTTTTCCAAAAGCAAATGGATCTCAGAATTCAGAAGACACTGGTTTAATAAAAAATACAGTGCCCTTAGTATTCCTCATCTTAGAAAGTTTGTCCAATACCACCAGAAGAATTAATTAGAAATACAGTCTAGTGGATTTAATTATTAGGCTTTTGTTCTCAGACTCTTGGCTTCTTCTTAATTCTTTCTAATCCCCACTATCCCTAGGTGGTGCAATGCATGGTTCCCAGGCTATATATTTTCTTTTTTCCATGCTCTGAGTATCAAAATGTTATGTTTTTCTATGAAGGCTTTGATTACCTCTAAGTGATTCCATTTCCCTGGGGCCTGGCTCTCTGTAAAGTTGAGTATGTTTGCATTGTATAGGCAGGCACCAACCATATTCCACACTGCTAACTCTGCAGGATCTTGATGTGTGTTACATTTAAAAAGCCTTTGTGGACTCATAAATTTTGGAAACACTGGAGTAAGGGAAGCTAAAAAGATTTCTTTATTTCAGGATTTTGGTGCCTTTACTATTTTAATAAGTATTGTGCATCCCCTAGAGAGGACAGCATATGGAGCGCTGCAGAAATGTGTTCTGCCATGGAGCACACTGCTCAGAGCATCTGGTTGGACTAAGAGATCTGTGGGAAAAACTTGAGAAATTGTGACACACATCTTTCCTCTTTGCATTTGTTTCATTACTTTCCTGGTGTCTAGTGTCTATTGTCTAAAGACAAACAACAAACTGTCTTCTTTTAAAATTTAATTTTCTTTTCATTAGAAAAGAAGGGACATGCCTACCATCATCAGTAGGCAGTCTGAAGTATCAAAGAATATTTTGCAACTATTTGAATGGAAATCCCCATTTCTTGTACTGTTTGATAGTATGGCAGTTTGGCTTTTAGAAGAGCTTATTTCTTTGATTAATTTCTACCAAACTGCACTACTATATACACTTTATTTTTTTAAAAAAAAATCCTGTGAGAATTAGCACATGTTAAGTAGGGAAAGAGGAAGTAGAAAGAAATTTTTTAAATAGCTTGAAAGTAAAAAAGAAATTGTGTTGGAAGCCTTGTCTATAATTGCTCTATCATCTATCTATCACTTAGCTATCATCTATCTGTCATCTCTTGTTTATCTATTTATTATCTATCTATACATACATGTAAGGACATAGGAATTTGGAATTATTTGCTTTTCCTTTACTAAATAATTCTGAAGTTAATCTTTCTAAAATGACTGTATAGTATTTGTCTCAATCCCACACATCAATTAACTACCTGGTTAAGGAATGACTTTGGGAGATGAGTGGGTGGAGAAACTGCTTGTCTGAAAACACCCTTGAGAACAGTCACATCCTTTGTGAGAGCTCATATAAATCTTTCAATTCATGGATGCCTTGGGCGGTAGTGTGTGTGTGTGTGTGTGTGTGTGTGTGTGTGTGTAGGAAAGAGAGGGAGGTCATGAGTTCATCACACAGAAAAGGACAGAAATAAGCTCCACCCTTTTCTCCAATGAGGCAATTCTACCCAATCTCCATTTCAGGGTATAGGATGCCCCCCTGAACACAGAGTCATGGAACATTGAAACCACCTATGTTAGCTGTGAGCCATGCCCCCCATTCTGCCCTTGTATTCCAGACCTCAGTTTATCCTCTAAAGGTCAACAATGATGCTCTCTTCCACTACCTTGATTCTGCAAGTAGGCCTCAGTATGGTTCCTATCAACAAATGAAGAGAATCACAAAAGATTCATGGCTTCCTCTCTGTTGACACAACATAAAACATTTTTTGCATTATATATGCAACTATAAATTCATATATTCATAAACCATTCATGTGAATCTTCATTTACTTATATATTTATTCCTGTATATATTCATCCACTTAACAAACATTTATTCAGCATCTACTACATAGATGTTAAGGGTGTTTCCAAAGTTTCTCACTTTGTAACCAAGTAATAATCATTCCAGATTTTCTGCAAAAGGCTTCCAGATGAAATGTAAATACAGAGTAGAATAAATATTAAAGGCCAATAGCAACATTAGCGGCGGGTTTAATTCATTTTAGCTTAGAAATAATGATCTTTTCTTGGACTTATATAAAATCCACATACTTCTAAGATTAATATTAAGTCCAGAATCACAGGAAATAATATTTTGCTTAAATATAATATTCCAGATAGCAAACTGAGTCAATATTCTACATTTTTTCTATATTTCAACTTTTGATTTTATTATGCTTTTGTTTTAAGTGAAATATCATTGCAGAATGAAAGTATCTTAGAGATAGAATGGTATGGTTTATAAGACAAGTCCCACAAGAGAATTAAATGTTACATTGGTGTTTACTCCCATGATTTTTGTGTTAGATAAAATTTAAATAGCTAGTATGGAGGAAGGAAAGTGTTTCTCTGAAAAACTTTTCAAACATTTAAAAACAAAATAATTTCCCTTTATGCCTATATCCTTAGATATCTTAAATATTTATAATTTTGTTCTTTTTTCAACAAAGTCCTCTTTTCTCTGCTTTGTTTATATCAGTTTTTTTCCAGAAGAGTTGCCTATGTTCAATGACTTCAATTAATTTCCTTCCTTTTTCTATTAAAAGGACATGAATTTGGCTCCACCTCCGTCTTCATTCCTACCATTTGCCTCCGATGAAAATATCAGAGTAATCTTTGACTCTGCTCTACTTCTCACATGCCACGTCCAATCTATCAGAAAATCATGTCAATTCTTCTTTTAAATGTTATCCAGGATCCAACTGACTGACTCCCTGCTTCCATTGCTACTGCCCTTGCCTAAGTCCCTGCACTAATGGTAAGAGTTAGACAGGGTCCAACCATTAAAGAAGACTCTCAGAAGTCAAAATGAAAGTGCCTATATTTGTAAGGTTTATTGTTGGAAAAGAATGTAATAAGGCAACAGCATTAGCGTAAGGATGCATTCTAGACAAAGGCTGTCTCATAGCAAGGGTCTAAAGAGGCTGAGCCCAGGCTTCAACAGCTTTCCCTCTTCAGGGTCCTATTGTTTTCTCTCAAAGATCAGGAACCAGGGATACGTGCACTGCATGGAACACACTGAAACCAGGGAGCCCAAAATGGATTTTTGACTGGTACTTTTTATATCTTGCTGGTCATACAGGCATATTTTTTGCTAGGTGTCAGAGCCCACTTGAGGTCTCACTGATACCAAATACAGTCATCAAGCTCACTGCTGTCTATAAACAAAATAAATGATGCCAACAAGCTGATAAAAACCATCCTGAAACTTGACCTGGACTCATGGTTACAAAACAACACTATTATTCAGTATACAGTTGACTCTTGGAAAATGTGGAGGTTAGGGGGTACTGACTCCCTGGGTACTCATAAACCTATGTATAACTTTTGACTTCTCTGAAACTTAATTATGAAGATCTTACTGTTGACCAGAAGCCTTACTAATGACATAAACAGTTGATTAACATATATTTGAATATTATATGAATTATATACTATACTCATAATAATCTAGAGAAAAGAAAGGGTTATTAAAATTTTAGGAAAAGAAAATATTTTTACAGTACTGTATGTATATTTATTGAAAAAAATCTGTAAGTAGCACGTAAGTGGACTCATGCAATTCAAACCTATGTCGTTCAAGCGCCAACTGTTATTTCATGCCTTGACTAGAGGTTAGCACCATCCAGATACATCTCTTACTTGAACAATACATTTCAGTCCTATTTCAAGCCTCCTACAATTAACCACCACATCATAACTTCCATTGATTTTACCTTGAATTATTCCAATTTCCTTTCTTCGATTTCAATCCTTGACCACCTATTTTTTTTTTTTTAACATAACCAGAGTGATCATTTAAAAATACAAATCATGGGGCACCCGGGTGGCTCAGTCGGTTAGGCATCCGACTTCAGCCCAGGTCATGATCTTGCAGTTCATGGATTTGAGCCCTGCACCAGGCTCTGTGCAGACAGCTCGGACCCTGGAGTGCAATTTGGAATCTGTGACTCCCTCTCTCTCTCTCCCTCTCTCTGCCCCTCCGCCACTCGTGTTCTGTCTCTGTCTCTCAAAAAATAAATAAATGTTAAATTTTTTTAAAAAATACAAATCAGAACATTTCACTCCTCTGCCTAAAATCTTCCATGAGTTTCTTCCTGTGATGGCCTAAAAGACTCAAACAATCTGGAAACTCCACCTCCTTCCTTTTCCAGCTTCATCTACTACAGCTTTCCCTCTTGCTTACTCTACTCTAGTCACATTGGCCTCTGTGGAGTGGAGACATGACTACCCAGGACCTTTGTACTTTCTGTACCCTCTCTGGACACATTCTTGCTCCATGTAGTGGCTTGGTTTCATCCCTCATTTTCTTCGTTCTTAAATGTCATGTTTCTAGTGAAACTTCCCCCCAACTACCTCACTGAAAATTGAAAACACCTCTCTACAATCATTTCCTTTCCATCTTCTCAGCTTTAATTTTTCTCCAAATAACTCATAGCCATCCAATATACGTTGGATGTTTTAGTATGTTTTATTATCCTTTCTTTACTGTTTTCTCCACTGATTGTAATCTCTCCAAGCAAAAATACGTTTATCTGTTTTGTTCACTGCTCAATCTCTAGCACCTAGAATAATGCCTGTTGAATGAAAGGTTATCATATCTGAAAACCTAGAACACTCATTAGAGCTCTGGACATAAAAGCATAGGAATCATCTCCCCAGTCAAACACCTGCTGTTTATAAAAACAGAAGTTGGATTTCATAATACCAAGGAAGTGCTGAATGCTAAGAAGTATGACGGGTATATGCAAATGAGTGTAATATCTTCCTGGAGCAGAATTAAGGAAAATATCTTACAAATTCAGAAAAGATCATTGCTTTTAAATTTACTTTATAAATTTGAGCTCTTAGACTATAAGCCACTGAAAAACTAGGTAGGTTTTTTTTTTTTTTTGGTCATTGTTGTTTTTAATTATAAATCAAGACATTGTGAGATAAATCAAGATCACTGCTCAAATTTCTAGACCTGAAGAGGCATCTGGAATCTAAATATGACTTCCCACTGAAGTGATAATGGAAGATTTTATAGAGGATATACACCAAGGCTGAACTCCGTAGCCACACATCCAACTGCCCATGTTTCTATCTCCCATGCACCTCAAAGTCATCATGTCAAAAGCTGACACTTCTTCTCCCCCAGACCCAATCTATTACGTTGTGCTAATCCCTATCACAAATAATGCCACCAGCATCACTAACTGAAACAAAACAAACCCCAAATCCTGGGAGACATTCTTTCCCTCAGCTCCAGAAACTGATCAAACATCAGGTTTACCCGATAAATATTTTTTATATCCACCTACTCCTTTCCATCACCACTAACACCGCTCTAATTAATGCCAATGTTTTCACCTGGATTCTCACCAAAGCCTCCTAACTGATCACCCATGTCTCAATCATTGACCTCCATATTCTCCACGTTTCAGCCAAGGTGAACTTACAAAAGTGTGAATTGATTGTGTTGCCCTTGTACTTCAGTGATTTCTCATTATTGCCAACATAAAGTTCAAGCCTCTTTACATTTAAAAGGCCATCTGTGACCTGGCACCTGCCTATGCTCTCAGTCTCTACTCTCCCTATTCTCTCCCTTGCAAGTTGGGGTATACCAGACTGAATTGCTTTTAGAACCTACAGTGTGACAGGCTGAATTCTACTGTGTTCCAGTATAATTTCCTCAGAGAAGATAACCCCGGCTTCCATATTACAGCCTCCTACCAAACACACACCCTACTCCACACACTGAAGTCAGACACTCTTGCTTAGCATTTCCACAGCCCTCTGTAACTCCTCTATCAGGGTAATTACAACACTTCTCCTGTAGTTGTTTCAGCATGTCTTTCCCACAAGACTATCATAATAGTAAACATTAAATGAGTGATTACTATGGACCAGGCTCTGCTCTAAGCTTGATACACAAATTAACTCATTCGATGCTCACAAAACCTAATGAGGTACGTACTACTTTCATCTTGGTTCATAGTGGAGAAAAGTAAAGCACAGAGAAGTAAAATAATTACAAATCTCAGAAGTGGTAGAATAGGTATTTGAGGCCAGAAACTTTGCTCTTAACTCCTATAACATCTGTGAGAGAACACAGCAGTTTACACATACATTTCACAAAAATTTTTGCTTTAATTGTAAATAATTTCACAATTCATAAAGCAAAGCAACAACAACAAAACCCAAAAACTTGAGCTGCTCTTGAAAAATTCATAGATTCTTCTTCACAGGGGCCCATGTTTTCTATGATCTCTACTTTCTGTTTTTCTCCCTGATAAAACTAGGTTTTTTCTATATGATATCTGTTTGGTCATTGTAGAAATTAATGTTTGTGATTATAGTTTATAAATTCCTCGGGACTAAGAATCATGCCTAACTTAGTTACCTTCAGATTTGCAATAGCAAGCAAAGTTCCTAGCAAAATACAGGCACTGGGTAAATACTTTTTGAATGAATGAATGAACGAATGAACTGAAAAAAGACTAGTGACAGTGGAGAAAGCACATTCAGACTGGGAAAATGACATAAGTAAAGCAATTTCAGAGAGATTTTTTTAATAAGAGTATTATAATTATGTTTGGAATTTTCTTAAAATCATGGGCTTCTAAAATTCCTCTAATTATGTGATTTTTTTGGCCTTAAGTAGTACTTGCTGAGAGTACGTAATGACAATTCTTAGTTGTACTCTTTGTGCACTCTTGAATTAAGATTTGAGTGTCATTACTGATTTTCATCTTTTCTCTATTACCATGTAAGCAACCCGTTGCTCAATCCATGACTGTATGGTATGTGAGTGTAGTGTGTCAGCATAAAACAATAAACAAAACCCGGAAACCTTTTTAATCAATGCCATGAAGGTGGTTCATATTGGTGTTGTGGCAAAGACTCTAAGAACTTGTTACAAAGGTTAATGATGATGTGATTTCTATTTACTGGAGAAACAGCAGGCCCTGGAGTCCTTTGTAGAAACTTGGTCTCTCTTTTCCTTCAGCATGGATTTTCTCTGCCCAGCAGAAATCAATTAATCTTTTTATGCCCAAGTTTATGCCTCTATAAACTGAAGAAAGCTCTTGCTACCTACGCTCAGAAGAATGTTCTGTTAAATAATGAAGTCATGTCTGAAAAGCGCTATATAAAAACAAAGTATTATTATGTTTTTTTTTAAATCAGAATTAGCTTGTTTTCCAGTTTCTAACTAGTCTGTAATAACTGAAGGACAGTCCAATATTTTCTTGACCCCTTTTCCTGGGTTACTCATGCAGCTCCTAGGAATGCTAATGTACACGCATAACACTACACGTATTGTAAACGAGTTCACGCATAAACCATTGGTTTTTAAGTACAGCACAAGATATTTCTGCTAAAAAGAAAATGAGAGGAATATGCCTCACTTTCAATATTTTCAAGCTAAGCAGCATGATTTGCTCCTTTAACATGTTTAGATTCACTTTATGTAGCAAATATTTGAAAATCTCTTGTCAGGGAAGAACAAAAGGGTGATACTACTTTCTCTGAGCCAATAAAGAAACCTCTGATCTTTCAAGTAATAAAAATTTCATACAAAGCATTGACATGGGGAAAGCAGTTGTATATTGATGCAGCAAATCTTAACTAAATAACCAATTGCTTAATCGCATTAGTTTGACCTCTTCTTTTCACTGAAACACAGTACTATTTATAAAGTGCTTTCGGGTTGCAGTAAAGAACATTTGTCCACATTATGGAGTTATTCACTGGCTCCTGTGCAATCCTCAATTATTTTTAAAGTTTGAGATATTGTAGAAAACGTTGTTATGGGCTTCTTGGTTTACAAAATTCAATTACATTCTAATTTTCATGAGACAAGCGAACTTTCTTCATGCTAGGCAATATAACACAAAGTTTTCAGAGTTTTAGCCATATTGAGCCTTTATCAAAATGTGCCAGACAGGGAAAGGGACATAATAAATGTCTGAAGTGAGTAAAAGATGTTTTATCAAGATATATTTCATTTTGGTTATTTTCTTGAACTTTTTTCATTGACTCCTTATCAAATGGTCATTTACATATTGCCCTTCCTGAATCAAATTTATCGTTTTAAAATATCTTTGCCAAAAGACTTTTTCTTCCACTTTGAATATGGAGGAGGGATCTTCTTTTGGTTCTTCATCAAAAGATTTTTTTTTTGGCAACTCTCCTCTCTTCAATTAACTGTGAAGAAATCTCAGGTCTGAGGAAGGGATCTTATCCCTAAGAACACCAATCCCATGTTGCTGGTAGCCTAACTGGTCTTTTGTGGCGAGGACCTGGAAAAGGAAGGAGAAGTAAGAGGGTCTTGCTTAGTTTAAGACTAGTTTAAGACTGATAAGAAAGAGGATTTAAGTGCTGAATTATGTTGTAAGACAGTTAAGGAAGACTTTCAACTCGTAGGTGAAGGTGAATACAATAGAGAGTTTCTACATGATATCAAAAACCTTCACCTTTATTTTGGAAAAAAAGGGAGGACTAAACATGTTTATCTTGAATTTGCCTATATAATTCAATCATTCCCTGGCAGGAGCTCCCCCTACTTACCAGAAGCCTCCTCACACCCAGGAGCATATGTTTTCAATTGGAAAGTGCTTGCAAAAAGACCACCTGCCAGCAAAGGGAATGTTTTCCCTCTCCCAGTGGGGGTCTTACAGACAGGTTTTAATGCAGTTAAACAGGAACAGAGCAAGAAGCCTGGAAGAATGATGCTACAGGCTAGCCTGCTTATTTAAAATTCTTTTAAATAGAGAAGGGAAATGTATAAGATATTAACATTATCATTTTTATTCTCTTTATCAGTCCTCCATCAGAATTCTGAGTCCTTTCTTCCCCATATTGCCTCTACATGTTTCTTTGTTCAGTCACGTTTTGTGATATGACCCAATGGTTTTAACGAAATGAATAAAACATTTTAAAAGTTTCCATTTTGGGGTGTTATTACTCTAAAGCATATACAAAAATCTGTGATTCTGAGTGTAGATAAAAATGAATCTTACTGTTTACGCTGTGTCCATTGTATATTTAAAGTGCAGAGACAATATGGGGGCTGTTGAAGAACTACTGGCTGAAACATTTAAGTATTAAAATAAATACTTGAACACCAAATGGCAACCTTTTGTGCACAAAGAGTAAAGTTGAAGAGGCAGGGGGAAACTAGGGAAGAGGGGAATAAAGGAGAAAAGAAATCAAATATCCTCAAAAGAGTTTAGGAACGGGGCCATTCCTTATTTATCCTCTTGGTTTCTGCCATTTTCTTTTCACACATACTCAGTCATTCTATGAGTGTAAACAGATGCTGAGAACTGGAGTTCTGGGGTTCAATAAACATTTTTTTTCTTGGTTGAATGCAAAAAAAAACAGGCTGAGGAAAACTCAGCCACCATACTGGAGAGAGAAAAGGCTGTGGGTAAAGGGGCCACTACATATTTTATTTCATAAAATCAATCTCACAAGCAAATAGCTAGAAGGAGTGCTTCCTCCTCTGACATTCTTGGGAGTTCTCCCCATCCCCCCATCGGAGGAGAGGGCTTTGTATTAATCTCACAAATCCGGAGAACACAAGTAAAACAACCCATTCAGCGGTGATAGCCTTGTGTGGGGGTCTGAGTGGACTGGCCCTCATGCCAATGGTGCAGGCACATTCCACAGGGATGAAAGTGATCTGAGACACCCAGCTAGAGCTGACAAAATCTAGGAGGCAGGTGACAAAGTGGTGACATGGTCAATGATGACAACCAAAAAGCAGTTCCAAGTTAATATCACATACAGAGACTTGTGCCAGCTTCACTCTGTATCACATTGTTATGTGGTAGAAACAAACTGCAGCGAGGGGGCAAAAAAAAAAAAAAAAAAAAAACCCTCATTCCACAGATCTTCACTGTTGTGTAATGAGATTACAATGCAAAGGTTTGCTACCCATGGGAGGTCTTTGAGCAATTCACCACCCAGGAACCCAAAACGAACTAGATGAACTCTGCTTAAAACAATAAGCCTTAGGTTTCTGTATTGTATTACCTCACCAGGCAAAAGTGATGAGAAGAAATGGGAATATAAGAAGGAAATAGGTAAACTTCCTATGGTTACTTTCTCATGACACATTTCTCTTGAGCATTCATAGGTCAGCACTGTTTTATAATAACCTGCTTTTAAAATAGCATGACAAGCATGTGTAATTTGTGTTTAGTGACCTGAGAGCAATCTTTCAGTAAAACAGTGTGGTTAAGTGCCTGGCAAGGCAACCCTTGGTCTGTAATCCTCTAGGAAATAAGGGTGGAGAGTATTCCAGAAGTATCCATTGCTTTCTCTTGTTTATTATGGGAAAATCTATTGCTTAATGTGAAATTTTTTCTCTGTCTCAGAAGCCCCACTCTACGTGCAAATCATGAGGTTCATATTTTCTTGCTCAAAAAGAGGGAAACAAACTCTTTTCCTTTTGCCAAAGCAAATTAGCATTTATGAGATTTATTTTCTTATGTATAGGTAGTAGCCCAGAACCACACCCCTCGCCAAATCTGCTTCTTGCGTAGCATGTCTCCAATGTTAGAATGAAAGAAAAAGTAGTGCTTGAAGATAAAATCTATTATCTTCTTCAAAATACTCACACTGTGGCAGAAATGGATATCAAGTTTCAGAACAAGGTGAAGGTCTGAAAAAAATCAGGTTTTTTTTTTTCTCATCATCATGACTGAACTAACCTTAAATTCAACCAATTTGACCTTCTGCCTGTCACCTAGCCTTCCTGTTCCTGCCTCTCCCTTCTAATCTCCCTCCTTCCTTCCTTCCCTTGACAAATATTCATTGATGACCACTTACTCTGTGCCAGGTGGTTGTGCTAGGCTCCAAAGGTGAGAGAAAAAGAATCCAAAATGAATGAAAAGTTTTCTCTCTTACATTTCACTTTGTACACTCCTAAAATTTAAGTTTCTTCTAACAAGCATCACTTTCTTTAAGGTATCCTAAAAGACCTTTTTTTTTAAATTGTTTTTAATGTTGATTTATTTTTGAGACAGAGACAGACAGAGCATGAACAGGGGAGGGTCAGAGAGAGAGGGAGACACAGAATCCGAAACAGGCTCCAGGCTCTGAGCGGTCAGCACAGAACCCGATGTGGGGCTCGAACTCACAGACCGTGAGATCATGACCTGAGCTGAAGCCGGACGCTCAACCGACTGAGCCACCCAGGCGCCCCTAAAAAAACTTTTATAAAAAGTAATCATGTCATCATAAAACAGAGCTTGACAAATTTTTTCTGTAAGTCCAAACAGTAAATATTTTAGGCTTTGTAGGCCATATGGTGTCTGCTTTGTGAAAGCAGCCATAGACAATACTTAGAGAAATAGGTGTGGCTATGTTCCAAAAAAACTTTATTTACAAAAACAGGTCATAGTCCATTTTTCATTTGCTGAACCCTGATCTAAAAAAATTGAGACAAGGCCCTGTACTCCAGGTAAACATAACCTAGTGATTTTTTTTCCAGTAACATCATGCATGAGACATAGTAAGCATTAAATTAAATATCAGAGCACACTGATCTTAAGGAAATTATTAACCATCTCTGGGCTTTAGCCCCTGATTTGAAAATTATAATGGAAACGTAATTAGATATTCTTGAATGTTCTTTCAACTCTGAATTTTGCTTATGTCTTATCATACACCAACTCCTATCATGCAGCCAAACTTATCAAGAATAAAGGTTGCTTGCTAAAATTTCTCTGAGCAGTATATGCAGAGAACAGGTATCTCTTGCCATTGATAGGATCTAAAGTGTGGGAGCTGGCAATCTGATAAAAGCCAATTACGAGTCCTGCTAAACAAATAGAAATAAGCCACATTTCATTTAAGAAGCATTTTTATATACATTTTCACATACAATCCTCATTACAAGTACATTGGCTAGCAAGAATAAATATTTCCTTCACCTTTCAAATAAGAAAAGAGAGGATTAGAGAAATTAAATGATTTGCCCATTGCCTTATATCTAATGCCTAGCCAGGCAGAACCTTATTCCCAGCCAAGTCCTAATTCAGAGCTCTTCAAACCATGCCAGACTTCTTCCAAAATACACACTTTGAATTACTTAAAAAACTGCAATATGAATGTGAATTGTTGGAATGGCAGCACAAAAATGACTAGTGAATTGCACCAATAAAGGTAAGTGTTTTGTAATAGAGTTCTATGAAGCAGGGAAACAAAACACAAGACAATAGAAACAACCTGTGATGAAGAAGCCACCCACAGTGCCTACAGTACCTGCAGCCCACACCAAAATACAGAAGTCTCACACACAAGGATGAGGCATGCAGGTCAAGGAGAGCTTTCCTGTTTAGCCCACGAAGACAGAGACACCCCCTTTTTATTTTCTGGAAGAAAGTAAAATGATAAAACTATTAATATCTTCCTAATTAAACATCTTCAAAATAAAAATACATTTACCAATTGTACATTTTTAAAAACAATATTTTTCTATTAGTGGACTCAGAGCTTTGTTTATTCCAGATGACAACAAAAAATAAAAATACATTTACAAATTGTACATTTTAAAAATAACTTTCTTCTTTTTGTGAACTTGGAGCTTTGTTTATTCCAGATGACAACAAAAATGTCAATTATTTCCAAAAAACTGTATTTTTCATGATTTAGTTTTCACTTGTTTCTTCATGTTTTTCACACTCCATCTGGTTCTATGTATTCAATGTCCTTTTCCTTTTTGCCAAGTTCAAAAAAAAAAAAAAAAAAGGCACATGCACTACTCTGTGTCTTCAAAGCATTTTACAAACACTACCAAATTGGAATTCTTTATGGTTTAAAATTAGCTCCTTCTTATTTTTCTCATGAGCCTCTAAAATGCCTCAGCAAATGGGTTTTCTTCTGTTGTTTCAAAAAAATTGTTTACTTAAGTAAATATTATTTGTATGTCATTCAGCATGTATTGGAACATTTATATAGTCCAGGCTTTTAAGGAAAAAAAAGATTAAGAAATGGCAAATTCTTGTTTTTATTTTTCCTGTGAAGTTTAACATTGGTTTACCACATTCTATGGGTCAAGCACTGTGTGGCTGCACTGTGTGTTGACAGAAAAGGAAGCAAATCTCTACCTTTCAGGAAATCATGATTGTGGAGCCGGTCACATGAATACCTTATTTCACTAAAGGCAGACAGATGAATGTGAGCTAACAATGAGGATATCGAGCACTAATACTTACTAAGTCCTTATTATGTGCAAGGCATTTTCTAACAGATCCTCACACAATTAACTCAATTAATACAACTACAGGAAACAACAAAGTACTCTGAAATTATGGTATGGGAGATAGAAATTAATTTCAACTGTTTGACTAATTGGCCAAGTTCGTAGGCATTTTAAAGGGTTCTCAAACCATTTTTCTTTTATTCCTTCACACAATGGTCTTATTAGCTATGTTTATGCCACATTTTTCTTTTTCCCCCCATTTAAATGTATAGTTCACTAAAATCCCCTGCTATGGGCTGAATAGAGTCCCTGTCCAAAATATTCATATGGAAATCCTAACCCCCAGTGATTCTATTTAGAGATAGGGCCTTTAAAGAGGTAATTAACTTAATCTGAGGTCATTAAAGTGGGCCCTTATCCAACATTAACAAGTGTCCTTATAGGAAGAGAATATTTGGTCACAGACGGGTACAGAGGAAAGACCATGGAACACAGAAGATTGCTACCTACAAGCCAGGAGGAGAGACCTCAGATGAAACTAGCTTTGCTGACACTTTGATCTTTGCTTTGTAGCCTGCAGAACCATGAGAAAATAAATTCGTATTGTTTAGGCCACCCAATCTGTGATGCCTTGTTAAGGCAGGCTGATCAGACTAAGTTGTATATGTTTCTAACATGACTTTTCATCATATTTACTGCTATTTTATTTATGTCTTGTATTTTTAAATGTTTTTATTTATTATTTTGAGAGAGGGAGAGAGAGAGCAAGCAGGGGAGGAGCAGAGAGAGAAGGAGACAGAGAATCCAAAGCAGACTCCAGGCTCCAAGCCATCAGCACAGAGCCCAAAGTGGGGTTTGAACCCACAAACTGTGAGATCATGACCTAAGCCGAAGTAGGACTTCTAACCTACTGAGCCACCCAGGCGCCCCTATGTCTTGTATTTTTGAAATAACCCTTTGTAAGAAGGACATAGCATTTAAAAATTAAAATTGAAGGGAGGAAAACGAGACCCCATAATGGCATTACCAGGCCATCAATACGTTAAGTGACCTTAACCCACTCCCATGGAAAGGGCAGTTAGAGTCACAGGTGATCTAGATGTATCATCCCAGCCCTGATGGTAGAAACAAAAGCTTATTTGTCCTTTAAAAAGTGTAAATAACAAATAGATAAAATTCACACACCATAAGAGAGCATTTATTTAAGAGTTGGGAAAAGAAACCAGATGGTCTCCTGTCCTTTTCCACTCTCTATTCTTAATGGTAGTTCCTATGATTTTGAAGACTGTGTGCATTTTTCTAAAACATTACAATTAGTTGTTAGAGTGGCACAGACCAGGAAAATAAATACTTTAAGAAAGATTGTATAGAACCCAAAATCACATAAACTATTATTAGAATTATTTTTTAATTTGGAGCACCTACTGGGGCAGGAGGGAGCGATTGATTAAAGGTCATTCATGTTTACCTTGGACTCTCAGGGTCTTCAAATTAAACATTCTCATAGCCTAGATTCTGAGATTTGGGCCTGCACAGAAAGTACAAAATATATCTGCTTAGAATTCAGAGGCTTCTTTGACGAAAAATATTATTAATAGATAATCTTATACTGCTTATTTTTTCTATGTCAAGCCCCCCTGCTCACCATGAACAACTACTGCTTCTCCTGCCTCTTCCTTGGCAGAGGTTTCAACTCCTACCCTCTGTCCCTGATAACTTACTTGCAAGGCACAGAATACAGTACAGTTCTGAAACATGCCCGAAAGGAAACACTGTGCATGTGTGTTTGAGTGTGCACGCATGTGTGTACATGTGTGCCTCTGTTGCTTTCACTTGCCTGGAACATTTTAGCTCCTTTCCTCTCCTTTTTAAATTTTTAAAAATTTTTTTTCCTCTCCTTTTTAAAAATTTTCCTGGAGAATACGTTTTTAATTATTATTAATTATAAACTTTTTTGAGTTATAATAGACCATAAAAGTACAAACATACAAAATTTATTTTTTTTTAATTTTTTAATTTATTTATTCATTCAAGTTAGTTAACATACAATGTAGTACTGGAATCAGGAGTAGAACTCAATGATCAATCACTTACATATAACACCCAGTGCTCATCCCAACAAGTGTCCTTCTTAATGCCCATCACCCTTTACCCATCCCCTCACCCATCTCCCCTACAACAACCCTCAGTCTGTTTTCTGTATTTAAGAGTCTCGTGGTTTGCCTTCCCCTAGGTTCATTTGTTTCTTAAATTCCACATATGAGTGAAATCATATGATGTCTGTCTTTCTCTGCCTGACTTATGTCACTTAGCATAATATCCTCTAGCTCCATCCACGTTGTTGCAAATAGCAAGATATCATTCTTTTTGATTGCCGAGTATATGATATACATATGTGTGTATATGTGTGTGTGTGTATATATATATATATATATATATATATATATGTAATATATATTCATCAGATGGTGGACATTTGGGCTTTTTCCATAATTTGGCTATTGTCGATAGCACTGCTATAAACACTGGGATGCATGTGCCCCTTTGCACCAGCATTTTGTATCCTTTGGATAAACACCTAGTAGTGCAGTTGCTGGGTCGTAGGATAATTCTATTTTCAATTATTTGAGGAACCTCCATGCTGTTTCCAGAGTGGCTATACCAGTTTGCATTCTCACCAACAGTGCAAAAGTATTCCCTTTTCTCCTCATCCTTGCCAACATCTGTTGTTTCCTGAGTTATTAATTTTAGCCATTCTGACAGGTATGAGGTGGTATCTCATTGTGGTTTTGATTTGTATTTCTCTGGTGTTGAGTGACATTGAACATCTTTTCATGTGTCTGTTAGCCATCTGGATGTCTTCCTTGGAAAAGTTTATTCGTGTCTTCTGTCCATTTATTCACTGGATTATTTGTTTTTTGGGTGTTGAGTTTGATAAGTTCTTTATAGATTTTGGATACTAACCCTTTATCTGATATGTCATTTGCAAATATCTTCTCCCATTCCATTGGTTGCCTTTTAGTTTTGTTGATTATTTCCTTTGCTGTGTAGAAGTTTTTTATCTTGATGAGGTCCCAATAGCTCATTTTTGCTTTTATTTCCCTTGCCTCTGGGGACATGTCAAGTAAGAAGTTGCTGCAGCTGAGGTCAGAGGTTCCTGCCTGCTTTCTCCTCTAGGATTTTGATGGCTTCCTGTTTCACATTTATGGCTTTCTTCCATTTTGAATTCATTCTTGTGTATGGTGTAAGAAAGTGGTCCAGTTTCATTCTTCTGCATGTCTCTGCCCAGGTTTCTTAACACTATTTGCTGAAGAGACTGTCTTTTTTCCATTAGATACTCTTTCCTGCTTTGTCAAAGATTGGTTGGCCATACATTTCTGGGTCCATTTCTGGGTTCTGTATTTTGTTCCATTGATCAGTGTGTCTGTTTTTGTGCCAGTACCATACTGTCTTGATAATTACAGCATTGTATTACAGCTTGAAGTCTGGAATTGTGATATCTCCAGGTTTGGTTTTCTTTTTCAACATTACTTTGGCTATTCAGGTTTTTTTCTGATTCCATACAAATTTTGGAATTGTTTATTCTAGCTCTGTGAAGAATGCTGGAGTTGTTTTGCCAGGGAATGCATTGAATGTGTAGATTGCTCTGAGTAGTATAGACATTTTAACAATATTTGTTCTTCAAATTCATGAGCATAGAATGTTTTTCTTTGTGTTTTCTTCAATTTCTTTCCAAAAATTTCTACAGTTTTTGGTGTACATATTTTTAAAAATTAATTATCTATTTAATCTAGATTTACAAATTTATTGCTCTGAAGTTGATTTTTTTCCTATAATTTTTCAATCTGTTATGTATTGTCCTTGTTTCCCTTTTCATGTCTACAACTATCTGTACCTTTTTATCTTGATCATATTTACTAAAGTATCATATTAATCTTTTCAAAATACTATTTTTTGTTTTTATTCAATTTTTCATTTTTTATTTTCTAGTTAGTTGGTTTATGCTTTCATTTACACTAATCCTTTTTTCTATTCTGTTCATTTTGTTCTGTTTTCCTAGATTCTTGTCTTAAAAGCATAGATTATTTATTTTTAATACTCTTTTTAAATAGATACACTTGGAGCACCTGGGTGGCTCAGTCAGTTAAGCGTCCAACTTCGGCTCAGGTCAGATCTCACAGTTCGTGAGTTTGAAGCTCTATGCTGACAGCTGGTAACCTATAGCCTGCTTCAGATTCTGTCTCCATCTCTCTGCCCCTACCCTGCTCACACTCTGTCTGTCTCTTTCTTTCTCTATCTCTCAAATATAAAAATAGATAGATAGATAGATAGATAGATACACTTATGTTCATACATTTTCTTCTCAAGTTTGCTTCATATTCCAGTAGATTTGTTATATAACACTTCACTTATTTATTTAGCTCTGAATAGTTTACAAGTTCCATATTGATTTGCACTTTAACCTCATAGTTATTTGGTTGTGTTTATGTGTTTGTACACACGTATGTGTTTAATTTCCTCATATATGGAGATTTTTTGAGTAGCTGAATTTCTTGTAATTGTTGATGAATAAGTAAATGCAGCCTGTATAATATCACCTTTATGGAATTTGCTGACATTTTCATTGTGGTGTAACGCATGATAAATTTTTGTGGCTGTAGTCTGTGTGCTTGAAAATGATATTAGTTTTGCATGCATGGTACAGGCTTCTTTGTACAGCTACTCAGTCAGGCTGGTTAAGTGCATTACACAACCCCTCCATACCCCTTCTTATTAGTGGGTGGTTTCTTGGTTGGTTTCTGTGCGAAGGATGTTCAGCCTCTCACTGTGATTATGAATTTGCCCACTTTACTCTGTAGGGCTATCGGTGTTTGCTTTACATAGTCCCCTTTGTGGTGCTCCAGCTAACCAAC
Organism: Puma concolor; assembly: GCF_028749965.1. Lineage (NCBI taxonomy): Eukaryota > Metazoa > Chordata > Mammalia > Carnivora > Felidae > Puma > Puma concolor. The sequence continues at coordinate 111,736,192 of NC_141671.1, forward strand.
TTGTTGGTTGCCCACGCCTGTGGGCTGTAATATCTATGACTGAGGTGATGAAGCAGGCTTGCTCCTTCTCACGTTCAGTGACAGAAGTTCTCTTGCACATTTTGCATTCTTTTTCTTTCAGGATTTCTTTATATGTTCTAGTTCCCTGAGAGTCTTTTCTTGGTTTTGAGCATTACACATGTAAAAAGTTGGTTTTTAGCTTTCATATGGATTTGGTGAAAGATGTGGAAGGAGAGGCTAAATAAAGCATTCGTTCATTTCAATCCTTTCGAGATCGAGTTCAAGAGTTACTCTAAAATGCCTTTGATGGCCTTTCTCTTCCATTACTCCAGGCTCCCCTCTGATCATGCCACTCCTTGTCCCAACTTTGCAATGCCACCAATCTTGTTTCAGTTTCTCAACACAGAAAGCTCTTTCCAGACACAAGACTTTTTTACACGTTGATTTTCTCTGCCTGGAATTTCCATTTGCTCTATAATTTACCTATTAACCATACCTATCCTTCAGGCATCGGGTTCAATGGCACTTACTCAGAAACTTGCTGAATAATCTAATACAACTCAGTTCTACTTTCTTCCAGTACCTACACTTTTTTTCAGTAGTATATTTCAAAATCTTATTCTTTTTTAGAGAGAGACAGAGAGAGAGACAGAGAGAGAGAGTGGGGGAGAGGGGCAGAGAGAGAGAATCTTAAGCAGGCTCCATGTTCACCATTAATGACCAACACAGGGCTCTATCCCACAACCAAGCCGAATCAAGAGTCAGACCTGAGCTGAAATCGGAGTCAGATGCTCAACCGACTGAGTCATGCAGGCACCCCCCCAATCTTTGATTGTTACTTGTTTATTTCCTCTTCCCAATTAGTTTCAAACCCTAATTGTACAGAGACTATATCCATTTGTTCCTCACTATATTCCTATGCAGAGACAGGACCAGCAATATAGTAGGTATCAGAAGAATGTTTGTTGAATGAGTGCATATTGCCCTCAAATAGTAGCACATTTAAGATTGAGGAAGGATCACAAGCACTAATAAGGTTAAAATTCCACATAGGATGCATTCCATCTTAAAGAGATGCACTTACTCTGAGAACTTAAGAAAATCATAAAAGCTACGAGTTATAAAGTGCCAGGCATTTTATATTCATTATAGCTAATCTTTACAATAACACTTACATGTACAGGGGAGTAAATTGAAGATTTGGGAAATTAACTAACTTATTCAAGATTGAGTTATCTATAATAGCAGAGCTAGGATTCAAAACCAGATGCGTTTCTTTCTAAAACTTGTCCTTTCTTTATGTTATCATTCTAAGCACCATTAGGTAACATTTGGTAGTCTAAGAAATAGTATTAATTTTATTTTGAAAGCAATTTATTTTAAGGAAATAAAGTGATATTTTCAGCTTTAAACCTAGATAAGTAAGGCAAATATAAAATGTGATTATCAATTTAGACTCAAAAAAATTTAAATAGCTAAATAAACACTCAAAGATATCCCTGCAGACTAGGTCTTTAGATTCTTGGGGCAGAACCTCTCTAACAAATTTTATTGAGTTCAATTTACCAAAGTGAATAGGCATGACCACAGGATTTAATGGGAAAATATAAGTACCAGTTTTTATTTCTCCATTAAGGCCATGTGGATGGGCTACATTTAATACTTTCCTCAGTCTAAACTGCCATGCATTAAAATAACAGCTCAAGTCAATTTGGGCCAGTTTTGTCACATAAAGCTGATAAACATCTGAATAATTAGATCAAATATCTGGATGATTGGTGACATCTGTAATTGAACTTTTGGAACACTTGAGTATTCTAGAAACAAAATAAGAGATAGCTTTGCCTTACTCACTAAGACTAGAGTGAGAAAATAAATAGTTGTCTTTAAGACCTTTATGCACCTGCCTAATATCCTAAATGTGTCCCATAAGGAGATGAACATGATGTGTGTGTGTGTGTGTGTGTGTGTGTGTGTGTGTGTGTGAGAGAGAGAGAGAGAGAGAGAGAGACAGAGACAGAGAGAAAGAGTGTGTTTACATTCTTATCATCCCTAGAGGGGATTTGTTTACTTAGTTTCTGCAGCTGAATATTAAAACAAAAATGAAGAGAACAACTTGGAAAGATTTTTATAAAAAAATAGATTCACTCCACCCTTATTATAGCATTATTTTTACTTAGCAAGTTTTATAACAGTTTTGCAATAGAAGCAATAAAGAAAAGGTATAAAAATCTAGAACCTAATAAATTACAAAATTCCAGAAAGAAAAACCTCAGTAATGTTTAAATATCAATATAAAATACACCCACTAAGAAAAATATGAGATGACAAAACCTTTGAAATAAACACATAAAAGGAGAAACTGAAATACCTTTGAGTGTCTCATGTAAAACCCAACACTTCAATTATTACAATAAAATATACCAAAAAGCTTACAATATAAGAATTAGCAATTGTCTTAATTTTCCTCATATTGAATTAAAATAACTTATATTTTGTTATCCTAAAATACTGCTTTTGTAAACTTATTTCATTCATCTGTTTGAATTTTATTCACTTTTGAAGGTATTCATTCCCAGTATAAAGAAGACCCCTGTATCTTCCCTATGTGGGGCATATATGAATAGTTCATTAGGTTTGTTGGAAACAAATAGAAACAAGCATAAAATGGCAATTAAGATCATGGGTCTGCAGCTAAATATTTATCTATTTAAATCACACATGCAAAAGACATATAATCCATGCATAAAAGATGCCTCTAATTTCTATTTGGAGAGTTTCTTTCTATCAAAAAAGTTAGTTAATCTATCTGTGCCTCTGTGTGGCTCACTGACAAATAAAAATAACGATATAACAATAACACAATAAGGTCATTTAGAAGTTAAATTAGGTAGTATACACAAAGCAATAGTACCTGACAGTGAGAAAATGCACAAAGCCATCAGGAAGGAAAATAATTCACTGGTGTATTTCTAGTAATAGTTTTGTAAATTGGGCTTTATAAATATATACTGAAAGTTCCAGTGTACGTAGAGCCATCTCTTTCACAGAGACAAGAATGGAAGGAATTTAAGCAAAAGACCCCAAGGAAGAAGATGCAAGGAATAAAGAACAGGAAATTGTATTTTTTTCTGTAGTGCTAAGGGCAAAAAAAAAAAAAAAAAAAAGGAAAAAACACTAATCTTTGTGATGTGCTGCCCTGAACATTTTACAAACTTGATCTTCATGCCTTGATATCTTGTTTTTTCCCCCACACTTATGTCATGAAACTCAATGATCATTACAAATCAACCCTTTCTCTGGTTTCATCTTCAATGTCCCCCTCTCCTTGTTTCCCATTCAGTATTTGACAAAATAGTTTGACCTCCACCTCTCTCCATTCCTTTTGCTTAGAGAGTATGACAGCATATGGATTTTTTTCCTTTATTCATTTCTCCTCCCACTCTTCTTTCTCCTTGCATGGTATTTTTTTTCTTTCTTCCGCACCGCTTCTTGGACATTTTCCAAGGTTTTTTTACACTAGATAAATGCGATACTGTGAAACACCAACCCCAGTATCTGATATATGAAAAGTGGTCAACAAATGTAAGTTCCCTTTGTTCTCTGACACTTCTTTTCCCAGTGATGTCATCAGTGTTCCTGACTTCAGTAATCACTTCCATATAGATGAGGCTTAAATTTCTGTTTTCTACTGACTTCTCTCCTCAGATCTACTTTTCTGTTCCTACCTACCTGCTGAATGACCGGCTATTAATCTCAATTCTTCCTTTCCCTGCTCTTATCCACATATCACTACCCCCAACTTCTGCACAAATCCTCCAACTTTTTATTGTCCGGGTCATTTATTTTGATCATTCTCAAAATATCAGAGATAACTTTCTTTGTTCTCACTTTTAAAAGTCACTGGGTCTTAGAGGATCTATATTCAAAATATCTAACACACTCATGTCCTTTTCTAAATTCTCAATATCACCTTACTAGTTTGACTGTAAGCATTCACACTCAGGCAATTTAACAGACTGAAGAACATCTCATTCCAAATCTCTACTCCCAATATTTTGTTGTCACTAATGATACATTAATCTTTCTATAAACGTGCCTGGAGTATTTATTTGATTATGATAATTCTTTAAAAAAAAACACTTTAGGGGCGCCTGGGTGGCTCAGTCGGTTGGGCGGCCGACTTCAGCTCAGGTCATGATCTCGCGGTCCGTGAGTTCGAGCCCCGCGTCGGGCTCTGGGCTGATGGCTCAGAGCCTGGAGCCTGCTTCCAGTTCTGTGTCTCCCTCTCTCTCTGCCCCTCCCCCATTCATGCTCTGTCTCTCTCTGTCTCAAAAAAAAAAAAAAAAATTAAAAAAAAAATAAAGAAACACTTTAAACATTCTCCCATATTCAAACTCAATACCTTTTGTAGTAGTTATCAATTTATGTTTGTAGACTTATCTCTAATGATTTTAATTTTTACTCTGTGTTATAGCAAAGCTGCATGACTAAGAGCTCCCTGCTTCTGCCTTGTTCTTTCTTACCCTGTCTCCTTCCATATGAGATTTTTTCCCCCCACAGTCGTTGCTGATTGTCATTGAACCTATAATGTAAGACTCAGAGTATGTATCATTTTCTTAAATGAGTGACCCTATTCAATTCTAAGGCTTCAACAACAGGAAACATATATAACACAGCTTTTTGTTGTTTAAAGTCTCTACCGTAATGCTCCGCATCTTGTAAGTAAAATATATCTGATGAGTGTAGGGACATATTTGTCCTTAAGCATATATGTATGCTATCACTGTGTTCTAGAATAAAGCCCTTCGAGAGAAGGGGCTTTGTCTTATATTTCATGTTTCGTTTCTCCACAGTTCCCAGAATATTCCAGAAACACCTAAAAGAAGGGAAATAAATGTGATTTTATTTTGGTTGTTGGTTTTGAAGAGAGCAGATAGTTATATCTCTCAGATTGAAATATGAAATAACCACTAGCGTGGTCAGAAGGAGCCATTTCCAGAGGCCTAATTTGAATGATCAGAAATGCAATTTCAGCAACAGGAGCAGGAACCACTGTAACCACAACCAGATTGGAACAAAATATGATAGGTCTTGCCCTCAAAAAAACTCAGCACTTGTGATTAAAAAAAAAAATCTAAATAGGCCAATAAGAGAAATGGTTGGAGAGGAGAAAAGAGTCACTTAGTGCTGCTGATGACTTCTTCATCAGCGGATGGAATGTGGGGGATTCTGAACTGCAGCTAGTGCTAATAGGGGCTTAAATATTCATGTCAGCCTTTCAAGAAGGGATCCACTAATACTTCCCCCCCATAATTTTAGAGATGAATACAAGTAAGTAAACGGGAAAGAAGATTTCTATTTTCTGGCACACTGAATACAAATGCTGTCACTGTGTTTTGATAGCAATCTAGGGAATGTCTCCACTCGCTCTTATCTTCGTGATAAGAAGCTTTTATGAGGTGATTGACAATTCATTTTTTTAGGATTTATTTTTTCCATTTTCTTCCCTTTTTATTCTCCTTGGGTATTTAGTTCCTGACCAGTTCTACAAAAATAACAGGTTGAGAAATAGTTTATTGAATAGGGGTTTTAGCAAAAAAAAAAAAAAAAAAAAATAAGTCCTAAACTCAAATCCCCAGCTCCTTCTTTAGGATAACATAACTATAAACAAAATAAAAAATAAATACAAACAAAAATTACAGTAGCTTCTATTTGTTGAACACTTACTCTAAACAGCCACTATGTGAGAACTGTGTTTTATTTTTTTTTTTTTCTCCTTTACTCTTTATAACAATCAGGCTTGTGAGGCAAGAAACTTAAGCTTCAGAAAAGCTTTGGTTCCAATATTGTGACTGCAGAGCCTGTGTTCCTCATCCCTGTGGTTTGTCCCTCTGGCTCTACACTGCTGTACCTTAATTAACCTCTATGAACTTCAATCACATTGGTAAGCAGGGTCTAGCCATAAGTCCTACTGTAATCCTCAATTTTGTGCAAATTTACTCCATTAGAGAATTATTTACTTCACTCTGTACTGATTAGACCTGGACTGTATTTGATACTCATGAGCAATAACAAAAGTAAAATGAAATGCAAGTTATTGGCTCCTCTAAAAAGGTTACTTAAGTAAAAATTTGGAGTAGTTAATTTTCATCAAAACTTGCAAAGACCATATAAATATTATAGTAATGTGTACTCACAAAGAAAAATTTTCCTTTGGGAAAGGTAAATGGTTAATTAGATATATTTAGTTATAATTTGAATCCTAAGAATTATTAAAACTGTGTATGTGATAGTTAATGTTGACTTTTCTTGGCCTATGTGCCAAGATATCTGGTCAAATATCATTCTGAATGTCTCTGTGAGGGTATCTTTGGATGGAATTACATTCAGATTGTCCACCATTAGGTGGGTGGGCCTCATCCAATCAGTTGAAGGCTTGAATAGAAAATGTCAATCTACTCTAGCAAGAAAGAATTCTCTATCAGATTGTCCTCCTGGTTCTACAGGACTTGAATTGCAACTATTTCCTGAGTTTCCAGCCTGCTGTCCCTCCCTATCAGATTTTAGACTCACCAAACCTCCAGTCATAATAAAAATCTCTCTCTATCTCTGTTTCTGAATCTATTTCTCTCTCTCCTGTTGGTTCTGTCTCTCTGGGGAACTGTTCTCAGTATATTCTGTTAGAGCAATACCATTTATACTTGAGGATAAGTTTCATCACTATTTTGAAATTTTGAAATCTCTGCATTACCATCAAAATGTTGAGATGATACTGGTCATTGAAAGAACAGAAAGAAAGAAAGAGACAAAATGAGAGCTGTTAGATGCAGAAAAGATTGCATTTTTAAGGACCATTTAAGTAGTTCAAGTTATTCAAATTCTGGTTAATGGTGACAAAGGAGTTTCCATCAAATATAAAAAGAGTGATTAATACACTTCTATCATTTGCTACTTTTTATGAGATCAAAGTTCTTTACAGATTGGTAACTATCAAGATTTGCAAATTCAAATAACTTAGCTGGAAAAAATTGAAAAATGTTTTATTTGAAAGTATAACACAAAACTATTTAGTTTCTTTCCTAAAACTCTGTATTTTACTTTTTACTGTAATTATATGACCTAAAAATGTAATTTTTTTAAAAATCAAGATCAATGTAGACTCCCCAACACCCTCTCCAATTTATCCCTGTAAGTCACATAAATATTATGATTTGTGATGTGTCATAATACGAAAAAAGTTGGAAGCACTGTTGAAAAGAAAAAAATAGAACTGGATTTTTTTCTAATGGCAATAATCATTAAACTTTATAAAACCAAAGGGCATTAGAGATTCTGTTCATCAAATTGCACCTACGTGGCTTTGCATTCTGTAGCAGGAAGTAGTTTAGATATTCTTCAGACTTTAAAAGCTTTCAGATAGGATTGCCTCCTTGCAATGAACAAGAAAAGGCAAGACTAGACAAATGGAAACTATTTGGAAAGTTGTTGCAATAAGCCAGGAGGGAGATGATGTAGTCTGAATAAAGACAGTGACCATGGTGATAGAGAAAAGCAGGAAACTTTGGGAGATATTTATTAATTAGAATCAATAGAATTTTGTATTGATTTGATGGGAGGAGTCATGAAGAAGGAGGGGGGAAATCAAGGTTTCTGGCTTGAGTACTACAAATTGGCAACAGTCCCTATAAAGAGAAGTCTGTTACCTGAATATGGGGTAGAACTACATTGTCACTAGTCCTTACCCTCTTCATCCTCAAGTGTCTGGTTCTCTCAAAGACACTAAGGAACACAAGAAGACTGTCAGCTCTTTGACATTTTCTTCACTGATCAGAAAAAGAATGGAATAACTTTTACCTTCTTCACAAAGTCCCACAGGTCTTTCCAGAATTCTGGATCAGGTAAAGACTTTAAAACTATGAGACCTAGGGGCGCCTGGGTGGTTCTGTTGGTTAAGCGTCCAACTTCTGCTCAGGTCATGATCTCACAGTTCATGAGTTCAGAGCCTGGGGCCTGACAGCTCAGAGCCTGGAGCCTGCTTCAGATTCTGTCTCCCTCTCTCTCTCTGCCCTTCCTCTGCTCGTGTTGTTTCTCTCTCTCTCTCTCAAAAATAAATAAACATTAAAAACAAATTAAAAAAAAACTATCAGACCTAACTTTAAGCAATTATAAGGTGCCTCCTGATAAAAACTTTCTTTCACTTAAGTGAGAGCTTACTCTTTAATTATTACCACCAACCCCCACTGCAATCTGTATTGCTATCTTTTGTTTTTATTCAGTTAAGGAAATGGAGAGATCCACTGTAGTCTTGAGTGATTTTCCGCTTCAGGAAGGCAAAGATACCAACTAGGCAGTAAGAAGTAAATCAGAACACATTCAAGATGACAGCGGCCTTGTAAACCACTTGATGTACCTTCTTTAATCTATAGGCAGGAAAACTGTGGCCCCGGGGGTAAGGTACAATGGGCTGAGACCAGGGAAAGATACAGAGCAGACTACAAAAGATTACTAGAAACATAAATGTAAATGAATTAATGAGTCAAATCAATTTTTCCATCTCAACTACAATATTTCACCAAAACTCAGGATGCTGTCAGTTGTAAAGCATGGGGGAAGAAAACCTACCAATTAAACTATGACAAAATACTAAGTAGCATCATTGTAGGATACATCCCAATTCGAGATTTGTTAGTATTAAAAATATATAAGTGTCTTAGAATTGATGAGCTCCAGAAGCAAAGCTCCCAAAAATCCTACGATAGTGAGCAGCAGTTCTAACCTACTTTTAAAAGTTAAGATTCCTTGGAACACTAAGATACACAATGAGAAATTTTATACATGGCCAGCCCCCCTCCAGGATTTGGTCCTGCCACAGCTGAATCAGGAAAGAAAGAAACAAAGTGAGAGAAACAGAAAGAGAGAGGAAGGGAGAGGAGGAGAGAGGAGGAACAGATTATAGAATGGAGGAACAGATTATACACAACTTTATTCTCTAAAAATTCTTATTTTTCTTGTATTATAGAGAAATGGACTCACAATTCTGTGTTTGGGCTCATTCATAACTTTGTTACAAGAAAAAATTATAATAATGTATAGTTATTTATTCACATGCAATGACTATAAACTATAGTTTGGAAAGGGTCACAAACCACAGAAGTTCTGCCTTCTGCTTTATTTCAAAGCTTATAGCATCATTTGGGACAAGACTAAGTAACTCTGGAAACACTTAGACGGTATAAAATGCACACTTTTATTTTGTAAGCATTCGTTACATGAGTCATTAGATAAATTTCTTCTTCTAAGTAAATTTATCAAATTATTATTAAGTCATAAAATTTTAAGCCAAAAATGAATAAAGAAAGCACATGCTCTAAATTAGAGGAAGGGGGAAATAAGAAGGTATGGGGTGTGGTGAAATGCATAACCATGTAAATGTTATCCAGCTTTCTTAAATTGGATTTTTTTTTCTTTTGAGGTTAGATTCTTGCATAATATGTATGGAATAACTTTTTCAGGAGTGTAATTAGAAATGCAGTATGAAAACCCACCTTCTTGCAACATGGCATTACTTACTCCTAAGAAAAATAACATAATATCAAAGCATATGTTTCACTTTAAGTTGCCAGATCACTTGAAAGTTTTTTTCTAACAGACTTAATACGGCTGGGAAAAGCGTACTTCAGATTTGACATAAGAGATTATCATACATCTACTCATCATGTTGTACCTAGGTGGCCTTTGAGTTTCAATGCTGAGAGTTTCAATGCTGAGAAGTAGTCTTCTTATATTTCAGAGTTTAAGAGCTTTTAGAAACAGCAATATCGCTGAATTCTTGAAAGAACATGTTATACACTTAGAAAATTATATGGATTTTTGAAAATTTTTATTTTAAATTTATTTAATCTAAAAAAATAGTTCACCCATTTTCCCCACCCCCACCCCACCTTTTACAAACACCAATCTGTTTTCTCTATCTATAAGTCTGGTTTCCCCCCCCCCCCCATTTCCACATATAGGAGATATACAGTATTTGTCTTTTTTTTTTTTTTTTTTACAGTATTTGTCTTTATCAGACTTATTTCACTTAGCATAATGCCCTTAAGGTCCATCTGTGTTGTCACAAATGGCAAGATTTCTTTCTTTTTTATGACTGAATAATATTACATTATATATGTATATTATACATATATATATATATATCACATCTTCTTTATCCATTCATCCATTGATAGATACTTAGATTGTTTCTATTTCTTGGCTAATGCAAATAATGCTGCATTGAACATGGGGTGCATATATCTTTTCAAACTAACATTTTTGTTTTCTTTGCATAATTATCCAGAAGGGGGATTGCTGGATAAATGGTAGCTCTATTTTTAATTTTTTGAGAAAACTCAATACTTTTTTCCATAGTGGTTGCACCAATTTACATTCCCACCAACAGTGCACAAGGTTTCTCCTTTCTCCATATCTTCACCAATACTTGGCATTTCTTGTCTTTTGATACTAGCCATTCTAATAGGTATGATGCAATATTTCATTGTGATTTTGATTTGGCTGTCCTTGATGATTCCTGAAGTTGAGCATCTTTTCATGTACCCATTGGCCATCTGTATGTCTTCTTAGGAACACTATTTAGATTTTCTATCCATTTTTAAGTCAGATTATTGACTTTTTTGCTATTCTGAGTTCTTTGTATATTTTGGATATTAACCCCTTATCAGATTTATGATGTGCAATTATTTTCTATCATTCACTAGGTTGCCTTTTTATTTTTGTTGATGGCTTTCTTTGCTGCCCAGAAGCCTTTTAGTTTGAAGTAGGCCCACTTGTTTATTTTTACTTTTATTGCTTTTGTTTTCAGCAGATCCAAAAATATCACTGCCAAAACCTATGTCAAAGGGGCTTTTCACCTATGTTTTCTTCCAGGATTTTTATAGTTTCAGGTCTTACATTCATGTTTTTAATACATGAGTTAACTTTTGAAATGGGTAACAGTCCAATTTCATTCTTTCACATGTGGCTGTCCAATTTTTCCAACATCATTTACTGAGAAGACTGTCTTTTCATCATTATACATTATTGCATCTGTTGTCATAAATTAATTGACCATATATACATGAGTTTACACCTGGGCTTTCTATTCTTTTCCACTGATCTGTGTGCCTGTTTTTATGCTAATATTGGTTTTTTTTAATTATTATTATGGGTTGTAATATAGTTCGAAATCAGGGAGTATGATGTCTCCTGCATTGCTCTTTTTTTCATAAGACTTCTTTGGCTATTAAAATACTTTGTGGTTTCACAAAAATTTTAAGATTATTTGTTCTATTTCTGTGAAATATAGCATTGAAATACTGATAGGGAGTGCATTAAATCTGTAGATTTCTTTGGTAGTATGGATATTTTAACAATATTAATTCTTCTATTCCATGAGCATGCAATATCTTTCCCATTATTTGTGTATTCCTCAATTTCTTTCAATAATGTCTTATAATTTTCAATACACAGGTCTTCTCCTGTGTTAGATAAGCTTATTCCTAGGTATTTTATTCTTGTTAAAGCAATTATAAATGAATTGTTTTCTTAATTTCTTTTTCTTATGGTTTGGTATCAGTGTAAAGAAATGCAATAGATTTTTGTGTATTGATTTTGTATCCTGTAGCTTTACTGAATTTATTAGCTCTAACAGATTTTAAAAAAAAATTGTTTATTTATTCTTGAGAGAGAGGGAGAGAGAGAGAGAGAGATCATGAGCAGGGAAAGGGCAGAGAGAGGTAGACACAGAATCTGAAGCCGGCTACAGGTTACCAGCTGTCAGCACAGAGCCTGATGTGGGGCTTGAACTCACAAACCTCAAGATCATGACCTGAGCTGAAGTCGGACACCTAACTGTATTATACTACAGTATTATACAGTTATGTAAGGTATAACCATTGGGGGAACTGAGTGAAGGGTACATGATACTTCTCTATTCTATCTTTGCAACTTCCTGTGACTCTAACTTTTCTATATCTATATCTATATCTATATCTATATCTATATCTATATCTATATGAGAATCAATGAGTAATGGTGATGGATAAGGTTGAAACATGTTCAGTAGTTAATGACATTTGAGTTTGTGTGTATGTGAGTGTGTGTGATCACACTTAATTTATTTGGCTGTTTTAATTAACTTCAAAAAAGGGAATGAGATTTTTTATACCTACTGAAAGGGACATGTGCTGAAAAGTTGAGGAACACACTTCCCATTTTATAGAACCATAGTACCAAGTGCAGTTTTTTTTTTCCAGTCTACAAGGCAGAGTGGAGGCGGAGCACAGATTGTTGCAGTGCACAGAGCTGGTGACCGGGAGTTACAGTGAGGAAGGCTGAACCACAGTGAGTTAAGCTAAGCCACACTGGTCTCCTGGCTGTGCTTCTTAGGTCATCTTGGTCACTAGTAGAATATTGTTGCACACTATCATACTGCTTCTTTCATGTATGGGACTAATACTTCTGGAAGAATATTTTTAAGTTAACTCTACCCCCAATGTGGGGTTCCAACTCACAACCCCGAGATCAAGAGTCGCATGATCCACCAACTTAGCCAGCGAAGCACCCTTAAAAGAAGTTCATTAAAGTAAAGTCAATTCCTTTGCAAGTATTCAATTGAAATAAATTAACATCTTAAGTAGAGAATTATAACTACCAAAATTATCTTCAGCACCTACTACACAGTTCACTTCACATTCAGGGCTGCGGACAGTGCTCCTGAGCTTTGTCCTCATGAAGCTTATTAAAAAACACAGAATATGAGGGGCACCTGGGTGGCTCAGTCGGTGGATCGTCTGACTTCAGCTCAGGTCATGATCTCACAGTTTGTGACTTTGAGCCCCACATTGGGCTCTGTGTGGGCAGCTCAGAGCCTGGAGTTTGCTTCAAATTCTGTGTCTCCCTCTCTCTCTGCCCCTCCCCCACTCATATTCTGTCTCTTTCTCAAAAATAAGTATTCAAGAAATTAAAAAAAAAAAACAGAATATGATGGAAATGAAGACTAAGGTCTAGACATGTACAAATGCAATTAAGCACCTTTGGCCTGATGCAAAGTGTATAACAGACCTGAAGCAAGAAGAAGAAATATTTCTTCATATATAAAGGTACTTCTGAAATTATGTATTGACAATTAGAAGATAAAAGTAAAATATAAAAAAATTATGTCGACATATAGAAAAGAGCATCAACAGGTTTTGCAAAAGGCTTGTAAGACATAGTTGTTGTTTTTTACATCTAAGCTTATGAAGTTATTTTATACATGTTTGAAGAGAAGTATAAAACTTATTTTTAGGCCAAATGTTCATGAACAAAAAAGTTTAATAAACCAGGTATTAGAATTTGGGCTGGAAATATTAATGTTATTTTAGTTTTTGTGAGTGATTTCCAGGACCACTTTGACAAGTTAAGGGATGATAGTAAGGAATAACTACAAATTATTACAGGTTTTATGACATAATGGATAGTGTTTTCCAAACTTAAAGCCTAAGCCATGTATCTAAGAGTGCCAGATAAATCTCTCACTTTATTTCAAAGTCCTTCATAGTAGTGCTTTAAAGGATCTTATAGCAGTAGACTCAGTAGTTAAAATTCATACTCTCTGTGTCACACTTACGAGGCAGAAAATAATTCGTGGCTAGACATCCCAAATTTCAAGTCAGGTTCTTTCCAGACACATCTGTGCACCAAATGAAAATGCAAAGCATTTCATTGCATAGTACATCATTTGATTGGGGAATAAATGGAAGATTTATTCCTAATAGTTTTTTTTTTTTTTTTTGCTGTTCACATTTAAATACATAAGATAAAATGGAAAGGAAGTTCTGGTTTGGTACTGCTTTCATTACAATCGCCAAAAGCAGTGATCTACAGTTCCCCCCAAAAGAAGAAGAAGAAGAAGAAGGAGTCATCACTCCTTCAGCTAATAGTAGATAAACATTTAAAATGTTTATCTTAGGGGCACCTGGGTGGCTCAGTTGCTTAAGCATCCGACTTTGGCTTAGGTCATGATCTCACAGTTGATGGGCATGAGCCCTGCATCAGGCTCTGTGCTGACAGTTCAGAGCCTGGCGCCTGCTTCAGATTCTCTCCCTCTCTCTGCCCCTCCCCCACTTGCTCTCTCTTTCTCTCTCTCTTTCTCTCAAGAATAAACATTTTTAAAAAAGAAATTAAAATTTTTATCTTAAAAATGAACACTCTTACATGAGTATATGTCTTTCCCAGTGAACTTTCTCTTATTCTGTATACTAACCATCCTTGCTGTTGAGTAGAAAACTTGCAAAATTTCTCCTACATACCTTAATCTTTACCACCATTTAAAGAGAAGAAGAGGGGTTCCTGGGTGGCTCAGGCAGTTAAGTGTCTGACTTCAGTTCAGATCATGATCTCACGGATTGTCAGTTCAGGCCCCATGTAGGGCTCTGTGCTGACACCTCAGAGCCTGGAGCCTGCTTCGGAATCTGTGTCTCCCTTTCTCTCTACCCCTCCCCTGCTCACATTCTCTCTCTCTCTCTCTCTCCCTCCCTCAAAAAACAAAAAAACAAAAAAAAAACATTAAAAAAAACTAAAGAGAAGAAGAAATTGTGATAATAGCTTAATCTAGCAAGTTTGAAACAAATCCACCAGAATAAGTGTAAAGTGTACGATAATTAAAAATTACATTGAGTAAAGAAAGGAAAAATATTGTCTGTTCTGAAATTTAAGATGGGAAATGACTTTTTAAAGCTTTTGATTTTGAAAAGTTATAGAGAAACAGGAAGTTGCAAAGATAGAATAGAGAAGTATCACGTACCCTTCACTCAGTTCCCCCAATGGTTATAACTTACATAACTGTAGTATAATGTGAAAACCAGAAAAATTGACATGAGCACAACGTGTGTGTAGTTCTATAACATTTAATCACATGTGTAGATTTGTGTAATGACCACCATCATCAAGACACAGAACTATGCCTTCACCACAAAGATCTCTTTCTCTTGCTATCCTTTTATAGCACCCTTCTGCCACCATCCATAATCTCTGACAACCACTAATTTGTTCTCCACCTCTATAATTTTGTCATCTCAAGAATGTTATATAAATGGAATCATACAGTATGTGATACTTAGAGATTGGGGTTTCTTCTTCTTCTTCTTCTTCTTCTTCTTCTTCTTCTTCTTCTTCTCCTTCTTCTTTTCACTCAGCATGATGCCCTCAAGATTCATCCAAATTGTTGCATTATGAATAGTTCATTCCTTTTTATTAGAACAAATATGCAGAACTGCCAGTGCTGGTTGTATGATAAGAGTATGTTTAGTTTTTAAGAAAACTAAGCTGCTTTCTGGACTGGCTGTACATTCTCACTAGTAATTGTGAAAGATCCAGTTTCCCCTCCTGCATTTGGTATTGTCACTATTTTTACTGTAACTGTACAAATAGATGTGTGGTTATATCTCATCAGGGTCTTAAACTGCATTTCCCTAATGCTAATGATTTTTAACACCTTTTCATGCATTTATTTCCATCTGTATATTTCATCAAAAGGCCTAAGTCTATTTATTTTAATGTATTCATAGGACACCAAACGATATTACACGATACCAACTAATTTCTTCAAATAGTAAATGTCGTTATTAATCAAAAAGGCTAATTTTCTGACTAAGGCTCCTTTGTGACATAATCCAAGGTATTGTATAGAATAAAATTACAGTGCATAGACCACCCTATAATTAATAAACATTAATTAAAGTTTAAAAATACTTTCAAAGCAGTAAAAAAGTACAAAAATATAAAATCCCCAAACAAAATGAATCAAAGAAAATAATCAAATACTCAATGTTTTCAAAATAATTTAAAAACAGTACATAAGCTTATAATTGTAAGAGAACAAAGGAAAGGCTTATAATGATGCTTTGTCTGAAAAAAAAAGCATTTGTACAGAATGATATGATATAATGTACATATTCATAATAATCAGAAGGTGAGAAAGGATAATTATTTAATATATATTTCTAAATAGGATTATTTTTTAAGTAGCTTTCTTTACACTTGTTTTTACTTTTTATTAACAACACAAGGAAAGCTACCAGAAGTCTTGGTATTGTATGATAAGTAGACTTATCACAGGGGAAATAAATGTCGACATGATAGTTATTGAAGCTATATTTTGTTTTTGTTTTTTTTTTGTTTTTTTTCAATATATGAAATTTATTGTCAAATTGGTTTCCATACAACACCCAGTGCTCATCCCAAAAGGTGCCCTCCTCAATACCCATCACCCACCCTCTCCTCCCTCCCACCCCCCATCAACCTTCAGTTTGTTCTCAGTTTTTAAGAGTCTCTTATGCTTTGGCTCTCTCCCACTCTAACCTCTTTTTTTTTTTCCTTCCCCTCCCCCATGGGTTTCTGTTAAGTTTCTCAGGATCCACATAAGAGTGAAAACATACGGTATCTGTCTTTCTCTTTATGGCTTATTTCACTTAGCATCACACTCTCCAGTTCCATCCACGTTGCTACAAAGGGCCATATTTCGTTCTTTCTCATTGCCATGTAGTACTCCATCGTGTATATAAACCACAATGTCTTTATCCATTCATCAGTTGATGGACATTTTGGCTCTTTCCATAATTTGGCTATTGTTGAGAGTGCTGCTATCAACATTGGGGTACAAGTGCCCCTATGCATCAGTACTCCTGTATCCCTTGGGTAAATTCCTAGCAGTGCTATTGCTGGGTCATAGGGTAGGTCTATTTTTAATTTTCTGAGGAACCTCCACACTGCTTTCCAGAGCGGCTGCACCAATTTGCATTCCCACCGACAGTGCAAGAGGGTTCCCGTTTCTCCACATCCTCTCCAGCATCTATAGTCTCCTGATTTGTTCATTTTGGCCACTCTGACTGGCGTGAGGTGATACCTGAGTGTGGTTTTGATTTGTATTTCCCTGATAAGGAGCGACGTTGAGCATCTTTTCATGTGCCTGTTGGCCATCCGGATGTCTTCTTTAGAGAAGTGTCGATTCATGTTTTCTGCCCATTTCTTCACTGGGTTATTTATTTTTCAGGTATGGAGTTTGGTGAGCTCTTTATAGATTTTGGATACTAGCCCTTTGTCCGATATGTCATTTGCAAATATCTTTTCCCATTCCGTTGGTTGCCTTTTAGTTTTGTTGGTTGTTTCCTTTGCTGTGCAGAAGCTTTTTATCTTCATAAGGTCCCAGTAATTCATTTTTGCTTTTAATTCCCTTGCCTTTGGGGATGTGTCGAGTAAGAGATTGCTACGGCTGAGGTCAGAGAGGTTGAAGCTATATTTTGAATGCAGTTGATAATTCTCCTGAATTATTGAATTTACTTGGGTGAAAATATTCATTCTACCAACATTTATTAAGCACCAACTGTATACCTTTATTAAGCAAGTACTGTGTAAGGCTCTTGGAATTCATTGGAAATAAATATTCTCTGATTTTAAGAGGCTTAAAATATAGTAGGGAGAAACAGAATTACAAAAAGCTTAAGTGCACTAATATTTCCTTGAAATGCTAAAAGAAAAAGGAATGAGATCTTATGGTCCAAGATAGTTAACTCTCTGAACTTACAATAAAACTATTCTGAATACTTATTTGATAGAATTTACTTACATAGCACTTTAATTTCTAATTTATTTTCACTTAGAAATTTCAAATTCATGAAAATTACATAGAAAAATGGGAGAGAGATGAAAAGATGAGAGTTGATAACAACATTCTGTACCTAATAGTTATGAATTGTATTATTTATTTTCGCTCTATTAATTAATCCAAAAGGTTTGATTTGGTTCTGGCTAATGGAAATGCTATGTATATCTGTTGTATACTATAAATATTTACATATTTCCATTATTTAATAATTAAATACTGTATAAATTCCAGACTGTACATGTGAGCTAATATAGTCAGACATTAAAATGTGACATAGTATCCTAATATTAGAATTCATGTATGAGAATATGAATGGTCATTTCTCATAAATTTGATAGTGTTTCCCAGAACTGAAGACTCCAAGAAAAAAAAAAAGTACATGCATAAAGTACTCTCTATAGACCCGGACGGATTTTACAGGAAAATAATGGGAAGAATTGTTTCCAATTCCACTCAGGACTGAATACAGAGACATGAAAGAAAAGACGTTATTTGGATAGAAGATTTCTTAAATGCTTCAAATTTGAAAGGGATAGACGAAGTGTGTTAAAAATATCCACCACTCTGAAAAATACCTGAAATAGAATTTTCCTTTTATAGGTCTAATTAGCCAGGAAAATGGGCTGGATTCCTTCTCAAGGTCACTCTAACCTCTAAGGAATCTATGTCTTCTCTTCAGTAAGAACAGAGCCTCCTTCTCTCTTACCTCCATCCTGATCAGGCAACGTAATTGGCATTCTGTGATTGCTTTCTTAATGCTAATACCACAATAAACAGTGCCATCTACTGACTAAATTCTATAATTGACTACCTCTCAGAATAGTAAATACTCATGTTTGTTATCTATGTTTACATGAGTCACGTGTTATATTATACTTATTTAAAGCTACCAGGAATGTGTATATCATCTATCTTGATCTTCCTGTTTTTTGTTTTTGTTTTACAGATGAGAAGGTTGAGATCCAAAAAGATCAATCAATTTGCCCAAAATTTTGACAGGTGTTTTTCAGTGAGCACCACCATGAACTAAACCCTGGGAATAGAAAGAAATTTAACACTTTGGAGGTGGAAATCAATCTGTAAAGTTGTCCATCCATTGGGGAAAATATGTGACAAATATGATTAATGACAAAAGTATGAAATCCATATAGCAAGGCAAGTTGAGAAATAGCTGATGTAAAGTTTTAGGAGAAGGAAATGCTCACATGTAGTTTTAAGTTAAAAGAATGAAAGAGGAAATACTAAATTAAGGTTATTTTGTTCTTCTCTGTTTAACAGAAGGTTGAAACTATTTGTGAATTGTTACAGAAGCTTGATTTGTTCTCAAAAATGTATGATATATAAAATCAACTCATTTTGCTTTAAAATGTCTCCCATCAATACCAACTTTTGGATCAACAACTAAAAGAAATATATCCATATTATATGTAATCTTTAGCTTTATGGCAATTAGGATGAAACAGAGTCAACTCAATGAAAATGAGTTTTTTAATTGTTTCATTTTTTCATTATTTTTCATTATTTCATTTTTTCATTATTAAGAACTGAGGCATGGTTGGTTTGTATCTGTGCCCAAGACATAAGGTGTATCTACAACTATTAGATCACATCTAAATACTACTTTCAAATGGGTTTATAGTTGCATTCTTTGTAGCATTTTAGTGCAGTGTGTCCTACTCAAGCAAAGGATTCAAATATTTATGGGATGGAATCCTGAACATTCTATCTTCTTATTTAAGGCAGGAAGTTGTCAGGTTGATACTTTTGATTATTACAACGGACACAGGTATTTTACTGTTGTTGTTTGTAGGATAACACAAGCTCATACAAAATATATGAGAATATTAAAAATATACATCAAAATAAGAACCTTAGTGTTAACCAGTAGTAAAATAAATCACTTTGGAAAATATTTCCAATCATCATACTCAAATTTTGTCCTGACATCTCCCATCTTCTAAAATTGGAAAAAAACTGAAAGCACTGAAAATCCAACTTTGACTTTAACTTGAGACCATGAGAGCATATAGGGTTTCAGAACATGGCTTGTTTTCTCTGCTACTCATACCCCCAACACTTTTCCATGAGTCAAACTAGTGTTCTAAGGAAGCAGAATCCACCAGCACTAAGATGTCAATGGTAATAACATAACAAAAACACCAGAGAAAAGAGCTTTCATAAGTGTTGTGCTGTGCTGAGGATGTACATGGCACTGAAAGTGATTTGGGGACTGAAGACAGAAACCCGTGCTGAGGGCATAGTGCTAGCCTCCACAGAGATGTCCTCTTGGCACAAAGTCAGGATAGATCCCAGAGAAGCTGACTGCAGCAACTGGAGCAAATCCCGAAACCACACTACCATTCAACAGAACACACAGATACTTGTTCTCTGTACATGTATATTGGGGTTTGTATCGGATTTCAAAATAGTTCACACTCAGCATCTTCTGTTTCCAGGATCTTATTTGATGACCCCTTCTCTTTCCATTATTTGATCAGAAGACTTGGAAAGCATGACTCTTTCTGCTTCATTTTTCTCTTCACCTCAGAATTAAGTTTAATGCTCTATTTGCCATCTATGTGGTTGCATTTATGTTCTGTGGCTTTTTTTTTTTTAACCACATACTGTGAGAAGTTTTAGACCCATTTAGATGCTATCCACTTGCAGGTGACTGGTAAAATCAGAATAATCCAGTATGAAAATGCTCCCAGTTCTTCCTGCATTCTCTCTACTACAGTGAACTTTTCCAATCCTTAGGCATCCCAAACTGAGACATTTACTATGTGATTAACCAATATCTGCAGGCTACTTATAAACTGCTTCTTATAAGTCTGGTAGTTAATAAATTGACTTTAGATTTGATCGGTTCTAAATTTTAGGGAAAGAGAGAGAGAAAGGGTAAAGGAGAGTAAAAGAGAAAAACAAAGAGAGATTGGATCATACATACATTTATAGAAACAACAGCGACAACCAATGCAGAATATTCACTCTGAGAAAGTAAGACATTTCACTGATTAGCTTGTTGTTTTGTTTTTAAGCACAAATGGTTTGCCAGGAAAATTTAAAATTTAGAATACAAGATACAATTTTCCATAAAGCAGAGCATTTGCCATTTTCTGGGACTTGACACCAGGGTTGAAGAAATCCATTTTCACATTCAGACAGTAGCTCTCTAATATACAGGCAGAAGCGTTTTTCCACCATTAAATCTCTGACTTTTTCTTAAAATAACAGGTGAAAACTTAGTATATATTTGGAAAACCTTGCCCCATTAGTGAAAAAATGTCATCAAAGAGTGTGCCTATGTCATTCCAGAAAGAGTAGCAATACCAACTATCCATTTCATGTGGTACACAATCACTCATGGTTTTAAAATCACATTGACTGAGAAAGAGAAGTCCTATTTTTCCTATTTGATATTACTCCTAAAAGATGAGTTTTACTAAATCCAAAGTCAAATATATGGAGGACTCTGTTTAACTTCACACAGGTGAAAATTTTGAGAGAGATGGGATTCTTAATATGCTTGTTTTTCCTTATGGAATAACTTCTTTATTAGACAAATTCTCTGTAATTGTTCAGGGTCATGCCTGAAATTAGCAAATGCAACCCATGAAGGAAGCTCAAAGTGAAGTTAAAATATGTACAATTATTTTCTGTTTGTATACCAGGTGACTAAATTTGTGACATATAATGGGCTCTAGCCAATTATCTAAGCAGCAGACAGCAAAGCTCTAAAATGTAAATTCTCCATTTGATTCATGTGCCTCAACTTTTAGAAGACTCACGTTTTAGAGGAAATGTTGAAAGGTGTTCAAAATTACAACTAGGAACTTGCCACTAAATATGATCAAGAAGCAGTCCTATGGATCCATTAGTTTTTTTTTATGTTTATTTATTTTTTGAGAAAGAGACAGAGTGCAAGTGGGGGAGGGGCAGAGAGAGAGGGAGACTCAGAATCCAAAACAGGCTCCAGGCTCTGAGATGTCAGCACAGAGTCTGACGCGAGGCTTGAACTCGTGAACTGTGAGATCCTGACCTGACCCGAAGTCAGAAGCTCAACTGACTGAGCCACCCAGGTGCCCCTGGACCCATTAGTTCTAATCCCCACTGATTAGGGAAAAGAAAAATCAGTGTTCTGCCCACCAGCAAACCCCTTCTAAGTAAGTGCTTTTCTAGTGTCCTGAGGAGGAAAGAACAAGGTCAGCTGCTACTTGAGCCATTCTAGTTCTTTAGAGCCCAATCCACTGACTTATCCATATATCCGGGTCCAGCCACAGTTTTGAGCAGATCTTGATAGAGGTAGGTAGATATTAACAATGTCTTCAATTATGATAGGCAGAGCTTGGAAATAAGTTTCAACATACAGGAGTCAGTGATCCAGTTAGGATGCCTATGCTCCCATGTACCACCTCCATGCTACCCATCAGGTGGCTGCACCTGTGTTTCCAAGCACACCTCGAATAGAGTCAGAGACACGCAAGGGAAGCCCATTCTGGGAAAAATCTGACAGCATTCAGGAGAGGGCATCAGCAGTTTTTCTCTCCTTAGTTCTTTAGTCGTCCCATCTGAAACAGAGTCCTGGTTTGAAGAGCTGCTTAATTCTTGAAAGGGGCTGTATCTCCTTCATATATCTCTCATTGCAATAGGAGGTCCTTTATAAGTAGGGTGAAAATATATTTTAGCATCTTTCTTCTGAGCCTTTTGAGAGTGAAAATGAAAGATACTAATGACAACACCAGGATACCAGGCGTAAACAAAGACTGGATGAGCCAATTAATGCGTATGAGTGTCCTATTATAAGCCTCTAGGGTTTTAGGGGAAAAAAATGAAAAGAAGTTTACTGTTGGGTCCAGTGCTGTTTGCTGGACACTTTACCAATACTTAAAGCTCATTCCTTTATGATTGTTCCTTACCTTTTATTTCAAATGCTCCCTGGCAAAGTTCTTGCCAGTTCTCAGCTTTGCAATACATTTATCTTACATTTACCACATGTACATTATACATATACTATCTTATACAGAGTGGGAAGACATAACAGGAATAAATGAACAATAGAGTGATACTGCTGATTTGCCAGAGTAATATAAATTCAAAACATTGACCAAGGTCAAGTTTGCTTGGAATTATTATCACAATTTATTTGACAGTATCCCTTGTAATCTTTCTGGCAAAGTGTCTTATACAAACTAATGAATGATTAGCATGTGGTTCATTTAGAGAATTATCATCATTATCACTCCAGTTTACCATGTGGTATTTGTTTCTTTGGGCTTGACTGTATTTCAAATATAAATCTTCTACTCTAATATTTTCCATTCTAATTTTTAAAAGGTCGATTTTGGGGGTGCCTGGGTGGTTCAGTCAGTTAAACATCCAATTTCAGCCCAGATCATGATCTCCTGGTTTGTGGGATTGAGCCCTGCAAGGGGCTCTGTGCTGACAGTGTGGAGCCTGCTTGAGATTCTCTCTCTCTTTTTCTCTCTCTGTCTGCCTTTTCCCTATTGTGCATGTGTGCACATGCTCTTTCTGTCTCAAAATAAACAAACAATATTTTAAAAATAAAAATAAATAAAATGTAGAAATATGGCTACATTTTCCACTGTGCAATTTTTTCTTTAGTTTGTAATGGTTAGTTGCCACTTACAACGACATTTTGAACTTCTTTTAATAAGTACTTTTATCATCTTAGGAGGCTATGTTTTAACAAAGAAATGAAAATCAAAACCACAATGAGATACCACTTCACACCTATGAAGATGGCTATAATCAAAAAGACAGATAATAACAAGTGTTGACAAGAATGTGGAGTAATTAAAAACCTCATATACTGCTTGTGGGAAAGTAAAATTGTGCATCTAGTTTGGAACATGGTCTGGTAGTTACTCAAAAAGTTAAATATAAAGTTACCATTTGATCTAGCTATACACACACACACACACACACACACACACGCATACATACATAAGGTGGAATAATATTTGGCAATAAAAGAAAATAAATTATTGATATATGCTACAACACATATGAACCTTGAAAGCACAGTGCTAAATGAAAGAAGGCAGTCACCAAAAAACACATTTATATGAAATGTGCAGACAAGCAAATACATGCAAACAAAAAGCAGATTCATGGTTGCCTTGGACTGAGGGTGTGGGGAGGTTAGGGAATGACTATTAAGGAGTACAGATTACTTTTTGGGGTAAAGAAAACGTTCTAAAGTTGATTGTGGTAATGGATGCATGACTCTGAATATACTAAGAGCCAGTGACTTGTGTACTTTGAAAACCAGTAAATTATATACTAAAAGCCAGTGGTTTATATGATATATGAATTATATCTAAATAAAGTTGTTTTAGAATAAGGTAGCTAAAATATTTGGTCTTGCAGAATAATATGTCAAGGATATAATCATGATTAAAAGATGTGTACCAAAAATGACATAAAATTAAAATAGAAGTGCATAGGCAGTTAAGCCAATTACTAATTAAATCATGAAACATAAACCCAGTATGGGGTGATTTCTAAAAGACCCAGATAGAAAGAATGGCCCAGTTCTTAGAATTTAAAATCCCACTTGACAGACACATAGACCAATGGAATAGAATAGAAACCCCAGAACTAGATTCACAAACGTATGGCCAACTAATCTTTGACAAAGCAAGAAAGAACATCCAATGGAAAAAAGACAGTCTCTTTAACAAATGGTGCTGGGAGAACTGGACAGCGACATGCAGAAGGTTGAAACTAGACCACTTTCTCACACCATTCACAAAAATAAACTCAAAATGGATAAAGGACCTGAATGGGAGACAGGAAACCATCAAAACCCTAGAGGAGAAAGCAGGAAAAGACCTCTCTAACCTCAGCCGTAGCAATCTCTTACTCGACACATCCCCAAAGTCAAGGGAATTAAAAGCAAAAATGAATTACTGGGACCTTATGAAGATAAAAAGCTTCTGCACAGCAAAGGAAACAACCAACAAAACTAAAAGGCAACCAACGGAATGGGAAAAGATATTTGCAAATGACATATCAGACAAAGGGCTAGTATCCAAAATCTATAAAGAGCTCACCAAACTCCACACCCGAAAAACAAATAATCCAGAGAAGAAATGGGTAGAAAACATGAATCGACACTTCTCTAAAGAAGACATCCGGATGGCCAACAGGCACATGAAAAGATGCTCAACGTCGCTCCTTATCAGGGAAATACAAATCAAAACCACACTCAGATATCACCTCACGCCAGTCAGAGTGGCCAAAATGAACAAATCAGGAGACTATAGATGCTGGAGAGGATGTGGAGAAACGGGAGCCCTCTTGCACTGTTGGTGGGAATGCAAATTGGTGCAGCCACTCTGGAAAACAGTGTGGAGATTCCTTAGAAAATTAAAAATAGACCTACCCTATGACCCAGCAATAGCACTGCTAGGAATTTACCCAAGGGATACAGGAGTACTGATGCATAGGGGCACTTGTACCCCAATGTTGATAGCAGCACTCTCAACAATAGCCAAATTATGGAAAGAGCCAAAATGTCCATCAACTGATGAATGGATAAAGACATTGTGGTTTATATACACAATGGAGTACTACGTGGCAATGAGAAAAAATGAAATATGGCCCTTTGTAGCAACGTGGATGGAACTGGAGAGTGTGATGCTAAGTGGAATAAGCCATACAGAGAAAGACAGATACCGTATAGTTTCACTCTTATGTGGATCCTGAGAAACTTAACAGAAACCCATGGGGGAGGGGAAGGAAAAAAAAAAGAGGTTAGAGTGGGAGAGAGCCAAAGCATAAGAGACTCTTAAAAATTGAGAACAAACTGAGGGTTGATGGGGGGTGGGAGGGAGGGGAGGGTGGGTGATGGGTATTGAGGAGGGCACCTTTTGGGATGAGCACTGGGTGTTGTATGGAAACCAATTTGACAATAAATTTCCTATATTGAAAAATAAAAAAAAATAATAAAAAATAAAATCCCACTTGAGTGGTGATAGGAAGATAAATTGCCAGAACTCTGATGTATTATTATAACTGGGCAAACCCTACTAGATTTATTCTTGACAGAGATTGTCCATTAAGCCAAAAGGCAGAAATAATAGTTGAAAAATATAATAGCTGCTAATGAGTATTCACATATGCACTTAGTGTTACCTCAATTTAAGATAGTATTTATGAGTGCAAGATTTAAAGCAGTTTGGGTTTGAATCCTCTGTAATTTAATAGCTGTGCGACCCAAGGCAATGTACTTCACCTCTCCAAGCCCCAGTCTCATCATCTCTAAAATAATATGCACTTTGTAAGTTGTTGTTGTATAACAGAAATGCTCTTGGCATATAATCACCAAATTTGCTGTTTTTATTACCCCTACTTTTAAAAACATCAGATGCAGGCTGCCATAGCTTGATGTGTCTTTCCTCTAGCAATAGATTTCAGGCAGGCATAGGGAAGCAAGCAAATGTTTGTTAATGAGACTGAAACTTTAGTGTCCAGTTGCCATGTGATTCAATCAGTGATGAGTGAGGATGAAAATGTAAAAACCGCTCTTTAAATTGCAAATGATACAGTATCTCATCCAATGGAAAATTATACCAGTCACTCTGACACTGGAGAACCATGAACCATGACCATGAGAACATTTCACTTCCCTGTGGATTAAGTGAACATTTGTGCATATATTTCACTATGTGTTGTGTACTCTACTTTTAAATTTAAAAATGGTGCATTTTATGTTTTCTTGTACTTTGGTTTTTATCCTGGCAAATACTGCTCAATTTTTTGCTCCATCCTCAAGTTTTAGAGATGGAATAAAATCTAGGAAAATCTCTTTTGTGCCTTCAGGAATAACTGATTATGATGGTTTCAAGTTTCTGAGATTGTTAATAGAAACAATGTAAAAAACACATGGTATCATTGAGTTATACATTATTTTAATGAGGACTATACTACTTTCCATTTGCAAAACAGTTGAACTGAATATTGGCATAGAAAAATACTTGTTGCTCAGAATGAAAACATCTACTTTATTATTATTATTTTTTTACATATACGTATTCTGAACTCCATATAGGAAGGGGTATCTACCAACACACTAAGGGACAATTTCAATACAACACAAAAAGTCAAGAGTGCTAGGTTTGACATCAGATTATTGGGGTTTTGTTTCTGCCTCTCCTGCCTGATAACTATGATTTGGGGAAATTATTTACTCTATGCCTTGGTTTTAATCATCTTATAATAATAATAATAATAATAATAATAATAGAAACAACAACATAACGGCCTAATAAGGCTTCTGCATGTGAAAACTGTTTAGAAGAAGACTTGGTGCATAAGTACTCAATAAAGCTGTGATCAGGTAATGATGACTTAATAATTAGTCGAATCAAGAGAGCAATAAATACCCAGATTCCCTTACCTGAAAACATTAGAATTATTTATGACTATGAAATAGAACATGACCTTCTCAGAGGCAGGGCTGTGCCAGATCAATCTTTGTCATCCTGGTACCTTTATTAGTGCCTGGCATATCGTCCTCACATGATGAATATGTATGAGTGATCCTCTCCAAGCCTTAGGCATGCCTAACTCCTCTCACCATCCAATCTCAGCCTCAAGCGTTTGCCCCAGAGACTCCTCCCGGAACCAGTTACAAGCAACTCCTCACTTACCACTCTTAGCCCAGAATCTACTTTACTTTCCTCACATCTCTTATCAATACAGCAAATTATCTTTTCCTTTGTTTACTTACTTACTATAATACTAAAATACAAGGATCATGGAACTCATAAAACTTGTCCATGTTTTCTTCGCTATATCATCACAAAACAGTGCTAAGCACATGCTAGTTTCTCCACAAATATCTGCCAAATCAAGAAATTTATTTTTGGGTAGAAATGAAGTTTTGTGAAATACAGCAGTTGCTTGTAAAGAAGAGATATTCCCCATTTTTCCATCTTGTAGGACTTTGGGTTTTCCAGGAAGTAGACTTTGTGTTTGGGTTTTTTTTCAGGGAGTGTCTTTGGAATCGATACCTGTGGAGGTGGAGGGGAGACATAGGATTGCCCAAGAGAGAAACGCAGCTGTGATGTGGGCCCCGGGAGCCCCAGCCAACTCCTCATGTGAGCTTTGGAACTGAAATGGCTCATCAGTTTTCCCGTGTTGTATTGAAACAGCCATGACTTTATACATCTGCCTCAGTCAGCCATTGTCTGTGGATCACACACAAAAGGGCATGACCTTGGCAAGGGGGCTGTCTGCAGCTGAGGGGATCCTGGATAGGCTCAAGGCTGAAAGAGAAATCTGGGTGTTGCATCTTGCACCTCTCACTCTGTCTTTCTCATTCTTTCTTTTAGACTTTTCACTCTATCATTCAAAAACCTTACTGTGTGTTTTCTATGTGCCAGGCACCGTCGCAAGTTCTGGGAATTTAACAATGAACAAAACAGAGCCCTTAACCTCCAGGGGCCAACATTCTAGAAAGGGAAGCTAAACACGTATAGTAACTTAGGAAATTGTAAACGTTATAAGGAGAACTACTTCAGGTTAAGGTGAGGAAGTGGTATTTTAGCTGACATCTGAAGCAAGTCAGGGAGAAAGTCACGTATGTATTTGGACAAAGAGTCCACCAGGAGAAGAAGCATCAAATGGGAAGTGCTAGTGAATTCATGCAGCAGCAGGGGGGCCCACGTGGGAGGGGGGTAGGGTATGAGATCAGTGAAGTAGGTGGGGGCTGATTTATGAGTTGTATTCTAAAGCTCAAACTTTGGAAACTTACGAGTTTTTTCAGTACTTCTCTGACTTTCTGCCCAAAAGTTAGTCTTTTATCCTGACATGGGATATTTAGTTTGGGATTTGATGATTTCTCCTATTTATATGTTGTTCCATGGACTTATTTGGCTGTTTACAAGCAAGGGGCAAGAAAAGTCTCTGTAACCAATGGTTGTAATTTTATTTCAACAGCTGAAATCTCCCAGATGTTTGCTGTTTTCCACTTTCCTGAGAGAGGTTTTAGATGCATCTGTGTGCTGAATTAATATTTTACATCTCATTTTCCTTTCCTTGGAGGATTTCTCCTCTTTTAAGAAGTTTTAGTTTTACTTGCTTTTTCTTTATATTCTTAGTATTGGTTATTTGAGATAGATGTAACATTAGCCTGGTACACAATACCCCATAAAATTTGTCACTATAGCAGAACTATGGCTAAACAAAACCCAAACAAAAAAGGCCATGCTATGCATTCTAATCAGGGGTGGAAATGAGGCATTCTTCCTAGTATTTTTAGAGAAACCAGGTGGCTTTATATTCAGAAATATTCTGTTTTAACATATGTAAGCCATTATGCATCACAAAAGAGATAGGCAAACAAGATCAACTTTGTAATCTTCAACTTGGATTAGTCAAGAGAAGCAAGGACTGAGGATGGGGTGAGATCAGGTAGCCTCAGGGCCCAGAGAAAACTAATCCACTGAATTGCAGAGTCCAACACCCAGCCCCCAATACCTATAGCAGCACAACAAGAGCAAACATGAGCCAACCTCAGCTGGAACAGCTTCTTCAGCATCTGAGTACACAACTGAGTATTCAATTTTCCTGATAGCCCCCAGAAAGATGGTGACTCCTTCTCATGTTTTGCTTTCAGAATCTACACCAAGGCTAATGGAAACTTAGACTTACTCTCATTTAACTAGAGAGATAAGGAAAGCAGTAGAAAATGAGGGGAATATTACATGAGGTTGAAATGAATTAAAAACTGGACATAATTTCTTACCAACCAATATATTCATCTCCCTGAAAGTTGGTAAAGTATGCACTGTAACACTGTTCTCTCCCCATCTCTCTTCCATAAAGAGAAGAATAGAAAACATATCTTTCTTTGAGGGCAGAGTAAGGCCCCTTTGATATACACTCAAGGGCCCTGAGATGAGCTGGAGAATAGTTGGGGTTCATGTAAAGGCAGTAAAGTCTTCAGCAGCTGCCCTGCAAGTAGAAGAAGAATATAGGACTTAGAATGACACTCCATCCATCCACAGCCAAGAAATGAATGACTGGGGCCAAAAGAGCTTTGCATGGACTCAAATGGAATTAAAAGTTCAGAGCATGTAACCAAGACAACAGTATAATTGGATGTCAGAAATCCTAAATTTCTATTTCTCTTGCTTTCCATGTGTTCCTTTCTTATTTGACTTTGTACTTGCATCCTACTCCTAAATCTTTGTCTCTGGTCTTCTATTTTAGCTAAGATGCTAACAGGTTAGGGTAAATAAATGAGACAATGAAATGGCCTGTTGAGTGAAGAACAACTTCATTGGAATACAGGACTCAAAGATGATGTAAATTTGATAGATGGGAAGGAAGTAGATATGCCAATCAGAAGAAAAGACAAGAGGATGAAGTACACACTAAATAGTTTTTGTTGGGAAACAATGTGTATGTGGTGGTGTTGGGAATATGGTGAAAGAGGAGGAGGTTTAGGTGGTCTAGGGTAGAGGCAAGGAGACTTGGTGTGGATGACAGGTATTTTGTATATTTTTCTCTTTTCAACATGGTTGCAGTGTAACTCCGCTCCTTGGTCCCAGTTGATAAATCCAGTCATCTCTTCCTGCTCTAAGACGAGCTGAGTTCTTTTGCTAAAATTTTTGGATGAGAGTGGAGAAATAAACAAGACTCTTCTTTCAGTTCCTGGTCTATAAAATGCAAAATTCATGTATCATTAAGAGTTCTGTGCAAAAAAAAACTGACATGGTTCTATTAAGTAAAGAACGAAATTTATCAGAAAGATACTGAGGACATTAACAGAAGATAAACAAACTTTGGGAAACCTAGGAACCTAAATCTTTGGATCTAGTTTCAAGATCTCAGAGACCATCTCTTTAGAGTGCTACGATTGCATGATGGGAGACCCCAATCCAATTACTTTCCTTCATTCCTCTCCCCTAAGGACACTGATCTCTACATTGAAAGTGTGAATGGTATAGCCTGAATAACACATCAACTTCCGTAGGGTGGGCTGAGGGATGGGAATGAAGGGGGAGGGATTCCTACAATTACCATCCCAGCAAATTCAGGTGGTGTTGGAGAGGGTCAGACATACACCCAAAGAAGGGATATCAAGAAGATCAAAAACAGACGAACACATTATAATTGGGAGCTGACACTCCCAAAACTGCTTATGTTTTCTATCATGATAACAAACGAAGTGCAACAGAGAAAAGGAGGTTGTGAAGCAGGGGGAGGGAAGAAGAGAGAGAGAAAATGAATAATTTGAAATGTCAAGAAGTTCAAAAGATGTTTAGTTGGTAGCTCAAGGCACTGCCGCAAATTCCTGGCACACAACTATTTGAAACAAAGAAAATAAAAATAATATATCTATTGTTTTTTGAAAGAAAACGTTGAAGTATGACTTTGTGTCATGGAAAATACTCTTGAAACTTACTTTGGTAACACTCTTTCATTGTGTAGTCTGTATCTATTTTTCCCCTTTTACATGTTTTACAACCCCAAACTTAATACTTACAGTGGGTTAATGGCAACAATAAACAGTAGGTCATTTAGTGAAGATTTTTCTTCATCACTACAGAGTTAATTAAAAGAGGCCCATCTTCAGTTTTCCTCAAAGGCAAATAACACATGGGATGCATTTGCAAACTCCTCATTGAAAGCCACTAGGGAAATCAAGTGCCATCAGTCACTCCACCCCGACCCAGAACTTTTCAAAGTTCTGTTTTTATTAGCTTCATGTGAGTTAAAATAATGGACTCATACAATCTTACTAGAAGAGTTACTTTATATTACTTTAAGAAAAAATATTAACCTAATTTGATGTTCTCATTTAACTTTTCCATTGTTCCTATTTTTACATGCAAAATATGTTAACACTTTGACCAGCCTTCTTGCTACCTTTTCCTAAGAATTATAATCCATGGTAACAACATGAATGGTCATCAATCAGACAGTAATTAAATAAACAAACTATAGCTTATGCATATATGGAATACTATGCAGAAGTTAAGAAGAATAAGGTAGCTCCATCATCTGAACTGTCAATGACACAATGAAGAAAGCAAGTTACAGAGCATACCCTATATTTTATAATTTATGTATAAATTAAGCAAAAGCAAAATTACACCCATGTGTATGTAAATGCATTGAAGAGGGTATGAAAGAGCCTGAAAGGGTACACATCTGGGGAGGGAAATAGATTGGTCATAGGGAAAAGGATATAATTCTTTTTAGTATTATTTGACTTGTAATGGGAATGTATTACTAGAACAATTTAAAATAAATTAAAAAATCTTAAAAGAATCATTATCTAAAGGGTTTTAATTTTTTTTTTTCAACATTTATTTATTTTTGGGACAGAGAGAGAGACAGAGCATGAATGGGGGAGGGGCAGAGAGAGAGGGAGACACAGAATCGGAAACAGGCTCCAGGCTCTGAGCCATCAGCCCAGAGCCTGACGCGGGGCTCGAACTCACGGACCGCGAGATCGTGACCTGGCTGAAGTCGGACGCTTAACCGACTGCGCCACCCAGGCGCCCCTAAAGGGTTTTAAAAAAAACTAGTGAGGGATGCCTTGGTGGATCAGTCAGTTAAGCATGTAACTCTTGACTTCGGCTCAGGTCATGATCTCATGGTTTGTGAGCTTGAGCCCAGTGTCAGGGTCTGTGCTTGGCGTGATTCTCTTTCTCCCTCTCCCTCTCCCCTACTTGTGCTCTCTCTCTCTCTCTCTCTCAAAAAATAAATAAATAAATAAAATAAAAAAGAAACTAGTGAAAACAACATGAATAGTTACCTT
Source organism: Puma concolor (assembly GCF_028749965.1). Taxonomy (NCBI): domain Eukaryota; kingdom Metazoa; phylum Chordata; class Mammalia; order Carnivora; family Felidae; genus Puma; species Puma concolor. Next base: position 111,768,681 of record NC_141671.1, read on the forward strand.
CATTACCACAAATCCTGAGTTAATTCAAGCTCATTCTAATCAAAATGCACTGTCTGCCCAACTGATAATGAATTTTTAAAGGTCAAAGGTCGAATATGTAATTTCAATGTTTGGACCCTCTAGCATTGAGTATACTGGCATGGTTGAAGTGGGGTTAGTACTCTAAGGATCAATGCTTGTTTGAATTCTACTTATTTGTACAGTAATTGTGTCTTGTATGCCAGAAACTTGGTTACAGTTCTCATTGAGAGAACATAGGTATTCTCAACAACATACCATAAAAATCAATAAAGAACTTTTACTGAACAACTACTATGTGCTGGACACTACAATAAGTGCTTTGAATATAAATAATAAATCTTTTTTCAATGTTTATTTATTTATTTTGAGAGAGAGAGAGAAAGAGAGCACAAGTGGAGGAAGGGCAAAGAGAGAGAGAGAGAGAGAGAGAGAGAGAGAGAGAGAATCCCAAGGAGGCTCCACACTCACTTCAGAGCCCAACACAGGGCTCTCTCTCATGACCATGAGACCATGACCTGAGCTGAAATCAAAAGTCAAGCACTTAACCAACTGAGTCACCCAAGTGTGTGAATAATGTATCTTATTTAATAGTCTTTAACAAGCTAGTAAGACATATCAGGTGTACCAAATGCTTTCCAAACCTTAAAATCACCTTGGAAGCTTCTTAACAAGAGATTCTCTTTGAATTAGTAAAAGGATGGGCCACAAGCATCATTTTTGTTTAAAGGCTCTCCACTGATTCTGCATATAAATATTTCATTAACAAAATATAATTTTATTATCATTCACATGCTACTTACCCTAATCTGGAAACTTTAAATACTTCTTAAATTCCTAATATTTAAGTATGAAATCAAATGCATTATTATATTCAGAACATGGTTTTAAAACAAAGGCTGAGATGAAACCTGCAGCTCATCATGTACAAAATGTCTTCTGGAAACAGTATGTGTTATATGACACATGTACTACATTACCCACTGATATAATTGGCATTTCCTTGCTTTTATTGGTTTCAGTCTGAACTTTCATGAAACTCTTGTAAATTCATTAACTTACAAGGAAGATAATGTGGTCTGAGGGCCAGACTGGAGCCAAGATATGCCATCGTTCTAATCCCAGCTCTATAGTTGACTCTCACTGTGGTTCTTGAAAATCAATAATTCTAAGATTTGCAACTACAGAGTGAGTCAAATTTGACAGCAGTCCCAGTAACATTTCGAGAAGTGAAATGTAAAAATATGAAGATCACATGTGTTTACTTTGGGTGCCATAAATCCAAAATGGTAGTGCCAACTCAGAAGAACAGCTATTTCAAAAGAACTGTCCAGTTTTCCTGCCAAAAAAAGAAAAGAGAAGAAAAGAAAAGAAAAGAAAAAAGAAGAGAGAGAAGAGAAGAGAAGAGAAGAGAAGAGAAGAAAAGAAAAGAAAAGAAAAGAAAAGAAAAGAAAAGAAAAGAAAAGAAAAGAAAAGAAAGAAAAGAAAAGAAAAGAAAAAACCTTTGCTTAGTAAGAAAAATACTCATCCAGGGGCTCCTGGGTGGCTCAGTCCATTAAGCATCCGACTTCAGCTCAGGTCACAATCTCGCCGTCAGTGAGTTCCAGCCCCGCGTTGGGCTCTGGGCTGATGGCTCAGAGCCTGGAGCCTGCTTCCGATTGTGTGTCCCCCTCTCTCTCTGCCCCTCCCCCGTTCATGCTCTGTCTCTCTCTGTCCCAAAAATAAATAAACGTTAAAAAAATTTTTTTTTTTAAAAGAAGAATACTCATCCAGATGTGTATTAAAATAGGTATAATATATGTGGCTGACATTATCTAACAAGAACAGTTATAAAGCAGACCAAGGTACATCAAGATATCCAGTAGTCTTAATTTAACTGAAGTTACTGATTCACTGAGTGATTCACTGTTTAGTTTCAGTAAAGTTTTTTTTAAAAAATTAGATGGTGAAATGACGTTCTTGATTTTGCAGGCAGTATAAAAACATAACTATCTATGTTGATATGCCAATATCACATCTCTGCAGTTGTTAAATGCATAGACATTGCTGTTCACCTGGTAAATAAAGATGAGGAATGAAAAAAATATTCATCAAGGGCACCCCGGTGGCTTAGTGGGTTAAGTGTCTAACTCTTACAGCTCAGGTCATGATCTCATGGTTTGTGGGATGGAGACCCGCACGGGGCTCTGTGCTGACAGTGCAGAATTGGCTTGGGTTCCTCTCTCCCTCTTTCTCTGCCTTTTTCCTGCTCACTCTCTCTCTCCCTCCCTCAAAATAAATAAACATTTTTTTTTAAGAAAAGAAAAAATATTCATCAATATATCTCAAATACACCAAAAATTAAAGTTTATTATCCCAAGTCAATATGTCTTTATCACTGATTCCAAAGTATTCAAGAAATACATAAAGACTAATTCCTTTATATAATTCTAAATACTTAGCATTTTATCATCAATTTACAGAAAGGGAGAACATATGTTTAAAGTTTTCACCTAGTTGATAAATCTACACTTGGTGAAATAAGGTAGTATAAAATGTAATTAATATTATTTGCATTTTTAAGAAAGGAATTACATTAAGAATAATACCAAATTATTATGGGTTTTTTTTTTTGGTTTTCATTTGTTAAACTGAGATTAAACATTATTTTAAAAATTTCAGTGTTGTCTCTCCTTTCATCCTTTTTCCTTTCCCCAAACTGCAACCCAAATTGCTTCAAGAACATGAACTAGCTTTGTAAAATAATGTTTTGCTGACACAAATGACAATAATTCAAACATAGATTAAATTTCACTTTCTAATCTTAAGGGCTTTTTTAAAAATAGAAATTTGTTTGGAAAGTAATAATTTGGTGTTTACTGAACCTCAAACATTCAGAAGGAATCTTTGATCTCTTGTTCACTCTCGTAAATCTCTCAGCAGCAAACCATATTTTAGCAGCATAAAAAATCAGGTCACAGCCCTCCCCTTTACTACTCAGAATTCTCTCTATGTTAGACCTTTTTAAAAGAGCATCTCATCTAAAACCCCACAGTATCTTCCTAGAATTAATTATCATAATGCTTTAGTATCAGGATAACCGAGACTGGAAAATTAAAAGAAAAACTAAAAAAAAAAAAGAAAAGAAAGAAAGAAAAAAGATATTTTAAAAGAGTGGTAATTTTATTAAATGCAATTCATACTTAAAAATAATTTTTATTCACCTTCTATAATTTAAAAACATTTTTTAAATATTTATCTATTTTGGAGAGAGAGAGAGAGAGAGAGAGAGATGGAGACAGAGCAGGTGCTGGAGGGCCAGAGAGCGAGGGACACAGAATCTGAAGCAGGCTCCATGAGCTGTCAGCACAGAGCCTGATGGGCAGGGCTCCCACTCACAGGGAGACCATGACCTGATCCAAAATCGGACACTTAACCGACTGAGCCACCCAGGTGCCCCTACCCAAGGAAAATGAAAACACTAACTGGAAAGGTTTTTTTTTTTTCTTTACTGTTTGGTTGCATTCATGAGTGGTTAAGTAATATCACTCAACTACATACTTGCATCAAATTTGAGAATTTCTCTGATGATGTTTTTGAGGAATTTATAGCCATTAGATAAGAATTTTATTCAGACTTTCTTGGTTGAAAGCAATGAAAACTTAGTTATTCAGATAATAAACTGGGATCAATTCAAATCAACATTTGTTCTGTGAAGACCATTACTCATCAAACTATTTCAACTTTGTGTCATAATGAAGTAACATCTATGTGTGTATTGTGAGAAATATTAGATTATCATATTAAGTATTTCATTCTAGAACTGTCTCATAAGTATAGAAATGAAAAAACTAAAATAATAAGGGTGCACATTAACAGTGGTATTGTTCTATTTCAGCATTTTAAAAATGCTATATTTCATGGTTTGTATCTTATCAATTGCCTTTTTTGTAACATATCAGTAGCAGTGTGTCCATACCAGAAAAAAAATCACATGAAAGATATACTTCCCAGGCCAATGTATAGTTGGCCCTAACATTAAAAAAATAAAATAGAGGAGGAAGTGCGTAGGTTTTGCATAAATATACATGGAACAAATGAAACAGATCTGTGATGAAGCAAATTGTTTGCATGTGTGGCTTTATCTTTATAGCCAAAATGGCTTACTCAGTCAAACATGTGAGCTGAATCTGGCTCTTGCTTTAGAAATTATCCCAACCATGTCATATTGCTCACAACACCTCCCAACTTTGCTAGAGCAGTTTAACCCTGCACACTTCCACGTAGCTGGTACTATGCGAGGCTCTGTTCTAGACACTGCAGGTGACGCCAAAGAAAGATTCCTCAGAAGGCTCGCGGGGCAGCAGGCATAAGGAATTACAAAACAAAACAGAGTAAAGCATCATTTATGAAATTCATGGGGATTCAAAGATCAGAGACATTCTGCCCAACTTAAGGGGGTGAGGAAATAAAAGGATTTCTTGAAGGAGTCTCTCAAGACTATAGGGGATTTCAACTGGTGGTGAGAGTATAGAAGTTGAGGCAGGAAACTCAGGATGAAGAGGTCTCAGGGGCTGAGAATTTAATGGCAAGCTAAGGATAAGGAATAGAATTAGAGACGTCGTACTTTCATTTCTCAAACAAGACTTGAGCCAATTAAACGAGGAGCAAGCTTGCTTTGCCATGATTACAACTGCTCATTAACAATTAAAAATGAAAATCTCTTTCACATGACTGGATGCAGCTCCTTAACTCAGTTCAGTGAAGCATTCAACATCAATATAAGTTAATGGCATTACTTAGAACTGATTTTATTGCTTTATGTATTTTTGAAACTGAATACTTTCTTTTCTGTATATGTAATAATTTAAAATGTAACCTAACTGAGCAAGCAATATCCCAATGGGTCATTACTGCTTCATTCCTGAAATGTATATGAGTGATGTGTGTACTGTACTAAATAATTTGTTTATTCAGAGAGGTAAATTTCTTGGCATTTTATAGAACTGGAAGTCCCAATTTTCTCAGCAGTATTATCCTTTTTCTATCAACATTTTTGTTATTACATAGGAATCATAACTAATCTATAAATATTTATTAATACAGGAATTGTATTTCATATGTGTGACTCCACTGCTCTGAAATATATTGGGATTGTATCTGAACCTACATTTATTCCATTTACTCATGGGGGGAGAAGCGACTTGCATCACTATAAAAGGAAGCTATAAATTAATATGTGGCTGCCACAAGAATTCACATACTTTTAATTTAATTTTTACTATAGTTTTATAGAGTCATATTACCAGCCTTATTATTTATGAGAAAACTGATGGTCATTAAGGTAAATTAATTTCCCCACAAGCTAGTTGCCCACAAGCATGGCTGCTACTCAAATGAGAGCCTATTAAATTCCAAACTACATATTCTTTCTCTTATATTACAGTGTCTTTCTGAAAGAAAATAAAGGCTTGTGAAGTGAGACACTAATTGTCAAATTGTAGTGTTTTATATATAAACACACACATACTCATATATATGTATAAGTTATATATGGGATTCATTTATCATTGGTGTTCTGTCTCTTCTTTTTTGGTTAGGCATAACATTAAATTTTAAGGTATCAAACAGGCATTACCTATTTCATAAACCAAAAAAGCAGTTTATGGATATTCTTTTATATTATTTGTATTCTGAAATCAAAAAAGCACAGTGATATAAACTCCGCAGTGTTTGGAATTGGAACATCCAACATTTTCCCCCAAACCTAAAATTTATTTTTCCAAGGAATTTTTCCCATAATTTAAAAACCATGTTTTGTTTAAAAGATAATAGGGCAATTTAATCCAAATATTTCTGACTCACTTACACTCAAGCTTATTAAAAACATTCTTTGGTGGGACGCCTGGGTAGTTCAGTCGGTTGAGTATCCAACTTTGGCTCAGGTTATAATCTCAACGGCTTGTGAGTTCGAGCCCCGTGTTGGGCTCTGTGATGACAGCTCAGAGCCTGGAGCCTGTTTCAGATTCTGTGTTTCCCTCTCTCTCTGCCCCTCCCCCACCCCCACTCATGTGCCTTCCCCCCCCAAGAATAAATAAAATATTTAAAAAAATTAAAAATATTCTTTGCTAAGGGTTATTGTGAATAAACATATTTTGAAGACTGAATACATTAAAATTTTTTTTTCATGAATACATTAATGGAGTATAAATTCAATACTTGGAGGGTTTAGGGTTAATTTAAAACCAAGGAACTACAGGTAACAGACATGTATAGCAAAATCACAGAAGTAAGGAAGAAAGGGGAAAAGAGAAGATGAAATGAATCAAAGAATGGAGAAAGGAAGGGAGAGAGAAGTGGAAGAAAAGAGAGGGGAAAGGAAGGAAGGAAGCTACGAAGGAAACATTTATCATTTCAATATTGCTTTTCAATGTCAGTCTTTTTGCCTGTATTACCTCACATTCCCTCACAGCTCTGCATCTGATATCATGAGCCTATTTTATAACTAAATAAAGAGATTCAAAATGTAATGTAAGGTAATTCAAAATCAGGACAGCCACCTTAAAATCTTTCTAAAACAACTCAGGGTATAAGTTGTGGTGCAGCTGTGATTTTCACCATATCTTCCTATGCAAAGTACAGGGCTTTACCTCTTTGTCAGTGATTCCCAGGCTAACCTGGAAGCCTTATCAAAACACAAGATTGCTGGGCTCCATCCCCAAAGTCTCTGCTACAAGAGGTCTGAGCTAAGGCCCAAGAATCTGCATCTCGCAGCTTTGCAAGTGATGCTGATGTTGCTGGTCTGGGACCATCTTTGAGAATGGCCACTACAGCCCATCCACCGGAGGGTTGTTTTCTGGGCCTGAGACTTCTGTGTAGGAGGTCTGTGTATCAGCCACCACTGTTCACATCATATATGATCTGGGACTACAAATAGGAAGTTAAATTTGATATTTTTTCCTTCCTCATTTTTAGTCCTGTCCACACCAGGGAGAGCTCTCCTTTAAAACTGGACGAAGTGGCACAGGCCAGAACATGCACAATCTATCTCCAATTCCCGGCTCTGGTAGCTCTTCCTGCCTCCATGGTCACCCAAAAGTGTCACTTCAAGGACTCAGTATCTCTCCTAACTCTCAAACTTCCTGCAATTCTTCTAAGCAAGATTTATTCCTACATAGTAAGGAGCTTTCTCTTAACATTTCCTTTGTCCAAGTGCAAAAAATTATCCAGTAATTTTTCAATATTTTTTTTTCAAAAATTGCTGAAAAGCAATGATTGACTTTTCAGTTTACTAAACAGGGGAGAATACAGGAGTGGGTGGGAGGCAGTCCAGGTCACAGCTGATGGGGGGACAATGTAAGTCCAGAGCCCAGGGTAGATAAAGACAGGATGGGCAGGAGGGAATGGGCAGCCAGAGTGATATGGCTACTAGTTCTGGGAGGTGTGGGATAAGATGGGCCCAAAAGATGAGTTCTCTCTTCCAACTGCATCCTTAAGATCCCAGGGTGCAATAGCCAATGGGGTGTGTTGGCAGAAAGGTAGGGAACAGAGGGGTGGTGATGCTAGCTACATCAAGACAGCCACAATTGGGGCGCCTGGGTGGCGCAGTCGGTTAAGCGTCCGACTTCAGCCAGGTCACGATCTCGCGGTCCGTGAGTTCGAGCCCCGCGTCAGGCTCTGGGCTGATGGCTCGGAGCCTGGAGCCTGTTTCCGATTCTGTGTCTCCCTCTCTCTCTGCCCCTCCCCCGTTCATGCTCTGTCTCTCTCTGTCCCAAAAATAAATAAAAAAAATAAAAATAAAAAAAAAAGTTGAAAAAAAAAAAGACAGCCGCAATTAACCAGGTGGGTGACTTTTTCATACTTTAGTTTGGATATCTGAATTGACTATCAACCAAAGCTGCTTCTGAAAAGACTTGAGGGAAGATACAAAGACACGTAAGACTAGCTTGCCTTATTCTGAGTCCACACTGACAGAAGACAGCTTCCACGTTCCTGCTGCTCCCTGATCTCCTGACCATAGAGGGGGTGACTGCTGTGGCTTTCAGTGGGTCAGGCTGATTTTTTTGAGGGTAAGAGAAAACTCTCAAGAAAAGAGGTTAGCTGATGCTCTCAAGACCTCTTCCAAAAAGTATAATCAATAGGAAATGAGAGTATTCATAACACTTTAAAACTATTTGAATAAAAAAAAAACATGTAACACTTTGGGACTGCATGAATATCTCTGAGTCTTGGGCTTGTTCAAGAAGTCTTAAAAGAAAGAAGTGTCAGTTATACCTTTTAAAAATTTCCTATACTATTTTCTTTCTCTGTAAACTTTAATAAAGATTCAACTTCTTCCCGATCCAGGGTAAAGTAAAGAAGCTGTGACTGGGAATCCCATTGTCATTTATTACTCTTCACTGTCACCTCTTATTCTCTGATTATTTCTCCATAAGAAATATTTGAATGAATGACAGGAAACATCATGAACATTGCACCTGCAAGAAATATTTAACACATCCCTTTTTGGACATTTTGTTATTTTTCTCTAAGCTGCTCCCCTTTCCATTTTATTCAGGAAGATCATTAAGCATTTCAAGAGCATAAACATTTCACCTTCAAAACTTTGGTACTTCAGTCATAATATTGTTATCATGGGGCTATAAATCTAAAATGGGATTAATTTCTCTTTCCAGTACCTATCAGCTTCAATTTGGAAGTACCTTTAGATTTCTACCCTGGAGGCCCAATCTCGTGGCAAGAATTATTCTTTATTTTGAGCAATGCCTCCAAGTCTCTTAGGTCACACACCACAGGAAGACAATGTCATGTCATTGCATTTTTCTAGGAAGTTGAAATATATCCTCAAAGTGCTTTTACCAAATGCATGAAAGTCATCAATGTGAATCTTTCCCAATATGTTATTATTATAATTACATGCAGTCAATGCTTTTTGGATTGTGAATCATTTTTATAAGTAATATAGCATTTGATCCTCTCAATAATTCTGTAGTTATCCCACTTTGTGGGTTGAGAAAACTGAGGTTCAGGAAAATGAATGGACTTTCCTTATACAACTAATGAGGGGGTAATGGCAGAGGATTTTGGAGGCACTTCAGGCTCCAAGGTTGGACCTTTGCTTGACTTCTAACAGAGCATAATTCTAAGATGCTTATCTCGACAGTCACCAGAATACAGAAGACGGGAAAGTCACCCTGAGAAGTACTGAGCTGGCCTTTGCACAGCATTGATTTCTAGAATCGTCCTCCTTTTCCTGCTTCCCTCTCTCTCCCCACTTCCTCTTTCTCCTCTCCTCCTCACCTTCATCATCCTCTTTTTCCAGACCAAGTCTAAATTGAACACCTTAGCTGCTAGTTAAGAAAAAATTCCTTAGGGTACAGTGCTACAAGGATATTATGGAGGTGATGGATCCTCTCATTCACCCAACTCATTGTCATGTGAATTCCTCCTTCAGGCAGGACCAGGTATGGGAAGTCTTTCTGAGCAATGTGTCCCACCTGGGTCAGAGTGTTTGCAAGTTCCCACTGAAGAGACACAGAACGAGTGTTTTATCAGTGACAGTCAGAAAAGCTGGTTCTGGTTCCTCTAGGTACAGACACAGGGGCTTAGATGTGGTTAATCATTCCCATTCATAAAAGTCCCAGTGCTCTAAATAAAAATGTTTAAATATTTAAGAACAAGTCTAACCCCCAAAATAGATGTGTTATGAGCTGCCATAGCAACATTTCATATAATTAATCATATGATGGTCCAGAAAGATGAGTTCTCTCTTCCACCTGTATCCTTGACCCCCTCCGATCCCAGGGGTGCCACAGTCAGTGGAGTACATTGGCAGCCAGGCAGGGAACAGAGGGGTGGAGAACTACTACATTAAGACAGCTGCAATGAACCAGAGGGTGGTTTTTTTCATGTTTTAGATTGGATATTTTGATTACCTATCAGCAAGAGCCATTGGTCTAAACAGAACATTTTGTCTCTTTCACATTTTATAAATAAAAGCCTTAGCTTTAAATTCTTTCTGATTTCACTGTTCCCTTTAAAGTTCACTCATGTGGAATCCAGGATAGGTTGAATAAAATCACAATATCGCCCCCTCCCTACAATCTTCTCCTCAATCTCTAAGCCTGTATGATCATTTTACTGTTTAGAGAAGGTGGTATTAACCTAACGCAGAGCTTTTCTGGGGGAAAAAAAACTTGCCTGCATTGTCATTTTCAGTGACAAAGGGAGGAGAAAGCATGTCATAAAACACATTTCTCAAAAAGAACACTTCAGACTCCTGGTGGGAAAGTAGTCTGCAGCAAAACAACAGTATTACCGAATGAATTTCTATGTAAGAGCGTTGGGCTGTAAGTAAACCAAGGGTAGGACCAAGTCTTATCTTCTTTTACTCGCCTTCTGTGCTTATACAGCTCCTTATCTATGAAGAATATGCAATATTTGTGTTTGTTACTTTACTGTTTTTTGTTTTGTTTTCCTCCAGATGACAATATGGCTTCCTATCTCTCTGGAAACTTCTTTGTTATTTGGAAAAGAAAAAGTCCTTTTGCCTTCAGATAGCTGGCTTGCAATACACAGCTCTAAGGAGAGGAAAAAAAGAAATGAAAGTGTAGGACTCCCATATTAGGATCCATATATGGGAGTAGCTGGTTGAATCCCTTGATAATCTTCTTCCTCCTTGGAACCCTATAGGCTATTATAACTGCCTTCTATTATGATTTTGAATGTACCTATGTCAAGCTATGCTACTTTCCTACCCAATTGATTATCTGGTCCTTAAGAGGAGTGTGCCTTATTCACGTTACACCCTTTAAAACACTTACAATACTACCTAGTTCCTAATAAATGTTTAAGAAACATTCATTGAGTATCTTACCCTGGATTCCCTAAGAGAAAAAAATAGCCAGTTACAAAATATTATGTGCTAACACTACTGTTTGACCTTACAGAACTGTCTTTGGAGAGACTTGTCTGCATATGAACTAGCACCTCACAGGACTTTTTCAATATTTCTTGTCTCTCATTGGCCAAAGGTGAATAGCCCCAATGCCATTAATTTCCCCGCACTTCTAAGCTGCATGTGCCCAAGCTCTGAGTATGTCTACAGCATCTCATACCTGACAGCCACAGATAAAAAGCAAGTTGACTGGAGCCCTCAGAGAACTAGTCACCATAACATCAGCTGAGGAGAAACAGGTAGCCTAGGACCCCAAAAACAGTGAGACCAAGAGAACCAAAGGTAGAGCTGAGGAGGTATCTGATACTTTGGCCAAAGTTGCTAGAGTTCTTGGATGAAGGGCTGGCTGAAAAGCAAAATTCTGTTAAATAGTTTCTGAGTTTTACTGGGATGAATGTCATTCGATCATACTTGTGCTATAATGTTAAGGTACTGCCTTGGAACCTTCTTATCAGAAATGTTCTTAATATTTACAGCAATGCCAAGTACACTCCATATGAACCATATATGTATGTATGAAATGAATGTGGTTAAAAAAATGGCACAAGTGTGACCTTAGTGCTAAGATCAAGTTTATCGACTGAACGCCACAGTGGAACCATACTGTTAATGATGCATTTGTTCATTCTTCCTCCAGATTACTCAACTGTGAACAACAGTAAAATATCCATGAGAATTTGTATATAAACACAAATGAGCAGGGAAGGTCAGCACATTTGTTCCATACAGGTAAATACAACAAGTTATCAAATGAGTTTCTACTCTGACCCAGACAGCTACTGAAGACGCACAAATAAGAAGAAACACTCCTTTCAAGGTACTCACACTTTAGGAGCACAGGTATGCATCTATACGGCTGTATCAGAATGTTAAGTTTCCACATTGTGAATACAAACTCAATGGAGGAATGGTTAACTAGGCTTTAAAAAATAAGGGAAGGTTTCAGTAAGGAGGTGCATTTAGGTGAGCCTTTAAAGAATAAACAGAAATTTACTAGAAGAAAGAGAAAGGGAGTAACATTCTAGACAGAAGCAACAGAGAAAGAGAAAGGTTCCTGTTCCAGTAAACATGATCCTAACTGAACAATTTCCTTCTAGGAAACTTAGCTGCATCAGTGTTAACGTCTTAAGAGTTTCTCTCATTCTACACTAGGCCTGAAGTTTGGGTTGGGGTAAAGAAAAAGATACAACATAAAGAAGCATTGGGATGAAAACCAGAGAAGATAACTAGTATAGTATTCAGGGCCCAGGGCACACCCAATGTGAGAAACTCTTCAACTCTCCTCTTCTTGCTCTTGGATGATGAATCCCCTTTCCTTTGTCTAGTTTCCAGAACACCTCTGTTGTCCACATCATTTCAGGTAATAAGGAATGGGCGGTGAGCAAAGTGAAGGCATGGACAGTTGGGGAAAATGCTGAGGCAGTTTGACAGTTCTGACGGGTTCCACCCACTCCTTCAACTGAGAACTGCCTTTGTGCTAAAGTTCTTCATTCTTCTTTAATGGTTATTTTAAAATATGAGAAGTTAGAAAACACACAACATCTTTAAAGACATTATTTTCTTTTCTGCTTTTTGCAAACTAGTAAAAATACATTAATATTTTTTTGTTTTGTTTTTCTTGCTTCTCTGATTTTGAGCATCGACTTGTATTTCCACTTACTTAAAAATTCATAGTTCAGTATAAAATTCTTCTCCACCAGATAAATTTACTAATCCTCTTTAGCAGCATGGTAAAAAGAAGGGGAAAGAAGTTGGGAAAATGTTACCTGAGAAAATTCTACAAAAAATAAATAATGTATTGTTAAAGTATTTGCTTACATACTGCCTTTCCCATTTAGAAATATCCTGCTTTAACTTAGAAAAGTTTGACACTTCGGTTTTGAGGAAAACGATATATTTTACAATCCAAAATGTGTATACACGTGTGCGCATATGTGTGTGTGTGTGTGTATTTTGTAGTGAGGAACTGGTTTTGAAGAAAACAATATATTATGTAATCCAAAATGTGTATACACGTGTGTGCGTGTGTGTGTGTGTGTGTGTGTGTGTGTGTGTGTGTGTGTGTATTTTGTAGTGAGGAGCTGGAATCCTCCTAAAATAGGACACATTTTATTTTTAACTGATTTCTGAACACCCACATTGCGTGCTGGTGGTATCTACTAAAAGAATAATAATTTATTTTGTATTAGCTTAGAAATGCCATAATACTTAAACTGTGCAATTAAATTTCTGTGGTGGATATCAACTACCTTTGGTAGATATTTTTTGCCTTTAATACCAAATGCCAAAAATGAATCTCAAGAAAGAAATGCAGTTTCTTTCTTAGACTGTAAGCCATTCTTTGGTGCATTAACACATGTCTAGCATGCATCACACTGCTTAATGTTAAATCCTGTGATACCTGCAAATCAATACAACAAAAACCCAGAATAACTTTTTTCACCAATTTACATAGACATTACAATTTCCCTTTTTATTCAGAATGTCTCACCCATAATTTTTGTGATTTCCAGCATATTATAAGAGTGTGATAGAGCAGGGGCTATTGTGAAAGCCGCTGGATCATTTTAGCTACTACAAAATGCAGCAGCAGCTTCCCTGCTTAAGGGTCTCTGCCAGATGGATCATATTAACGTCTGTGCACTGTGGCTTGCACTGGCTACCAGGGTGTTTCTGGATGCAGTTCAAAGGGGTTGCCTTTGATCTATGAAGCTGTATACATTTTAAGCCAGAAACTATTTATCCTACAATCACCCGGAGTGGGCAAGATGAAACAGGGAACCATTGTTGAAACTGCATCATAATTCAAAGCCAGTACCTTTCTCAGTCAAGTCCACCAACTTGCCATTACCTGGGAAATTCAGCTGAACTCCTAGTCCGCTCTTGACTAGATGGATGGCCTAATGTAGAAGATAAAGGTATAATTCTTTCATAACATAATATTCAACATATCTTAAAAATAGAGTGAAATATTTTGCTATTTTTACTGTGCACTTAATTTAAGTATCTTATACACCTTGATTGAGGTATATCATTCAGGAAAAAAAAAGGAGGGGTGCTTGGGTGGTTCAATCGGTTAAGTGTCTGACTTCGACTCAGGTCATGATCTCACAGTTTGTGGGTTTGAGTCCCGCATCAGGCTCTGTGCTGACAGCTGGGAGCCTGGAGCATCAGTTTCTGTGTCTCCCTCTTCCTCTGCCCCTCTCCTTCTCGTTCTCTCTCTCTTTCTTTCTCAAAAAATAAATAAACGTTAAAAATTTTTTAAAAAATAAAAAAAGGAAATAGAACATCTTTTTAAATTTGAGATATTGTTTTATATGCACAAGGTTTTATTGTCACTATCTTAGATTCCCCAATTTTTAAAATTGATCTAAGTAATCCATGTTTTCTTTTTATTTAGAAAAGGTGTGATTACTTGCAGATAAGCAACAACAACAACAACAATAATAATTAAAATCACCCATCATTCCACCACCCAGATATTCTAGAAGGTGTAAAATGGCACTGAATTAAACAAAGGGCAATGTGCATACCATTAACTAAATTAAAAGATATTCAGGGCACCTGGCTGTCTCAGTCAGTAGAGTATATAGCTCTTGATCTTAGGGTCATGAGTTTGAACCCCATGTTGGGGGCAGAGATAGCTTATATAAATAAACTTTAAAAATTTTTCATTTACTCATTCATTTATTCATCAAGTAAAACATAGTGCTGCACACTGAGTTAAAAAACACATAAGATTTGGAATCTGATATAAATTAAGATGAATCATGTAAATAATTAATTGAAGTATATACATTATAGTCTTATAATTATATTTTTGAAGAATATTTAAAGAACAGTAGTGGCCCAAAGGATAATAATTAACCCAGTCTGGGGTAGGGGGATCAGAGTAGAACTAAGAAAACAATGAAACTAAAGCTAGACCTTGAGAAATGAAGTGAACTGTGTCAGGAAAACATAGATGGAAAGACAAGGAAAATCACTAACTCTGGAACTAGACTGCCTGGGTTCAAATCCTGACTCTGCCTTGACACATACTGAGTGTCAACACATACCTTCTATGAGCTACTCAATACTCTGTTCCTCAGTTCTCTCATATGGGGATGACTTTTTTTTTAATATGAAAATACTGAAGATTGAATCAATTTAAGATTGGTAACTTTTTAGGAACTCTCATAATAGCTATCTTTTTTTTTAATATGAAATTTATTGTCAAACTGGTTTCCATACAACACCCAGTGCTCATCCCAACACGTGCCCTCCTCAAAACCCATCACCCACCCCCCCCAACCCCCCATCAACCCTCAGTTTGTTCTGTTTTTAAGAGTCTATTATGTTTTGGCTCCCTCCCTCTCTAACCTTTTTTTTTTCCTTTCCCTCCCCCATGGTCTTCAATGAGAAAGAATGAAATATGGCCTTTTGTAGCAACATAGACGGAACTGGAGAGTGTTATGCTAAGTGAAATAAGTCATACAGAGAAAGACAGATACCATATGTTTTCATTCTTATGTGGATCCGGGGATGACTTAATCTACATACAGTACTTAGAACAGCATTAGCTACTATTATAAAGATATAGGAAATACAGACATACCTCATTCTGTTGTTGTGCTTCGCTTTATTTCGCTTTGCGGATATTATTGTGTTTTTTATGAATTCAAGGTTTGTGGTGGCCCTGCATGGAGCAAATCCATTGGTACCATTTTTCCAACACCATTGCTCACATTATGTCTCTGTGTCACATTTTGGTAATTCTCGCAATATTTCAAACTTTTTCATTGTTATTATATTTGTTATGGTGATCTGCGACCAATGATTGCAACTCCCTAAAAGCTCAGATGATGGTTAGAATTTTTTAGCAACAAAGTAATTTTTTAAATCAAGGTATATACACTATCTTTTTAGACATAATGCTATTGCAAACTTAATAGACTACAGTATAGAAACTTTTATGTGCACTGAGAAGCCAAAAAATTCATTTGACTAGCTTTAGTGTGATATTTGCTTTATTGCAGTGGTCTGGAACTGAACCTGCAATACATCTGAGGCATGTTGTGTCTGGATGTATTTGAGGAACTGCCAAGTATTTGGGTCCTTGAGTGCAGAGAAAGAGCTGAGAAGTTGCAGAAAATGTGGCTGTAGAGAGAGTGGGGTCAAATCACGAACAACCTTAATTACATCCTATGATAAGGAGTTTGAACTTTATACTATAGACAAACAAGAACCAATAAAATCTTCAAGGTAGACAAGTGATGTAATATAATCTGAATATCAGCAAAAGACTTTTGGTAGCAACGGAGTATGAATCATTAGAAGGAAAGGGGATTGGAGGAGGGGATAATGGTTCACAAACAAATTGCTACAGCAATCACGTATTAACAGCACTAAGAAAGCCCTGACTGCATTTTCCAGGTTTTTAATGAAAAGCTTAAAAGTTTCAAAATGGATGTTACCAATACAAGAGGGGAGGAGAGGACAAACAACATAAGAAACAGACGTATCAATGCCTTCTCCCTTCTTATAAAATATCCCACATATCTTTAAAGTCCTATTTGCATCTCACCTCCTTGAGGTGTCTGATGATTCCAAGCCTAGAGCCAGGGCTGTACCTCATTAAAAACTCCAGAGAACTGGGCAAGGCTGTAGATTTAAATATAGTTAGAAACTGACAGAAATAGCTTTTGATTAATTAACATCAAGAATGCTGTATAGGACAAGTTGCAAAGTGTGAGTGGAATGCCTTTAGAAAGGAGAAGTAAGAAGAAGGCACAGGGAGAGAAAGAGAGCTGGAAGTTTAATGAAGACCAGCTTCACTAGAAATAGAGACTGTGGCAGGGGCTCACGGGAATAAATATAAGAATAATTTAAATATGAAAGATAAAAGTGCCAGTGTAGTATTTTCTTTCCTTAGTTCAGGGTCAGGCAACACAGCACTTGTGTTTTGGTTTGTTTTTAGTTTTTTTCTCCGTGTATTTGCACATTTGTCAGTCTACCTCCTTTTTAAACTTATATGATATTTATAGGAAAAGTAATCCATATTTTTCTAATTTGTCTTTCTGCAACTATTGTTGGGAGGTTACAGCCATCTCATATGTACAATATATGTAATTTTTTTAAAACATGAAATCCCCTTCTCAGACCTAATAAATATATGAACATTGACTCAAGTGCTCCAGTCTTTTCGAAACTAAATAATACTTCTAGTCCATATTAAAAGTTAACTGCAAACTTTCTCCAAAAGAAATTCTATACCAGAAAAATGCAGAAAGGAAAATCTCTGGTGAGTAGCAAAGAGTGAGAATACTGAATGGTGATATGGTTCTGAATTAGAAGTTATAATAAACCAGCTGCCTGATCTGGTATAGGGCTTTTCATGCTAAGGTTGGGAAGTGGAAAATGTTAAGGAGAAATTTTCCATTCATCTCACATACTTCACTGCTTAGAAATATGAACCACCTGTAACAGGAGCCCCAGGGGATCAACAAAAGTCGTGCAGATTACCCATTAATGGCTCAGACCCCCTCCTGTTTGAAATTCAGCCCCCTTTTTCCCCTCTGCACATTTCATGATCTCCTCCACTAATTATTTGGAATTCGTTTGTAATAAATGCCTTATGTTCCTCTACTGAGGCATGCTTGTTCACTAACATTTCACTTTTTCTCTGTGATGTGAGTGCCACAATAGAATTCCAAATAAAGGAAAGATAAACTTTTGGTTGAGTTGTATTTGTTTCAGAAAAGGAGAGGAAATAAAACTGTTTATTTGGGCTGGGCTAAATGGTCCAGTCCTCGCATTTTCTCTGATGACTTTCACTGTGCACTTCACTGCAGACAGGAAATGCATTTTTTAATTCTTGGGGACAATCTAACTTGTCATTGGACTGAGTGTACAAAGCTTTAAATAATTTGTTTAAAGATGCCATTCTATTGTTTAGTCAAAATACGCACATATTTGGATCCAGGACTTCGGCAAAGTTATTGAGCATTGGCCTTTGGGTTACAGAACCATGCCATTATTTTCAGAGGCTTATATCACTGGAGTGTTGCTAAGAAATATGTAGTCTCTGTGTCCATATGTTTACATCAAATTTATTTCATGTTTATCGCTTCTCGGCCTTTTGGCTAAGATCAAGCGCAAATTTATTTCATGTTCAGGAAATAATTTTTATAAGACACATTTCAGTCCCTACTAATAAATAAAGATCATTTTCGTTACTGCTGTATCAGCTTCGAGACCAGCGGTTCTCAACTGAGGGGCGATTTAGGCCCCTGGAAGACCTTTGGCAATGACCAACACATTTTTGCTTGTCACAAGTGGGACAGTGGTGTGCCACTAGTGGGTATAGGCCAGGGAATCTACTAAACATCCTACAGTGTACTGGAAAGCTTCCTACAACAAAAAATCACCTGGCCCCAAATGTTTATAGTGCTGAGATTGAGAAGAGCCCATCTAGATAGTCACCTACTATCTCTGAGCTCCCGTGTCACCACTTGTAAAAAAAGAAATTATGAAAATTTCTTGTAACCTATTCATGCGACATTAATGCATGTGTTTCTTTTCCTATATTAGGAGTTATGGATTATAGATTATATTAGAAACTTTTCAACATCTTTTTTTTTTTTTTAATTTTTTTTTTCAACGTTTATTTATTTTTGGGACAGAGAGAGACAGAGCATGAACGGGGGAGGGGCAGAGAGAGAGGGAGACACAGAATCGGAAACAGGCTCCAGGCTCTGAGCCATCAGCCCAGAGCCCGACGGGGGGCTCGAACTCACGGAGCGCGAGATCGTGACCTGGCTGAAATCGGACGCTTAACCGACTGCGCCACCCAGGCGCCCCGAAACTTTTCAACATCTTTAAAATTTTTTTTTTTTTTCAAACGTTTATTTATTTTTGGGACAGAGAGAGACAGAGCATGAACGGGGGAGGGGCAGAGAGAGAGGGAGACACAGAATCGGAAACAGGCTCCAGGCTCTGAGCCATCAGCCCAGAGCCTGACGCAGGGCTCGAACTCCCGGACCGCGAGATCGTGACCTGGCTGAAGTCGGACGCTTAACCGACTGTGCCACCCAGGCGCCCCGAAACTTTTCAACATCTTTAAAGAAGCACAACTTCTAAGACCTGAGAAACGCAAAAAGCCATCTCATGGATACTGTAATGATGCTTTCAGAATGGGCAGTAACAAAAAAGCTTACTCTCTATCTGGTTTCAGGACAATATTTTAAAGTGACACTGAGGAAATACATTCAGTGGATGCTGTAGTCAGCATCCATCAGATCCTACTCAGATATCCACAAGGTGAGGTACTGAAGGGATTACTGTCACATTTATTAAAACAGCCAAGAATTAAAATAGTAGTAGCATTTAGAGAAAGTAGCAGTGAGTCAAGGACTAAAAATCAGTGACAACAGGTCAAAGCATTAGTAGATGGCAGAAATGAGAAGGGGCAGTAGTATTATAATCATTATTTTACTTGTATACACTTGTATACACAGTACAATCATTATGTTTTTATAACCATTTATCTATTTCAGGGGCCATGTAAGTTTCAAGGGCCATATTTGCTTGTTTGTGTGTTTGCTTGCAGTCCGAATTATTACTGTAATAAATAAAACAGAGACATTTTATTATGGCTCACCCTCATACACCTCAATAATGGACAAAGGAAGTAGGCTTCCTTTTTCAATTTTGTTCACTAGAGAAGTAAGATGCTTTTTTGTCTGACTTCCAAACAACCCACTCAATTTCAAACTGATATTGTTCATATATGTTGGTTTTGCCAACCAAACATACCTCTCCCCTTTCTTTTGATAATATCAGTCCCTTTGGGAGGGACACCCTCCCCTACTCCATGTGTCTCTGAGAGTCTGCCAATCACTGTATTAACCTACTGGTCAAAACAGTAAATATATGGTCTAGGAATGGCCATTGTAATTGCCAAAGGTTGGGTACCTGATCTAAGAAAAGTTAATCAGAAAATTTCTCTGGGATTTCTTTCTGTTTTTTTTTTTTCTTTTCATATGGACATACAAAAAGCTGTGTTTCATTTCATGAAAGAAAGAAAAGAGAAACACAAATACTCAGCATCATCACCCTGTAATGGAAGCTCTTCTACAATAGGAGAAAATAAAGCCAAAACCAAAGAAGAATACATCTGAGTCCGTTTTGATAGCTTTTATATTTTAGGGAAATTTCCCATTTCAAATAATTTGTCAAATCTATGGTCATAAACTTGGCAAAAATTTCCCCTTACTCACCTTTTAATGCCTGTAAGATCTGAAATGATGTTCATTCCCTGATTCCTGATACTGGTATTTTGTTATCTTCTCTCTCTCTTCTTGATTACTTTGGCCTGAGATATATCAATTTATTGATCTTTTCAAAGAACTACACTTTGTCTCATTAATTTTTATTAATTTTTTACTGTTTCTTCAATTTTACTTCATTGATATCTGCTACTATCTTTTTTATTTCCTCCTTTCTGTTTAATTTGGATTGAATTTTTTCATTTTTTCAGTTTCTTTAGGAGGAAGCTAAGGTCATTAATTTTAATCATGCTTCCTTCATATCTAATATAAAGTTTAAAGCTATAAAGTTCCCTCCTAAACACCAATTTAGCTGCATCTCATAATATTTTTAAAATTTTTCATTTAATTCAGAACATTCTCTAATTTCTTTTGTAATATCTTTTTTGGCTTATGGGTTATTTAGTAATTTTTTGTTTAATTTACAAATACTTAGGATTTTCCATATATATTTGTTATTGACTTCTAATTTAATTCAGTGCTGGTGAGGAACATAGCTTATATGACTTGGATACTTTAGAGTCTATTAAGACTTGTCTTATGGACCAGAATGTGGTTTACCTTGGTAAATGTCCCATTGACACTTGAAAAAAAAAAAAAAAGTGTATTCTGCTGTTGTTGAGTGGATAATGTCAAGTAGTTAAAATTAGTAGTTTTTCAGGTCTTTTCCAACTTTGTTGGTTTTCTGTCTACATGTTCATCTATTATAGAGAAAGAAGAGTTAGAGTTTTCCAATACAATTATAGATTTATCTATTTTTCATTTTAGCTGTATTATTATTATTATTATTATTATTATTTTGTACTTCACTTATTTTGAACATTCTATATTAGGTATCTACACATTTAGGATTGTTATGTCCTCTTGATGAATGACACTTTGTTATTGTAAAATGACTTTATCCTTAGAAATAATTTTTGCTCAGAAATCTATATTGACTGATACCAAAAGAATCCCTTCAATTTTCCCTTTATCCCTAAAACAAATGAAATTTGTTCTCCCCTTAGCATTTGTCACTCATTGGTCTACTAGCTGAAAGATTCTTCTCCAGGAAGTTGATATAATTGGTTTCTTCTTGCCATTGAGGTTTAAACTCAAATAGCAACTTCCCAAAGAGCCTTCCCTGACCCTAAAAATGGGGACCTCTGTCCCAGTCATTTTTTTTTTACTCTTTTGGCCTATTTTATTTATTTATTTTCTATGCTCAGCACTTATCACTAGCTGACATTATTTTTTTGACATTTATATTCTCTACTTCACTAGAATATAGGAAGGTTTGTCTTAATCACAGCTATGTTTTTACCACTAAAAATAGTAACTAGTAAATAGTAGGCACTTGATAAGTATTTGTTGGATAAATATTTGAAAAAAAGTAGGAAGGAAGGAAGGAAGGAGGAAAGAAAGAAGGAAGGAAGGAGAAAAACAAGGGAGGGAGGAAGGAATCTTGAAAATCTACCATTTTTTAGACTGTTACAGATCCTGAAGAGTACAACATGAGGAATACAAGTTGTTAATTTGTCATCTCACATTAAATTACACATCCTTTGAGAATGAAAATGAAGTATAAGTGCTACAATAGAGATATAGGAAACGACTTTGGGGATATCAGAGAGGGAACAACCGATCATGACATTATATATATGTTGGGAGGGGGATCAAAAAATCTCCATAGAGAAGGAGATTCTATCAATTCTCCATTGAATTGGATCTTGGGGTATTTATATAGTTTTGCCAAGAAGGGTAGGACATTTAAGAAAAAAAAAAGAAAAAAAGACAATAACCTGAGCAAATGTTGGGAAGCAAACATCTCTATGCTTGATTTTGAATAATAAAATATATATTTGGGAAAAAGTGTTCAAGTTTTCCCCTAAAATCCTTCCAGTGAAAGTAAAACTATTTTATCAACATAAATTCTTAAATATAATAATATAGTCAGTAATATGAATAAGCTTACTAAATAATTGGTTATAAAATTATGTTTAAGATTTATGCATATTTACATATATTTAAGCCTTTTATATGTATAATAAAAGTAATTTTCTCCTGGGGCGCCTGGGTGGCGCAGTCGGTTAAGCGTCCGACTTCAGCCAGGTCACGATCTCGCGGTCCGTGAGTTCGAGCCCCGCGTTGGGCTCTGGGCTGATGGCTCAGAGCCTGGAGCCTGTTTCTGATTCTGTGTCTCCCTCTCTCTCTGCCCCTCCCCCGTTCATGCTCTGTCTCTCTCTGTCCCAAAAAAATAAATAAACGTTAAAAAAAAAATTAAAAAAAAAAAAAAGTAATTTTCTCCTTAATTCCTGGAATTATAGAACATGATTTTGTTAAGTGTAGAGATTTTTTTTAGTTAGCTTAAATAAAAATTCACTTGAGAGTTATCATTGATATTAATGCCTGGTAAGTTATACAACCTTAATAGATAAATTTGCATAGTTTAATGAAGAAAGATTTTAAATGTTCTCTTATAAGAAATAAAGCAATGTCCACCAACACCTTTGCCTACTTTTCTCCTAGTACGCATCACTCTCCCTTGCACTTATTTCCTCTAATTTGTGTGCCAGAAATGATAGATCATAAATTGAAAAATACTGTCAGGATGTGAAAGTACATTCCTTCTCAATGTGCTTTTACTTTCATTTGTATTCCTGAGTTGTTAGTATGAAATGTGTTCTTCCTTTCTTTTTTTCAATTCTGCCCTACTCAATTGTTCCCTTTCTTTCTAATCTAAGTTGCTATATAATGGCTAGGAAAATGCTTGATTTTTTAGAAGACTCCTTTCTTTAGTATTATGAAATCAGAGAATTATTTCATTGATTTAAGCAGTATTTCCCAAGAGTCTACTATCAGCTAGGTTTGGGGGATATAGTAGTGAAAAATACAATAGAAGTCTCTGACCCTCATGGAGCTTATATTTAATAGGGAAAAAATGTTTTTTATTAAAAACATATCTACAGGGGCACCTGGATGGCTCAGTTAATTAAACATTTGACTCTTGATTTAGGCTCAGGTTATGATCTCATGGTTCATGAGCTGAAGCTCCGCATCAGGCTCTGCACTGATGGTGCAGAACTTGCTTGAGATTCTCTCTCTCTCTCTCTCTCTCTCTGCCCCTCCCCTGCTTGCTCTCTCTCAAAATAAATAAATTAAAAAAATTTTAAGATATCAATAAATATAATTTTAATTAAACACACAAGAAGTGAATAAAATAACACACCAAAATAACAAAGAGCTGGGAAGAAACAAATAGATACGTGGGAGTGAAAGAACTGAAGAGAGAATATGTGAGCAGAGCCCTTGATGTAAGATAGGATCAGATGTACAAGTATATGCTAGAATAACTTTCTAGCAAGAAAAAGTAAGCTTGGTGATATGTAAGGAATGTCAAGAAAACCCACTGTGGCCACAATATGAGAAATGGAAGGCAATGTGGCAAATAATTGAGGGATAATCAGATTCTAATATTTTAAGGGCGTATAAAATGCATTTAAAATTTTTGCTGGTGCAATGGAGGCCATTGGAGAGTTTTTAAGTGGAGGAATGACATAATCTGATTTAGGATTAAAAGATGATTCTGGTTGTTCTTAAGAATTGACCATAAGGGGCAATAGGATAAACAGAGAGATGAGATAGAAAACCATCATAGAATCCAGGGAAGAAATGATGGTCCCCCAGGACCAGAATATTATGGAGATAGAAGGAAAGATTGAATTTGGGAAATAGATATTGGAGATGGGGTTGGCAAGACTTGCTGCTGATGGATTGGTTGTAAGAACTATAGCAAAGAGAAGAATTAAGGATAGACTTGGTATTCCATTAGCTGGATTTTAGGTAGGAAGCTTTGTCCTGACACTTGCCAGCTGTGAAATCTCTTGGGTATTTTACCATTCTGAGACTTTGTTTCTCATCTTTAAAATCAGGATACTAATGTCTGGAACTGGCAGTGTTCAGAAAGGTATGTTTTGTTCCATGTCCAGTGCCTCAAACTCACTAGGTATTTAACAAATATGTTACTTTTAAGGACTTTAATAAATATTTTAAAAACTATAATTTATTATGGAGTTCATTGTGACTTTTGCAAGACATTTAATAAAATCTCTTCTGATACTCGGTGAAAGAGCGAAAAATTCCTAAACCTGGCGATAGTCATTATATGTGGTCATATCTGATTGACTGACTGTACCAAACAAGCATTGATGACTGGACTGTTGCCATCTGGAAGGATAGCGCTCTCTCTCTGCTAACATACTCATGCTTCCACCATTGGCCAGTCAAGTGTTCAACATTTGGTTAATACTTGGATGAAGAAAGATAAGACATGACTACCAATGTTTTAGATGATATAAGACTAGATGATAGAATTAATAGGAGAGATGTTGGAATCAGGACTCAAAATAGTTCTCAACAAGCTGCCAGCATGGGCCAGAAAAAACAAGGAGAAATTTAAGACCTAGAAACATGAAGTTCTAAATTTCTGTTAAAAATTTTTTTAACCTCATACTTATAGGATTAGCAGCAATTCATGTGAAAGGATTTGGCAGTTGGAGTTGACTACAAGGTCAGAATGAACTTGCAGCATGACTTAGCTGTTAAAATAGTAAAGACAACTTGAGGCTTCATTAGTAGAAGTTGAGTGTCAAGGACAAGAGAAGGAATGGTTCTATTGTGTTCTGTTCTCTCAAAGCCATCTGGAGCATGTCCATTTTGTGAGGCCATGATTTATTCTTTTATTAGTGAAGAGTTACAATGTTTCGTGTAAGGTTGAGAATGTAGGAATACAAAATTATATCAAGCACAGATCCTACTCTTAAGGATGTCACAATAGAGTAGGAGGGAGCTGACATATACATAAATAACTAACACACAAGGGAGAAAGAGATAAATGTCTCAATGAAGATAGCAATAAAAAAATAATGCAGATGTTTGGGATAGATATTGGTCACTATCACTTGCAGAAATCAAAGAAGTTGGTCTTCATATTGTTGGCAGTGGGGCAGCCATTGGAAATGTTTGTTTTGGGGAATGATGTAATCAAAGCTGTGCTTAAAGAAAGAGAAACAAATACCCAGGAATTTACTCATTAGTCTATGTGATCCTCACTGTGTTGTGGCTGTGAGATTTAGCCACATGAGGCAAAACCAGGAAAAACTGATGGGAATTGCAAGAAGACAGACTTTTATTTAACATAATGAATTTCTATCCATCATGTTGTTAAAGATGAAAGAACTGCTCTAACAAGTAACCAACCTTTTCACTGGAAGAGTTCGAGCAAAAACTGGATGGCCATGTCTTAAGCCCTGCATGAGCTTAATCAATGACACAGTGATTGACCTTGGGGTTTCTTTCCAGTCCTAGAAATCTTGGAAGTCTATGCTTTTGTGGCATATCAATAATGCTGAGTACTTAACATGTTGGGCAAAATTGTTTCTGTACTTTGTGAGCTTCATTTACGTTCTTTCTATTGTCCAAAAAAATCCACTATCTACTTTTAAACCTTATTATTATTTTTCTGTGACAAGATCATATGGAAGAGTTTTTTTAACTGCTTTTGTCCCATTGTTTTATTTAAATTACTTATTCATTATATGTTTCGATCAAATAGCATTGATTTTATTTTTAGTTCCAAAAGCATATCTTACCAAATTTAAAATGAACTCCAGAATCTTCACCTTAACATATACATCCCAGGAGATAGAAATTATTAACTACAAATATATGTGCTTTGGGTGAGTGAATACCACCAATGGGATAAATCTGTATTTAACATTCCTTCTCTGTTAAACATACACATAGCAGTAAAGGTATAGAAATGGCGATTTGGTTTTCTCATTGGTGACTTTAATTTCAAGGACAATGATGACATATTAATAGTTTATGTCACAAATTGTATTTCTCATTTCTCAACATTTTTAGCAAAACAATGTTTTCTTCAATTTTTTGTTAGTTTCATGTTCATGCTCAATATTGTCCATAAAATATGAAAGCATAGGCAACAAAAACATGTGTCTACTACTTTTACACTAGAGAAAATTTTTAAAAATCAATCACCATGCTGACACAGGCAAGGAAACATCCAGGAAACACAGGAAAGGGGACCAAAGCACAGGCTCGTGGTGATAAATTACACTGTGGCCAGTGCATGTAACTAAATCAACAGAGCCTGATTAATGGCTCTTCCATATTACACTGCAGAATGAAAAGAAAACTTTGCAAGTTTTCATTAGGGAGTGCTTTTAGCACACCCAGAGGCACACTGAGAGGAAGAACATGTATGAGAAGTTTCTTTCTTTAGAAAATTTGTTGACTACATTTCATTTACTATTTATTAACAGAAAACATATTCTAAGAAAATCAAACTTCTACCTGTGCTTTATTTATAAAGGCAAAAAATTGCCAGTTCAAATAAAATTCATATTATCCTCCAGAATCATGCAGTATCGGAAAATACAATTTGGCTAGAAAATAAAAAGTGTAATTGACAACACTTGTGATATTTAAAGACATCTTTTAAGCACAAATAAAAATTAAGATCAGATAATAGTAGATCTTCAAAAAAAGGCAAACACAACTCTGAAATTGCTAGCAAATTTCCTACTCATAGGAGTGGCTCCAATTTTGATTTTTTGTTTCAATTTTTTTTTCACATTTTTCAAAATTTGATTTTTAACAGAGTTCCAATCCATCCTCCATTTGAGCAGCAAGACTGCCAATCCCCAGTGATGGGAGATCCTACCACCTGTTTCCCTGTTTTTGGTGACCTTAACCATTTTGAGGAGTACTGGTCAGGTATTTTTGAGAGAGCGCTTCCACTGAGATTTGTCTGATATATTTTCCATGGTTAGACCAGGATGAGGAGGAAGAACACAGGGGTAAAGTGCAATTCTTACCATATCATATCAAGGGTATATACCATCAACATGACTTACCGCCTTGAATGTTAACTTTAATTATATAGCTGAGACAGTCTGTCGAGTTTCTCCATTCTAGAATTACTCTTTTCCCCCTCTTTATATTGTTTTGAAAAGAAGTCACTATGTCCAGCCCACACTTAAAGGAGTGGGGAGTTATGCTTTGTTGCCCAAATCATCCTAAAATCTGATCACAAGTTTCCTAGGAAGCTGCAGCAGCATAATGGTAGCACCTCAGCACTAGCCATCACCTTTGACACAGAGGTAATCACACGTTAGTCAATGCTGTCATATTTGGGTACCGTCCCAGCTCCCACCCACATGGCTTCTAAGAACAGCTGTGACCTCAGGATCTGGGCCCAAAGGGACATGAATGTACTGAATGAGTCCATAAAACAGAATAGATGCCAAAATTGTACAACTCATTAGTTCTACTTTCTCAACTTTAGTTCTTTCCTTTTGCTTAGTTTGCTAAATTTACTCCCACTTTTAAATTAATTTCTGGTCATTCTCCCTCTTTCCATCATTCTTTTTTTACCCTGCCTTATTTCATAAGTGTCCTATTGCCAATTCTTCTTTTACAGGTCACTTACAATGACTCAGCAAAACATTTAATTTGATAAATTTAAGGAGCATCATGTTGATTGTGCCCTACTCCCATATATTGCTAATCACACCCCTAGGCCTCATGTGCTGAAGCTGAGATAGATATTAAATTCCCTTCAGCAAAGGGTAAAACAGCAACTATTTCCATGGTGACACCATTAGATAATAATTTTTTTAAATGCACACTTTAATTTATAATACTAATAGAGATTTTTAGAGATTCTAAAAACCTCGATAACATCAGGTTTTCTTAAAAAATATGTATTGGACATGTACTATCCCCATGCTCTGAACCAGATGCTGAAGACAAAAAGAAATGGTCCCTGACATCAAGAAACTTGCAGACTAAGAGGCAGCATAAGCTACTCACATGGTATAATTGAAAATTAATTATCACCAAAACATAGTTTCTCTATATTCATTCCAAAATTCAGTCATTACTGCAACTCTCTTTGTAAAGGTTGTAGTAAAAGTGACTTAATACTCATTAGAGAGTTACCAGTGAAATAATAATGTATCTTTTAGGCCTAACTGATAGTGATTTAGAAGACTGGAAATATGTAATGTTGTTAGGGTGTTGTTCTATTATGAACTGATTGATTGTGTTTTTTGATTGCTTTTAATTAGGTCATTCATCTTTATTTGTGGAAGCTCTTTGTCTATTTGTTTTACAGTTCTTTTATCTATCATAGATTTTAAATGTTTTCTGATGTTTACTTGTTTTTATATAGCATTTTTTCTATTTGAAGAATTTCAATTTTACATGGCCAAACTTCTTAATATTTTCTTACAGGATTCTTCCTTTCATATTCTTTTGGCATTTTTAATAAAAATATTAAGTAGAAAATATTAAAATTTAACATATAAATAATATGGATCTTAATTTTGTAAAAATAAAAAAAATAGAAAGATAAGATGGAAGGAAATTGTACTTCTCAAATTTTCCAAACTTGTTTTTAGTTAAAATGTATTATTCTTAGAATAAGTTATAAATGTAACATGTTTTTAATGTACTAATGTATCTCAAAGAGAAAATCTCTGAACCCTCTAGCACCCACCATCAGTTCAGTATGGAAAGGCCAATGTCTTAGGAAATGGAGCGTAGGTTAGGTAAATTTAAAGCAAATGACAGGAGAAAGCTCAGTTTTCCTCTTAGGACAGACATCCCTTCTCTGCCAAGATTGGTAAGGCTGGCATGGTCTGGAGGTAAGAGAAAGGACAATGGGAACAGCTGGGAAATAAAAAGAATCAAGAAGAAAAAATGAAATGTTGATAAATGCCATATTGCTCCCTTTATTCATATTTGAATGAAGGCCTTCTGTTCAGTTAGTAACTGAAATCTGTAAATAATTTGGGAAATGCAATAGGGATTTGGAGATTATTCCCATTTTCCTAAACAGACATTAAATGCCTCTGAGTCTATAAAATGCAGCCATTTAGACCACAGGGATCAAAGAAAATGTGAGAGTTTTAAAGCAGTCATTCAACAAAAGGTTGGAACTAGCAAAATGGGAAGAAAAGTGCTGCCTGTTAAGAAAAAGAAAAAAAAAGTTTTTAGAGAACTCTGACCAAGAACAGATTGTACTTAGGAGGCTTAGGAATTATCTGCAGACCAAGGGACGACTATGTGTACTAAGCATATGACCCTCTATTCAGCCAGTGGGGTCACCAGCGTGGCAGTGAGAAGTCTGGCAGTGGGGACAGCAGATTAGCAGTACTTGGGCTCTGAAGCCAATCTCAGTGTCCCCACTTATTTATGTACCAGTGACCTCAAACAAGTTGCTTAGTCTCTCCAAGCCTCAATGTCCTCATTTGTAAGCTGCAGATAACACCAGTATTAGTACACAGATCACTGGGAGGAGTGTTTGAGATGATGCCTCTAAGCAGTGCAGCTCTGCTCTTGCTTCACTGCATAGACCATAGACCAATGACAGACCTGGTGGGTTCTCCATAAGTTATTGAACCAATGAACAGAAAGCACCCAATAATTAGCTAAGGTAAGCTACTATTTTAGGAAGGAAAGTAGCAGGTAAACGCTACAGACATAAGAATTAAATCTGAGCCAAGTGTGGTATAGGATGTTGTTGTAATGAAGAGTTAGGGTTTGCTTGGCCCTTGTTGAAAGGGATCAACTTAAACAGACAAAGAACAAGAAAGAGAAGAGATAAAAAAAAATAAGATCAGTAGAAGCATTTGGATGAGGCTATACAAATCATTTGTGGTTCAAGCAAATGGAAAGTGGCAGGAAATAAGGTGGAAAATGTAGAAAAGGTTGGGTGGGGCACAGGAACCTAACAGAATTAATAATACTCTATCATTTAAAGTTAGGTGGTGGATTCAAAAGTGTTTTATTATCATTATGATGATTATTATGCTTTATAACTTACATATATGGCATATATATCCATTTGTATATATTAAATATGAATATAAGTGGTCAAGGGCTGGAGAAGAAGGATTGGCATGTCAAATTGCCAAGTGGAGAAAGATGCCTACATTTATGTTTAATGGAAAGAATTCTCATCTCATATTTCTGGGATAACGATCTCCTCTATTTCTCTGATAACATTTTGCAAGTGTCCTTGTGAACTTAAAAAGTGGTATAAATTTATTTTCAAATAGGTTATTAATAAAGCTGCAAAAGAAATATGTTGCTGTATTTTCTACAATTTCCTTCATCTTAGAAATTCAAGACTCCCTCTTAACCAATTCCTTAGCATATTTCTGGACATTACTGCTTTACGACATGACTGAGTGTAATATGTAGCTCACAGCTAAAGTTGCCAAAAGTTAATTCAGTACACAATAGCCTCTTCTGGTTTCCTGCTCTTTTACTGACATAATGCATTTTTGCTGAAAAACAACTTATAACTCAGCCTATCAGCATTTCCTTTTGACAATTTTAACATGTCAAATAATTAAAATGATGTACAACATTTAATCTCAAAATAATTTTGCATAGAGCTCCTCTAGAAGAATTAGCAGTTTGCTTAAGGTGGAATGGGGCTCTATTGGCCCCAGTGGGAAGAAGACTAAACTGTGTTGGAGGGGAGCAGGGCTGGGTGTGGGGAGGGGTGAAGGAAGTCAACAAGGTAGAGGAGTTCATGCTGAGACCAACAGTTTTGGACAAAAGTGAAGAGAGAAACCTTTGAGTGGGCCTAGAGCCAATATTTGGGGAAGGGAAGGAAGAGCACTGGAGAGACAGTTACAGGAAAGGGCAGAAAAATTTTTAAACAAGAAACAGATTCACACTCAAGCAAAATGTGAACATTTGTGCCCTCACTAAGTAAAGGAAATTTGGATAGGAGAGCTGACACAGACCCGCCCTTCCTAAGTGCTGGCAAATTCACTGCAAATTGATATCAGGGCCATTAAGTGCCTGGCCATTAAAATGTAACAATAACAATAGTATCAATAAAAATACTAGCAATATATTTTTTTTAATTGAGAGGTTTCTGTGAGGGAAGACTGCTAACTGCATTATTATGAACTCCCTTCTTCCAACCACCTGTGAAGTGGGCGTGGTTATACTGACTTTGTAGCTGAGGAAAGAGAGACCCAGAAAAGTTACGTAATTTGCCCAAATCCACAGGATTAGTGAGTCCTCCGGGAAAGTACAAGCTGCCAGAGACTTCGGAGTTTTCTGTGTATATTCAGGGCACTCCCTCTCACATTCTATCACTTTTACAAAGTTGTCTTCAAAATTTTGGCTCACATGTCTCCTAAAGGAATTCTGAAAACATTTCTACCCCCTGGAACATTTGTAAGTTAACAAGGTTTCCGAAGTTTAAGTAGTTATAAATATGGTGATTTCTGATGCAGTTTAAATTAGATATTTTAAAATGAAA
Source organism: Puma concolor (assembly GCF_028749965.1). Classification (NCBI taxonomy): domain Eukaryota; kingdom Metazoa; phylum Chordata; class Mammalia; order Carnivora; family Felidae; genus Puma; species Puma concolor. The sequence goes on from NC_141671.1 coordinate 111,800,296, forward strand.
CTCCTTCATCCCTTTAATTTATCCAACATAACATATATTGTAGTGTTTTAATGCCAATCATTATTCATTTTTAAGATACATGAGCAAATTGTTTTAAGTTACTGTTTTACTTCTTACCTTTTCCCTTTAGATTCATATTTCCATTCTACTTCCCCTACATAATTACTTCCTATTTTGACATATTGTTATCCTTATAATCACCCTTACATTTTTTGCTGTAAAAAATATATATAAATGCATTTGAATGCTTTTTTTGACTTTCTGTCACTTCAGGGTCTAAGTATTAAAACAGTTTCTTCAAATATTATTTGTACATAATTGACCAAAACAATATAAGTATAATCCAAATGTTGACAGTTATTACAATAAAAGTACATTCTGAGGAATAAATTGTTTAATAATATAGATGGAGCTTTTTTCCAACTGGCTGATGCACCCATGAATAAATATTACTTGTTGCTAGAATGAGAAGGACTTTGTGAAAATAGCAAACAAAAGAGAAAGTATTTGACCACTTCAGGGTGTGACTTACCAAAGGTGTATTAGTCACTGCTATTGAGTCTTACATCGCAGACATTGTATTGAATTAATCAAAATATAGTATCAATTAATAAACAAAAAAAGTGGTGAGGAGTGACAGTGGGCAGAAGTCTTTCACCCATGTTAAGAAAAAACGATAAATAATGTAGCTTACAAGTGGGAAAAATATTGAAGAAAATATAGAATAGTATTCTGTTATAAATTTTAAGTATAAATTATTAGTTTGACTTCTTTTCCTTAAAGATTTAACACTGATTCATCAGAATTAAATATGAAACTTTTTAACTCCTCTTCCATGAAAAATATATGACTGAGACACAGATGGTGTCTTGATAACACCTCCTCGACACTGATATTATGAACTGCCTTTTGGTCACCATGAAGTTGCCTTTTTTTTTTTTTTTTAACTCTCTGGGACAATATTCCATGGCAAGATTAGGGATTAGGATGTCTTTCCTTTTAAAAGTTTTTTTTGTTTTTGTTTTTGTTTTTTTACATTTATTTATTTTTGAGAGACCAAGAGAGATAAAGCACACTTGGGGGAGGGACAGAGAGAAAGGGAAACACAGAATCTGAAGCAGGCTTCAGGCTCTGAGCTGTCAGCACACAGCCCACGCAGGGCTCGAACTCACGAGCGGTGAGATCATGACCTGAGCCCAAGTAGATGCTTAACCGACTGAGCCACCCAGGCGCCCCAGGATATCTTTCTTTTTAAAGTGGAAGAATGGTAGATGTAAAAGGTGGAAAGTAGAACCCATATGATACCCTGACTAGAAATTGAGTACCTAAAACTGTGTGTGCCAATGAATGCCTAGGCAGGTGTTTGGAGACCCCAGGAATATTCATGCCCAAGTTGGAAGGCTGCTGACATATGATATTAAATATGTTTGAAAAAAAAAGAGCAGAAAGAACACCAACTTTAGAATCAGTCAGATGTGGGTTTGAATCCTACTGTGGCTGCTCACAACTTGTGTGATTTTAAGTACATTAAACTATGAGTCTTAGGTTTCTAATGGTAAAATGAAAATCATAACTCTAAATACCTAGGATGGTTGAGAGGATAAATGAGATAGTGTATGTTAATCCCACAATGTAATGCCTGTAAAAATGCACTCAAGAAATATTAATTTATTCGTGATAAGTTTCTTTAGTCCTTAACTAATGGAGATAATAGCAGTTACTCCACAGGATCTGTTGAGGATTTAAAAAAGATCATTTCAATTTTGTTTTCTTTCCAGAGTGTCAGAATTATTTATCAAGAAGTTTGAATATTTAATTCAATAAATATTTATTAAATGTTTATCATGTACCAGATACTGTTCTAGGCATCTGAATTGAAAAAATAAGAAAAGACACAGTTCCCAGTCAACAGCTACTTGAATGTACCCACCAACTATATTATAATGAGTTAACTAGTTATTATATTTAGGATATTTTACTAACTCTCTGAGAAAACAATTTCAGTATGAAGATGAAAAAATACATTAAATTCTAATGGTGTGAGGTAATAATGAGAAGCAAAAAAAAAATGGAGACAGAATATATGTATATTTTATCAAGATAGTTAAATCAAAATGAAAGAGAATGATGAAGGTAGTTGAGCAGAAGGCAGAATGAAGAAATGTGGGAGATGTTAGAACATTTATAGATCTAGCAAGAAGGACTGGTGCCTAAGACTCAAAGCACTGTGAGTGCTTTGTGAGTGGTCACTTTGAGTTTGAAAGTGAAACTTTAGTGGTTAACATAAACATATGATAAAAACAAGAAGTTAATCAAAATAATAAAAGTCTCAAAGAAATTCTTATATTGATTTCATTTAGACTTTCCCCACTGAATGCAATCCACAAACCAGGGTCTTATAGGTTACAATTCTTGGGATCCCTCTTCCTCTACAGGTACTTCTCTACAGAGTATATATTCTTCACCCACAATTCCTTATTATGTTTTCTTATACAAACAGGGCTAAAGATATGTGATCCCCAAATCTTAACCCATGACTTCATGATTTTCTGGAAGCATAATAGTGTGAACTTTTTTGGGGTGGGAATGGGAACTCTAATGAAAAAGAAAAGCCTAATGTTGTTTTTCTTTTTTCTTTTTTTTTAAATTAACTACATTATGTGCTTTATTATTCACCTCCTCTGTCTTTAATGCATTAGATTTTAAGAAAGTTACTGATACTTTATTCATGAGAAATGGGAGGATTGAGGGGGAGTGGCAATTTTATAGTTCCTTACAGAAAAAAAAAGTTTAAAATATGTGTTTGTAGGCTTAGAATTTTACCAGATGTCCAGACATTATTTTGTTTTTTCTTCATGAGAAATTCTTTTAAAAACCTACCAAAAGTAATCCTGCCTAGCTGTTCTTAAATGAAACATATATGCCTGAATCTGGAATAAAGGTAAATGAGAATTAAAAGTCAAGTTAGATTGTTCTCAAGTAACAACACATATGTTTAACAATAATAACCAAAATTATCTCTACTTAGATGGTAATGTCTGGATCTAAAGAAAAATGGAGATAACTCTGTCACTGAAATCTCACTTTTGATGTTGTACATTAGTTAAATATGTAAAGCTAAGTGGGGAAAATGATTTTTACATTTAATTGTAAAACAATGGTTTGGTATCAATTGCTGATTACTCAGTAACATGCACTGGAACTAAATATTTAATATAAACCATATTATTTAATCTCCCCAACTATCCTGTTATTATCTCTATTTTATGTAGGAGGAAATGGATTCTTAGAAAAAAAAAGTGATTTGCACACAGTCAAAAGCTAGTAAGTGGCAGAACTGAATTTTGAACCTATGCAGACTGAACTACAGTCCGATCTCCATCACTCTGAACATTATTTTTTTTAAGTGTGCTGGAGTAAAGAATTATAGCTCATATATAGAACTCATCCATGATGTGTTCCAAACAACAACAACATGAATGTAGCAGCAGTCACTTGATGAACTGATAATACTTATTACAAGGTTTGTGTTGTACAAGAATTCAGTAAAAACGGGTGGAGGGAGGGGAAAAAAAAGAATTCAGTAAAAACATTCTCAGTGTGAGCCATAAAAACATTCTAGGTTGTACTATGCAGCCAAATGGATTTACAAAGAGCAGCCTCAGATGTAATGTTGCCTTATTAGGTTTCAGTAAAGAGGTCAGGAAGAGATAGTTTCCATATGAACAAAGAGGATTTGTTCCCTAGAGTATGATGTTAATACTTTTCTTGGGAGTCTATAGGGTTTTCATAAACTTTCAAAAACTTTGAAGGGGAGAATGAATTAAATGATAAAAGACTACTCAAAAATCTCCAACTTTACACAGAAACCGCTTGATTCACACATTCCTTGCAAGAGTACCTAATATTTGCCAAACACAGGTCTTTGCCTAGGGTTCCAGTGACCTAAATTGGACAATTAGGTGCAAATTTCAGAGACCAAAAAACTAAGATTCTGTATTAATAGTAAAGGTGGTATTCAATGCCCAAACTGTGTTCATCTGCTCCACCAATTCCAGCCTGTGAGACACTGAGGAGACACTTCTAGAAGGGACTCTCTGGGTAAGATTAGAAGATAAGTACATAAGGAAAACCAGAGAGGGACAAGGCAGAGCAGAGAAGAGTTATATCTATCTATCTATCTATCTATCTATCTATCTATCTATCTATCTGTCTATCTATCATCTATCATCTATCTATCATCTATATCACTCAAAGACTTGCAAAAAGGTGTTAAAGAGTTAATGCTCACAGAACATGGTAAAATGAAAAGACATGAGACTAGTCCTGGACCACTTTCCTTGCTGTCATATGTAGTTGGGGTTTTGTCCCAGGGACAATGGGAAGCCATTGAAAGATTTCAAAGCAAATGAGTAGCATTATTAAATTTGCATTTTGAAAGACTACTCTAAAAAGTAAGTAGGGTTTCCCATGGCATATAAAGAGGAAGGGAAACATAGTGAACATTTCATGTTACAAATGTCCCTCTCTCCCACAAATTATCTGAAAGTGTTCCAAACGTATTTATAGAATTGATTTTTAAATACTGTTTTTCTTTGTATTCTTTTGCACTGAAAAAGTCATCACAAATTGCTCTTCAATATTGAAATAACAAATATAAATGCTTTTTGTCCACCATTTCATGCAGACTACTGACCCTATCTTGTACTCAATTCTTGTACTACACGAGCCATGTAATAGAAACTATCAGTTCATCAGGGGGTTGTTGCTTCCATCCTCAATGCTCTGCCTATGGACATGGTAGAAAGATGTTATGATTGGGAAATTATATTAGAGGATGGGGAAGGGAGAGCATTAAGTTGATATATCCTGCTGCTTACTCTATCATGTGCAGATTAGAGAAAGGAGAAACGAAAGGTAAGAGATCTGTAGGGAGTCATCGAAGAAATTCAGGTAAGAAAAAATGAGATCCTAGGCTAAGGCAGAAGAAGCAGAAATGGAGATGAAGTCTTGGCAAATGTGATGAAAAGTTAATAAGAAATTTATGTGGTTCTCAGACCACACATTTATGTGGTTCTCACACACACATTGTTTGTGTGTCAGGGACAATACACAGTACAGGAGAAAGACCAGGTCTGTGGGAGTGAGAGGATTCAAGGAGCAATGAGAAATGACCTTTGAACAGTATATTTTCAAGTATCCTGTGCACTGTTGTGGGAATGTAACCATTGTGGGAAACAGTATGGTGGTTCTTCAAAAAATTAAAAACAGAATTACCATAAGTTCCAACAATTCTACTTCTGAGTTTATATCCAAAAGAAGAACAAGCAGGGTCTTGGCAAGATACACCTATGTTCATAGCAGCATTTTCACAATAGCTAAAACACAGAAGCAATACAAGTGTCCACTGACAGAACAGATAAACAAAATGTGATGTATACACACAATGAAATATTCTTCAGCCTTAGAAAGAAACTGAAATAAACCAGTTACGAAAAGACGAATGCTGTATGATACCACTTACATGAGTTACCCTAAAACAGTCAAAATTACGAGGACAGAAAGTAGGATGGTGGTTGTTAGGGGCTGTAGGGAAAGGAGAACAGAGAGTTATTAATACCTATGGATTCCGAGTTTTGCAAGAAAAGAGTTCTGGAGATGATGGTATTGGCTGTACAACAACATGTACTTAGTACTACTGAACTGTACACAGAAAAGAGTGAAGATGGTAAATATTATGTTCTGTATTTCACCGCAATAAAGAAATTAAGATAGAAAACAACAAAAAAAGTCATCTACAAATATTTATGTGTAAGGTTACTGAGCATAATATTTAGTTGGAATAAAAAGTACAAATGAGGGGCGCCTGGGTGGCTTGGTCGGTTAAGCGTCCGACTTCGGCTCAGGTCATGATCTCGCGGTCTGTGAGTTCGAGCCCCGCGTCGGGCTCTGTGCTGACAGCTCAGAGCCTGGAGCCTGTTTCGGATTCTGTGTCTCCCTCTCTCTCTGCTCCTCCTCTGTTCATGCCCTGTCTCTCTCTGTCTCAAAAAAATAAATAAACGTTAAAAAAAATTTTTTTTTTAATTAAAAAAAAATCATGAAAAAAAAAAAGTACAAATGAGCCTAATGGCCAATAATGAGAGTTTATTTAAGCAAAGTTTACACATTATGCTTTAGAGTAAGACTTAGTGCTGGGAAAAATGGCTAAGTGCATGTCGATGGCAAAGCGGATCACAATTCAGTAAGTACAGCATGAACCCAACTTTGTGATGCCTAGTGACATGGCTTAGAACAGAAACATTTGGAAAGACATATACTAATACCCTTTCTCCATACTTTTCCAGATTTTATAAATTATCTGCAATTATCTACAATAATTATACCTTGATTTTATGTTAGAAATTATATATAAAAATGTGAATAAGTCTACACAAAGAAAAATGTGAATTTTAATAAAAATATGAACCAGCCTACATAAAAGAGATATATAAATGTCTAATAAGCATGTGGGAAAAGTCTCACCTTGCTGGTAATTAAATGCAAATTGAAACAATTACAGATTATTAAACTGAGCGAATTAAAAAGCCAGTTCCCATCAGAGTGCCCTCATCTCCTCCTCTAGTGGCAGTTAATTGTTACAGGCTTCGGAACAACTGTTTACTAATATGACTCCATTTCAAGCTTCCTTAATAAGAGAGAGACTGAGGGAAACTCCTGATATCCAAGGAAGAGTTAAAAAATCGGGCCACAAAAAGGACAAGGATACAGCTCATGCACCACTGAAATTGGGAACTCTACTACAATTAGGACACTATCTGTGTTTCCATAAGTGAACTTCATTTCCCCCTTCATCGCACATTGACTTGCTCTGCAGAGTGGAAATGAGGGCCTCTGGCCCTAGCCAACAAACTGTAGCTCTAGAAACAGAGTTAAATCAGCATATGGAAGGTTCTTTTGGAAATCGCATGTTAGAAACCGGTGAAGTGAAATTTCCAGAAGCAGCAGCTGGGAGAGGCTGCACAGCCCAAACAACAGGTATCAACCACATACAAGATCCTTTACATTTGTAACCTTTGACACAAGTCTTATAACCATCTCAAGGAGATAATTAAGAATACTGATGCATGGGGCACCTGACTGGCTCAGTCGGTAGAATATGCAACTCTTGATCTTAGGGTTGTAAGTTTGAGCCCCACATTGGGTGTATAGATGACTTAAAAATAAAATCTTTAAAAAAAGAATATTGACTCAAAGATATGTATCATAAGAAAAACTGTGCACATACACACATACATACATACATACATACCTACATACATACATATAAATTATAGCACAGCCACCTTACAAGAGTAGCTTAAACTTTGACATTTTTTGCAACACCACTCACCATCAGTAGAGAAGAGCCTGACAAAGGGTGACCAAAGCCTTCTCATGAATACTCTCTGGCTCCCCCATTTTCATATGTGGCTTCGCACAACTGCATACGCAAGACTGCAAAGTTGTGTACCTTTAGCAATTTAAATATCTTTAGGAATAATTGACCATATTTTTTCCCCCCAAATATCTCATAGGAAATGGAAAAATGATAAAGTAACACCACATCTGGAGGACAATTATGGCAGCCAAAAGTCTTTTTTACACATTCCTTAAAGAATATACTAAGAAAATCATCGTTATAAAATACCTGTATGTCAAGAATATTATAAACTAGTAAAAAATTTAAGAAAACATTTCCAACATATTGCCAACCAAGTTAAAGGCCATCTACAAATATTTAGATGTAAGACTATGGAGCATACATGCCCATAATAAATTAAGACAAAAAGGATGTTATAGTATATCTCCCTGTTGAGACAGAAAAGAGATGAAGAGAAAAAAAGACAGAGACAGAAAGACATAGAGACACAGAGATAGAGACGGGAATAGGTGTAGCTATAGCTGGGGAAAGGCATTACAAATTAAAAAGAAAAACTCTATAAAAGTCTTAACATCTTTCTGGAGGATATATAGAAATGAGATTTCTATGTGCCAACTGAATGGTACTTATATTTTGTTTCAATATATTACAATAATCATAAGCAAAAAAAAAGTTTATTCATCAAAATGACACCTCTAGGGTTGCCTGGGTGGCTCAGTGGGTTAGGCATCCAACTTCAGCTCAGGTCATGATGTCACAGTTCATGAGTTTAAGCCCTGGATCGGGCTCTGTGCTGATGGTGCTGAGCCTTTTTGAGATTCTCTCTCTCCCTCTCTCTCTGCCCCTCCCCAACTCATGCTGTCTCTGTCTCTCTCAAATAAATAAATAAACTTTAAAAAAATGTATAAAAAGCAAATAATGGCAATTCCAATGTGTCACATACTATTTTAAGGGTTTTACATATACTAACATTTAATCTTCATGACTACACTCTAAGGTACGTCATGTGGTTATCCCATTTACAGAGTTTAATAACTTGCCCCAAATCCTCAGCTGGTACCTAGCAGAGCCAGAACTGGAATCCAAGAAGGCTGGCTCCAGTACCTGGGCCTCAGCCACTAGACTATACTGACTCTTTTTATGATTAAACTCATAACACAAGTTATTACTCAGTTCTGGTGAAATTATTAATCTGTTTTGTCATTCTACAACATGAAAATAAATTTTAAAACAATTTATTGAACATTTTTAATTCTATGTTTTCTGCAAAAAACAAAGCAGTGGTATTTTGCCATGGGGAAACTACATGCTTAAAGCCCACCCACTCTGAGTAGATTATTTCCATATTTTATTTATAGAGTCTATTTATTTTGCTATTTTGAGAGATTTTTCACTTCTATAACTTTCTAAATCATTATTCCTATGAAGATAAATTATTATATTCTAGAATTGCTTCAAAGAAAGCTTTAAAGGCAGTAAAAATAAAACATTTTCCTTTATATTTGGGGTTTCCATTTCTTGACCATTTTAATATGGTATGGGTTAAAATAAAATATTTCACTAATATACAGGGCTTAAGTATCATAAGGCTAAAATCTTATAATCTGAGTTTTTTGTAGTGACCTTTTCATTCATCATAGTATTTCATCAAGAATTACTTTTAATAAACATTAATGACTATATCACTCATTTACTTATTTTTAGCTGTAATGAAATAGATACTTTAAAAGAAACTTAATTTGTATGAAAATATAAAACACATAAGATATTTACCATCTAGTATCTAGGTATATCTGGGTAGAGGGAAGTGAATAATCTTTGCATGAGTTTATAAAGTTGATTTAGAAGAAATCTCTGCCTGTCCCTCTGACAAGATTTTTTTGGTAAGAAAACTGTGTTGTAATGAATTGTTGAACCTATGTTAACAAAACAGTTGAAAGAGATAAACAGTCAATACAGAAAAAGACAAAATACCCAAAATAGATTCAACTAAAATTATGGGATATTTTGATGCAGTCTGTTGAAATGTGCTTTCTCATATATATTAATCATTGGTTATTTAAGTGTGTCAATCCTAGCACATAGGAGAGCACCTACCAATGTTCCTAAGAGTTTCATTCATCTTTTCATCAACATTTATTTCTGTGTGTTATTTATTGGGAGGTTGTGTTAGCACTAAGGAAGAATTAGATGGTATAGGCTGAGAAAAAAAGGCTCTGAGGTGATTCAGGGTAGAGCCCCAGTTTAGAAGGAAAGGAAAATGATTCTATTACCTACTCTTGTAGAAAACAACTGTGAGCCTCTGATCTTGGGCTGCATAATTTGAATTACCATTGAATAACTGAACTCATATTTGTTGACATATTATTCCTATTCATGATATTGAAATCCTGTAACTGTTTGCATAAAAAAGTATTCACATATATTGAAAATGTCATGTACTATATTCTTTCTTGATGGCATCATCTCCTAAGTATTCTATGCTTTGGTCTACTTTCTAAAATTTCTTTATAAAAACATAATTCATTATTTTTCCCCATATTTTTGTCACTAGGGTATTCCTTCTCCTTTCTCTCTATATGACCTGGGCTTGTTCACAGCATGGCAATACAAGAGTAAGTATTCCAACAGGAACCATGAAGAAGCTTTATGAGACTTTATGACATGGTCATGGGAGTCACATAGTGTCACTTCAACCATAGTCACAGACCTATCCAGATTCAAGGAGAAATAATGTAGATCCCTCCTCCCCAATAATGGTCAGAATATCAGTATCACTCCATGGGAAGGGCTTGTGTGATAGGATATAATATAATATAACATCACAGTATAACAAAATATAATACCACATCTCATCACAATATAGTGCATTATAATATAACATATGCTAGATAACATAATATGTGTCCATTTGGAAAACTACAGTCTGCAAAAGTTCACTCTCCAGCCATAGTTTACATCCCTCCTACATGATAAAAATATTCATCCCTTCTCCAACACCTACAAATACCATCTCATTACAATAAGCTCAAAATCCAGGAAATTGTCAATTAAATCAGATTGAAGTACGAATGATGCTCAGATATAGTTCCTCAGGTATATCTCTTTGAGTATATTCCACTCAATTAATGATTTTTGAAATAAAGAGACAAATTTAAGGCAAAAGATAATCATTACGCACACTTCCAGTCAAAAAGGAGTTAATGGTCCATACCAACTCTGAAATTCAGTCTGCACATATTACCAGTTCCCTGAGTGGAGCTCAGTCCTACTTCCTGGGAGTTATTTACTGTGGCTCTCGGCCTTGCCATCAAGGCCCTGTATTTACTGTTTCTTTTCAATAAAATTTAGCCTATATGTACAGTTGAATACAGTTTTAAGTCTTTTTCCTGCCCATGGAAATTAAGGAACTCAAAGCCCTCATTCCCTTTTGTATTGTCCCTGTTCCTTTCAGTCTAAGCTGGTATAATTCTTTAAAAAAAAAAAAAATCATAGGCTTTTTTTGTGTCAGTTTGTAATGCACTCCATTATACCATTCACAAATCTCCTTGAAGTAAATAATTTCATCCTGTGATCTCTGTGAGCCTGCAGGAGGAACAACACCCCTAACACTCTCAGAAGCCCTAATGTTTACCAGAAAGGGTGTTCAAACTGTGTCCTTAAGACACTTATAGGATCTTTTGAGTATTTGAAGGGATCTATGAGATAATATCTCAAAGATTTTTGAGGTCTTCACAAGGGCTTTGTGTTGGGCTTGAATATGATTTTTGACCAGAAGCCATTTCTTAATTTTGGAATCATTTGCTATCATAAGATGCTGAGAAAAAGAAACCAATTTAATTTTTTTAATTTAAAAACTTGACTCATTTATATTAAATCATTTGTTTCTTATATTTTCTCTCCATCTAGCTTTTGATTATAGGCAGCACGGAGACAGATGATACTTTCAATATACATCTATTCTACTATGATATTCTCATTTATGTCAATTTCTACAGTATCCTTTCTTTGATTAAATAGACTTCCAAAAATGATCCCTCTTTTCCATTTCATTGATTTTTTTAAAAGCACACCTTGTTGGTTATTGAGTACGCCTAATTTTTTTGATGAATGCTTATTTATTGATAACTATTTTATTTTTAATTTACTATTGCATATATTTGTTATTTTTCTAATTGATTACATTCTTTACCTTTGAGCATTTACAGTTATAAAACTTCAACTGAGAATCAGTTTGGTCACATTCATTATTATTTATTTTTAAATAGTTTGTAAATAGTGTTTTTTTAATTTATTTAAAAAAATTTTCCCAGCAGTGCTCCATCAACTGATGAATGGATAAAGAAACTGTGGTTTATATACACAATGGAACACTACTTGGCAATGAGAAAGAATGAAATATGGCCTTTTATAGCAACATGGATGGAACTGCAGAGTGTTATGCTAAGTGAAATAAGTCATACTGAGAAAGACAGATACCGTATGTTTTCACTCTTATGTGGATCCTGAGAAACTTAACAGAAGACCATGGGGGAGGGGAAGGAAAAAAAAAGTTAGAGAGGGAGGGAGCCAAATCATAAGAGACTCTTAAAAACTGAGAATAAACTGAGGGTCGATGGGGGTGGGAAGGAGGGGAGGTGGGTGATGAGCATTGAAGGGGGCACCTGTTGGGATGAACACTGGGTGTTGTACAGAAACCAACTTGACAATAAATTTCATTTAAAAAATTAAAATTAAATAAATAAATAAATAAATAAATAAATAAATTTTGTAATGTTCAGTTATTTTTAAGAGTGACAGAGACAGAGAGAAAGTGGGGGAGGGGTAGAGAGAGAGAGGGAGACACAGAGTCCAAAGCAGGCTCCAGGCTCTGAGCTGTCAGCACAGAGCCCGACGCGGGGCTCGAACTCACAAACCTGCGAGATCATGACCTGAGCTGAAGTCAGAGGCTTAACCAACTGAGCCACCCAGGCGTCCCTGTAAATAATGTTTTTAACTCTTAAATTGCCAATGGCACATTTGACCTTTTTTTTTTCCTCAACCAAGAGGTCTCACATGTTTATTACTGAACCAACCTATAGGTGCAGAAACATCATAACAGAGAAAAGTCAATTTCCTGATAAAACAGATCTACTGGTCAGGCAGTAAGGATGTGATGGTGTAGAAACACATGACTTTCAGGCAGCATAAACGTGTGCCATCTCATGTTCGATCCCTTACAGACCCAGCTTCGTTCTTCTCCAAAGCCGCCTCTTGGAGTTGTATCGGATTTTATTACCAGTTTTCATCTGAATCCACCGCGTAATGGGACGATTCTGCTTTTGTTTCTTGGCCAGGAATCGCTTGATCCTGAAAGACTTGTGAGAAGGCATGGCGAGAAACGGTCAGCCACACACACCACAATGGCAGAGAAGAGCAAAGACTGAACTTTTATTTATTTATTTGAGTATAGTTGACACACAATATTGCAGTTTCAATGATCGACTTAGTGATTTGTCAGGTTTGCACATTATGCTCTGTTCACCTCAAGTGTAGCTACATCTGCCACCTTACACTGCTATTAACAGTATCACTGACTGGATTCCTTATACCGTGCCTTTTATTTCCATGACTTATTCATTCCATAACTGAAAGCCTGTACCTCCCTCTCCCTTACTTGTTTTGCCCAACATGCTACTCCTCTTCCTTCTGGCAACCACAGTTTGTTCTCTATATTTATAGATCTGATTCTGCTTTTTGTTTATTCATTTTTTTTACATTCCACTCATAAGTGAAATAATATGGTATTTGTCTTTTTATGTCTCACTTATTTCACTTAGCATAATACACTTTAGGTCCATCCACATTGTCTCAAATGACACAATGTCATCCTTTTATGGCTGCATAATACTCCATCGTGTGTATATGTATACATGTCACATTTTCTTTATCCATTCATGTATTGATGGACATGTAGGTTACTTCTATATCTTAGCTACTGTAAATAATGCTGCAAAAAACATAGGGGTACATATATATTTTCAAATTAGTGTCTTCATTTTCTTTGGGTAAATACCCAGTAGTGGAATTATTAAATTATATGTTATTTCTACTTTTATTTTTTGAGGAAGCTCCATACTGTTTTCCACGGTGGCTGCACCAATTCACCTTCCTACCAACAGTGCATGAGGGCTCCCTTGTCTCCACATCCTCGTCAACACTTGTTATTTCCTGTCATTTTGATTTTAGCTTTCTAATTGGTGTAAGATAATATATCATTGTTGTTTTTATTTGCATTTTCCTGATGATTAGTGATGTTGAGCATCTTTTCATGTGTCTATTGGCCATCTGTACGTCTTCTTTGGGAAAATGTCTATTCAGGTCCTCTGCCCATTTTTTAATTGGATTGTTAGTTTTTTTTGGTGTTGAGTTGTATAAGTTCTTTATATATTTTGGTATTAATTCTTATCAGATACATCATTTGCAAATATCTTCTCCCATTCAGTAGGGTTTTTTTGTTTTGTTTTGTTTTGTTTTGTTGATGGTTTCCTTTGATGTACAAGAGCTTTTTATTTTGATGTAGTCCCAAAATTATTAAATGAGATGACTGGGTGACTCAGTCACTTAATTGTCTGATTCTTGATTCTCACAAACCGTGAGACTGAGCCCCACATGGAGCTCTGTGCTGACAGTGCAGAGTCTGCTAAAGATTCTCTCTCTCTCTCTCTGCCCCTCCCCTACTCTCTCTCTGAAAATAAATAAACATTAAAAAACTGAATATAAGAAAATTATTAAAGACCTCAAATAGCCAAAGCAACCTTGAGAAAGAACATGGTTGGAGGCATCACGCATCCTGATTTCAAACTATATTAAAAAGCCATAGTAATTAAACCATTATGGTAGTGGCCTAAAAATAGACATATAGATCAATGAAACAAGATAGAGCCCAGAAGTAAAGCCATGCATATATGATCAACTAATTTATGACAAAACAGCCAAGAATATATAATGGGGCTAAAGATAGTCTCTTCAATAAATGGTGCTGGGAAAAGTGGACAGTCACATGCAAAAAAAATCCCCAACCGACCAACCAACCACCCAACTGAACCAAATTAAACGAAAGAAAGAAAGAAAGAAAGAAAGAAAGAAAGAAAGAAAGAAAGAAAAGAGGATCACTATCTTATACCATTCACAAAAACTAACTCAAAATGGATTAAAGACTTGAACGTGACCTGCAAACCATAAAACTCTTAGAAGAAAACAGAGGGAGTGAGCTTCTTGACATCATTCTTGGCAATGATTTTTTGTATCTGACTCCAAAAGCAAAGACAACAAAAGCAAAAATAAAAAGTGAGACTATATCAAACTAAAGGCTTTTGCACAGCAAACATCAACAAAACGAAAAGGCAGCATTCTGAATAGGAGAAAATATTTGCAAATCATAGATCCAATATGGGGTTAATATCCAAAATATTTAAAGAACTCACACAACTCAATGGCAAAAACAAACAAAAATCAACCAATTCCATTGAGATATGGGCAGAGAATCTGAATAGGTATTTTTCCAAATAACATATACAAATGGTGAACAGGTACATTAAAAGGTGCTTGACATCACTAATCATCAGGAAAACGCAAATCAAAACCACAATGAGATGTCACCTCACACCTGTCAGAATGACTATTATCTTTTTTCGTTGCTTTTTTTTCTTTTAATTTTTTTTCTTATTCTTTTTTTTTTATTTTTTTACATTTATTTATTTTTGAGAGACAGAGCACAAGTAGGGGAGGGGCAGAGAGAGAAGGAGACACAGAATCTGAACCAGGCTCCAGGCTCTGAGCTGACAGCACAGAGCCCAATGTGGGGCTCGAACTCACAAACAGTGAGATCATGATCTGAGCTAAAGTCGAGCGCTCAACTGACCGAGCCACTCAGGCGCCCCCAGAATGACTATTATCAAAAGACGGGGAGGGGGAGGGGGGACAAGAAATAACTGTGTTGGCGAGGAAGTGAAGATAAGGAAAACTTTGTGCTCATCTACAGTGAGGGGTAAGGGCTGTAAATTGGTGCAGCCAATATGAAAAACAGTTATGCAGATTCCTCAAAAACTTAAAATAGAACTATCATATGATTCAACAATTTCACTTCCAGATATTTATCCAAAGGAAACAAAAACACTAACTCAAAAAGATATATGCACCCTCATTTTCTATGCAGCATTTTTAACAATAGCCAAGACATATAAGCAGGTGTCTAACAATGCATGAATGTATAAAGACAATATGGTATGTAAATACAATGGAGTATTATTCAGCCATAAAAAAGAAAATCTTGCCAACTGACAACATGGATGGACCTTGAAGTCATTTTACCAAGTGAAGTAAGTCAGAGAAAGACAAATACCATATGATTTCACTTACATGTAAAGTAAATGTAAAATCTGAAAACAAACAAGCAAAACTGCCAAACTCCTAAGTACAGAAAATAGACTAGTGATTATCAGAGGCAGGGGCCAAGGAATAGGCCAGATGCGTGAAGGTAGTCAAAAGGTACACACTTTCAGATATAACTTAAATGTCATGGGGATGAAATGTACAGTATGGTGACTGTAGTTAATAACATTATATTGTACATTTGAGAATTGCTAAGGGAACAGATCTTAAATGCTCTTATTACAAGAAAAACACTAGTACTGTGAGAAATGTTAACTAGACTTACCGTGATGAGCATTTCACAATATATACAAATAGTGAATCATGTTATACACCTGAAATTAATGTAATATTATATGTTAATTTTATTTCAATTAAAGAAACTAAATCATAGAAGCTACTGTATGATTCTATTTCTCTGAATAATTTAAAATACACAGAAAAAAATGCTAGATACATAGAAGACACTTAAATTGATAAATTTGTTGAAGAATTGCACTGAATTAAATTCTAAATAATGTTTGATTTTAAAAAGCATGCAATTTTGAGTTTAGCCAGTACAAATTTCATTGGAACTTTTTCTTAAGTGAAAGTCCACATGGAAAATAAGAGATAAAGGTAGAATTGTATTGATTGAAACAGGGGATCCACATCATAACTGCCCACTGTCTCCACCTTCTAACCTAAATACCCCTCCACCACAAAAATCTTTGGAGAAGCTCTATGAATCCCCTAAAGTTTATCAGAACACTTAAACATGAGCCTAGTCTCATAATATACCTGATAATCCTTTGTAAGTGAAGTGTGGCTTCTTAATTAACTAATGCTTTAGTAGCTCTTCCCTTTGGACATCTATAAAGGAAAAATATGAATACTTCAATCTTTAGATTCTAAAATCAAAAGTCATAAGATAGCCCAAAGAGATTTGTCAAGATCTGATGAAAAATGCATTCAAAATGATGACTCAAATGAATCAAAATAAAAACAACAAAGAAAACAAAGAAAATTCTCTTCTCATCCAGACTTCTCAGGAGTCACATAAACAGCCAGCTATAAACCCAAAGAGAAAAATCACCTTTGATCATAGTTTGGCATAATCACATGTCCCTTACAATCTCTGCTCACTGACTCCAACATTAGGAATGTCTGTGTCCTAATATTATGTGGATATTCATTTTTTTCAGAAGCCAAGTTACATGTCTTGTATCAGACACACACTCATACTTCCGAATTTCCATGAAACAATTCTGTCTGCATTTACTCAAAATGCAACCTGAACAAAAAACTATTCAGAACTTGATTATAAATAGATTCTTTTGTTAGTTAAAAATCTGGTTCCTTTCCTGACAGCGAAATGCCTTTTGGAGCTTCTAAATATTTATTTTAAAACCTCACCTAGCTCCTAAAATAGTAGATTCACCTTTTATAAATCATAAATGAAAGAATGGTCTAAAACTTAAATGCAATTATCTTATAAAATAAAGTCCTGTGGAGCTTATTTAAACTCAGACTTCAAAATATTGATTTTTACTTTCAATAATACATAATCATTACATTTAATACCTATTTTCTCTACTGATATATCCACATTGTGATTTAAGTAACAGTAGGAAGAATTTTATATAGCTGTCAAATCTCTCAGTCAACTATATTTTAGAGATCTACTTTCCCAGTTGTTTGAATAGCCTTTATAATAAGGTACATGAAATTTGTAAGTAAAGCTAAAATAGATTGTGAAAAATCTTAGATTATTTCTTATTAGACGATGTAAAATTTATGAAATACCAAGAAGAGCTTTTATATTCCATCTTCAAAATTCATTTTATACTTCTTTTATTGTTTGTATGGATTCACATTTGCTTTAAATGTACATGTGTTTTGTGGAGGACAGGGAACATGTCCCTGTCCAAAGACGTTGTCATATGACAGCATCTGATGTAGCATTTTAAACATTATTTTGACATCTCTAATAAAAATCAGGACATACTTCAAAGTATACATCAAGAACTATTACTTATAAACCCAGAGCAAATGAAATGGAAAATAATAGTCCCAGCAATTTAATTTGGATTACATCTATCCATGTTTACTTGCTTCTGTACACTTAGACGCACTAATGCTAAAAAAATTAATGTTGGCAAGAGGAGCTATGCTAAAAACTTTTCCTAAGACATTAATTCCCTCTTATTTTTTGGAATGCATAATCTGTAAATTTTACTGACATTGTAAATCAATCAAAAGTGCTTAGAATACCAAATGAGTGTATGCTTCATAGTTAAATGTAAAATAATGGAAAAGATGAAAAACATTACTGCACCACTGGTATGGTGGGAACGCTTATCTAATTACACAGCTCATCAGTTCCTGCCAAATAAAAGGGCAACAGCCAGGTGGAGCATCTTGATTTGCTATGTAGTTCTTTAACAGGAACGTTCAAAAATATTTTATTAAATTTGAAAGAGGTAATCATCAAAGATCAGTTATTAATCCACCCAGAAAAATGTACTCCTTTCAGCCATGTTTTTGGAGCAGTGATTTCAGCCATCAAATATGAATACTTTTTTATAACACACTGATACTACACAGCTATAATCTTCTTTGTTATTTTCAATAATTCTGAGTCTTTCCTGTATGGCATAGGGGTTCTTTGTTGTTGTTGTTTTAGAAAAAAAATTTAAATTTATTTATGTATTTTGAGAGAGAGAGAGAGCATGAGCAGGGGAGGTGCAGACAGAGAGGGACAGAGAGAATCCCAAGCATGCTCCTGTGCTCAGTCCAGAGCCTGATGCAGGGCTCCATCTCATGAACCATGAGACCATGACCTGGGCTGAAATCAAGAGTCAGACGTTTAACCAATTGAGCCAACCAGATGCCCTGGCACAGTTTTTAATAAACCCAGCTCTTGAACAATTGTATAATCAGTGGCACACCTAAAAGGGTACAGTTCCTCTTTACAGAGAGAACAACTAATAAAGCTTTCAAAATTAAAATAAAAATAAAATAAAACAAAACATCTCTCTTTATCAATAGCTGCCATTTATCAAGATCCAGGAACAATATAGCTACACCCGCACAATGAAGAGTCACCTAGAGATTTAATCAAGCATAATTTTATGCAGTTCTGGAGTAAAGTACCAATTTTTCTTTTTACAGTAAACCTTAGACAGAAGTCACTAGGAAATATGCCCTGTTGTGGTTTCAATTGTTTCCTGTTATTACTCAATTGAGTTAACAGCTGGTCCTTCTCTTGTCTTATGGTTCCTCATCCTCCATGTTAGATTGTTTCCATACTATGTAAGAAATACCAGCCCCTGCAGATGTTCACTCTATATATTTTAAAATACAATACAATGTCTTAAACAAACATGTCCACATCAATAACTATGTGTGTTTGCACTTTACAGTGAACAAATGATTGTAATTATAGATGCAACATGTAGCATTACCAACTTCATTTCACATGATGCAATGTGCCTTCTATAAAACGCTACCTTCCGTTCCTTAGTATCAGATAGGTTTTGTGGAACACTTTAGGTAAGCAGAACAATGGGAGAAAGAGGAAAATAAAACCGTTACTGACTACTTATGATGTGCAAGACTATTATACCATAGAAACATTATATTTTGTCTAATTCTTATACTAACTTTTTAAGGTGGATATTTTTATCCTTAAATTAAAATTAAAGACATCAAGAAAGACTTTAGTAGGCAAAGATACATGCCCAGGTCATATACTAGTTATTGATGGAGCCAAATATGTATAATCTATGGGCCTCAGCTTGTTTTATATTACAGTTTCTAGGCTCTATGGAACCTAAAAAATTTTCCTGTCGTTACTAGTGAAGACCTTTGCTTTGCAGTTATTCTCTTCTATGTTTTATCGCATTTCTTCTTATTCTCTTCTCCTGCCTCAGCTTGTAGAAGCAGTTGAGGTACAAACAATTGCTTATAGCTCCACTGGAATTTTCTTGTTTGACGATTATATTATTACTGTATCAACACAGAGATTTAGCATTGTCTCTGCCAAGGCAAGGATATTTCCAATTGGTGATTCTCAAGTCATATTGTTGTACTAATGCTTAATATTGTCTTTAGGAACTCAAAGACAAGAATAGGAGGCATGCTTGTTCATTTTACAGGTGAGCAACTTTGTATGCAAGTTAACATACAAGTGTAATAGAAATCACTGGTCAGAACCCTTATAGACTAAAAACAATTTGAATTTTGAAGTAAACTCAATAAACTAAAAAGAGAAATAGAATTAAATTCAATAAAAGATGTCTGCTCTCACCACTTTTATTCAACATAGTGCTGGAAGTTCTATGCATTCAATGATGCAAGAAAAGGGAATTAAAGTCAGGGGACAACTTGAAAAGAAAGAAATAAAACAGACCGATATGCTTATGATATCATTGTCTACATAGATAATCCCAAGAATACACAAAACACTTTCTAGAACTAAAAAAGTAGTTCAGCAAGATTTCAGGATACAAGATAAGCACACAAAAATCAATTATATTTCTACACAGTAATAATAAACATCCAGACACTAAAATTTTAAATGCAGTACCATTTATAATCACATTCAAAAATTTATATACTTAAGTATAACTCTAATAAAAATACATGATGTATATGTTTAAAACTGAAACCAATGATGAAATAAAATCAAATAAATTTATATATTTTGATCACCTTCATCAATTTCACCCACCAATAAAAGGATAACCTTTTCAGTAAATGGTGCCAGACAAATGGAAACAAAAACAAAAACCTTTACCTAAGTGTCACACCAATCCAAAAAAGCAAAAATTGATAAATTGGGTTACATAAATTTCAAAAATATTTTATCTAGGAAAGATCCTGTTAAGATTATAAAAAGCTAAGCTAGAGAGCCAGAGAAAATATTTTCAAACCACATATCTAACAGGACTTGTATCTATAATATATGAAGAGCCCTCAAAATCTAGCAGATAAAATGTAACTAAATCCAAATAGAAGATGAACAAAAAATGTAAACACACATTTCATCAAAAAAGATATATAGGTAGTGAATAAGTACATTAAAAGATGT
Source organism: Puma concolor (assembly GCF_028749965.1). Lineage (NCBI taxonomy): Eukaryota > Metazoa > Chordata > Mammalia > Carnivora > Felidae > Puma > Puma concolor. The sequence continues at coordinate 111,821,202 of NC_141671.1, forward strand.
TCAGTATTATTACTCATTAGGGAAATGCAATTTAAAACCACAAAGAGATAAAAGTATATACTTAGCAAAAGGGCTAAAATTTAAAAATAGTGACAACACTAAATGCTGACAAATATGTGGAGAAACTGAATTAGTGTATATTGCAGTTGGAAATATAAAATGGTACAGCTACTCTGAAAAACAGTGTGACAGGTTTTTTTTTTTTTTAAGTTTTTAAGAACCTAAAATGCAACTAATAAACCTAGCAATTGTACTACTGGTTATTTATCTTGGAAAAGATGAAACCAGGTTCACACAAAAACCTGCACATGAATGTTACTTGAAACTTTATTTATAATAACCAGCAACTAAAAACTGTCCAGATGTCCTTCAACAGATTAATGGTTAAACAAGCTATGGTACATGAAACATGGAATATTGCTCATCTATAAAAAATCACTTTGTTTTAAAATCCAGAATAGTTAACATACAGTGTTATATTACTTTCAGGTGTTCAGTATAGTGATTCAACAATTCCATACATTACTCAGTGCTTATTAAGATAAGCTTATTAAGATACTATTAATTTCCTTCACCTATTTCACCCATCCCCCCACCTACCTTCCCTCTGGTAACCATCAGTTTGTTCTCTACAGTTGAGTCTGTTTTTTAGTTTATCTTTTTTTTCCTTTGGTTTGTTTCTTAAACTTCACATATGAGTGAAATCATATGGTATTTATCTTTCTCTAATTTATTTCACTTAGTATTACAGTCTCTAGATCCATCTATGTCATTGCAAGTGTCCAGATTTCACTCTCTTTATGGCTGAGTAATTGTACATATGTACCACATCTTCTTTATCTATTCATCTATTGATGGACACTTGGGCCGTTTCCATAATTTGGCTATTGTAAGTAATGCTTCAATAACCATAGGGGTGCATATATTTTTTTGAATTAGTGTTTTCATATTCTTTGGGTAAATGCCTAGCAGTGGAATTACTGAATCATATGGTAGTTCAATTTTTAATTTTTTGAGGAGCCTCCATACTGTTTTCTACGATGATTCCACCAGTTTGAATTCCTATCAACAGTGCATGAGGGTTTCATTTTCTCCACATCCTCACTAACACTTGTTGTTTCGCCTGTTTTGGAGTTTAGTCATTCTGACAGGTGTTGAGGTGATATCTCATTGTGGTTTTTACTTGGAAAACAACAACAACAACAACAACAACAACAACAACAACAACTTTTGATATACACAAGAACCTGGATGAATATTCAGAGAATTTAATGAGTGGAAAAAGCCAATTTCAAAAAGGTAAATGCTATATAGTTCCATTTAAATGACATTCATGAGGGGCACTTAAATGGTTCAGTCAGTTAAGCATCCAACTCTTGGTTTTGGCTCAGGTTATGATCTCACAGTTTATGTGTTTGAGCCCTACATTGGGCTCTGTGCTGACAGCATGGAGCCTGCTTGGGATTCTCTGTCCCCCTCTCTCTCTGCCTCTCCTCCACTCACACTCTCTCTCTCTCTCTCTCTCTCTCTCAAAAATATTTTTTTTAATGATATTCATGAGAAGACAAAATTGAAGATTTGGAGAGAAGATTAGTGGTTGTAGAAATTAAGGAACAAAGAGAGGAGAGAAGTGAGTGTGGTGATAAAAGGGGAACATAAGGAATCTTTTTAGTGACCAGTTTTGTATTTTGA